>NC_039362.1:101247877-101887064 GCF_003573695.1 Papaver somniferum | reverse complement strand
TTGTTACTATGTATGGTTCGTATGTGGAGTTGGACGAAAGAGGCTGAGCGACAACTTTCACTACCATGTCTCAAACTTGGAATGGGTTTTGATGTTGCGCCGCTATTTGATTCTTGGATCCATTATTGTTGAATAAGATAGCTTCCAAACTTTTGATGAAACACTTGAAGGGGCCAACATCCCATTCACATCTTCCAATGCGGGTTGATAATTGGATCTAGTCCCCAGGCCTAGGCGGGAGGAGAAGTGACTGGTTGCAGAAAGGGTTGTTCGATGAGACTTACTTGTATCCGAAATCTGCGTATGTACGTCGATGGGCTTTCTCCAGGAAGCTGGGTTACATTGGAAAGTTGTAGATACGACAGCATGTAGTCCTCAGGGTCGGACGGCTTGTTGGAAATTCTTTCAGGTACGGACACCGGCATAGGACATACTCCTAATTTTTCTTTATTGTCATGCACCCACGAGCTCCCCAGAATCATGTCATAATTTTGGCATTATTTGACAATATGGAATTTTCGTGTGTTAAAGCATCTTCCACCTTGATTTCGAGATTGATGTAGTCGTAAGCATTCATTGCTTCTCCTTCTGGGTTTTTGACCACAATTGGGGAGTGAGTAGCCTCTTGCTTTGAAACCCCCACAGATCTCAAAGTCTTGACAGTAACAATGTTGAAGTCAGAGGCCGCATCGATTAGTGCGCTATCGAACTCGACATCCTTCAGGTGAGCAGTGGTTAGCAGTCCCCGGTTGCACTTTCCAACGGTGTTTCCCGAGAGAGGTTGGGATTTGGGAGCAGTTTCTTCGACATAAAAGAGTCGCCTGCCCGACACGACGCGGTTGAGGGTTGTAAATATATCTTGACGTTGTGCTTTGGAGAAATAAAGGATTTCACACACACGCTGCATCATGGACTGCACTGTCTTGTGGACAGAGTCCCCGGAAAGCATACAACTCCTGACTGGAAGAGGATCTTTGTGAACTCCCTCATTGCCCAGTTGAAGTTCTCCCGCCTCCACCTTCTCTTTGAAGATGCGTTTCAATCTATTGCATTCACTGGTCGGGTGATGGATGAACCTGTGGTAGCTGCAATACTTGGGATTTTCCATTTCCTCTTTAGTCGACGGACGCCTGATAGGAGGTAGCTTGATGGCATCATCTTTAATCCATGCTTCCAGAAGTTCAATTACCTCCTCGATTGGGAAAGGGAAATCCAGGGAAGCTTCCCCGGCTTCTTGGTGTTGCACATGAGATTTAGTCGCGGCCTTTCGAGGTGGAGCCGTCTGATGTGCTGGTGCTGCACGCTTGGGTGGATGTTCTTCTACTGGAGATTTCTTTTTTTCCCCTTCACCCACCATGCTTACAAAGGGGCTAGTGTTATATTGCTTGTTGACGAGGCGTTTGTTTCCTCGAGTTTCGCGTGCGTATTCACTCTTGGCCAGCCTGGTTCTTTCTAACAATGCTGGTGCTGTTATGGCCGACCGCTTAGCGGCTTCATGAAGTTCAGAGAATGTCTGGAACCGTAGATTCTCCAATAAAGCGCGGTAAACGGGAACCATTCCATTGATGCAAGACTCCACCAATTGTTGCTCAGTCACGTTTAGGTCGTGACAATCCAGTGCCTGAATTCTGAATCTTTTGACGTAATCTTTTGGATGTTCATTGTTTCGTTGGAACATCCTTCCTAAGTATGAAAAGGTGATTTGCTCAGACATTGTAAGGACCCTCAAGCTCGTCAACGCTATTAGACCAGTCAAATGATGAATTAGTCGTTCATAACTCGATTAGTGTACCTCGAATGTTAATTATTAGAAATTAATCTAACAACAATCTAGATACAAAACTAGTACCGTTAGATAGAACTCTAGAAGTTATGCGGAATGGACTACTTGAATGTGTCATTCGGATATCAGACGAAGAAGATATCATCAGCCTTGCTTAAAGGGCAAATTAGTCTTTTCGATGTTAGCCGGCTGGATACCCTTATCCAGCTGAACGTGTCATTCGTTGGTTTTTTCCAACCAAGACGAGCAGATAAACTCGCCCTTCTTTCCTTCTTTCTTTCTTATTTCTCCATTCTTCTTCATTCTGCTTCTCTTATATTTCTTCTTCCCCTGTTCTTCTTGTTCTGCGATTATTTGAGAGAATCAAGAGATTAAACTGTATTCATAATGAAGGGGATGTTGTGGATGTGAATTATGATGAAGATCAGATGCAGTGTTGTTGATGTTGATAAAGAGTTGAAAGTGGTGTTGATGTTTTATGAAGCAGATTTAGGGTTTTGAGATGAATTTTTAGATTCGTATGAAATTGATGACGATACCGAGTTCTGGCTAGATCAAAAAAGCTTGGGTTGATATCTAATTGAAGTTCTGAAGCTATTTTGAAGGAGAGTCACTGAGTTAGGGTTTGTAAGAAATTCAGAAGAAGAATTGGAAGATGAAACTGAGGTTTTAAGGGAAGGATTGGAGTTGGGTTTGAATTGAATTAGAATTTAAAGTTTAAGAACAAGCTAAATTTGATAGTTAGGGTTTGAAGTTCTGAATCAGATGTTAATTTGAAGCTATAAAGAACTTGGGTTTGATTCTCGTGTAAAGATGATGATGGATATTAAGGAGTTGTTATTAGTCCTTGGAGGAGTTGATGCATGGAATCAGGTGAAGAAGAAACTTGGATTCAATTGCCCGAGTTTTACAGAGTTGAGGTAAATGTTCTTTTCAGTTAAAATTAATTCAACCTTATTATTGAATTTATAAGTTTCTCTATGAACTAAGAATTGAATTGGATATAGTGAGAAGCTTGAGTTGTTGTTATAGTTGAAGTATGTGTATGAGAACAACTGTGGAAGGACTGGGAAGTTTGGAGATTACGGGCCATGGTGGTGCTAATCGTGATTTGAAGAAGGTGTTGATTGATAGGTGTGATAAACATCTAGTTTTATATCCATTGTTTAAGCTTTCTTTGCAAGTTTTCATGTAAATTATGTATCTTATGTGTGCTTTTGAGTTATTTAGGTACTTTGGAGTCATTATGAGCAAAAGAAGAAGAAATTAGCCATTTGGAGCGAAAAGGAGCACAAAGGTCAATTCACATGGGAGCTATACGGAGCCGAGCTAAGGCTAAGGGGCACCTCACCTTAGCAGCATGTTCTTGTTACTAGGGTGTAAATACTCGTTCACTTATACAGACCACATTTAGGTCGAGAGAGGAAAATTAGAATTCATTTTACCCCATTTTCTTCTTCTCCTCTGTTGCCGGCTGCTTGAAGGAGTGGCGTAAGAAATCAGAGAGTGAATCTGCGAATCAGGGAGGAAACGAGATTGGAGAAAGGTGATTTGGCTAATTGTTGCTTTAATGAATTGTGTCGTTGATTGAAGGTGAGATGAAATGTGAAATTAGGGTTCCAGAGAAGAATCAATTGATTTAGGGTTCTGAGCTTTGACAAGATACAGGGAAGAACACAAATTGATGGGAAGAATGTAATGTTGTTGATTATTGAAAATCCGAGAAGATGATTATCATGGGTTTATGGCTGTAACAGAGGATGAACGGAGTAGATTCAAGGATGATTGAGAAACTGTTGAACTGGGTACGAATTATGAGATGGGTTTCTGCGGTGATTGAGTTCGAATTGGTGTTCTGGGTTAATGAGAAATGAAGAATTTGGGTTTTCTGTCGATTTAGGAAGATGGGTTTTCTGTGAATCGAATTTGGACACTAAGATGAAGAAGGGTAAAGTCGTTCTGTTGTGGAAGAAGAAGCTGTAGCTGTGATTGGCTGAGTTACAAGGGTTTGTGAAAATAGAGAAGAGTGATGTTACTGTTGGTTGCTGCCAGGGGAAGTTATATCGAAGACATAATTCAAGTGGTGGTGGCTGAAAGATGGCATTGGTTGAGGTCTGAGATTGAATGGGTCTTGTGAATGAATTCAGGACCAGGTGAAGGTTGTTGCTGCCGTAATGGTTTGAAGACGGTGAATACAGTCGGAATTTGATGGACATGGTGTTGGCAGTGGCTCGGATTTGGTCAAGACCAGGCTGCAAACATCAGCAAGTAGCTGATTGAAGATTAATGTTGTTTCCATGGGTACCGTAGATATGCGTGAAGGTCTATGAAGATATTCCGGATTCAAATTGCTTCTGTAATTGCTGCCAATGGAGCTGGTGATGAATGAGTGTGTTCGAGGTCGAGACCAAGCTGGTGATGGCAGTAAGGGACGAAGAGGCGCAAGTTTTGGAAGGATGTTAAGTGTGTTATGGTAGTGAAATGCAGCTGCTGGAGTGGATTGAGTTTGGTTGCAGTTGAACCAAGAAGTGGAATTGGAGGCTGCTGTGATGATGTTGATGTGGAATGAGTAGATGTATGTTAGGAATGCAGGGATTTGAATGGCCTGGAATTGGCCGGGAACTGAGCAGAAACAGGGGAGACTCTGCCGGAATCGGAGTACGGCGAGTTGACTCAACAATCCAGCTCATATGACTCAGTCATCCAAAGATGACGGCGCCGTTATGAAGACCGTCAAAGATAACAGAGACTTGAGAAGACCGTCAGTTTGACTCAGCTTGCCGGCGGCAGTTCTCAGGTGACCAGTGGTGCGAATTCTGGCCAGATTCCGGCGATGACGTCAGAAATTCCGGTGATGACGTCATCAACTCCGGCGACCAGTTTTGGACCCAAAATTCCAGAGACATATTTCTCATACATGGGCCTAGTGGACCACTTGGAGATGGGTTTTGAGAAGACCTAATATTGGAAAGAGTATCCTTTTGGATTGGGAGAAGCATATAAATAGAAAAGTCTTTCTCTAAACCTAGAGATCTCCATCTTATTATCTTCTTCTCTACTTTTGTTCTAGGGTTTAGACATGGAAACTCTTCTCTTTATCCTTGTTATGAACTCCATTAACATGAGCTAGTTTTTATTATTGGTTAAGGAATAAGTTGGATTTCCAAATATGGGTTTTCATTCAATAAATTAGTTTTGTCTCACAATTATCGATTATGATTCGCTAGAAATATCGCCATGTATGATTGATTGTTAGTTTTGTCAAGTTGCAAATTGGTAGAACTCGTAATCATATCTATTGCTAGTTTAGGGTTTATTATACGTAAACGTGATACACCTTGAATACACGTAGCATAATTGTGATTATTAGTGATACATCCTAGTAGTCACATGTGGATCATAACCTTTGTTAAAACGGATTAGTGCTTTTACACGTTCGTTTGCATTGATTAGTCTTATTTCATAGAACTTAGTGCTCTTAGAGACTTAAACTTAATTGTGCTTTTACACTTTAGGTTTCTTTCTTGGAAGAATTCACTTTCGCATCTTTTAATGTGTTTGTTGATGACAACAGGAAATTAGCGGGATATCTTGCGATCAAGGTATCCTAGGACTTTTGATAAAACTTGAGATTAAATATCAATTCTAGTTATTGTTACAAATTCATGTTTGTGAATGAAAACGAATCCTTGACCAATATCTTTATCTTATTGATTTGCTTGTTTATTTCATTATTTGCTTTTAGTTTATTTTCCTTTACATAAAAATCAGAAATCCCCCTTGTTTATTTAAGAAACCGAAACAACTTCACAACCCAGATCCTCTCTGTGGGAACGATCCTTTCTTACCCTTGCTATATTTTATATTTTGAGTAGTGAGAAGGTAATTTATTTTTGACGCATACGACGGCGATCAAATTTTGGCGCCGCTGCCGGGGAGGCAGCGGTTGTCACTTGTTTTTGGTTTTTATTTTCTTGTGTTTTTTTTAGTTTTGTTTTATTTTCTGGTTTTTAACCTTGTTTTGAGAATCGTGTTTCAGGTACTTATTTCTCATGGATGGAGCATATTGGAACAATGGATACGGTTTCCAACAATCTCAACAACATGACAACTTCCAACAATTCCAGGGGTATAATCAAAACCAATTCATTGGCTATGACCAATATTCCATGGAGCCTTATGGTTTTCCTCAACAACCTTATGGAGGGTATGTGTGTGAACAACCACAAGGATGGGAGGATTCTTATGCTTGTGAACAAAAAGTCTCTGACTTTCTAGACAAAGTTTCCAACTTTTTACAAGAAGAGTTTCAAAAAGATAAAGAGGCTACAGAAGAGCAACTCCAAGAACTTTGTGAAGGTATGGCTATCTTACGAAGAAGCATTGATGAATACAAGGAAGAAAGGTATGAAGAAGAATTTTGTTTTCAAAGCAATAGTTATTCTAATGTGCCCGTGGTGTGTGATGAATATTTGATTGATGCTAATGTTGAAAAAGGCCAACCTTTGGGGACTTTCGTTGATAATTATGTAACTAACTCAACTCTTGATCTTAATAATGATCATTCGCCTATTAAAAAGGATGAATTTGAGGTTAGCAACACTAAATTCAGCGACAATCAATCTTATGTTAACTATGAAATTGATGATGATTATGAAGATACGTCGTTTGAAGCAACTCATGGTGACATTACCCAAAGGTGTACAATGGAATTCTGGGATCAAGATGAAGATGAAAAGGACTATGATGACACTTGTGTATATTACTCAAGCATTGATCTTAATAATGATCAAGAGCCTATTCAAAGGGTGGAGCTTGAGGATGCTGCATTTTTGAGTGTTCTAAAAAAGTTTCTTGTAATAAAATTTGCAGCCGCAAAAGAGTTTGAGCCTAATGATGACGAGTATGTTGAGAATGTGACCGTTATTACCAATATTGTGGAAGACCCAATTTATCTTGCAAAGGATTATAATGATGATGTTAATGCCGAGACTTTAGTTAAGGTAGAAACGAATGAAGAATGGTTGCAAGGTTTGATAGAGGACCATGATATAAAAGAGGTGAGTAATTCACTTGAATTTTTCAAGGATGGCGAGGATTATGTGATACAAGAGATTGTGCAAGGTTTGACTAACCCTTTGCATATTGTTTCTTCTTCTTTACCTCTTATTGGTTTGAATGTATGTGCTTCGAGAATATTGTTGAATGACTTTGTTTCTCGATTTACGCCATTAAAGATACTTGATTCTCAAAGTATGCAGGTCTTGGAACAAGAAACCGTGGAAGTACCCGACTTCTACATTCTTTATACACTTCCAAGTGTGGACAAGAATAAGTGTGGGGGAAACTTTTATCGGTTAATATCTTCGTTTCTCTTTTATTGTGCTAATATGTGTTTGAAGCTAGTGTTTGTAAAACAGGTGCTATGGGTGGATCCCCAACTTTTCCGATTATTGGTGTATGGGGAATTCGTCGTGCAAGTCGGGCTAAAGACGTTAAACTAAGCGCTAAATGGGAGGCAACCCACTGAGTTTGTATTTCTATCTTTCGTTTTTCATATCATATTTGCATCCCCATGTTTAACTTCCTTGAGTCGATAATCTATTTTAGAAGAAAATGATGACGAAAACCTTTCGTCAGAAAATTTCAGACTGCGCGTAGTTCTGTCCAGAGACCATAACTGTCAGACCATTTATCGAAACACTGTTCCCTTTTGACACTGTGTAGAAAAGATGTAGGCGAACAACTTTCGTGAAATAATGTTTTGCCAAATTCCTTACCAATTTATACAGTTTTTGTGTTTTATCTGCTGGTACGTCAGAATTCAGAATTTTCGGTTTTCACATTGAGGACAATGTGAAGTTTAAGTGTGGGGGAGTCTTTTGCATATAGAGTTTTTAGCCTTGTTAAGAAAAACTAAAAAAAAAAATAAGAAGAAGAAGAAGAAGAGAAAGTCTAGCAACTTGTTCCTTACACTAATGGAAACATCGTGGTTGTAGGAGTTGAGGAACCCATTAGTAGAGTCTATTCATATGAAAACGAACAAGATATAAAATAACATGTTAGTTGTCACCATATCTCGGAGTCGTCACCATATCATGTTCTATTTTTATTTAACATATTTATCTATTGTTTCTCTAAGTGAATTGGTGGGGTACCAGCATCGGATTGTTATCATTGGTAGGATGAAATAGAGTGATTGAGTAACTATAAAAAAAGAAAAAGAAAAAAAAAGACTGACCAATTGACCAAAAGGAATAAAAATGACACTTGGATAAAGCAATATGTGTGTGTTCTCCATGTCTCCGTCGCCTAAGCAAGCGTGGAGTACAGGATACAAGGGGACTATCATGTAATCTGCTGACAAGAATCATGCGCTTGGATCAAAAAGATCCAATCATGATGTCAATAAAAAAAATAAAAAAAAAGGAAAATAAAAGAAAAAAATTATTATTGTGTTGAATAAAATCGATTACTGGTTCCCTTGTATATGCCAGTGAATTGATCTAGAATTGAGTTTGTCGACTGCTGGTTCCCTTGTATATGCCAGCTGCGTTGATATTAGAATCAGACCAGTAACTCAATCCAATAGGATTTTTAGGTTTGTTTTGGCAGTGACCTTCAGACAGATATGGGAAACATCGTTCACCTTAGTCAACAGTTCGCCACCATCTATTTTCTATATCTATCTTCTTAATCTTTTCATGTGATTGTGGTTGATTAGATTCCGAGTATTGTGGTTGTGTTCAACTTTCCGATGAAGCTATATTACTAATTTATAAATGAATTGGATTCGAAAGTGGGTACTTCCTCCTGTAATCATTGATTGTATGCCATCGAATAAAAAATTTGTTTAGTGTCATTAAATTGTCACAAGTATCTGGATTTTGGAAGAAAAGGTTTTTGTAGGTAGACCTCTTGTAAACCTTCACGAGACTAAAACTCGTCCACTAGGGACACCTAGGGGTTTAAAGGCTTGTTATACATGCTAAGTGTGACCGTAGCCTCGACGACACGGAGTTGTATGTATATTCTAGAATTATTTTGTTTGATTTGCTCGAGGACTAGCAAAGTCTAAGTGTGGGGGAATTTGATAGGTGTGATAAACACCTAGTTTTATATCCGTTGTTTAAGCTTTCTTTGCAAGTTTTCATGTAAATTATGTATCTTATGTGTGATTTTGAGTTATTTAGGTACTTTGGAGTCATTATGAGAAAAAGAAGAAGATATTAGCCATTTGAAGCGAAAAGGAGCACAAAGGTCAATTCACATGGGAGCTATACGGAGCCGAGTTAAGGCTAAGGGGCACCTCACCTTGGAAGCATGTTCTTGTTACTAGGGTGTAAATACCCATTCCACTTATACAGACCACATTTATGTCGAGAGAGGAAAATTAGAATTCATTTTACCCCATTTTCTTCTTCTCCTCTGTTGTCGGCTGCTTGAAGAAGTGGAGTAAGGAATCAAAGAAAGTGAATCTGCGAATCAGGGAGGAAACGAGATTGGAGAAAGGGGATTTGGCTAATTGTTGCTTTAATGAATTGTGTTGTTGATTGAAGGTGAGCTGAAATGTGAAATTAGTGTTCCAGAGAAGAATCAATTGATTTAGGGTTCTGATCTTTGACAAGATACTGGGAAGAACACAAATTGTTTCAGTTGAAATCAGTGATGTGTGTAGGTGATGGGAAGAATGTAATGTTATTGATTATTGAAAATCCGAGAAGATGATTATCATGGGTTTATGGATGTAACAGAGGATGAACGGAGTAGATTCAAGGATGATTAAGAAATTGTTGAACTGGGTACGAATTATGAGATGGGTTTCTGCGGTGATTGAGTTCGAATTGGTGTTCTGGGTTCATGAGAAATGAAGAATTTGGGTTTTATGTCGATTTAGGAAGATGGGTTTTCTGTGAATCGAATTTGGACACTGAGATGAAGAAGGGTAAAGTCGTTCTGTTGTGGAAGAAGAAGTTGTAGCTGTGATTGGCTGAGTTACAAGGGTTTATGAAAATAGAGAAGAGTGATGTTACTGTTGGTTGCTGCCAGGGGAAGTTATATCGTAGCCGTAATTCAAGTGGTGGTGGCTGAAAGATGGCATTGGTTGAGGTCTGAGATTGAATGGGTCTTGTGAATGAATTCAGGTGCAGGTGAAGGTTGTTGCTGCCGTAATTGTTTGAAGACGGTGAATACAGTCGGAATTTGATGGACATGGTGTTGGCAGTGGCTCGGATTTGGTCAAGACCAGGCTGCAAACTTCAGCAAGTAGCTGATTGAAGATTAATGTTGTTTCCATGGGTACCGTAGCTATGCGTGAAGGTCTATGAAGAGATTCTGGATTCAAATTGCTTCTGTAATTGCTGCCAATGGAGCTGGTGATGAATGAGTGTGTTCGAGGTCGAGACCAAGATGGTGATGGCAGTAAGGGACGAAGGGGAGCAAGTTTTGGAAGGCTGTTAAGTGTGTTATGGTAGTGAAATGTAGCTGCTGGAGTGGATTGAGTTTGGTTGCAGTTGAACCAAGAAGTGGAATTGGAGGCTGCTGTAATGATGTTGATGTGGAATGAGTAGATGTATGTTAGGAATGCAGGGATTTGAATGGCCTGGAATTGGCCGGGAACTGAGCAGAAACAGGGGAAACTCTGCCGGAATCGGAGTACGGCGAGTTGACTCAACGATTGAGCTCATATGACTCAGTGATCCAAAGATGATGGCGCCGTTATGAAGACCGTCAAAGATAGAAGAGACTTGAGAAGACCGTCAGTTTGACTCAGCTTTCCGGCGGCAGTTCTCAGGTGACCAGTGGTGCGAATTCCGGCCAGATTCCGGCGATGATGTCAGAAATTCCGGTGATGACGTTATCAACTCCGGCGACCAGTTTTGGACCCAAAATTCCAGAGACATATTTCTCATACATGGGCCTAGTGGACCACTTGGAGATGGGTTTTGAGAAGACCTAATATTGGAAAGAGTATCCTTTTGGATTGGGAGAAGCATATAAATAGAAAAGTCTTTTTCTAAACCTAGAGATCTCCATCTTATTATCTTCTTCTCTACTTTTGTTCTAGGGTTTAGACATGGAAACTCTTCTCTTTATCCTTGTTATGAACTCCATTAACATGAGCTAGTTTTTATATTGGTTAAGGAATAAGTTGGATTTCCAAATATGGGTTTTCATTCAATAAATTAGTTTTGTCTCACAATTATCGATTATGATTCGCTAGAAATATCGCCATGTATGATTGATTGTTAGTTTTGTCAAGTTGCAAATTGGTAGAACTCGTAATCATATCTATTGCTAGTTTAGGGTTTATTATACGTAAACGTGATACACCTTGAATACACGTAGCATAATCGTGATTATTGCTTGTAGTGATACATCCTAGTAGTCACATGTGGATCATAACCTTTGTTAAAACGGATTAGTGCTTTTACACGTTCGTTTTCATTGATTAGTCTTATTTCATAGAACTTAGTGCTCTTATGGAGTTAAACTTAATTGTGCTTTTACACTTTAGGTTGCTTTCTAGGAAGAATTAACTTTCGCATCTTTTAATGTGTTTGTTGATGACAAGAGGAAATTAGCGGGATATTCTTGCGATCAAGGTATCCTAGGAATTTTGATAAAAGTTGAGATTAAATATCAATTCTAGTTATTGTTACAAATTCATGTTTGTGAATGGAAACTAATCCTTGACCAATATCTTTATCTTATTGATTTGCTTGTTTATTTCATTATTTGCTTTTAGTTTATTTTCCTTTACATAAAAATCAGAAATCCCCCCTTGTTTATTTAAGAAACCGAAACAACTTGACAACCTAGATCCTCTCTGTGGGAACGATCCTTTCTTACCCTTGCTATATTTTATATTTTGAGTAGTGAGAAGGTAATTTATTTTTGGCACATACGACAGCGATCATTGATACAATTGTACTGAGTTGCAGATGAAGTAATTGTGTTGGTAAGGATTCAGTTTGAATAAATAAAATCTCTGAAGTTGATGGGGACATGGTAGATTTGTGCTACAACTGGTGGTGATATGAATTGCAGTTGTGATGAATGTTGCAGGGCATGGATGAAATAGTGGAATTCGTTTGTAGTGCATATGCGAGTTATGATTATACATATTTGCTAGTAATGATAGTATGTGCATTGTTTGATCAGTGCTGAACTTTGGAATTGATAATGGTAGATAAGACAATATGGATGATTACTGATGAATATTATGAGATGAACCATGTTGATGTTGTGGGAGGTTTCAACTCTGTTGTTGTTGTTAGGTTGTAGAACTTATTTCTGGCATTGATGTTGGATAGAATTGACAGTGTTGATATGAACTCAGTTGAAGTAGTCTATATTTTGGTCACAACTGATGGACTATGTATATAGAAAGAATGTTGCTTAAGAGCTGCAATTGCAGGGAAACTGAACTTGTTGTTGTGATTAAGTTATGAGTAATTGAAATGTTGAGCTGAAGTTTATGTTTGTAAATAATATGATAGAGTTGAATGTTAAAGAAGAAGGTGTTGTAGGAATTGAAGTTGTAATGGCTTAGGCCAGTGTTTCCCTTGCTCTGTTAGATGTCTGACTAGCTTAGTTAGATGACTCAGTTAATCTGACTGAGTTGAATCGGTGTTAACTCACTGAGTTACAGATCCTGACCTGAGTTGACTCAGTTGACTTGACCTTGACCATTTACGCTGGACTTGACCTTTGGCTGGACGTTGACTGTTAGTTGAACCATTTGACCATTAGTGACCGTTAGTTGACCCCTTAGACCGTCAGCGACCGTTAGTTGACCCAGTTGGGACTGGCCCTGTGTAATGGTTTTTTTTTAAGTGGACTTGGGCTTCAGACTAGTTATCTTATATTGATGTTTTGGACCACTTATGGTCCGAATTGACCTTTGGTTCCTTCTACAAAGTTATAGGTACCCATAATACTTAGCTATTGGACTTTAGAATCAACCTAACTAAATTAGTAAACCTTAGATATGATGAAGATAGATAATAAAAGGGTGTAAAGTCATAAATGGGCTTAGAACCATTAGATAGTTCACTTGGCTTATAACTAGACAATTGTATGGGATTATGTTATGAGCCTTGTATGAGCCTTTTGGCTAATGTTTAGTGTGCTTGTGTGATTAACAGTTAGTTGTTACTAACAACGATCGATTCAAAAGACGAACCCGTGGATTGTACATATCGAGGTAGGCGAGGCTTGTCATCAAAAGAGGTGGGAATCGATAACGAACTCTCTTGTATTCATTATTGTTTTACAAATCAATCTTTGTGTTGTGAAATTCATGCATATCTTTGTGTGATCTGTATGGTATGAGATGTGTGCCGACACAATATTAGTATTCTATGGCTAGGGAGATACACCGCAATATTACACGGCTAGGGAAATACACCACAATATTATTCTTCCTCTATATATTCAGTATTTTATGGCTAGGGCGATACACCGCAGTATTACCTATTCGGTGTGGAATTGGCATCAATATTACTCTTCCCTTATGTGCGGCAACACACATCTCATACATGGATGTTTACTGTTATTTATGGATGTCTTTGAAGAAGTTTTTACTTTGTGTTTCTTGTCTTTCCGTATATTAACGACTTTCGATAAAACCTGCATTGTCTTCGAATCATATTAATGTTTACTTGAAAGCTAGTTGTTATTCCTACGGGGCAGCCCTTTTAGGGATGATGTGCTCACCCATTCCCACTTTCAATTTCAGAGACAGATCAGGGTTGCGCATTGGAAGCTTTGTGGCGTTGAGTCTTCTGCTATGTTTATTATGTTGTATATTCTATTTGCAAACCAAATGACAATTGTATATGTATCATTTGAGAGGAATTCTTATTTATATATTTCTGAAAGGGGCTAGTTTTTGGGTTAAGCTTTGTAGCATATTTATTATTTAATTGTTAAAGTAAATGATCTAGATCTTTAGTGCCTCTTTATTTAGCTAATCTTTTGGATTAGTCAGCTGCTAGCTTTGGGGGCGCTACAGACACAAAGAAATACTTCTTGTAGAAAGCTGCAACCATCTCACACCAGTTGGATATGATGTTTGGTGAAATGTTGTTGTACCAGGTGTACGCTCTTCCATTAAGTGACTTTGAAAATTCTTTCAAGCGGAGGACATGATTGTATTCGTGCTCTCCCAAGGATTCTAAAAATCGAGATATATGTTCACGCGCATTATCAGTGCCGTCATAAAGGGAGAATTGAGGAGAAGAATATCCCCTCAGAAGAGGAACTCTTTGCACATCAGGAGGATACGGAGGTTGATGCTAGTGCATGTCCATCGGGTTTTCTCTGTCTCAATTTCGTAGAAGTCGTTCCAAATCTTCGCGTGTGATGAAATTGGATGGATGATTCCTCTCCAATGGGTGGGCCTCTTCATCTACAAGGGTGCGCCCTGCTGAGGTACTGGTTCCAGGGATATTAAAAGTGCTCCTCATTGGCTCTGGTCGGCGTGGTTCCTGCGGTAACCGATCCGTTAGTGTTTTGAGGAAAGTAAGCACCTCCTTCTGAGTTGAAGCCATGGCCGTCTGAGCATTAGCAAGAACTTCCTGTCTTTCCATCAAATCAGCAATGGTGATAGGGGGTTGGCCTCCTCTGGTTCCTCCAGTCTCTCGTCCCGATGGTGGAGTGGCGGTGGCTCTGGTGACAACTGGGGGCGTCACGCTTGAAGAAATATTATGGTTGGCGGCAGCGGCTCTGGCCCAGGTGATCAGAGGTGTAACGCCTGGGGGAATGCTTCATGTGCTGCTGGTGATGATCATGCTAACAGGTGGTACATTGATACCACTGGAAGGGACGTTGATACCAAGGACGTTCTCAGCGCCGGTGGCATCAGGGATTGTTGCTGATACGGATCTGAGCTCTACCATCTTGAAATTGGGATTGAAAAAATGAAATTGGAAATTGGAAATTGATTTTGCAACTGAGAGATTAATCTCCCACTGTGGTCGCCAGTTGTTTATGGGTAAAAACTGTTTCTGCTGGTTTTGGTAAATTTGGGTGTGTGGATGAGAAACAAATCTAAACTTAAACAAATGCACTGCACGTGAGTACTTTAGATTCGAGAGATCAATCTGTAAAATCCTGGCCTAAACCAAGAAATGGACGTTTCAGTCTTGCTTCGGTCACAAAGTGGGGGAGAAGGGTTGGTCTTAGGGAGGGAATCGAAGAAGGTGTTGAGACCAGAATGGTTAATTCTGAAGGTGCAGCTATTTTATGACTTGTATCAGAATTTGGAACTGGCTTGCGGAATAAAAGCTATCCGTTCTTTGGTGTTTTTCTGGATACTGTGTTGTTCTAACTAAATCTTGTTTTTTGGTTGAAATAGGTAGAACCTATTCATACAAGTCATATTGAACGCACCCTGATCTCGTAGAAAGTGGGAATGATTGAGTGATGGAGAAGTGGGGTAATTCGTAAATGCTCGAGACCACGTTCCCACTATGAAGGAAACGGGATAATTTACACCCACTACTTCTTGTCGCCGCTAACTGCCCTGCTTTCTGATACTTTCTTGTAATGGGCGTGTTGCACGCCGCACGCTGTAAGCCGCCAGACCAATACCCCGATGAGCATCCCCCAGTTTGTGACATGTTTGATGTCTCGAGTGTTTTCGTGGAAAACATGTAGTAGGTTGCTATGTGTGGCAAGTCAAAGTCAGGAGACTTGCCACAATAAAATAGCACGTGATGCTATTTGGCTTATCTTAGTTTGTCGCCCAAAACTTTCCACAGGCCTGTCAATTCTGTGGAGAATTCGGACGACTTAGATTGTAACCCATGAGAAAGGATGGTGTTGATGGTGGTTTTTAGCTTAGGGTTAAAATCGTAAAACCGTATATCTAACATGACATCACTATGACCAATAGAACATTTATTGAATCAATCAGCGTGCTTGTGTAAGAATTACCAGGGTAACTTTTTTTATACATGTGTCATGTTCCACGGCAGAACCCTTCAGTATTAACTGACATCACCTCTGTATATGCCTAACCCTAATTCTCCCACCATGCCAGCCACGTCTCTGCGCCAAGGCATGCCAACCATGCCATCCACGTCTCTGTGCCAAGGCATGCCAACCATGCCAGCCGCACCACCGTGCCAGCCACGTCTCCGCGCCAAGGCATGCAAACCATGCCAGCCGTACCACCGTGCCAATGGCAAACCATGCCAGCCACGTCCCCGCGCCAAGGCATGCCAACCATGCCAGCCGCACCACCGTGCCAATGGAAAACCATGCCAGCCACGTCTCCGCGCCAAGGCATGCCAACCATGCCAGCCGTACCACATGTGCCAATGGCATACCGTGTCAGCTACATCTCCACGCTAAAACGAAGGGGTTGCAACAATCAACGGCCGCCCTTCCTTCTGGGATGCAAATCTCAGCCACACAAGTTCGCCACCTAACGCATGACAACTTGCGGCCCAAAGCCAAACATCACAGTTTGCACCAAACCCTAATTTTGGACGCGCCTACTCTATGCCAAAGCCATGCAGGCCTTAAACTATGTCGCTGGATACCAAACGAAGGGTTGTAACGATCAACGGCTACCCTTCCATCTGAGATGTAGATCTCGGCCCTCCAAGTTCGCCACCAAACGCATGGCAACTTGCGGCCCGAGGCCAAACACCACGGTTTTCCCAAAACCCTAATTTTGGCCGCGCCTACTCTATGCCAAAGCCATGCCGGCTTTAAACTATGCTGGCTACCAAACGAAGGGTTGCAACGACCAACGACCACCCTTCCATCTGAGATGCAGATCTCGGCCCTCCAAGTTCGCCACCAAACGGATGGCAACTTGCGGTCCGAGGCCAAACACCACGGTTTTCCCAAAACCCTAATTTTGGTCGCGCCTGCTCTATGCCAAAGCCATGTCGGCTTTAAACTATGTCGCTGGATGCCAAACGAAGGGTTGCAACGATCAACGACCACCCTTCCATCTGAGATGCAGATCTCGGCCCTCCAAGTTCGCCACCAAACGCATGGCAACTTGCGGACCGAAGCCAAACACCATGGTTTTCCCAAAACCCTAATTTTGGCCGCGCCTACTCTATGCCAAAACCATGTCAGCCTTTCGTTCGTACCACTAGCTACCAAAACGAAGGGCCGCAACAATCAACGACCATCCTACCATGTGGGACACAGATCTTAGCCGTCCAAAGTCACCAACTAACACGCAAAAACCTTTGGCCCAACGCCAAGCCCCAATTTTGGTCGCGCCCAAACTACGCCAAAACCCGACTTTTGGCCGCGCCTAAACCACGCCAAAATCCTAGCTTCGCCACGCCTAACTCTTTCAAAGTCATGCCGGCCATGCTTTCATGATGCTGGCTACAAAGCAAAGGGTTGCAATAATCAACGGCTACCCTTCAAGATGAAAAATCTCGATCGTCGAGGGTCACCACCGAGCCGGAAAATCTCCCAATATCAACTTGCCAAACAACAACAACATGTTACACGTTTTCCACAAAAACACTCGAGACATCAACACATGTCACGAACTGGGGGATGCTCATTAGGTTTTTGGTTTGGCGGTTTACAGCGTGCGGCGTACACTACACCCGTTACAAGAAAGTGTCGTAAGAATGAGTCGGTTAGTAAAGGCAAGGAATAATGGTGAAACGTTTCTTTCGTTATGGAACATCAATTCCATACTTTACCCGTTACCACCTCCTTCCACTTTACTCAGTCGTTTCTATTTCTTACGAGACCATAGTACGTTTGGGTTACGACTTGTATAAATAGGTCTTACCTATTTCCACAAAACAACAAGTTTTAGTCAGGAGCATACAACACTCAGAAATCACTTGCTAGCTTTCCCATCTGTTAGCTTTCACTTTCTAATACAAGTCAAACAACTACTCTTCCAGAATCACCTATTATGGTCTCAACACTTTCTTCGCTTCCCTCCCTAAAACCAACCCTTCTCCTTCACTTTGTGACCGAAGCAAGTCTGGAACGACCATTTCTTGGTTTAGGCCGGATTTGTACAGATTGATCTCTCGAATCTAAAGTACTCCCTTGCAGTACATTGTTTAGGGTTTATACTTAGTTTCTCACCCACTCACGCGAAATTACTGAAATCAGCAGAAACCGTTTTCACCCTCAAACAATTGGCGACCACAGCGGGAGGATCGATCTCTCGTTTAGAATATCAATTTCCATCTTTCAGCCTCATCTTTCAATTCCAACTTCAATATGGTGGAACTCAGTTCCGGATCAGCTGCGAGCCACGAGAACACCAACACGGAATCTTTCACAGGTGTTAACGCTCCTTCCAGCGGCATCACCATGCCACCTGCTGAGCCCAACAACACTGAAACCGCTCCTTCAGGTGTTACACCACCGATCACCAGGTCCAGAGCCGCTGCCGCCTCTAATGCTTCTACGCAACCTGCTAATCCTGGAAACACCGAAAGCCCTCCTTCAGATGTTACACCACCGATCACCGGGGCCAGAGATTCCACTATCGGCCCTAATGCCTCTTCAAGCATGACACCTCCGACCGTCACCAAGACTCCAGTTACCCCGCCAACAGGACGAGAAATCGAAGGAGCCAGAGAGAGCCGACCCTATATCACCATCGCCGATTTGATGGAACGCCATGAGGTTCTTTCTCGAGCCCGAACGGACATGGTCTCAACTCATAAAGAAGTACTTGTCTTTCTCAAGGCCCTGACAGAACGGCTACCACAGGAGTCACGCCCTCTAGAGCCGATGAGAAACACCTCCAACACCCCTGGCGCCGGCACCTCGGCAGAACGCATCGACATGGACGAGGGGATCCATGCCGGAACCCCATCAGAGAGAAGTCGGCCGTCCAATTTTGTCACACGAGAGGGTTTGGAGCAACTAATTCGAAATCAAGTCAAAAGTGATGAAGTATACATACATCAACATCAACCCCCTTACCCACCTGAAATACAAAGGATTCCTCTCCCTAGGGGATACTCTTCTCCTCAATTCACTCTGCACGACGGCACTGGGAATGCCCGTGAGTATATCTCTCTATTCCTAGAGGTCCTCGGCGAACACGAATACAATCACGTTCTTTGTTTGAGGGGGTTTTCAAAATCACTTACCGGAAGAGCATACACGTGGTACAACAGCATCGCGCCAAACAGTATCCCCAACTGGGGTGACATGGTTACTGCATTTTACAAGAAGTTCTTCTTCGTGTCCGAACAAGTTACCTTCTCGGATCTAGGAAGGATGTACCAGCGAGACAACGAGCATCCAAATGATTTCTTCAAGAGATTCAGGGTTCAAGCACTAGACTGTCATGACCCGAACGTGACCGAGCAACAGTTGGTAAACTCCTGCATCAACGGTATAGCTCCCATTTACCGCGCCTTGCTAGAAAACCTACGTTTCCGGACATTCTCTAAACTCCATGAAGTTGCAAACGATCATCCACAACAGCACCAACATTGTTAGAAAGAGCCATACCAACCAGAGCCGAAGACATGCACGAAACTTGCGGGAGTAGACGTCTCATAAACAAACGGTACGATGTCGGTCCCTCCTCTGTGAGCGTAGTGGACTAGGGAGGAAAAAGGAAAGCCCCAGTTGCAGACCAGCAGCCTAAACGCGAGGCGCCAGCACGACGAGCAGCTCAGTCACGGAGGGCCGCCACTAAGATCCCCATGCGTCATCACGAAACCGAATGAAGTGTTTTGGATTTTCCATTTCCCATCGAGGAGGTGATCGGAACTCTTAGAGGCATGGGTTCAAGATGATGTTATCAGACTACCATCTCCAAGGCGCCCACCGACAAAAGCCGAGATGGCAAACCCCAGATATTGCCACTACCACAGATTTGTTCATCACCCAACCAATGATTGCAATAAACTAAAACTTGTCTTTAAGGAAAAGGTAGAAGCAGGAGAACTTCAGCTGGGGAATGAGGGCGTGCATAGAGATCCACTTCCGGCGAGGAATTGCGGGGTATCCGGGGACTCCGTGCACGAGACTGTACAATCCATGATGCAGCATGTATGCGAAATTCTCTACTTTTCCAAGGCACAGCGTCAAGATATCTTCATGGCTCTCAATCGCATCGTGTCAAGTAAACGACTTTTTCCTACCACGGAAACCGCGCGAAGAGCCCAAGCTCCCTCAGGAAACTATGCTGAAAAGCACAACTAGGGACTGCTAACCACGACCTACTTAAGAGGCATTGAATTCGGTAACACACTAATCGACGCGGCCTCTGACTTCAACATCACTACCTTCAAAACTCTGAAATCCGCAGGAATTTTGAAGCAAGAAGCTACCCATTCCCCATCCGTAATTAAGAGCCCGGAAGGGGAAGCCTGGAACGCGCACAACTACGTTAACCTCGAGATCATAACAAGTTCCATATTGTCAAAGAACTAGGTTACGACATGATCCTGGGGCATTTTTGGGTATACGACAACAAATAAAGACCGGGAACATCCCCCTACCGATGTCAACACCCGACAGAATCTCCAACAAGCCGTCCAGCTTGTTGCTGTGTCAACAACTTACCAGCGGAACTCGATCATCCGGAGAAAGCCCGTTGACGCTGACTCATAGATTCCAGACGCAAGTAAGTCTGGCCAAACGATCTTCTCCCCAACCAGTCATTTCTTCTCTTATCCCATCATGGGGACTCAGTATGATTACCGGCACGGATGCTGTCAAGAGATGTGAGTGGGGCGCTGGGCCATTCAAGCGCTTCGCCAAGAATTTGGAAGTTGCAGTCGAAACTGATGAAACCAAGATTCAAAAGGTTGCACAACACCCGAACCCGTTTCAAATCGGAGATATGGTGGTCAAAGCGACCTCGTTTCAAGTCGTAAAGATAACGCTGAAGATAGCTGTTCGAACTGATTTACCCAAAGAAAAAGAAGATGAGCCGTATCTGGTGGCAGACGTCCTTCTAGGCGGTTATTGCAAGCTCATCAACACCGACAAGCTGGAGGGCGTGATAGTTCATCGCGATGGCTCGATCTTTTCAATGCCTAAGACGCTGTACAACTTTCTCTTCCAGCACTCTTCTTTTAGTATTTTCTTCAGCCATTTCTCTTTCCACTCAATATTTGTATTCCCCGAGATGAATGCACCGTTTGCATTCTTCATTAGGGTTTCATTTTCATTTAAAAGCATACCTTTCCTTCCAAATGAGTCTTCCGAATCTCAGAAAAAAAAAAAGAGGGCACATACCTAATAAATCCCAAATCATCAAGAAACCATTAAACCGTCAAACCACGACCAGAAATACCTTATTCAATTATTCAAAGCTCTGAAGGGAATAATGTACGAATAAGGAAGGGCAACAACTTATTATAATGGAAGATTTGGGTCTTTCAAATAAGAATTTTTATTCAAAGATGTGAAACCACAAGTGGGATGTTGATCGACGAAGCCCTAACTTCGGAATACAAAGAGGGTAAAAATGAGTCTGTAAAGCATCGACTACGCAACAAGTAGAAACAATAAAAAGGAGAAGCTAGTTATCGAAAGCAGATGCGCGAGTCGCCAACGCCTCGATCAGAGCCCTTTCAAACACTTTCCCCAGCAATCTTTCGGGAAGCAAAGGTTCCACCCGGAAGCCGCATCAGCAGTAGCAACCTCAACATCCCACCCGGAAGTCGCCTCAGCGGCAACAACATCCGTCTCCTTCCCGACGTCCGCTTCAACAACCGGCCCAGCATATGCCACCACGACTCCCCCAATGTCACCAACAACAGTTTCGGCATCTACTCTGAAAGCTGTTTCAGTTTCATTAAATGCAACGTCACCTTCCTCGGAAGTCTCCTCAACAACCTTTCGAGGAGGATTTCCTGATTCACTCACATCATAATCAAGGATTATGATGCCTTCTGGGACAGGGAAGTTACGTGGGCTTTCCCCCGAAAATTTCACAAACTCAGTCTTCCGTTGTTTCAACCGAGAAGCAAACCTTTCCGCCCTAGCACTGGGATGTGAAAAAGTTTTTTTTGCACTGAAGCCTTTCAATGCACTGGGGCGCTTCGTCATATTCCCATTCCTCCTTCATGTTCACCGAAGCTAAGAAGGTCTGAACACGCACCCGCACTTCGCCTAGATAGGTAGAAGGTATGTCCCGAATAATTCCACCAACTTCACGGAACAGAGATTCAACTCTATCTAACGCCTCCTCATGAGAAGAAAACTGGTTTTCGCCGATTCCAAAGTTCTCTCTGAAGAGTTAAAGGTGCGACTGTCACTGGAAGATCCCATTACTGCAAAACCAGAGAAGGGGGTACGTTTTCACCCTGTCTACACCAGCAACCTATGGCAGAAAGGAGACAAAACTAGAAGAAAACACGAAGATGATACCTGTAAAGAGGATGGGCACGATTTCAAAATGATCTGTGCGAACGAAGGATTCAAGGCCATCTCTTATATCCAGCAGAGCGATGAAGTCCCGAAAAGGAAAGCTCTCTATTAGCCGTGAATTAAGGTGTGACATCAGGTTTTAGTTAAAACCTATTCTACCAGCAAAAATAAGGAAAGGTCTCATGCCTGGCCATGCGAGATAATTAGGGTTTGGTGAGAAAACGTGGAGGCACGTGTTTGAGACACACTTGCCCGCGTTCTTCCTTCTCTGACACCAGCAACAAGGTTTGAAAGCAAAATCGACAACGTAGCACTTTTGGATTTGGATAAGGAAAGGATTTCCTATTCGAGGTACGCATGGAAAGAGGCAACCGGGCCCGCAGTAGCAAGCCTCACCGTGTTGAAAGTCCACTACCAAGCTAAGTCAGGTTGCACCAAGCCGGGCCAAGCCAAGCCAAATCGCGCCAAGCCGCGCCCGAGCCGCACCAAGCCAAGCCGCGCCCAAGCCGCACCAAGCCAAATCCCATTCCTAGTCACGCCAACAACTTGCTAATCCAGCACCTTCGCGTTCCCTAGCCCAACCAAGATGACGCGTGACCAAATCAAGATGACATCATGTGTCTCAACCAAGCGACTGCCTCTACCATTTCACGTCTATCCAATAACGATGCAAGTAGAATTCATGCAAGGCCGCCAACGCAAGGATCACGAATTCCCAAAAACACTCTCGAAAAAGGTTAGACGAATCTTCCTAGCCATCTTTCATGACCCGCTGCTTCGATTTTGTCCTTGTCTGTCACCATCTTATGCTTACCTCCCAACAATGCTCCTGTTCCGAGATAAGCAGGGGACTTAATGTTGATGGTGGTTTTTAGCTTAGGGTTAAAATCGTAAAATCGTATATCTGACATGACATCACTATGACCAATAGCGCATTTATTGAATCAATCAGCGTGCTTATGTAAGAATTACCAGGGTACCTTTTTTTTATACATGTGTCATGTTCCACGGCAGAACCCTTCAGTATTAACTGACATCACCTCTGTACATACCTAACCCTAATTCTCCCACCGTGCCAGCCACGTCTCTGCGCCAAGGCATGCCACCCATGCCAGCCGCACCACCGTGCCGATGGCAAACCATGCCAGCCACGTCACTGCGGCAAAGCATGCCAACCATGCCATCCGCACCATCGTGCCAATGGCAAACCATGCCATCCACGTCTCTGTGCCAAGGCATGCCAACCATACCAGCCGCACCACCGTGCCAATGGAAAACCTTGCCAGCCACGTCTTTGCGCCAAGGCATGCCAACCATGCCAGCCGCACCACCGTTCCAATGGCAAACCGTGCCAGCCACGTCTCCGCGCCAAGGCATGCCAACCATGCCAGCCGCACCATCGTGCCAATGACAAACCGTGCCATCCACGTCTCCGCGCCAAGGCATGCCAACCATGCCAGCCGCACCACCGTTCCAATGGAAAACCATGCCAGCCACGTCTCCGCGCCAAGGCATGCCAACCATGCCTGCCACACCACCGTGCCAATGGAAAGCCATGCCAGCCACGTCTCCGCGCCAAGGCATTCCAACCATGCCAGCCACACCACCATGCCAATGGCAAACCATGACAGCCACGTCTCCGCGCCAAGGCATGCCAACCATGCCTGTCGCACCACACGTGTCAATGGCATGTCGTGCCAGCTACATCTCCACGCTAAAACGAAGGGTTGCAATAACCAACGGCTGCCCTTCCTTCTGGGATGCAAATCTCAGCCACACAAGTTCGCCACCTAACGCATGGCAACTTGCGGCCCAAAGCCAAACATCACGGTTTGCACCAAACCCTAATTTTGGTCGCGCCTACTCTATGCCAAATCCATGTCGGCCTTAAACTATGCCGCTGGCTACCAAACGAAGGGTTGCAACGATCAACGGCCACCCTTCCATCTGAGATGCAGATCTCGGCCCTCCAAGGTCGCCACCAAACGCATGGCAACTTGCGGCCCGAGGCCAAACACCACGGTTTTCCCAAAACCCTAATTTTGGCGCGCCTAATCTATGCCAAAGCCATGCCGGCTTTAAATTATGCCGCTAGCTACCAAACGAAGGGTTACAACGGTCAACGACCACCCTTCCATCCGAGATGCAGATCTCGGCCCTCCAAGTTCGCCACCAAATGCATGGAAACTTGCGGCCCGAGACCAAACACCACGGTTTTCCCAAAACCTTAATTTTGGCCGCGCCTACTCTATGCCAAAGCCATGCCGACTTTAAACTATGTCGTTGGCTGCCAAACGAAGGGTTGCAACGATCAACAGCCACCCTTCCATCTGAGATGCAGATCTCGGACCTCCAAGTTCGCCACCAAATGCATGGAAACTTGCGGCCCGAGGCCAAACACCATGGTTTTCCCCAAACCCTAATTTTGGTCGCGCCTACTCTATGCCAAAACCATGTCATCCTTTCCTTCGTACCACTAGCTACCAAAACGAAGGGCCGCAACAATAAACGGCCATCCTACCATCTGGGACACAGATCTTAGCCGTCCAAAGTCACCAGCTAACACGCAGCAACCTTTGGCCCTACGCCAAGCCCCAATTTTGGTCGCTCCCAAACTATGCCAAAACCCGACTTTGGTCGCGCCTAAACCACACCAAAATTCTAGCTTGGTCACGCCTAACTCTTTCAAAGTCATGTCGGCCATGCTTTCATGCTGCTGGCTACAAAGAAAAGGGTTGCAATAATCAACGGCTACCCTTCCTCTAAAGATGAAAAATCTCGATCGTCGAGGGTCACCACCGAGCCGGCAAATCTTCCAAGCTCAACTTTCCAAACAAAAACAACAACATGCTACACGTTTTCCACAAAAACAATCGAGACATCAACACATGTCACAAACTGGGGGATGCTCATTAGGGTTTTGGTTTGGCGGTTTACAGCGTGCGGCGTACACTACGCCTGTTACAAGAAAGTGTCATGAGAATGAGTCGGTTAGTAAATGCAAGGAATAATGGTGAAACGTTTCTTTCATTATGGAATATAAATTCCAGACGTTACCCGTTACCACCTCCTTCCACTTTACTCAGCTGTTTCTATTTCTTACGAGACCAGAGTACGTTTGGGTTACGACTTGTATAAATAGGTCTTACATATTTCCACAAAACAACAAGTTTTGGTCAGGAGCATACAACACTCAAAAATCACTTGCTAGCTTTCCCATCTGTTAGCTTTCACTTTCTGGTACAAGTCAAACAACTACTCTTTCAGAATCAACTATTCTGGTCTCAACACTTTCTTCGCTTCCCTCCCTAAAACCAACCCTTCTCCTTCACTTTGTGACCGAAACAAGTCTGGAACGGCCATTTCTTGGTTTAGGACAGATTTGTACAGATTGATCTCTCGAATCTAAAGTACTCCCTTGCAGTATATTGTTTAGGGTTTAGACTCTGTTTCTCACCCACTCACGCGAAATTACCGAAATCAGAGGAAACCGTTTTCACCCTCAAACAGATGGCCATTGATTATGGCCACATTCTGTTGGCGCATGACGACAGCACAATGGAGTCATTGGCACATCCCAGTGGCATATAGCGTCATGCCAGTGGCATATAGCGTCATGCCAGTGGCATAGTGGCGCCTAGCGTAGCCATGACAGCTATTTTGGTATATTGGTGTTAGACCCAAATATGGCCCTGGCAACATCGACCTTGTTGCTATATCAAACTTAAGGCCTTTGGAGAATTACTTGACTTAGTTGGCGTGAAAACTTTAGCTAAATTAGGGTTTGGCATATCGAAACCCTAATTAGCGTACGGCATGGCCGCGACACGGTGACGCTTTATGCAATCGGTGCCATGGAAACATCAAAGGAACTATGGCAGGCAATAATATGGGAATAACCATAAGGCGCAAGGATAGCCACGGGTGATTATAGAATGGCGCCATTTTTAGGGTTTGGCGGGTCCCACATGGCCCGTGGCATGTTGTAGGGCCAAAGTAGCGTAATTGGGCCACGACCGAAAATTAGGGTTTCGACTAATGCCACTAAGGCAGAGCCGTTTAGAATACCCTAATTGGAATATGTTATGGCGTTTGTCCACGAACAAGGAGTGGATTAGCACGTTGGCGCGCTATTTATGGCATGTTGACACGATTGGCATGCTACTACGGCAAAGTGGCACGTTTGGCATGTTCGGCTTGCTACTGTGCAAAGTCGCACGTTTGCATGTTTGGCATGCCAATTAGTGTATTGGCGCGGCATGGCATGCCAATGAGCATGTTGGCGTGACTTTTGGGAAGCCAATTTGGCATCGTGACCATCTGGCGCAACTTTGCCTCTTTTGATACTGTGGCAGGTTTAAAGCGACCTGATTGGTTGGAAAAGAGGGGGTCGTCCAAGCATGGGCGTGGCCACACTTCTGGTGTGCGTGTGGCGGGTTTAAAGTGACCTGATTGGTCAATAGGAAATAGGGCCAGCAAGTACGGGACCAGCCACAACTCATGCGTGTGTGGCGGGTTTAAGGCGACCTGATTGGTCGACAGAAAATAGGGGCCGGTTGAGCAACACGGGGTGTGGCCACTTGCAAGTGGCGCCGGCTGGCCTATGGCATGGCCACACCTTCCTTTGTTGCTGCTCCTATTCCGCCGCTCCTTTTATTCCTTGTTTTCTGATTTTAGGTAGGATTTTGCACCTACTAATCCATGGCGGATTAATTACCTGGTTCGCATAGGCTTAATTTCGACAGGCAAGGTCTAATATACTGCGAATGGCGCAAAACCCTACTTTTTACAAATTAGACAGGGTAATATCTGAATCTTGTGAATTATCACAAAATTGATTGAATTTCATGTGTTGACACAGAGTTCTTTAAGTTCATTTCCAGAGAGCAGTATGCTTTCCGATTAAATACTTTATGCAAGGACCTTAACCTTGATACTCAGAAATTCGTACTACTCTGCTGCGAGTGAACACAAATTGTCATGCCATATCAACATTAAGGGTTCATCCGGGGAAAATACACAGAAAGCATTCAAAGAAACTTATATTAACTGAGTAATACAGGCAAGGTGCCAAAATTTACAGAATATCTGGGATTGTTGCTACATGCACCATTTTGGATAAATTTCATGAGAAAATATTGAGTTGCTCAATAAATGCGCCAGTGAAGAGGTTGAACACTCATCACTTTTACATGGCTCTGTCTTTTTGCAGAGTGACGACATATCAAATGTGCGAGGTTTTACAATCTTAACCCTGAACTAAAAACAACCATCAATAGTTGTACTCCCAAGATGTCTAGCGTGTGCATTGAAATCAGATTTAGGGACACTCCCCCGTCTACAAAGGCTCTCTTCAGTGGGTGTTTGTTGATTGTGCGGTTAAGTACAGGGGACTAAGATGTTCCCATGGATAGCAAATGTCTTCATCTGTAAACACGATCGCTTCCTTGGGGAGGGAGTCGTAGGGTTTTCCCGCCCCGATAGTTGTTATGGCCTTGGACGCCTCTTTGATTTGGTTTTCGCTGAAGCCGAGGAACTGCTGAGCCAACACTGTTTTTGCGAACTTGCTATCCACTACATCAGTGTTTGTGAATGTGGGGTTATCCACTTCGACTTCGCACGCCTCCTCACCATCGTCTTCCCAAGGTCTCCAAATATCTCCACTTGGGTCATGAGAGAGCATCATAACTTGGTGTTGAACCGCCTTAGCACCTTCGAGGTTACCCATCTTGATCTTGCCTATCTCCAGCTTCCTCTGGAACATCCTTCGTAGGTTGTAACAGTCAACTGTGGGGTGATGTATCTGTTGTAACAAAAATGTTCCTACAACAATCCTCGAGATTCGTACGGAAATGATGTAATCTTATCCGTTGGATGGCGTAAGATTAATACTTGATGGATGTCTTGTAGACCGTTGAGATGATCCACAAATTTCCTCGTGATTCGTGCTTGTTGATGAAAGAATTCCTGCTCAGCTCTTCAATGCTCTTGGCTTATTAATATTCTTGAAGAAAAGAGGGGTACCTGCAAGGACACTCCGATGCCTCAATGAGTAAGGAGCTCTAAACAGGTTTTAGTGGAGAGAAAAGGATTAGAATTGTGTACCTCTACTGTTGAAATCCCTCCTCTATTTATAGGTAATAGAGGGCATGTATCCAGTCAATTACTTGTCTGTATTCATTGTGATGATGTACCTGGACCAAATGTCGTCCAGGTTCATCACTGCTAGAATTAGAATTATGTATCTAGACATTTGAAAATGAACCTGGTCCAATAGTTAACCTTTATTCATTCCCTTCTTTTAGGATGACCAGGTCAATTAATGTATTTGGACTAAATACAAGTCCAGATTAATTCTAACTTCTTGGTTTGAATTAATGCTTGGTCTTACCCTTAACAAATTCATCCAACTTTTTAGGTTCAATGAATATAGTCACCTTTAATAAGATTATCAGATTGGATTTTTGAACCCTAATGGATCTAGGCTCCTGCCCATGACCCAATATTTCTGCTTAAATCTAATGGGCTGCAGATCCTGTCAAGCCCATTTTATAATTATATGGTCCAAACATTGCCCCTCTTAATTCCCAATTTATTGGTGGATTAAGAAAAGTGGTCTAGACCAGTTGTTTCGCAGTCGTATTTTTGTCGCCCCCATACTACGTGTCGAAACGATGCACCCGATTATTTGTAGCTGGAGTAAAGCTTGACATTTGAAAAATGAGTCTTGCCCCGTTGGTCCCTGCTGCTAATTTATTTCATTTCATTTTTATTTTTATTTTTATTTTTTTTTACTGTGAAATAAGATGCTTGAATTCTTCCATTTCTAACTTGAGTAATATTGCCAAGGCCCAACTTTGCCGCTTCGTTAGCTTTTTTCAATTTTTTTTTATTTGTACGTCTGTTCCAACTGCAGGTATAGCAGGGTGACGTACTTCCTTACTGCTCCAACTGTATACGAATGGGTCTTTTCAGCATACTAAAAAGTAGTGAATTGACTGCTTCTTTCTTTGCATGTGGACAATGACGTATTTCAACAGCACCCTGAATAATATCTGTTGAACATTTTCAAAAATGACTTACGCGGTCTTCGAAAAATCTCCAACAAATTCCCTTCTGAGTCTCTGACTCCGTATTTGCAACTTAGCTTCTTTTTTTTATAAATACCACTGATATTGCCCCACTTGAATCTTCTTTCTTATGCTTTATAACTGTGCTGAAGTGAGAGAAAGGTACGCTCTCTCTATATCTCTTCTTTTTTTTTTACTAAAAAGTTAGTCATAACTTTGTAGAATGATGACACCAAAATAGAGGGAATCTTTTCCTTTACAGTTAAATGTAGTATCCGTATGAATACATATTTTCCAACCTGTTCTTCGCAATTGATTGAGTATGTCTTTGACTGTTCATCTTGCATACTGTATTACTTTTGCACGATCACATCAGCTGATATATATATTTATTTTTTTAAAGAAATGAATTAATCATTGCTCTCCAAATCTTTTACAGATGACAAAAGGAAAAGGTGTTCTGGTTTATGAAAATGCTCCCAAAGCCAACAGGAAGCTGGTTCTAACGAGAACTCGCAGGATGAAGGTGAAGGATGTGGGGCTGAGACTTTTTCCATCTCCGGATAACGTCATTAATATTTCTACTGACACGATTGAGTCTTCTTCTAGAATGAATCAGGCTTCCCCGACATACACTCCGACGTCACCCTACAAGAAGTCCTTAAATGAATTGTTTGATGAAACGGATCCCGCTGATATTACTCCAGATTTTTTTGCAGTCCCTGTCAAGACGAATGGTGTTCGAATCACCGAAGAGGACTCTGCCATTTTTGATCCCAATGTTGCCAAAGGCTTGGCAAATGGCTGCCTTCTACCCAAAGATCGACAGGCTTATGCCCAAATCACCGATCTGGCTGAAATATTTGGCATCTGCAACATGAACATGTATCGCCTCTTATCTTCAATTGATCGTGCAAGTCAAATACTGAAATCTTCTACAGCTGAGCGGGATTACGTGATTCAAGCCGCCCTTGCTAACAGAGACCAGGAAATCAAACGCTCCCGTTCCGAGATAGCTTTTAAGGATATGGAGATTAAAGATCTCAATGATGACTTGAGGAATATCGCTAGGAAAAGCATAAATATCTTTATTTCATTTGCAAGGCATTAGTATTTATTTTATTTTATTATTTTTTTGTTTGTTCCTTAAGAATTTTTATTGAAATAAAATCATCATTTTATTATTATTATTTTTTATTTTTTTTTGTGTGTGTTTGGTTTTGCAACCTCTCCAATTTTGAATTCCCATTACCCTGAAATGGGATTTCATTGCCTATGAAACGAGGTCCTTGTTCATTTTAAGCCTGCGCTAATATTAGTTAGCTTGCTTATAAATTCGCACAAGATTGACTAAGATTGTGTGAAGGTTATATATATATATATTCCCTCTAATCAAAGACAATTTGTTTAGTTCTCACTGTCCTGAGATAGGGTTCCATTGCCCATGAAACAAGGTCCTTGCTATTCTTGAGCCTGCGCTAAACCGGTTTAGCTTGCTCGCAAATTTGCGCAAGTATTGACTAAGACCGTGCAAGGAATATATTTCCTCTAATCAAAGCCAAGTTGGGATCGGTGCTAGCTGTGCGAGAGTTATTGTCTAATAGCTCTGGCTAGTATGCCCGAAGTTTATGTCCGATCTTAGCTATGCGAGTGTTATTACTAAACGACTCTGGCTAGTACCGAAGTGTGTATCATACATTTGTTTATGAATATTGAAAATAAATTAAGCAATCGTTTAGGTTTACCTCATGAGATATGCCTCTCTTAATTAGATAATATGAATACTGTATTGTCATTATCGTACTCTGACCTTCTCGTCATGGATATCCATCCATATTAGTTTGATCTTTTAAGCGTAGATAAAAAATCATTTATTATAGGGAAATGATTATTACATTAATGATAGAATTTTTTAAATTGAAAGAATTTCATGGTTTTGGCTCTACGTGGCCATTGAATTTCTTTAGCCAATATGCTCCGCCGCCAGCAGGCCTATCAATGAGGCAAGGACCCTCCCAATTAGCATTCAACTTTCCACTGTTGGGATCAAATGTGCTAGGCCTGGTCTTGCGTAGCACCTGCTCTCCTGGTTGAAATACTCGTTCCCGAACTTTCTTGTTGTATTGAAACTTCATGGACTGTTGATAAATGGCCAACCTTCTAGATGCTTCTTCTCGAACATCTTCTAGGAGTTCTTTATCCATTGCTGGGATTTTCGAGTTTTGGCCTGAACGTTCGGCTAGTGTTTTTGTTGTTGGGACAAGCAATTTTACTGGAGCTACAGCTTCTACTCCGTAAGCTAATGCAAATGGTGCAAACCCTGTTGACCGCCATGGTGTTGTTCTGTATGCCCATAAGACTCCGGGTAAGAACTTCGTTCATCTTCCTTTAGCTTTGTCGAGAGTTCGTTTAAGGTTGTCCAGGATCACTCGATTGGTTGCTTCAGCTTGCCCGTTACTCTGTGCATAATAGGGGGTGGAAAAATTGTGCTTGATGTGTAATCCTTCGCAGAGGGACTTGATCGTTTGTGAGTCAAACTGCTTTCCGTTTTCAGATATGATAGTAGATGGTACGCCGAACCTGCATATTATGTTCTCCCAAATAAATTTTCGGACATGAACTGCTTCAGTTCGTACCAAGGCTACCGCTTCTACCCATTTGGTAAAATATTCAGTTGCTACTAGTAAATACTTGACGCCCCCAGGTGCAGTAGCAAATGTACCTATGATGTCCAATCCCCACATACTAAAGGGCCAAGGGCTCATAACAGGGTGCAACTCATTTGCCGGCCTTTTTAGAAGGGGACCGTGTAATTGACATGACACGCATTTCTTGGCGTATTCCTTTGCGTCCCTTTGCATGTAAGGCCAAAAGTATCCCTGAGATAAGAGTTTGTGTGCTAAGCTCCTTCCACTTGAATGATTTCCGCAACATCCCTCATGTGCTTCTACCATCAATTGTTTCCCTATATTTGGAGTCACACAACGCAAATATGGCTCCATTGCAATTGGTTTTTTGTAGAGTTCGCCTTCGATCAATACGTACCTCCATGCATTTTTTTGATATTTTTCCAGCTTGATATTTATCTTCCGGAAGTTATTGAGCTTGTAGGTAACGAATATATGGTAATCTCCAATCTTCGATATCCATGGGATCATTCTCTTCTTCTTCCGGTGAATTATCTTGCATAGATTCACCAACTTCATTGTTGCATATAATATTTGTTGCAAAAGAATCCTTCTGAATGCTTGGGAATTCTTGGAATTCGACGACGATATACCTTGGGGTATCAGACTCCACAGCTGATGACAGGTATGCAAGTGCATCTGCATGTCTATTCTCCACCCTCGGTTTTTGCTCGATGTTGAAAACGTCGAACTTCTTTGCCAATTCAGTTATACATTCGAGATAAGATGCTAATTTTTCATTCTTCGCCTTATATGACCCAGTAAATTGATGTGCCACTATCATTGAGTCGGTTTTCAGTTTCACTCTCCGCGCCCCCAGGTGTAGTGCAGTTTTTAGGCCGGATATTGCTGCTTCGTACTCGGTTTGATTGTTGAAGGTTGGGAATCCTAGCCGGATAGCCTTTTCCATCTGCAATCCTTCTGGAGAGACCAATAAACATCCAACGCCAGCTCCATTAGTGTTTTCGGACCCATCGGTGTAAAACTTCCATAATCTTTCTCCGTCTTCTGGTAACTCCGATGGATTCACGAAATTAGTCGGTACATCTCTCTCGCTCGAGAATGTTTTGACTGTTTTAGAATACTCCCATGGTAGAGGAATCGGATTTCCTTCTAATTCTTGTAGGATTTCATCGTCGATGATTGATTCTGATAATGGAATATCATCTACAGGAAAATCTGCCATCAATGACGCCAGTGCATGTCCTTTCTCGGCTGTTCTTGGCTCGTAGGTAATCCCGTAAGCGCCGAGATAGGTTGCCCACGTAGCAAGCCTGCTTGAATCATCTGCTTCAGCGAGCACTTTTCTTAGTGGGTATTCTGTGTATACCACAATCTGTCGTCCTCTGAAATAGGGTTTCAGTCGCTTTGCCGCGTGCACCAGTGCCAGTGCTATCTTCTCAATCTTTGAGTACCTTATCTCCGCCTCCGTTAGGGATTTACTAACGAAGTAGACAGGTTTCTCATAAGGTTCTCGTACGAATAAAACTGCACTTACTGCGTAATCGCTTGCAGCAAGATATATATAAATGGTTTGACCCGTTCTTGGACTTGAAAGGACTGGAGGTGAAGTTAAATACCTTTTGATTTCATTAAAAGCGCACTCACAATCTTCGTTCCATCCGAAACTTTCCTCCTTCTTTAAGATCTGGAAAAATGGCTTGAACTTATCCGAAGCTCGGGATATGAATCGATTGAGAGCAGGCAACCTTCCAGTAAGCTTTTGCACTTATTTCTTGTTTTTTGGTGATGGCATATCGATTATTGCCCTGATCTGCTCTGGGTTTGCTTCAATTCCTCTATGCGTCATCATGTAACCAAGAAACTTCCCATATGTGAGCCCGAATGAGCACTTAGCTGGGTTCAACTTCATTCCATATTGCCTCAGACGTTCGAATGTTTTCTTGAGGTATAGGAGACGAGACAACTTTTGTTCAGACTTTACCACCATATCATCGATGTATACTTCTATAGTCTTGCCTATCATATCTTTGAACATTTCGTTCACCAGACGTTGATAGGTTGCTCCGTCGTTCTTTAGACCAAACGACATGACAACATAGCAATAAACTCCTTTATCTGTAATGAATGCAGTGTGTTCTTGATCATATTTATGTAATGGTATTTGATTATAACCAGAATACCCATCCATAAAAGAAAACCGTTCATATCCAGATGTAGCATCGACCAAATCTGGGATTCTGGGCAACGGATAAGGATCACTTGGGAATGCTTTATTCAAATTCGTTAAATCAATACACACTCTTACTTTACCGTTCTTCTTTGGTACGACAACAATATTTGCCAGCCATTTCGGGTACCGCACTGGTATGATGATGCCTGCTTCTAGCAACCTTTCTATCTCCTCCACCACCTTCTCTTCGCGTTTCGGAGCCATCTTGCGTGGTTTTTGCCTCACTGGTTTGTAATTCTCTCGGATATCTAGTCGATGACAGGCAATCGTTGGGTCGATTCCTGGCATGTCTTTCAAGCTCCAAGCGAATACATCTTTGTTCTCTTTTAAAAGGAAAATCATAATTTCACGTTCCTTTTTCGGAAACTATGCTCCGATGTAGGTAGTGTGTTCTTCTTGATCTCCGATTTGTACCTCTATCAGCCTTTCGATCGTCGATGGCCCTTCTTTCCCTTTCTCCTGATAGGTGAGAGGGAAATACTGTGGTTGCTATAACTTCTTCTCAACTTGGAGTATCTCACAACCCTTCACTTATGACTTCCGTTATTCCTCCATTGCGCTTTCATGACATTTGTGTGATGCCACTTGATCGCTTCTGACTTTCACTACCCCTGCTGGTGTGACAAATTTTAGACACTGATGGACTGTAGAAGTTATTACCTCCATGGAATTGATCCAATCACGACCGAGTATAGCATTGTAAGGTGCACGACAATCAAGTAGTGAGAAATATTGCATGACTGTCTTTCCTCCTATAATGGTAGGTAAATTGACTCTCCCAACTGCACTCACGGTTTCACCACTGAACCCGACAATCGGATTGTCGTCTGCTTCAACCTATCATTCGTTGAGATCCATTGAGGAGTATGCTCCAGAAAAGATGACGCTTATCGAGCTCCCAATATCAATCAAGACACATCGTACCTTGTATATTCCGATGCGGGCTAGAATAACAATCGCATCATTATGTGGACGATAAACTCCGTCAAAATCGGCATTTGTAAATGATATCTCTGTCTTCCCTTCTTCCAGAATTTCGGTTCCTATCAGATTGACATAATCCACCTTGTTCAAAATTCTCTAATCCTGTATTTGCCGTATCTTCAGGCGCGTCGCATTTTCATGAGCTTTTCTTGAAGCAAAATCGATTGTCGCATGGCTCACGAATATTTCTTGCAAGCATGAGATGGTGACAGACAAGGATACAAAATCGAAAAGGCAAGACATGAGAAGATTACCATGAAAATTGGATTGACCTTTGGCAAGAGGCATGAGCAGTCTGCAATCTTTGGGCTGGCGCGCTTCTGTCTTGGCCACGGAGTACTGGTGCCATGTAGTGTTGGTGCAACGAGCCTTGAATGCAAAGATGAGAATTGAGGTGGTGGAGTCGTCAGCACTATAATGTATTGAGGCCATGACAACACAGTAGTGAGTGTTGAGGAATTTGTATGTCTCAAAACTAAAAGGAGGATGTGTTGATACAGTATGCCTGACAACAGAGTAGTGAGTGTTGAGGAATTTGCACGTCTCACCACTAAGAGGAAGGATGTATTAAGGCAGTATGCCTTGCAACACAGTGGTGGGTGTTGAGGAATTTGAACGTCTCAACACCAAGAGAAAGGATGTGTTGAGGCAGCATGCCTGACAACAGAGTAGTGAGTGTTGAGGAATTTTCACGTCTCAACACTAAGAGGAAGTATGTGTTAAGGCAGTATGCCTTGCAACACAGTGGTGGGTGTTGAGGAATTTGAACGTCTCAACACCAATAGAAAGGATGTGTTGAGGCAGTATGCCTGACAACAGAGTAGTGAGTGTTGAGGAATTTGCACGTCTCAACACTAAGAGGAAGGATATGTGAAGGCAGTATGCCTTGCAACACAGTGGTGAGTGTTGAGGAATTTGCACGTCTTAACACTAAGAGGAAGGATGTGTTGAGGCAGCATGCCTGGCAACACAATAATGGTGTTGAGGAATTTGCACGTCTCAACACCAAGAGGGGGTGTGTTGAGGCAGCATGCCTGGAAACACAACGGTGAGTGTTGAGGAATTTGCACGTCTCAACACCACGAAGAAGGATGTGTTGAGGCAGCATGTCTGGCAACACAATAGTGGTATTGAGGAATTTGCACGTCTCAACACCAAGAGGAGGATGTGTTGAGGAAGCTTGCCTGGAAATACAATAGCGGTGTTGAGGAATTTGCACGTCTCAACATCAAGAGGAGGGTGTGTTGAGGAAGCATGCCTAGCAACACAATAGTGGTGTTGAGAAATTTTCACGTCTCGACACCAAGAGGAGGGTGTGTTGAGGAAGCATGCCTAGCAACACAATAATGGTGTTGAGGAATTTGCACATCTCGACACCAAGAGGAGGGTGTGTTGAGGAAGCATGACTAGCAACACAATAATTTTGTTGAGGAATTTGCACGTCTCAACACCAAGAGGAGGGTGTGTTGAGGAATCATGCCTAGCAACACAATAGTGGTGTTGAGGAATTTGCACGTCTCAACACCAAAAAGAGGGTGTGTTGAGGAAGCATGCCTAGCAACACAGTGGTGAGTGTTGAGGAATTAGCACGTCTCAACACTAAGATATTTAAAATTTATTGTATATGCCTAATAGATATAAAACACTTAGTTTAAGGATAGTTACTTAGCTATGTCTCCGCTAGGCATGTCCTTCGCGCATGATTGGGCTTTGGGTATTTTAGGCTCCCCCATGAGTGAGAAGCATCAGGCGTTAGTGATGACATCAGGATGATGACGGGTTGATAGACGGACAAAAGTCCCCAGGTATTTGATGGGATGAAACAAAAGGTGGCCAAAACTATGAACCTTGGCTGGCTGCGACCACGATCCTTGAAAGGGAGGAGTGTGGTGGCTACAGGAACGAACCTTGGAAGGAAGGAGTGTTTGTTTGAAGCGGTTTCGTTCCTGGGGAGGACGTTGAAGCTTATGGAGCAGAACGCCGAAGCTTCGGCTTCGAATCTGGGAGAGGATTTTGAGGCTTCGGCTATGGATCTTAGAGCAGCTTATGGAGAGAACGCTGGAGCGTAGCGGCTGCTGGAGCGAACATTGAAGCGGAGCGACTTCTGGATAGAACATTGAAGCGTCTCCTGGAGAGAACTCCAGTGAGGGCGTCATTGACCCGTGACTTCGAAAACCGAGTTGACACGACATGGCATATGGGAATACGGCACACAAATAGTGTTGGTCGTCAAGTCGTGTTTTTCTCCTCATGGGAAAGAATACACTTATTATGTTTGATTTTCCCTTGCAACTAGAGCCTTGACGGTTACAGTGTTGAAGTTGGAGGCCGCGTCAATCAGCATGCTGTCAAACTCAACATACTTCAATTGAACAGTGGTTAGGAGTCCCCAGTTCCATCTATCAATCGTGCTTTCCAAGAGAGGTTGGGGTTTGGGAACGGCTTCGCTGGCTGGAAACGACTGCTTTCCTGATACAGTGCGGTCGAGGGATGCATATGTGCCTTGACGCTGCACCTTGGAGAAATACAGAATCTCACATAAATGTTTCATCATAGACTGCACGATTTTGTGGACGGATTCCCCAGAAATCATGCAGCTCCTGACGGGAAGAGGGTCTCTGTGAACTTAGGAGGGTTGCTGATTTTCTTTGCCTCGATTTTGGAGAAGTCGTTCCTGATCTTCACGTGTGATGAAATTGGATTGCTGATTCTTTTCTACTGGGCATTCAGTAGCAACACGAGCCTCTTCATCTACAAAGGTGCGCCTTGCTGAGGCATCGGCGCCAGCGCCAAGAGTATTGAAGGTGTTTCTCATTGGCTCTGGTTAGCGTGATTGTTTTGGTAGCCGCTCCGTTAGTGTCTTGAGGAAAATAAACACCTCCTTATGAGTCGAAGCCATGTCCGTCTAAGCTCTAGCAAGAACTTCCTGGCTTTCCGTCAAATCAACAATGGTAATATGGGATCGACTTCCTCTGGCTCCTCTAGTCTCTCGTCCTGATGGTGGAGTAGCTTCAGCTTTGGTGACGGTTGGAGGTGTCACACTTGAAGAAACGTTTTCCGCGTCGCTGATGTTGACAGTCGGCGTGTTAATGTTACTGGAAGGAACGTTAACATCGAGGATAATTTCAGTGCTAGTGTTTTCAGGGTTTGTTGCTGATCCGGACCTGAGTTCTACCATATTGAGATTGGGATTGAAAAAATGAAATTTGGAAATTGGAAATTGATATTGCAACCGAGAGATTAATCTCCCACTGTGGTCGCCAATTGTTTGTGGGTGAAAACTGTTCCTGCTGATTTTGGTAATTTTGGGTGTGGATGAGAAACGAATCTAAACCCTAAAGAATGCACTGCACGGGAGTACTTTTGATTCGAGAGATCAATCTGTACAATCATGTCCTAAACCAAGAAATGGTCGTTCCAGGCTTGCTTCGGTCACAAAGTGAAGGAGAAGGGTTGGTCTTAGGGAGGGAAGCGAAGAGAGTGTCGAGACCAGAATGGTTGATTCTGAAGATGTGGCTTGTTTTATGACTTGTATCAGAAAGTGGATCTGGCTTTTGGAATGAAAGTTATCAGTTCTTTGGTGATTTCTGGATATTATTTCTTCTCTGATCAAAACATGTTGTCTGGTGGAAATAGGTGAAACCTATTTATACAAGTCGTAATAAAACGTACCCTGATCTCGTAGGAAGTGGAAACGATTGAGTGGTGGAAGAGTGGAGTAACGTGTAACGTTAGAATTTATGCTTCCATGATGAAGGAAACGTTTACACCATTATTTCTTGCCATTACTAACCGCCCTTCTTCATGACACTTTCTTATAACGGGCGTATTGCACGCCACACGCTGTAAACCGCCTGACCAATACCCTGATGAGTATCCCCCAGTTTGTGACATGTTTGATGTCTCGAGTTTTTTCGTGGAAAATGTGTAGCAGGTTGCTATGTGTGGCAAGTAAAAGTCAAGAGTCTTGTCGACGGAAAATAACATGTGATGCTATTAGGCACGTCTTGGCTGGTCGCCTAAAACTTGCCACAAGTCCGTCAGTTCGGTAGTGAACTTTGATGGCTGAGATTGCATCTCTTGAGGAAGGGTAGCCGTTGGTTATGGATACCTTGTGTTGGCGCAGTGGCTTTTTGGTGTACGCCAGTGGCAATGTGGCATGGCTGGCATGTCCCGTGTATGCCAGTGGCACTGCGGCATGACTGGTATAGCTCGTGCATGCCAGTGGCACGGTGGTATAAGTGGCGCATGGCATAGCCATGGCCACTAGATTTAGGCGGATGGTCGCCTGAAACTTGCCGCAAGTCTGTCACTTCAGTGGCGAACTTGGACGGCTGAGATTGCATCTCATGAGGAAGGATGGCCATTGATTATGGCCATATCTTGTCGTATGGCAAAGTGGCGCCATTGGCATAGTGGCGCCTGGCGTAACCATGGCATAGCGGTATGCCAGTAGTCGTGGCAACTGTTTTGGCATATTGGTGTTAGACCCAAATATGGCTCCGGCAACATTGACCCTGTTGCCATATCAATCCCAATGCTCTGGAAAACGTTACTTGGCTTGGTTGGCGTAGAAACTTTGCCTAATTAGGGTTTGGCGTGCCAAAGCCCTAATTAGTGCATGCGGCATGTGGCACAGGAAAAGTACCCAGAGGGTCTTATATTAGGGAATAACATAAGCAATGTGTTGAAATTTATAGAGTAACTGGGATTGTTGCTACATGCGCCAGTCTGGATAAATTTCATGTAAATATATCGAACGGATCAGTAAATGTGCCAGTGGAGACGTTGACACTCATCACTTTTACATGGCTCTGTTTCTTTGCAGAGTGATGGTACATTGAATGCAAGGTTTTACAAATTTAACCCGGAACTAAAAATCACCATCAACAGTTGTAAACCGCCAGACCAATACCCTAGTGAGAATCCCCCAATTTGTGACATGTTTGATGTCTCGAGTAAGTGGGTCGAGTCATGTGACTTGTCACTGAAAGCAGCACACAGTGCTTTTAGGTCAAATAATAAATTATTTGTAAAACCGATATTTATGAAGCATTGCTTATAATCGATGTATGTAAAGCATCGCTTTCGAATAAGCAGCTGAAAATAATCGATGTGTTAGAAGCATCGCTGTTTTTGAGCTCGATCGAATCAGCCACAGACTGAGCGTCTTAAAAGTAGCACGACCCGCCATCTTAGGGTAATTGTTCGAGGACCCTATGGTCGAGCTGTCACTTGGTCGATCACTCCCTGTGGAGGAGGGATGGCCGGTGATCACAATGCTACTTTGCTAGTTTTCCAAAAATAAATCTACACCATCCAACTAGGCTGGCGAAGTTGGATGGACGAGATGATTTGTGGCAGTTACATAGTGTTGTTGACGCGTTTTTAGGGTATAGGGGGCCGCGCGGCCAACCTATTTTGTCTAATCGAATCAAAGTGTTGGGTGCTGATTTGAACAGGCCGCTCATGATCATGCTGATATCTCCTTGGCCATCTCAAATTAAATCTAAGCCACTCGATTCGGCTGGCGAAGATGAGTGGTCATGATCGATTTGCGACAGTAGGGTGTTGTCGCAAAGCATTTTTTAGGGTTTTCAAACGGCGCGTTCTCCTTACTTTGGGCCGGCGATTTGATGTGCTATGGTCTTGCTATGAGTAAGTCGATCGACCAAGTATGGAGTTGGGTTGAGGGTGAACACGTTAGCACTTCTTTAATTATTCGAAGGAAGATCTAAGCCGTCCAACTAGGATAGCTAAGTTGGGCGGTCGTGATGTTTTGAGACCGTTTTGGCTGGTCTTAGCTCGTTTGAGCTATCTTTCAACAGCGCGATTATCCTACTTTGGACAATCGTTTTGATGCGCCTATGGATTGTCGGGTGAGGTTCGATCGGCTAAAGATGAAGGTGAGTTGTCGGTGAACACAACGACACCTCTTTGATCGCCTGAAACATGATCTACGCCGTCCAACTAGGCTGGCTAGGTTGGACGGATGTGATGCTTCTAAGACTGTCATGGTCGGTCTAGCTCGTTTGAGCCTTCTTTTTAATACCGTGAACGCCCATGTTCAGGACAACGTTTGAATGTGCAGCGGATGAGCTAAGAAGTTTCGACCGGCAGGGATTCTAGTGGGTCCGCTGGTGTTTATCGTGACAATCGCCTAGTCCTGTTAGGAGTAGGCTAGACCTATTAAATTGTGTGGCCAAATCATGTGGCCGTGATCGTTCCTTAAGACTGATATGGACAGTCTGGATTTCCTTTAAGGAATTTAAACGCGTTCGATCGCGCTAACTTTTAATTCAAAGGCGTGTAAACGCGCTAATCTCTTTGTCAGAGGGTGGTGTAGCCTACGCGAGTGTTTTCGTGCAGATTTCAATACTGAAACTTCGGGAGATTCGTGTTACTCTGCTGAGAGTGAACATTGATCGTCATGTCATGTCAATATTGAAAGTTCAGCTGGGGAACGTAGCATAGGAAAATACTAGGCAGGTCATGCATTAGTAAATCATGCGATAGGTTGAAATTTATAGAATATCTGGGATGGTTGCTTCATACACCATTCTGATAAATTTCATAAATATGTTGAATTGCTCAATACATATATAAGTAAAGAGGTTTGAACACTCATTACTTTTAAACAGCCTTTATTCCTTTGCAGGATGACAGCGCGTTAAATACAGGATTTTAAAATTTTGACCCTGAACTAAAAACCACCATCAACATTAAGTCCCCTGCTTAGCACGTAACAGTGACATTGTTGCGGGGTAAGCAATAGATGGTGACATGAAAAATGGGGTAGAGACATAGAAAATAGGCTTACCAGGAAAGGCAGAATCGTCCCTCGAGCATGGGGACGCGCGACTAGCGGGCTCGCACGCCACTAGTTCTTCCGTAGGGGTTGGCTTGGCGGGTCCAGCTGCCTTCGTCCGTAGACAAATCCAAGATGGATTCCTTTTCCCGTTTGAACTCCCAACACGCTGCGTGTATAACAGGGTATTAACTCCCCCCCCCCCCCCCATTTTTTTTAATCTTTCGTTGGCCTTTGATTTTGCAGTAGCGAGCTTCTTAGCATCCCAGGTGAGTCAATCATCCCAGATAGATAAGTATCTAATCAGCTGATATCCCGTATCTAGAGCCTTCATGTACCGGTAAAGAGTTTTCTTTTTCAGGTTTCATTAGTTTGTGTAATATAAAAGAGCACTTCGATCTTTTCTTTTCATATTGATCACCACAGGATTGCGTTCATCTCGTTTTAGGTATTACTTCATATCTTCTTGCAGTTTTCTTTTGTCTTCTTTTACCACACAGGTTATTGATGCAGACTTAATGATTCTCTGTAGTATATGATGGGAAATCCTGGTGATGATTATTCTTTCAATTCCTCGGAGAAAATATTTGAAGTTGACAAACCCAGGGTTTCTCCGTCTGAGGAGGTATTAAACAAAATTGATCCTTTGTTTCGTGAGGCTGGTCAGGCCATACATGGTATGCCTCTTACTCCTCTACGCATTGTTCGAGGGCGTGTTCAAGCTTTCATGGCTTCGGTTGACATAGAGGAGAAGTGGAGACGTGATAAAGCGTCTCAGCGCGACGAAGCATCTCAGCAACCAAGTGCCAAGGCTGAAAAGTTTGCTGCTCGACTGAAGCGACGAAGGGTTGAGCATAAGAAGCCTCCATGGGAGAATAAGTTTGATTATCATGTTCATAACGGCATTGTAATCCTTGAATCTTATGTGGACGAACCAGCGTATCCTCAAGAGGCTGTTGGAGCAGTTTCTGAGAAAGATGTCGGTGCGGCCCACGAGAAGGAGTCTGGAACGGCTTTTGTAGAGGATGCCAAAGCTGCTGCTGAAACGACTTTTGGAAGGGATGCATATTGTTGGAGAGGATGCTAAATCTACTATTGAAACGCTTCTGGAGGGGATGCCTGTTGTTGGAGAGGATGCTGGAGAAGGTGCTTGAGAGAACTCTAGTGGAGGCGCCGCGCGTTGATATTGACAACTACTTTTCTCATTTCATTATTTCCTTCCGTAGAATAACAATCTTTTTGTAGCTTGTAGATGTTTTCTTCTTGTACTCAGTAGTTTTGTGGATGATGATGATTTTTTTTATTCACGATATCTGAAACCCTAGTTGTAGTACTTCCCAACAGGGTCGAACTCTTCATTCCGTCGAGTTATACAGCAAAGGGAATGCGACATTCATAAGTGATGATGCGTGATGCGTTCTTATGTGACCGTGCGCTGTCTTCATGATGATGGCATGTAACCCTAAAAACAACGAAGGGGATGCAATAATGGAAATCAGAGATTGACCACGAACCTGTCTTCCCTCGTGTTGCAATCTGCCTAATCATGTGATGATCGAGAGGCCTGTTGGAGTAGACTTCTCTTCAGAGTACGCTTTCCCTAATAATTATACGATTCCTTTTCCACTTTTCTTTGTATTCCTTCATTGTCTCTCGAAAGATATGAAATGTTTCTTTGTTAGGGTTTTGTCTTTCTGGTTTGAATTGATGGGTAATGATGAGGGTTTAAGCTTGCTTAAGACTTTGTGTCATGATTTAGGAGTAAAGAGATTTCTAAAATGAAATAATACTTTGATTAACTGACAAATTGAAACCCTAATTATGAATGCAAGTAGGAAATCATTTTGGAGGAATTACAAATATTGCATAAAAGGGGAAATTGCTGGAGGAAATACTAGAGAGAACGCTTGAGGAAAAGGTAGCACAAAGTTTTAGGTATTGAAGGGCTTGATCCATCGTGAGTGGATTATCACGCCTTCCAGTTTGTCGACATTGATGAGCTTGCAGTAACCACCTAAGATAACATCTGCCACCAGGTATGGCTCGTCTTCCCTTTCTGCAGGAGAATCAGGCTAAGCAGTCACCTTCACTGTCACATCTCCAAATTGAAATGCGGTCACCTTCACTACCATATCTCCAATTTGAAATGGGTTTGGGTGTTATACAACTACTTAATTCTTGAACTCGCTATCTTTGACTGAGACGACTTCTAAATTCTTGACAAAGCATTTGAAAGGACCAGCCTCCCATTCACATCTCCTAGTGGTGGTTGGGTTGTTGATCGGAGCGAGTCCCCGAGCCTTAGCGGAAGGAGGAGTGACTGGTTGCAAAAAAGGGTTGTTCAATAAGACTTACTTGGGTTCGAAATCTTCGAATATATATTGATGGGCTCTCTCCAGGTAATTGCGTCATATTGGCAAGTTGTTGATACGGCCACAGATAATCTTCTGGGTTGGACGGATTGTTGGAAATCCTTCCAGGTATTGACACTGGAAAAGGACACACTCCTAGCCTTTCTTTGTTGTTATGCACCCACGAGCGCCCCAAAATCATATCATAATTCAGGTAGTCTTTCATAATATCAAACTTACCGCGTGTTAGAGCGTATCCCACCTTGATTTCGAGGTCGATGTACCCGTAAGCGTCTCTAGACTCTCCTTCAGAATTCTTAATTATGGTTGGGAAGTGAACAACTTCCTGATTTGAAGTCTTTGCAGCTTTCAGGGTCTTGACAGTGACAATATTGAAATCAGATGCTACATCAATCAGTATGTTGTCAAACGCGACATCCTTTAAGCGAGCGATGGTTAGGAGTCCCCAGTTACATCTCGCGTTTCCCAGGAAGGATTGGGGTTTGGGAGCGGCCTCCATAACTGGAAACAGACGCTTGCCTGATACGACACGGTTGAGGGACCCAAATATGTCTTGACGCTGCGCCTTAGAGAAATACAGAATTTCACATAAATGCTCCATCATAGACTGCACAGTCTTGTGGACAGAGTCCCCAGAAATCATGCAGATCCTGAAAGGAAGAGGGTCTCTGTGAACTCCCTCATTTCCTAATTGAAGTTCTCCCGTGTCCATATCTTCTTTGAAAATGCGCTTCAATTTGTTGAAGTCACTGGTTGGGTGATTGACAAATATGTGGTAACGACAATATTTGGGATTTGTCATTTCATCTTCAATTGGCGGACGTCTGAGAGGAGGTAGCTTGATGGCGTCTTCTTGAATCCATGCTTCCAGGAGTTCAATGACCTCATCCATTGGAAATGGAAAGTCTGGAGCAGCGTCTCCAACTTCAAGAGCCTTAGCCGCGGCTTTCCGGGATGGAGTCGTCTGCGTCGATGCCGCACGCTTGGGTTGTTGCTCTGTCGCTGGGGATTTTCTCTTCCCTCCTTCGCCTACTACACTTATAGAGGGGCCGGCATTGTATTATTTGTTAATGAGACGTCTCCTTCCTCGAGTATCACGTGCATCTTCATTTCCGGCGGGTCTGGTCTTCACCAGTAATGTCGGTGCTGTCGTGGACGAGCGTTTAGCAGCTTCATGAAGTTCAGAAAAGGTTTGGAAACGCAAATTCTCCAGTAGAGCGTGATATATGGGTACCATGTTGTTAATGCATGATTCTACCAACTGTTGTTCAGTCACGTTTGGATCGTGACAATCCAGCGCTTGAATCCTGGACCTTTTGACGTAATCATTTGGATGCTCATTGTTTCGCTGGAACATTCTCCCCAAGTCTGAAAAGGTGATTTGCTCGGATACGAAGAAATACTTTTTGTAGAAAGCAGTTACCATCTCACACCAGTTGGATATGTTGTTTGGTGTAATGTTGTTGTACCAGGTGTATGCTCTCCCGGGTAAGCGACTTCGAGAACTCTTTCAGGCGGAGAACATGGTTGTATTCGTGCTCTCCTAATGACTCCAGAAAACGAGAGATGTGTTTCACGAGCATTACCAGTACCGTCATAAAGGGAAAATTGAGGAGAAGAGTATCCTCTAGGGAGAGGAACTCTTTGCACATCATGAGGATAAGGAGGTTGACGCTGATGCGGGTCTACCGGGTTTTCCTTGCCTCGATTTTGGAGAAGTCGTTCTAGATCCTCACGCGTGACGAAGTTGGACGGCTGATTCCTTTTCCTTGAGCGCTCAGGAGCAACACGAACTTCTTCATATATAAAGACACGCCCTGTTGAAGCGCTTGCGCCAGGAGTGTGAATACCAATATTCTGTGGAGCACGTGTCATGATCTTAGTGGCCGCATATATACCTAACTGTGTAGCCTTCGCTAAACAGAGAAGCCTGAGTAACAAGGGATACCTCCGTAGATCTACTGTATCTCATCCCAAGAAAGAAGGCGTGAACGGTCAAGATAAGGAAGGAAAAAGCCTAGTCTATATAGAGTCAGCTGGCGAGGGGACAGAGGTAGATGACGCATCCAATCAGCATTAAATGCTCAAATCTCTTATCTACACGCATGAATCTAGGCACGTGGAGAGAGAAAGCGTGGCAGAACCCGATTGGCGGAAGCTGGCGGTGAACGAAGGTACAACATGTACTAAGGTTGGGTAGTTCCCGAAGGAACATGGGCCAGCTGAGGTGGCGAAATATAACTGGAGAAAGTACGCGGTGGACGAAGGTACCATTGGTACGAAAGGTATATCAGCAGATGATGGACCCAGAGGCAGCAAAGATATACGTAGAGCAAGAGGGTCTATGAATATCAAGCTTCACCAACAAACTAAGGGCATTCGATATCTAGGAGAGAAGATCAAGTCTTAAGCTTATACCTCTTTAATGTTTAGAACTTAAGTATTTACTTCCACTTGAGTTCTCTCTATTACTTTGGGAAGCATTTAAGATCTTTGTAACCACCACAACTTAATACAAAAACAAGCACTCATTACCCCGTGGATGTAGACAACTGTCGAACCACGTAAATCTCTTGTGTCTCATGATAACTTAGAAGCTTTTACATTATACTTGTGTTCTTTGTTGTTATTGTGATCTTAGATATCATTTATTACTTGGCAATTTCGGTTCAACGGAGGTATCAATACTACTTATTATCCGACCCTCAGAGTTGTATACATTACGTAGACTACGGGAAAACGAGTAGTCACAGTTTGGTGCCCACCGTGTTTTGCTCACGAACCTGAGTTTAGGCACAATTTTACATTTTACTTATACATCTTCTGAAACGAAGGGATCTGTGTTTCACCGATGAATATCACTCTCTAGTGATTCGTTCATCCATTATTTGTGTATGTTTTTGAGTTCATAGCCTCTAAAAACGTGCCTCATTACAGATCCACAACAAATCTTTCAAAAAAACATACTCACAAAACGCTAAAATGTTTGTTTTATACTAAAACAGCCTTTCTTAAACAAAGCGCATCTTAGATCTGAGAACCTTTGACTGACAGAGGAATCTCAGCAAAATTTTAAGGATAAAAGATCTTCCAACGCATTTAATAGCCTTGTTTTTCGCAAGATCTGACACCCCCTTTTTCATTGGTTTTCGACATTTTAAGGTTGTATTTTCCAAGGATGTCATAAGCATTTAATACCCATCTGTCAAAAACATTATTTCAGTCCTTTTTCTGAAAATCTGCTTAACAGTCTTCTGTGTCAGAGCATTAATAGCTACTTTTAACGAAGGCACCCAAGTAGCATACTTCTTCGATTTTTCTGTAACCGCGGGATAACCAAAGCCGAAGGCATGCAGAAACCAACTGATGTACCAACAAGCTCACGACCAGCTATCACAAGAGGGAGATCCCAAAAGCCGTCTCAAGCAAACCAAAGGAATGAAGCGGAGGACGGACAAAGAGAAATAGCAAGAAGAACAGTTGCTAACAAATCACCTATTCCTGCTGAAGGGATGGGGAAAACATCAGGAGCTCAACCAATCTACGACATGCCATTACCGGAGCATTCTACAGCTACGAAGCCACCTGCGGCCAACGCAGGGTTACCCAGAACCTTAGCTCCTACGGGGCGAGGGTTGGTAAACCTAACTCCAATTCAGATAGATCAAGACGCGCCAATTATAGAGGAAGGAGTGGAAAACTCTGAAGATCCAGCAGACAGCACTCCTCAGGGGGTGGAACCCGCAACGAAGACCAAATGGCGGCACAAATAGCAGCTTTGTTACTCCGTAACAAGAAAAACAAAGATGCAATGCACGAGATGGCCCAAGAGAACCAGAATCTCAAAGGTATGTTAGACATACAAGTCGAAGGTTCCCAAACTCACCCTCCACAACCGAGGCGTGAAAATGGGGCTATCTCAGGAAGACGAAGGGTGGATCTCAACCCACCAAACGCGAATCAGCCTAAGGAAGAAAGGAGAGTGCACCATGATCCAGATGAAACGGATTCAACATACAAGCCCTCTCAAATCTACTACGACGAAGCATTTTCCAAAGATGCTCACAATGTGAACATGGTCATGGAGAAAATGGAGAAAATGCGGAAGGAGATCCAAGGCCTAAAAACTGGCCATGCAGGCGCAAGACTAGAAGAAGTAGTACAGGAGGCAACCACGTCACCACTATCCTTTCTCATTTTGAGGGAAACCATCCCTCCAAAATGCCCGGTACCTACGTTTCAAGCATACAACGGTACCTCAGATCCCGCATCCCACCTACAGTATTACACTCGTGTCCGTGCCCATTGGGAAAGAAACGAGGTGGTACTTTGTAGGTACTTCCCAGCAAGCTTGACGGGATCAGCACTGGCCTGGTATGACAACTTACCAGCAAACTCAATTGACTCCTTCGAGCAATTATCTACGGTGTTTTTGGAGACATACATGTACAACAAATCAACAAAGGCGGGGTTAGATAGGCTATTTGCTTTAGCTATCGGTCCCCGGGAGACGCTGAAGCAGTACACAGACAGGTGGCAAAAGACATGCCAAGCAATTGGAAAAGTCAATACAGAAATTAGCATAAATTGCTATAAGTACGAACTTGATAAAACCTCGGCCATCTTCGTGGAGCTTCACAACAGAGCCCTCGATTCCGAAGGCGAGCTCAGGGTTGTCCAGGACCGTTACATCAGACTCGAAGAAATCCAAAAGGACAACCCCAGAGCACAAGCAAATGCAACAACGGCTCCGCAACGAACTAACTCTCTGGAACCAATTCCGGAGGTATCTAAGCGACAAAACGAAGCCGGGGGCAGAACCAATTCTCGAGACAAGCGATCCAAGCACGGAGATGGAATACGAGGCAAAGGAAGAGAAGAATTTATGGATAAGGTCTACACAAAGTTAAACACAACTTCCTCTCACATCTTAAGCAAGGAGGGAGCAAAGCCGGGCTTTCCTTACCCTAATACTAGGGTAAAGCAGCCAGAAAAGACAAAGGAGTACTGTGCGTACCACCAATACATACTACTGATACATGCTACCACCTGCGCAACGTGATCCAAAGATTCGTCGACGAAGGCAAATTCATGGAGTACATACAACTGCAGCCAGTGGAGACTGAGGAGATCCCAAAGAAAAGGGTAGAACTACCTCAGGATGGCAAATAGATCAACATGATCACCTTCTCCAGCGGAGGTTAAGAAGAAATGCTCGAAGATATCCTCGAGTTAGCTCGAAACAGAAAAAAGATTGAATCCCATGAAATGTTCAAGCTAAGTGGACCACCCACTAGCACTTGGTAGGACTGGATGGCCACGCCGTTAACCTTTTCAACAAAGGACGTCAACCAGGAGGTTGAAATGCACAACGATCCACTAGTGATCACTCTTCCAATACATGGATGGAACGTTACGAAGGTCCTTGTGGATGGGGGGAAGTTCGTTAAATGTGCTATTTTACGAACCCTACCTACGCATGGGTTTGACATCAGAACAAATTGATTCTTCCACTTGCACAATATATGGTTTTAATGGAGCAGTCTCAAGACCGAAGGGAGAAATCGTCTTACAGGTACACGCAGGACCCTTAGTAACCAGTACACGCTTCTGTGTGGTGGACGCACCTTCGCCCTACAACGTAATCATGGGCATACTATGGGTCCATCGACTGTGAGGAAAAACTTCGACGTATCACCAGTATCTACGCTTTCCTACACCTATGGGTGAAATGGAAATCAAAGGAGACCAGCAAGACGCAAGGCTATGCAATCTAGCGGAAATCAGACTCAACGAAGAAAGAACTGCTACTCAACAACATGAAAGAAAGAGACGTAAGGCAAATACCAAGGAAGTACAGGACGCAGCCTCCTCAGTACCCAAAGCCGTCTTAGACCCGGAGACAAGCACCTCCGCCACTCCAGGCGCAGATGTCTCCGCCAAATAACAATTACAAAAAATCACTCCTCAAATCTGCTCACCGGTAGAACCAACAAAGAAAATCAACATCCGGATGGAGGCAAAACCAAAGATGCTCAACATAGGAACTTTGCTTGATGAAGAAGAGGAGATACAACTACAAAGGCTACTAAAAGAATACGCAGATGTCTTCGCATGGTCAATGGAAGACATGCCGGGAATCGATCTGAATTTGGTCTCACACCACCTTCGGCTCAGACCGGAGATACCACCGTTCAAACAACGCATACGTAAAGTGGAAGACATCTACCACGAAGGGGTGGAAAAAGAGTTGCAAAAGTTACTTGCAGCTGGATTCATACGAGAAGTCAAATATCCCACTTGGATATCATGTTCATTGTTCCTAAGAAGAACGGACGCGTACGCATTTGCATCGACTTTAGCAATCTCAACAAGGCGTTCCCCAAGGAAAGCTACCCACTGCCAAATATTGACCAGCTGGTCAATGCAACCGAAGGCCACCAAAGGCTATCCTTCATGGATGGATACTCAGGATATAACCAAATAGCCCTTGCGGAAAAAGATCAGGAGCATACTGCGTTCTTTAACCCACGAGGCCTGTATTGTTATACAAGGATGCCTTTTGGACTAAAAAACGCGGGGGTAACATACCAACGATTAGTAGACAAAATCTTCAAGCCATGGATAGGAAAAATACTGGAGGTCTACGTAGACGACATGCTCGTCAAGAGAAAAGAAGCAAAAAACCATCTCTCGGACCTAACCGAGATATTTGAATCCATGAGGAGCTACCACATGAAAGTGAACCCGGACAAATGTACGTTCGGAGTTACCTCAGGAAAATTCTTGGGTTACTTGGTCACCAAGCGAGGAATCGAAGTAGACCCTGAAAGGGTCAGAGCAATAATGGAGATTCCATCTCCGCAAACCCTAAAAGGAGTGGAAAATCTAAATGGAATTTTATCTTCCATGGGAAGATTCATATCAAGATCATCAGATAAATGCAAAGCATTTTTTGACACACTAAGGAAAGGAAGCAGGTTCACATGGACCGAATAGTGTGAACAAGCTTTTCGCAAGATCAAAGAGTACTTAGTATCAATACCCATCTTGCATAAACCGGAGCTAGGAGAAATACTCACATTATACCTAGCATCAACAAGCTACGCTGTGAGCGTAGTGTTGGTATGAGACCAAGGGCAAGGAGAAAAGCCCGTATACTACATCAGCAAGACACTCAGTGCAGCGGAGCGTAACTACACCAAGGTGGAACAACTCATATATGCCTTAGTAGTGGCAACACAAAAGCTAAGAATATATTTCGATGCACACACCATCCGAGTTTTCACGAAGGCTCGAATAAGTCAAATCCTCGACAGCACGGAGAAGATTGGAAGAGTTTCAAAATGGAATGCCATGATCGAACAATTTCACATAATCTTCGAAACCAGGAAAGCGGAGAAATCACAAATCTTAGCAGACTTCTTGGCAGACCTACCTCTGAATGACGAAGCTGAGATAGACGACATCCCAAGAATGAAGGAAGACAAGCCGGAACCAGAGGATCTCTTGGAACCACGGAACTCACGAAGGTGGGAGATATTCGTAGATGGCTCCTCCAACGGAGAAGGCGCAGGTATAGGGATCGTGATAACAACCCCTACTGGAGACCGAATCATCTATGCATTCAGGTTAGAATTCGAACAATACACTAACAACATCACGGAGTATGAGGCAGTCATACACGGCCTACGCTTTGCACAGGAGTTGGGCTTATCAGATGTCCGTTTGACTAGTGATTCGCAATTGGTCATTAGACAAATAGAGCTCAAATACCAAACTCTAGATCTGATACTGTCTTCGTATCTAAAGCTAGCACAGGAGCATGCGTCAAAGATCAACAAGGCCACATTCATACATGTCTGCCGAAAAGATAACAAACACGCAGATGCCTTGGCATTTATATCATCAATGCTGAGAGACAGAAACACTACCTCAGTCCAAATTGGGAGAATTTATGAAACTTCGATAGAAGGACTAACCTACGACGCTGAAGAAACCTTAGCCATCCAAACAAGGGCCATGAGGGAAGCAGAAAAAGAAAAAGAAGATGAAGTGATGGGAGAGCCAGATAACGAAGCGGGTGAGTCTGATAAAGATCAACCCACGTCAGATGAAAGCAACGAAGACGAAGCTGAGGACGATTGGAGAATCTCAATTCACCAGTACCTTGATAAAGGTACCTTACCCGCAGACATCAAAGAAGCTCGAAAACTCGAATCAAAGGCAGCAATGTACAACCTACGAGACGGGATACTGTATATAAGGTCATTTCTTGGACCTTTGATGCGATGTCTCTCACAAACCGAAGGTAAAAGGATATTGCATGATATACACAGCGGAGAAGCTGGCAATCATAGTGGAAGAAGGTCTTTGGAAATCAAAGACAAAATGCAAGGATACTATTGGCTAAGCATGGACGAATATGCGAAGAATGTAGCAAGGCGTTGTGAAAGATGCCAACGCTATGCTAGGAAGATTAAAGCGCCAGCGACGGAGCTTAACTCGGTCATCAGCCCGTGGCCATTCGTCAAATACGGAGTTGACATTGTTGGACCCTTGATAGAGGGGACATCAAAAAGAAGATACCTTATCGTAGCTACGAATTATTTCACCAAATGGGTGGAAGCAAGGGCTTTGTCAAGGATGAGGGACACGGATGTCTTTAAATTCTTGTTCGAGCAAATCATCTGCAGGTTCGGGATACCAGCCGCCATAGTCTCTGTCAATGGCAAACTGTTGGAAGGAAAGAACATAGACATGCTCTTCAACACCTTCAATATTCAGAAAAACAAGTCTACTTCGATATATCCTAAGAGCAATGGACAAGTGGAGGCCACTAATAAGACCATAGCAATGAAATTAAAAAAGAAGCTGGGGGCATACAAGAAAATATGGTGCGAGCAGCTGCACAATGTCCTTTGGGCCTACCGTACTACTAGAAGGGCAGCCACGGGAGAAACTCCGTTCTTACTAACCTACGGAGCCGAAGCAGTCATCCCAACGGAGATAATACTGCCAACAACGAAGACAGAGGCATGGGAAAAGAATCTGACAACAGATCTTATGCTGGAAAAGCTTTATGACCTTGAAGAAAGACGGTAAGTAGCTCTGCAAAGGATGTAAACTACCAACGAAGGCTGGCTCGTGAATACAAAAAACGGGTAATTCCTAGAAACTTTGTGGTCGAAGAATACGTACTACGTCAAATACCACCATATCAAAGGAATAAAGAGTGGGGGAAGCTAGCTCCGACATGGGACGGACCCTACATTATACACGATATTGCGGGAAAGGGTTCATACTACTTAAGAAATCTCAAAGGGGAAGTATTGCAACACCCTTGGAATGCAATGTACCTAAAGAAGTATTACCCGTAAGAGAATGGTTATCACTCAGGAGAAGAAGGGAAGGGTAAATATCCCGCCATGTTCTATCCCTGATCAAAGGTATTACAAACCAAATTAATCAATGAAAGAAACTTTTTGCTAAGAAAGAGTGCATGTTGATTAAATACAAATTGGGTTAGAAAAGACACCCTCCGTCAGAATTGACGATGAGGCAAGGCACGACATAACTGCGCATATGTCAATCTCGGATCCTAAGGGCAAATGAATCCCACTGAAAGGCAAATAATAAGCAATATATCCCACAAAGAGAGATACCTTGTCGAAGTAAAGCAGCAATCGCGCTGAACGCGTAGGGTTACAGGAAAATTATTACCCACGTAGGTGCCCTCGCCACCACGGTACCTTCTGGCCAAAGGATACTTGGGTAGGATGATGAATGTTCCACCAAAGGTTAAAAACACCTTAGCACCTTATGATGACTCGAATGTGCAAACAATTAGACATAATACGTATATATATATATAATAATAAAGTTACTAAAATAAGTACTACCAAAATAAAACTAACACATCTCAAAGTTGCAGATGACGAAGGTTCAGAAAATAACGAAGCATTGTTTCAAGGAAAGGAGACAACAAAGGCCCCTCAGCTGGGGGCACAATACATCAAAGGAGTTCGATTGAAAACAAGGTCAGAATAGCATAATCAAGGGTAAGGAAGGCGAGGGAAGACAACACCCTCATCTTGGAGCTCAGCCTCCGCAAAAGCATTGTTAATATAATCAATGGAAGAATGCTTGAACTGCGCCTCCATTTGGGAAGCTTGCGCCGCTAGGTCCGAAGCCTATTTCTGACGAAGCTCCCTAATCTGAGCGCTAAGATGATCATTAGCTTGCTGAAGCGCCACAGCTTTAAACTTAGCAGCAACATCAAACTGGCGAGATATCTCCAGCTGAGATATCTGGCCCTCAAGGCGGTTAATCTTGGCGTTAGCACCCACCAACTGCTCTTGGAGGCCTTCAGACACAAAGGGTATCATCAACAAGAACAAGGATCTAAAGATACAAAGGATGTTACGGAAAAAATAATTGTCCTAAGCTACCTTCGGCATGACTAAGGGACTCTTCTAAACTATGTTGAGCCTCAGCAAGGTCTACCTCAGCCGCATCAAGGTCTTCCACAAGGGTATCCCTCTCCGTCCGAAGATCATCAACATCTATCCGGAGCGAAGCATTCTCAGAGGATAAAACTTGGTACACATTCTCTAACTCTTCAAACCTTTTTACTAAGCATGCATGAGACACGGAAGAAGGCATGGAACTGGCATCAATAAGTTTGTTCTTAAGAGAACAAACCTCAGAAGTTAAAACATAACGCTCTGCAGTAACCTTAGCTAAAGAAGCACAAGCAGCTTCAAAATCGGCATGATATTTCTTGCGAATAATTTCTTGGGCAGAGAGACGCTTCTCGACTAAGGCAATATCCTCCTTTTGCTTTAAAATGAGACTCTCCTTCCAGCAAAGGGCTTCGTCACACTCCTCACGAAGCGAATCCATCTGCTTCACTAAGTCTGCATTATGAGAGGACTCAAGGGAAAGTTGGGCCTCATAATGAACAGTTAAGTTCATTAGCCTATCAGACTTCTTTTGATAATACCAAACATCGAAGGTTAACTTGGCCACTTGATCTCGAAGACATCTAAGTTCACTAGAGTTGCCGGCTGGCAGACGAAGGTTGTCTTAGGACTATGCAACCAGAAAGTAAAGAAAAAAGCTAAGGAGAAGAAGAAACAAACCTATGTCTTTAAAAGACTCGGCAGCTAAGACAGCATCAGCAGATTTGCGACCATCCTCGGCAACCTTAGCAGCATTATTAGCTCTCTCAAGAGCCAATAAACAAGCTTCCAGAGATCTCTGGGTTTTCCTCAGATCATCCTCCAACGAAGATATCTTAGAAGCAAAAGTAGCATCACTCGATGAAGGATGCTGAGCAACGGCAAGAGCATACTCTTGAAGAGCACGTTCCAGCAAGGCACTCAAATGAGTGCATTTATCCCTATAAACCTTGAATAAGGTATAACCAACATCGATCTGCTTGCAAAGATGCAAACAAAGGAGTACAAGGACGGACGAAGGATCAGATTAAGAAGAAAAACGATAAGGTAAGAATCACTTACTGAGAACACTGAAAGACGGGGGAGGAAGTTAGCGTAGGTATCCATGAAAGCCTCCATATCTTGGATGCTACCCCTACGGATCTCACCAAAGCTCTGACTGGAGCGGAGACAATCAGGGTCAAAGAACAAATCTTTGGCAGCACGATACTGGGCAGATAACACGTCCAGCTGTGAAGATATCTCGAAATAACTACCAAGATGATGATGATCAACTCCAACAGAAAGGGGACCCTTGGAATCCCGCAGGATGGCCTCAAGAATAGCGTCATCGGAACTACCCAAGCTCAAGCTCTTCGGCAACCTACCTTGGCTAGATTCATCGGCAACTCCCTTGTTTGTTTGAACACGAACAAGGGGAACGACTGCTGAACCCTCACCACGACGAAGAGATGGCATGGTGGAAGATATAGGAACAAAAAGAGGAGCTTGAGAGCCGCTCAAATCCATGTCACCGGCAGAAGGAAGATTACCCAGTCCGGTCCAATCTGGTGACGAAGGTGGGTTTCCAACATCTTTGCTAGCAGGGGCAGTAGAAACAGACTGAGAACTCCCTAGTGAAGCAGGAACATCATTGAAGGAGAAGCTGGCTAGTGAAATCACAACCTTCTTCTTCTGCTGAGAATCTGAGCTACCAGCCCTCACTGTGGGGGTAACAACCTTAGCAAACGAACCACTTGATTCAAGGGAGGTAGCAGGAGACGAAAGGAGACTCTTATAAGCCACAACAACAGCTCCAGTAGCAGCAAGAATAGCGGGCAAAGCTTTGCTAGTAGCAGAAAACGAAGGCATCTTCAAGGATAACGTAGGTGCAGGGGCTTGAACGCTAACAAGCTCTACTAGCTGAGCACCAGTACCAACAAGAAGGTTCTCACCCTCGACTGAAGCAGCTCGGACAGGGCTAGGGTTATCTTTGTCAAAATCCTACTCAATATCATCCAAATGAGGACTAAGGCCAGTATCCTCGATATCCTCCATGTCTTCGTCACCGGGTCCCTCACCAGTAGCCTTGGGATCATCATCCAAAGCATCAAGATCAATCACGGTCTTCAACTTACCCTTCCTCTGTGAAGACTGTAAAGAAACACATGCGTCAGCTAAGAATCGGGGGCAAGGTACTAAGGAAATTACAAGCACAAAAGTATGATAATGATCCTTACCTCCGCAGGCGTTTCAACCAAAGCCTTTCTCTTCCTAGTTCTTGTGGCCACAGAATTACCAGCAGAAGAAGCAGGGGCAGACTGCAAAAGAAGACCATCAGAACAAAGATATCAAAGAAGATAAAGATATCTAAGCATACGAAGATATTAACAGCAAAGGTACCTCGTGAGAAGCAGCAGGATTAAAAATCCAAGGCTGATACCCATCATACTTCTTAGGCAAAGAACGAGCTGAACGAAGGACTGAGGGGTCCGCAGTGGTTAAACCATAAGCCCAAGGACCAACCACACGAAGAGGAGTACGAGCCCAACGATCATCGTGATAAAGACGAATGCGGTCAGACTTTGGCAAAGGAAGCCTAGCAGAATAAGGGATGGTAGTCAAACCAGTCTTATCAATCTCCTCCAGGAAGCGAATGCTATTAACCTCCCCAATATGCCTATCAGTAACATGAATACGACGATGACCAACACTCCAAGGAAGAAGGTTGTTTTTTTGAATAGCATCAGCATACGTAGCATTGAAGTTGGCAGGGGTATAGTCCTCCTGCTTAGATCTCCTTTCAGAAAAGGGGTCATAAGACTTCAAAGTAGTCTTTCCCTTGCTACGATACCAGCTTTCGCGAAGGGCACGCCAGTAATTACTAGTATACTGGTAAATTCCTTGGACCTGAGTCTTGTTTTCCGGGTCATCCCTGGTGGACAAGACGTCATAATAGAAAGGATCCTTTATACTATACAGAGGAAGAAGCATACCTGCGGCCAATTGGCCAATGCTAATCAAAATATTATTCTCATCATAAGGGAAATCTCGAATGTGAGACTCAGTGAGAACATAGGGGCCATTGACGAAGAAAATCTCGAATTTATGAAGGCGAAAAGACTTGGTAATATCATCAATAGACAAATGAGCAAAGCTGTCCTTGTCATGCAGTTGGAGCCTCTGAAGCTCATAGTGAGGAGGAGGAGGAGGTGGAAGATCCTCGATAATAAATTCCTCCTCAGCGACCGTAGCCACCTCAGTACCAGCAGGCACCTCAGAATCCTCAGGAGGAGGAGATGGCGTAGCATCAGGATGATCCATTCGCGGAGGAGGATCAGTCGACACAGATATCTTTGGACCCTTACGCGTAGGTTACTTTGGAAGCCTCATGATGCCTAACACCAGCAGGAAGAACATCTCCATCAACAATGGCAGAAGAAGATTGCAATTCATTCAAAAGTGAAATAGGGGTAAAAAACCGACGAACTTTGGGCATGGGTTTCACTTAACCAACCAAAGGGGACAGTCTAAACATATCATGGGGGAAAATCAAAAACCTTTGATCACATGATAAAAGTTGCAGGCAAAGAACTATCATACCGAAACCATCATCAAAAATCAAAATGGAACAAAACCCAAGTTCCCATACATCGTAAATAAGAAATAGAAAACAGGAATTCTCACATGCAAGCATAATAAGCAACATCAATAAATCTCCTAGTCCGACAGAGATACAACAGGGGAAAGCATGGAGAAAATCAAGACCAAATACGGGCATCACTTACTTGTATGATCGACACAGTGGAGCCAACGCACGCGGAGAATCGAAGGAAAAAAGGGAGCAGTTAACAGCAAAAGAGTATCTCAATAAAAGGGATAGAGAGCGATAGTTCGAAGAAGAAGAGGAAAGGGAGTTAATAAAATTCCCTTCTCTTTGTTCCCCTCTTATAGGCGGCTGGAAAATCCAAAAAATTTGGATGTCCCGAAATTCAAGGGGAAGTTATTGCACGAAAGGATATATAGAGACCACCCAATCGGTACGTGCAAATTTGGCGGCGTAACGGAAGTTTTCTTCCACTTCTACCAAACGGTAAAAGATGAAAGAAAAGGGGCAAACTGTGAATACCAATATTCTGTGGAGCACGTGTCACGATATTAGTGGCCGCATATATACCTAACTGTGTAGCCTTTGCTAAACAGAGAAGCCTAATTAACAAGGGATACCTCCGCAGATCTATTCTATCTCATCCCAAGAAAGAAGGCGTGAACGGTCAAGATAAGGAAGGGAAAATCCTAGTCTATATAGAGTCAGCTGGCGAGGGGAAAGAGGTAGATGACGCATCCAATCAACATTAAATGCTCAAATCTATTATCTACACGCATGAATCTAGGCACGTGGAGAGAGAAAGTGTGGCAGAACCCGATTGGCGGAAGCTGACGGTGAACGAAGGTACAACCTGTACTAAGGTTGGGTAGTTCCCGAAGGAACGTGGGCTAGCTGAGGTGGCGAAATATAACTGGAGAAAGTACGCGGTGGACGAAGGTACCATTGGTACGAAAGGTATATCAGCAGATGATAGACCCAGAGGCAGCAAAGATATACCTGGAGCAAGAGGGGCTATAAATATCAAGCTTCACCAACAAACTAAGGGCATTCAATATCTAGGAGAGAAGATCTAGTCTTAAGCTTATACCTCTTTAATGTTTAGAACTTAAGTATTTACTTCCACTTGAGTTCTCTCTATTACTTTGGGAAGCATTTAAGATCTTTGTAACCACCACAACTTAACACAAAAACAAGCACTCATTACCCCGTGGATGTAGACAAATGTCGAACCACGTAAATCTCTTGTGTCTCATGATAACTTAGAAGCTTTTACATTATACTTGTGTTCTTCGTTGTTATTGTGATCTTAGATATCATTTATTACTTGGCAATATCGGTTCAACGGAGGTATCAATACTACTTAGTATCAGACCCTCAGAGCTGTATACATTATGTAGACTACGGGAAAACGAGTAGTCACAAGGAGTGTTGAAAGTACTCCTAATTGGATCCATGGTTTGGCGCGGATCTTGTGGTAGTCGTTCCGTTAGCGTCTTGAGGAAAGTGAGTACCTCCTTCTGAGTTGTAGCCATGTCTGTCTGAGCCTTAGCAAGAACCTCTTGTATTTCCATCAAATCAACAATGGTAATAGGGGGTTGGCCTCCTCTGGCTCCTCCAATCTCTCGTTCTGATGGGGGAGTGGAAGTAGATCTAGTAACGACCCGGGTGTTACGCTCGAAGAAACATTGGGGGTGGCGGCAACGGATCTGGCTCTGGTGATTAGAGGTGTCACGCCTAAGGGAATGTTTCCTGCGCTGATGGTGTTGGTGGTTGAGTACGTAGTACCACGAGATGTATTGATCGTGTTGGTAGGCGGTACATTGGTGTCATCGGCAGGAATGCTGACACCAGGGGTGTTGTCAGCACAAGTAACATCGGGATTTGTCGCTGATCCAGACCTAAGATCCACCATGTTGAATTTGAGATAATTGAAATGAAATTGAAAATTGATCTTGCAACCGAGAGATTAATCTCCCACTGTAGTCGCCAGTTATTTGGGGTAAAAACTGATTCTGCTGTTTTTGGTAAACTTGGGTGTGTAATGAAAAACAAATTCAAACCTTAAACAAATGTACTGCACAGGAGTACTTTTGAGTTTGAGAGATCAATATGTAAGACTCTGGCCTAAACCAAGAAATGGTTGTTCCAGATTCAATTCGGTCATAAGGTGAAGGAGAAGGGTTGATCTTAGGGAGGGAAGCGAAGAAGGTGTTTGAGATCAGAATGTTGAATTATGAAGGTGTGGTTGTTTATGACTCGTATCAGAAAAGTGGTTTCTGGATACTCGTGTTGATAACACTTGTGTTCTCTTATTGTCGAAATAGGTTGAAAACCTATTTATACAAGTCATCGAGCGCACCCTGATCTCATAGTAAGTGGAGGAAGTTAAGTAGTGGAGAAGTGGGTTTGTGCGGAAGGTGGTGACCATCGTGTTTCCGTTATGAGGGAAGACTAATCACACGTTCACCCACTACTCTCATTACCGTTAACCGTCCGTCTTTCCTGACACTTTCTCGTAATGGGCGCATTGCACGCTGTAAACCGCCAGACCAATACCCCAGTGAGCATCCCCCAATTTGTGACATGTTTGATGTCTCGAGTAAGTGGGTCGAGTCATGTGACTTGTCACTGAAAGCAGCACACAGTGATTTTAGGTCAAATAATAAATTATTTATAAAACCGATATTTATGAAGCATTGCTTATAATCGATGTATATAAAGCATCGCTTTCGAATAAGCAGCCGAAAATAATCGATGTGTTAGAAGCATCATTGTTTTTGAGCTCAATCAAATCAGTCACGGACTGAGCGTCTTAAAACTAGCACGACCGGCCATCTTAGAGTAATCGTTTGAGGACCCTATGGTCGAGCTGTCACTTGGTCGATCACTCCCTGTGGAGGAGGGATGGCCGATGATCACAATGCTACTTTGCTAGTTTTCGAAAAATAAATCTACACCATCCAACTAGGCTGGCGAAGTTGGATGGACGAGATGATTTGTGGCAGTTACATATTGTCGTTGACGCGTTTTTATGGTTTAGGGGGCGGCGCGTCCAACCTCTTTTGTCTAATCGAATCAAAGCGCTGGGCGCTGATTTGAACAGGTCGTTTGGCCATGTGCAAAGACGGGCCGCTCGTGATCATGCTGATATCTCCTTGGCCATCTCAAATTAGATCTAAGCCACTCGATTCGGCTGGCGAATATGAGTGGTCATGATCGATTTGCGACAGTAGGGTGTTGCCGCAAAGTATTTTTTAGGGTTTTCAAACGACGCGTTCTCCCTACTTTGGGCCGGCGATTTGATGTGCTCTGGTCTTGCTATGAGCAAGTCGATCGACCAAGTGTGGACTTGGGTCGAGGGTGAACACGTTATCACTTCTTTAATTATTCGAAGGAAGATCTAAGCCGTCCAACTAGGCTAGCTAAGTTGGGGGGTCGTGATGTTTTGAGACCGTTTTGGCTGGTCTTAGCTCGTTTGAGCTATCTTTCAACAACGCGATTATCCTACTTTGGGCAATCGTTTTGATGCGCATATGGATTTCCGGGTGAGGTTTGATCGGCTAAAGATGAAGGTGAGTTTCCGGTGAACACAACAGCGCCTCTTTGATCGCCTGAAACATGATCTACGCCGTCCAACTAGGATGGCTAGGTTGGACGGATGTGATGTTTCTAAGACCGTCATGGTCGGTCTAGCTCGTTTGAGCCTTCTTTTTAATAGCGTGAATACCCATGTTCAGGCCAGCGTTTGAATGTGCAGTGGATGAGCTAAGAAGTTTCAACCGGCAGGGGTTCTAGTGGGCCCACCGGTGTTTATCGTGACGATCGCCTAGTCCTGTTAGGAGTAGGCTAGACCTATTAAATTTTGTGGCCAAATCATTTGGTCGTGATCGTTCCTTAAGACTGATATGGACATTCTGGATTTTCCTTAAGGAATTTAAACGCGTTCGATCGCGCTAACTTTTAATTAAAAGGCGTGTAAACACGCTAATCTCTTTGTCAGAGGGTGGTGCAGCCTACGCGAGTGTTTTCATGCAGATTTCAATGCTGACACTTCGGGAGATTCGTGCTACTCTGCTGAGAGTGAACATTAATCGTCATGTCATGTCAACATTGAAACTTCAGCTGGGGAACATAGCATAGGAAAATACTAGGCAGGTCATGCATTAGTAAATAATGCGATATGTTGAAATTTATAGAATATCTGGGATGGTTGCTTCATACACCATTCTGATAAATTTCATAAATATGTTGAATTGCTCAATACATATATAAGTAAAGAGGTTTGAACACTCATTATTTTTAAACGGCCTTTATTCCTTCGCAGGATGACAACGCGTTAAATACAAGATTTTACAATTTTGACCCTGAACTAAAAACCACCATCAACAGTATCTTTCTCAACTCTTGCTCCCTGTGGATTTGGCCCTTGATCTCTTTCTGCATTTCCTTCAGTGAAGGCTCAACAGGTGGCATGTTCTCGGTCTCCTGTTGTTTGTTCTTCTCCAATGAAGCGTCTGGTTTCCTTACCTACGTGATTGGGTGTGACATTATCCCTACTCTCTCACCGTCTAGGTTGAGTGGTGGGTCGTTCGGCTGGTTCTCTATTGCGCTTGAGTTGGAGCTTCCTATGTGTGTCATGGTGAGCTAGGCACGAGCCTCCGGGTGTGGTCGCCAAATGTTGAAGGGTGATTTTGGTTTTGGTTCTACCCGTCCTAGCTACACCAGTGACCTCAGCTTTCTAGGAATAGTAAGAGAGAGAGAGTTGTCTTTCCATTGTACCTTGTCCTTCCTTATATAGACTTTCCAAAAGCCCCTTCCTTTTATGACATCGTGCCACATGTCCTAAACCTCCTTAATTACTTCTAATGCCAATCTTTCCTTAATATAACCTACTTCTTATACATTAATACCTTCCTTGTCCTTTCCATCTCATGGGTATTTTCTCATTTGGGATTGTTCTTAGTCCCCATGTCTCATGTTAGGCTTGCCATCCCCTTTGGGGGGAGCCCAAGCCCATTAAGGGGTATTATTTTTCATGTATCAACATCCGACAAAATCCTTCTTTTTTATTAAAGTAACGTCACTCATGTTGTTCTCTTGAGAATGACATCAAATGGGGGAGAGTTCTTAAATTAACTTGTGCTTAATTGCTATATTTTGTAGGGTGTGTGGCTGTGGAATTTGAAGGGGATGCTTGTATCTTAAATCTCCTAGATGAGCGCTAAGTATTGTCTTACTATGTGAAATCATCTAAATAAAGTTCATATATAAACACCATGGAATCCTGAAGTATCTGTTGGTTGTATTCATTATGATCCCACGATTTTCGTACCTTTGCCAATTTTATTGACAAAAAGGGGGAGAATTATTTAGTAGTTTCGCACTACATACATATGGTTTACGGATCATTATGTAAGGGGGAGTGAATCAATAATCTATAGGTATAGGTTTCACCTATTATGCAAAAGATGTAAGTATTGATTAATGGGGAGAAACATATCACCGTAGTATTACTTCAAAGTTGGGATTGATGCGTGTCGTAACCACAACAAATTAATCAAGATATTTCTCACTAATTAACTAGTAATATAGCGGTAGTAAGGATCGTTCCCATAGAGAGCTGTGTAATTGATATGTTATTTAGATAGCAAAACAAAGTGAAAGGGGGGTTGGTTTAAAGTAAATAAAAAGAATAAAAGAGAATAAGATGAAAGAGATGATCAAGGAATCCTTCGCCATTACCAAGTGTTAATCGAATAAGTATACTTATCTATTTTCCGTCAAAATCATTCATCACCAACCTTAGAATAACATCTAGATCAACTCCTTCTATCAATGGATACGGAAGTTCTCGACTACCATATTCTATTCAACGAACCACCAAGTAGTAGATCACTCAAGGTGTAATCCAATCGAACGCTTTAAGCTTTGTGAATTTAGGTTGATCCCAGTAGTTGATCTCTTAGATCAAGGTCCACTTGATGATGTTTTCTTCACTAGCAATTGCTCCACAAAATCCCTCTGTAATGTCTTGAGATTTCTACTTGTGTAGAGAGTTAATCGACAATTACTTATCTCATAACTTCTACTAGCAATATAATGATCAATAGATTAATCTAGTTGCGCACCCAAACCAATCTAAGAATCAATCATAAACCCTAGATATAGAAAAGACAATCGATGATAATTAAAACTTCAAACAAACTTGTATTAACAAATCAGACTTCACGTCTAGAACATTGAATTCATCCTTAATCAACAAAGGTTTAGCAACTCATGATTACACAATTACCCGGTGTCCCCCTAAAGAGATAAACCCTAAAATATTTTATAAAGAACAAAAGTATAATATGAGATGTGTTCCCCTCTAATTGTTGTGGAATCCCTCTTATATAGTTTTCATAAGATCCAGGAGTTACAATCCATCCGTGATCGTGTTTCCTTGATTTGGAAGTCAAAATACATCAAAAGGGAACCCGCGGGTTTGTCTCAGTCGACATTGTCGATTCCCCCAAAGCAATGCCGAAAGTTGGGGTCTAAAATACACCTTCTCTGCCCCAAATATGGCCACTTTAGGTATTGCTTTAGCAATGCCGAAAGTTGTGTTGTAAATCGTCGTTTTTCGTCTCGACTGTTTTTGCCGTGACTTCTCCGTCCGAACTCGGAATGACCTCATTCGTTCGCCGTTCTCTTCATAATTGAATTCTCTTAAAGATGGAGATAAGAAATCCTTAATTTGGATGAGTTGAACTTGGTCTTTTAGTCCTTCTTTGCTCCTTTTCGTCGCACTTCTTCCACTTATTTCGGCTTTAGACACTTGGATCTTTGAGAACATCATTTTATAGCTCTTTTGAAGCTCTTTTCACTCTTCTTGGGATGATTCACCTGATATGACACATAAACTAGAAAATAATCATAATAACAAGTAATATGCAATAATTACAGCGAAAATAAGTATGGAATAAACATGTAAATTAAGCACTTATCAGGGATACAATTGAGATTTGGAGAAGATAATAATACCATGTTTATCTACAACGACGATTGAGAAATTTTTTTTCAAAGTTGTTATCGCTACAGATCTTCAAACAACGATGCTGAGTTGAACCGTTCAAAATCATTGCAACTTGCAGTAACGAAGAATTCAAGCATGATGGATTCGAGGAGTTTCAAAGCTTTATTTTTTTATCCATATGTATTGATAGTTTTGTCATTAAAATTGACAAAAGTGGAGATTGTTAGAGAAGTGCTCGGTCGAACTCACAAGTGTTGCTATCTCAAGCTTGTTGTCAAATTTAGTTGTCAATACTATATCTTGATTTCTAGTCTACAATTAGTTAAGTCTCGGATTAGGATAGAAGTGTAGTTGAGAAAGGGACATCGCGACAGTCATCATTGCGTTCTACCATTTGAAGGCAAAGATCAACTGAAGCTTTTGGAGAACTTCTTCAACAAAAAGTAGGTGAAGACTGAACCACCTATTTCTCAAGTTATATTCATCTTTCTATCTATGAGACGATGTCGCATAACTAATTAGACTATCATGCATATACAAGAATTTCGAGTCAAGTTTTTTATCTTGGTCATCAGTTCTCGGAATATAATGACTAAGCTTAATGAACATTTGTTCATACTTGATGAATTTCGTTTAAGGACAATTTATTGTTCGAAATCAAAATTATGATTCAAGTTTCATCATTCGAAAATATCCTGGAACAGTGATATGTATCATTGATGTTATTGGGAATGTTTCGAATCGATTTAGAGAGAAATATAGTACTATTGTAGATTCAGATATAAGACATTGTTATCAGTCTTACAAACTGGGAAAACTGTTAAAAGTTTGAAGCCGTATTACATGTACTCGTACATGTAGCGGAGTAGCTATATGTCGACAAACAGATTTTTGGTACGCATATCCTTATGCACATCCTGTAGAAATCTGTTAACTCTGAACCGGATCGGTACGCATACATGTATGCAAACCGAAAAGGAACTGTGGTCACAGAATCGGTTTGGTATCCATACCGGTACACGTACCAGAAAAGTTATGCGTTTCGAAACTCGGTTTGTGTATCCATACCGGTACAAGTACCAAAATAGTTATGTGGACTTCGAAACCGGTTCTAGTCTTGGGGGGTTAGTCAATTGAGATTTGTGGAGATATTGAAAGAATTTTAGATACTTCTAAATTCTCTTGTTAATCAATAGAGAGTTCTTTAAAGTCTCAAACAATCTTTGTTATTGGATCGTGACTTTTTAAAAGTCTTCAGAATTCTCTGTTATTGAACGTGAAAAGTCTTCAGAATTCTCTTTTTAAAATTCTTTAGAAAAGTCTTCAAAACATACCATAAATAGCTAAAAAAAGTATCTCCTAAGTAGGTGATATTTTGAGAGACTTTGTTCTTTCTCTTTTACTATAAGGATTAAATATCATAATATTAAAAACAGTAACCAAATAATCTACAATTAAATTCATAAAAAATGAAAAAAATTGTTGTCTTCCAAAACCCAATAAGTTTACTAGAGATTCAAATCCCTTTTGTTCGTCTCGTTTTGATTTTATTAGCATAATGGTTACAATTTCTGTTAGCCTTGTGAAAAGACGAGGGTTCCCAAATATACGACAATCTTAAACTTTTCCACCTATAAGTCCTCTTACCGAAAGTGATTGTCTATGGACTAAGTCGAGACAATGCAATGAATCGGTATTCACACTTTGTGTGATCGTATATGGATACGAGATCGAGACAATACAACAATCAAAGTTTGATTACTTGATAATAGGTTCGGGCTTAACCAAACTCTATAGGATCACTATCAATTAATACGGAGTTAACGTTTGCGTAGTTTACTTTAAATTATAAAAACAACAATTATAATTGCGGAAAACAAAAGTACAAACGAGGAAACCGCAAATGCAGAAAAAGAACCCGGGACCTAGTCCAGAATTGAATACTCTCAGAATTAAGCCGCTATGCAAAATCAACCTAACTTTGTATAGTTGAGACCACGCAACTAAACCTATAGTTCACCTAGTTTCTTCAATATCCTTGCACTTCCGGCATTCAATAAGTGCACGCACTGGAACAATTCCTTTGGTTCGTATTCCAAACAGTAAAGGAACAAAAAATTTGTTCGGTAACAACTCTTTTCAATCTCAGTGATATGAGTTAGACAAAGGCTCTTATGTTTAATCCAATAAACTCCTTTGTCGGGTTTAGATCAATCTATCCAACAACTACCAAAGTAGCAGAGTTTAGATTATGCAATCAATAATAGGATCTATCAAGATGCTAATTACTGATGCCGATTTACGCAACTAATCAATCAATGTATCAAAGATAAACCGATTATAGTTGGATCCCAGCCGATCAATTTTTGTGCACACCAAAGATTATGAGCCCAAATCAGAAATCTTCTTCGTCTTCAAATTTTGTTAAATCTTCAATAAAAACCCGCACACCACAACTTGAATCTCTTGTGATCAATCACGCACATAACGGAGTCTATTAACAATGGATTATCACAAGACGTCTTTAGATCTACTAACAGTTATAAAGATTCCGTAGACACTTCGATCTAGTTTGAATGAATCTTATATCAGAAGAGAAGATTCTCAAGAATAAAAAAACTAGGTGTAATCAAAGTTCAACAACCGTTAGTCAATCAAATCAAATCAAAAACTAATAATACTGTAATTATCTAGTTTCCCACCAACGGTACTTGTAGAGCTTCTTGATCCCACAAAAGTCTTTAAACGAGCGGTCGTAAGAGATTTCGCCTAATTAGGGTACTTTCCTCTCCGAATAGACAGCTCCACCAGTAACAACACAACAAGGTAGTTTTGCTGGCTCTTAGGATAGTTTGCTCGAAATGCAAACTTGGGTATTTATAGACCAAGGAAGTTTGGACACCAAGAAATTTCTAAAACCGAAAATATTTTCAAGATATGCAATGTATTTCCAAATTCGGTTTTCATAATTCCTAGAAATGCTCTGTCCAATATTAACCAAAATCCTACTAGAAAATCTCCAATTAGTAAATGCACATTGCCAATTTTTATTTTCCAGAGATATGCATTTTAATTGCTGGTAATTAAAAGCATATAAAATTAACAACCTTAATTAAAAGATTCTCAACTTATTTCCGTCAGGGATCTCCTTGAGTTATTAAGGAATATCTTTGAACAATAAAAGATAAGAGTTACTGAACATGTTCAAAGTATGTCGACATCTTATTTATTTGTAAATCCACTTTCATATTTACAATCTTGGAACCGATTATACCACACTTCCAAACAAGTTTAGAACTGGTTCATTTGATTTCCAAGAACTATGTGATTGATCAAATCAACACACTAATCATGGGTGTTAGAGCATTTCTCGGTCGAACTCGCATGCATTGTTATCTCAAGCATGTTTGTTAATGTTAGTGATCAAAACTATAAGTCTTGATTTCTAGCCTACATAGCTAAAGGTATCGGACTAGTATAGAAAGTGTAGTTGAGCTCAAGAACTCCATGGGAATCATCATACAAGACGAAGGACTACTCAAGGAACTGGTGGATCTTCATCGACTAAAAGGTATGTGGAGACTTGAACTTATCTGTCACTCAAAAGTCTATCTATTCTATCTCCTACTCTTGAGACAAAATTCGTTTTGTTATATAGACTTTCATTATGCACAATTGTTATTTCGAGCCGAGTTTATCTCGCCTATCTATTTCTCGAAATATGTGTTGGTAAGCTTTCGCTTTAGCCGAATTCATCTTTACCTAGTAACGAAAGTCATGTTATGTTTCAATCACTTTGAAAATTTCTCTGACGAAAAATGGTCTGTGAATAACGGCTATATCCGTCCTCTGAGAATGTTTCAATGATTGAAATGTGAGTTTAGATTACATAACCATTGGTAGGATATAAGAATTGTTGTGAAACACATATATGTATAAGTCCTTATTCCTTGAACCAAAGTTTGCGAACTTTGTTGATCAAGAGAAATGGAAGTGGCGTGAGCCAAGTCCGTGAACTGGCGGAACTTCTCGGCCCGAGATTTTCTGCTGGAGTTCGTGTACTCCTTCCATGAGCTTAAGTCCGCGAACCCAGTCCGCGAACTTGATTAGGTTATATCTAAAACCGGTTGTTCTTGAACTCATGTTTATTTAAACTAAGGGATGCTTTTGCAAACCGTGGCTATAAATTTCATGAACCGATTCGAGTGAATCAAACCGATTTTGCTTCGATTGTGTCTTGTGTAGTTACATAAGATCTAAGCAATTGAACAACTCTCTAACTAGTTCATTTGAGTCATTTGAACTAGTTATGGTGAAGAAGAATATGGTTGATATGAAAGTAATCATATGGCTAACCATTTGGTTGAATTGTTGAACTAATATATGTTAATGTTTGGGTATGGTTCATAAACCCAAAATTGTACATTTCATTTGTGTGTGACAAGCTAAGTTTTCGATCTAACGGTTGAGAAATATTAGCTTGAATCTAATCAGGTTTTCATCTAACGGTGAATATTGAATGCTTTGTTACTAAGCTAACATTGATTGCAAACCCTGATTTGAAAGTGTATATAAGGGAGAACTCTAGCAACTGGAAAACCTAATCCTCACACATTCTGTGTGATACTAGTTGTGCTAAGATAGAGTCGATTCTCCTTTAACCTTTGGTTACTTCTTCTAAACCAGGTTAACGACTTAAAGACTTCATGGGATTGTGAAGCTAGACCGATACTACTTTCCTTGTAGTTGTGTGATCTGATCTTGCATCTTCTATCGTACGAGTACAATTGAAATAATCGGCTTGAGATTTTATATCTCCGATAGGCAAGATAGAAAAGTAATCACAAACAAACTTCGTCTCATCGTTTGTGATTCCACAATATCTTTTTTCGCTGTGTAAATTGAGATTATTGTGAGGTGATTGATAATACTAAGATGTTCTTCGGGAATATAAGTCTGGTATTATTGATTGGTTCTTGTTCACCTTGATTTATCAAAAGACGGAACAAAGCTCGTAGTTATATTCGTGGGAGACGGATTTATCTATTATCGCAGACTTTTCTGTGTGATACAGATTTGTTTATTAAAGTCTTCGAGTTTGGGTCGTAGCAACTCTTAGTTGTGGGTGAGATCAACTAAGGGAATCAAGTGCGCAGTATCCTGCTGGGATCAGACGCGTAGGAGCATAACTGTACCTTGGATCAGTTTGAGATTGATTGGGGTTCAACTACAGTCCATACCGAAGTTAGTTTGGAGTAGGCTAGTGTTTGTAGCGGCTTAATACAGTGTGTGTTCAATCTAGACTAGGTCCCGGGATTTTTCTGCATTTGCGGTTTCCTTGTTAACAAAATTATGGTGTCTGTGTTATTTCTATTCCGCATAATATTTGTTTATATAATTAAAATATCACAGCTTGTGCGTTGTTCAATCAATTAGAATATCTAACCTTTTTGGTTATTGATTTAAATTGATTGACACCTGGATATTGGTCTTTGGTACCATCCAAGTTATCTTTCTTTAATAAAGACTCGCAGATTTCTATTTGCTTGCGTAAAGATCAAATCGAGAGATTGAGATATAAACTCTTTAATATACTTTTCATTGATTGAGTCTAACTGTCTAGTTGATTCTCATAAAAGTATATTGGAGTTTGTCCATACAGATTGCTAAGCGAAATATTGGGTGTGGTTGTTAGACCCCCGCTTTTTCAATTGGTATCAGAGCAGGCAAACACGTTCAAGACCTTACAAGTCTTTGTTTGTAGCGATCTGACTCTATGGACAGAGGTACTATCTCAATTAACGTACCACCAGTCTTCGATGGATCAAATTACTTATGGTGGAAAATTGCTATGCGAGCTTTTCTTCAAGCGCGTGATTTTCAATCATGGGTATATGTTGTTAATGGCTATGATCCTCCCGTTGTGGAAGTTGGAGATGTAAACGTTCCCAAACCTATTGGTGAATACAGCCCTGCTGAGATACTTGCTGCAAAGCAAAACTCCGACGGTTTAAATGCGATCATACATGCCATTACCCCAAATCTTCAGCACCATGTGACTAATTGCACTAAGTCGCAAAAATATTGGGATATCTTGGAAACCTTATTCGAAGGTAACTCCAGTGAAAAGGAAGCTAGGCTTCAAAACCTTAATTCCGATTGGGAAAACCTTCATATGGCAGTTGAAGAAACATTCGATGAGTTTAATCACAAAGTGTCTGAAATTGTTAATGCATCTTTTGCATTCGGTAAGATTATTCCTGAAAAGGACATTGTGATGAAATTCTCAGATCGCTGCCATCTAGATACGATTCTAAGAAGCATTCCATCGTTGAGGGAAATAATCTTTCCAGAAATACGCTGGTGTTTATGGAAGAAAACTATTTCTGTCGGTTTTGGTAATTTGGGGTGTGTGGATGAGAAATGAATCTAAACCCCAAACAAATGCACAGCACGGGAGTGCTTGTGATTCGAGAAATCAATCTGTACAATTCTGGCCTAAACCAAGAAATGGTCGTTCCAGACTTGCTTCGATCACAAAGTGAAGGAGATAGGGTTGATCTTAGGGAGGGAAGCGAAGAAGGTGTTGAGATTGTGGAGGTGTTGGCTGTGTATGACTTGTATCAGAAAGCTGAACTGGCTTGCAGAATGTAAGCTATCGGTTATGGTGTTTGGATATGGTTGCATCAACACTTGGTTTTTTTTGTCTTGTTCTGTCTTGGAAATAGGGAGGAGAACCTATTTATACAATTCATTGAGCCTAACCCACGTCTCTCATGGGAAGTGGAAAAAGTGGAGTGATGGAGTAGTGGAGTTGCGTGTGTTAGTGTCACACGATCAGTCTTGCCCACTTCTCCCATCATCACTAACTGTCCATGTCTTCCTGACATGTTCTTGTGATGGCGCGTTGTGCGCTGCACGCTGTAAACCGCCAGACAATTTCCCCAGTAAGTATCCCCCAGTTTGTGACATGTTTGATGTCTCGAATGTGTGTATCGTGGGACCCACAAAAAGTAGCATGTGATGCTAGATCAAATAACTAAGTTATTTAGGAAGTCGATACTTGTGAAGTATCGTGTGTATTTTATGCAGGTAATGCATCGAATATATTCAGCATGTGTGAAGCATCGTTGTTTTAAGGCTTAACGGAGTAAGTCGCGGATTAAGCATCTTAAAATAACATCATGTCCAGCCATCTTCGAGTGATCGTTTGGAGGATGTACAGGTAAGTCCTGACTTGGCCGATCACTTTGTGTGGAAGAGTGGTGGACGGTGATCGTGGTGATTCCTCACTGGTCGCCTAACTCCCGTCTTAGGCTGTCCGTCCAAGATGGTGAAGTTGTACGGACAAGATGGCTTGCAACCCACATCTGCGACCGTCGGATTAGGGTTAGGAGTTGCTCGAACACCAACCTTTAGCTTCGTCGAATCCAAGCATGGGACACGTTTTTGGCAGGGCCGATTGGGCATGCGTGTAGACGGCATGCTGGTGTAGGTGTCTGTACCTCACTGTCCCATGGAGATGTGATCTAAGCCACTCAATTTGTCTGGAAAAAAGATGTGGTTGAGATCGATTTGCGACAGAAATCTCATGCCGCAAAGGAATTGAAGACCGTACGGCGTGCCTACTTCGGGCGCGCGTTTCGAGACGACCAACCATTGTCGATCTTGGCCGATCAGTCATGCGTGCAGTCGGCAGGCCAGTGTACACGTCCGTACCTCACTGTCCCGTGAAGATGTGATCTAAGCCACTCAATTTGTCCGGCAAAGTTGAGTGGTCGAGATCGATTTGCTATTGAAAACGTGCGGCCATGCCTAGTTTGGGCGCACAAATCGAGACGACCAACCATAGTTGGTCTTGACCGATTAATCATGTATGTAGGCGGGCCCACGGTGATTGTGTTGACATGCTATGGGCCCTTTGAATCTACATCTACACCCTCTATCTATACCTGCGAAGATGGATGGTTGAGACTGATTTGCGACACATGTGATGTGCCGCAAACCCTAATTAGGGTTTCACGTCAATGCTGCTTTGGCTGGACGAATTGGCAAGCCACGCTTCTCCTTTGGGAATGCCGACCATGTGGGGCCTACGTTGGGCCGGTGGTGAATGCGCCAATACCTGCCTGGTGGCTATAGGTCCGATCTAAGCCATCCAATCATGCCGGTGAAATTGGATGGTCGTGATCAATTTGGGACATTTACTGGAATTTCCTGCGACCCTCAATTCTTCACGCTGACACAACTTCGGACAATCGTATATTGCAATCTGGTCAGGTTAAGGAAGAGTCGGTCATGCAGGTAGGAAGAAGGTCCGCCGGTGTACACCACGGCGTTTGTTCGACCGGCTTTGGGCTGATCCACGCCGTCCAACCACGCCGATGAAGTTGGATGGACGTTATGAACTTGAGACTGCCATAGGCGGCCTTTGTTTGTACGATTCCTCCATTCTGGACATCCAACTTCAGGCCGGTGTTCGGTGGTAGTTTGGGAGGCATGGTAGGTATTCGACCGACCAAGGCATAAGTGGGCCCGCTGGTGGTCATTAATGTAGTAGCCTGCTCCTGCTGAGGATCGTCTAGGATGGTTAAATTGTGCGTCCAACTTGCGTGGTCATGATTGTTTCTGAGACTGATATGGAAAGTTCAGATTCAAATATGCTCAATCGGGTTAGTATAACACACCGAGAGATGTAGCATGTACGCGTATTTCTTGCATGCCTCACTATTAATACTTGGAGATTCGTGTTACTCTGCTGAGAGTAACACTCAGTCATCATGTCGCACTAATAATGAGAGTTCTGCGGGAATAACACAGGAAATACAAGGCTGGTCATGCATTAATTGATAATGCTATAAATTCATAGGGTATATGGGATTTGTTTCTACATGCTCCGTTCTAGGTAAATTAGCGAAGTGAAGAAGTATTCATCATTTTATCAGTGGCTTTATCCTTTGCAGGATGTCAGCACATAAATTTGGTTTCACAATTTTAGCCCTGAACTAAAATCCACCATCAACAGCTGGTTGAGAAGCTTAAGATCTTTGACCACGAATATTCATCCAAAACTAAGGATGTTGCGTTCAAAGCACAAAAGGACACTAAATTACTTGATAAGAGTAAAAAAGTGTATATCTCTGAAGATGATCATTCTGAGACAGATTCATCAGATGAAGATCTTGAGAAGTCAGTCCCGATGATCACGAGACAGTTTAGAGATCTTCTGTTGAAGAGAACTAAACGGTTCTCCAGAGATAAACCTAAAGCATCAGTTAAACCTCATAATCATATTCCTCCTAAAAACAGGGAAACAAGTGAGACTGATGGTGAGGATATGCCTCAGTGCTTTAAGTGTAAAGGATTTGGTCATTTTGCAAATGAGTGTCCAAATCGTAGAAAATACACTGGGAACAAAGGTCTTGCTGCAACTCTTGATGAAATGTCTGACAGCCATGATTCTAATGAAGACGAGAAATCGTGTTGCACTTCTTGGTGAAAATGTTTATTTTGATAACTGTAGCAATACATACATCAATCTCAATATTCTTTCAGAAGATAATCCAACTAATCTGGAAGAAAAAATTGACCCACTTCTTGGAAACTCTGTTTTGTAATGTTTCAGGTTCCACCATGTGTCTAGCTGCATGCACATCTCAGAAGCCTGATTTATATCCTAGTTTGACGTGTTCATATTGTTATCTAAAGGGTCATGACCTTTCAACGTGTTACAAGTACAAACACCAATTGAGGCACGTCAACAAACTTCAACGAAGAGAAAATCATTTAGCAAGGAAGCTTAAACTTGCTCAGAAGACCGCTGAGGTATGTAGGATCTTATCTTCGTCTAAGAAGTTAGTTTCCAAGGATAATCCAAGACCATTAGAGAAGAAAGTATGGTCAAGTCGTTTTGATAGACAGAAGTCTGAGGATTCCTCTCAAGAGGAAAATGGTGGACAAATTGTTGTTCACCGCAACGCAACTTGATTGTGTTGATTTGGAAATCTTGTCTCATGTGCCTGATCAAAAGAGACAATGATTTTGTACCTCTCAGGCTTTAGTAAAAGTTTTCTTTCTTTTTCTTAGTTTTTGTTCTTCCCTGTCTATCAACAAAGGAGGGTTATTATCGACAATTCGACTCTTTATAGGGTGGTGAGTTGGACGTGTACGAACCTGTTTAAAGGTTTCGAAACCATACATTCCTTTTTCCTTCCTCAAAACCTCTTTTTTATCTCAAGACTACTTGTTGAGTTCAATTTGTGATTTCCTCTCACAAACCCATACGTTATGGATACTCCAAGCATGATGTCTTCTGATGGAAAAGATGTTAATGTGATTGTTAAGCCATCAATCATGAAGGAAAAAGAAAAATCTCTGTTATCTCCTACCTTGAAAAGAAAACGAAGGAATGTGAGGAAGCCAAGAGCCGTTCCTTCAAACTCTCATAAGTTTTCTGGTGTTATTGAAGAGTTGAAGGAGATGCGAAAGGAGATTCAACAAATAAAGGCTTTTGTGTATAAGACTCATGAGATTCAGAAGGCCCTGGTTCGACAACATCAGACGAGAAGGTTTATTTATATAAACTCCTACCTTAATGAACCTTATGTGCCAATGGTTGTTGACGACAAGGAGTTCGGGGACGATAAATAATTCTTCAAAGGTCTTATTATCTAGTAAATCTTCTATATTTCTGTTTTTTAGAAGAATAACTAGAGGTTGGAATAACCATTATTGTGGTTACACATTGTTAGAGCATAGCTCGGTCGACCTCGCATGCGTTGCTATATCAATCATGTTTGTCAATGTTAGTGTTCAAAACTATGAGTCTTGATTTCTAGTCTAAATAGCTAAGTCACGGACTAGGATAGAAAAGTGTAGTTGAGCTCAAGGACTTCATGGAGATTCACCATACAACGACGAATATCTACTCAAGGAACCGTGGAACTTCATCAATAAAAATATATGTGGAGACTTGAACTTATCTATCACTCAAAACTCTATCTAATCTATCTCCTACTTCTTATGAGACAAAAGTCATATGTTATATAGATTGGATCATACACATTTGATATTTCGAGCCGAGTATATCTCGCCTATCTATATCTCGAAATCATGTGTTGGTAAAGCGTTTCGCTTTGATCGGGTTTATCTTCACCTAATGACGAAAGTCATAATATTTAAATCATTTTGAAAATCTCTTTGACGAGAAATAGTGTAACAACTATATAACGTCCTCTAAGAATGTTTCAATGGTTGGAATGAGAGTTTAGGTCTATATAACCAATGATGGATATAAGCATTGTGTGGTAACACATATGTGCATAAGTCCTATTCCTTAATCCGAAGTTTGCGAACTTTGTTGATTGAGAGAAACCGGAGGAATTGGCTTTGCCAAGTCCGCGAACTCAGTTTACGAACTCAGTCTGCGAACTGACGGAAGTTCTCTTACCGAGAATTTCTGCTGGGATTTCCAAAAACTCGTTTGCGTTTTTAGTCCGCGAACTAAGTCCGCGAACCTAATCCGCGAACTGGCGGAAGTTTCTTTGCCGAGATTTTCCGCTGAGTTTGGAAAACTATGCCGGTTGCCTTAAGTCCGCGAACTTGTTTGCGAACTTGAGTGGGTTATGATCTAAAGATGTGCTCTGAACATGAAACTTAAATTACTAAGGAACGCAGTACGCAAACCGTGGCTATAAAGTTCATGAGCCGATTCAAATCGAATCGAATCATCTTTGTTTCAATTGTGTCTTGTGTAGTTACATAAGATCTCATAGCAATTGAACAACTCTCTAACTAGTTCATTTGATTCAATTGAACTAGTTATGGTGAAGAAGAACAAGATTAATATGAAATGCTCATATGGTTAACCTTTTGGGTTACTATGTTGAACCAACATACACGTACACGTTTGGGCATGGTTTTCACAGACCCAGTAAACGTATATCTCGAGTGTGTGTGACAAGCTAAGTTTTTGATATAACGGTTGAGAAATATTAGCTTTAATCTAAATCGAGTTTTCATCTAACGGTGAATATTGATTGCTTTGTACCTAAGGCAAAACCCTGATTTGAAGACTATATAAAAGAGACATCTAGCATTGGGAAAAACTAATCCCCACACGTCTGTGTGATACTAGTGCTCTCTCTAGAGTCGATTATCCTCTAACCTTTGGTTTTTTTCTCTAAAACCAGGTTAACGACTTAAAAACTTCATTGGGATTGTGAAGCCAGACCGATACTACTTTTATCGTAGTTGTGTGATCTGATCTTGCATCTTCTATCGTACGAGTACAATCTTATTGATTGGCTTGAGATCGTGAGAGTTCTCCGATAGGCAAGAAAAAAAAGTCACAAACATCTTCGTCTCACTGTTTGTGATTCCTCAACGTCCTCTTATTTATACAAGTAAGACTGTTGAGAGGTGATTGATTAATCTAGGCTGTTCTTCGGGAATATAAGACCGGATTATCAATTGGTTCCTGTTCACCTTGATTTCATATCATAAGACGGAACAAAAACCTAGGGTTCTTCTGTGGGAGACAGATTTATCCATTGATATACTTTTCTGTGTGAGACAGATTTGTTTATTATCAAGTCTGCGATTTTGGGTTGCAGCAACTCTTAGCTGTGGGTGAGATCAGCTAAGGGAATCAAGTGCGCAGTATCCTGCTGGGATCATAGGCGTAGGGAGTACAACTGTACCTTGACTTATTGGGAGACTGATTGGGGTTCAACTATAGTCCGGTCTGAAGTTAGCTTGGAGTAGGCTAGTGTCTGTAGCGGCTTAATACAATGTGTATTCAATCTGGACTAGGTCCCGGGGTTTTTCTGCATTTTCGGTTTTCTCGGTAACAAAATTCTGGTGTCTGTGTTATTTCTATTTCCGCATTATATTTGTTTATATAATTGAAATAATACAGGTTGTGTGTTTGAATCAATCAATTGGAAACCCGACCTTTGGTTGTTGATTAATATTGATTGATCCTTGGACATTGGTCTTTGGTACCGTCCAAGTATTCCTTGTGTTTGATTAGGACTCGCTGATTTCTATTAGCTTGAGTAATATCAAAAACAAGAGAGAGATATTAAATCCTTGAGATACTTTTATCTAGATTGAGTCTGACTGTCTAGTTGATTCTGTAGCAAAGTATTACGGAGTTAGTCCATACAGATTGCTAAGCGAAATATTGGGTGGTGTTGTTAGACCCCCGCTTTTTCAATTTGGTATCAGAGCAGGCAAACACGTTAAAGACCTTATAAGTCTGTGTTTGTAGCGATCTGATTATGGACGAGTCTATCTCTAATAACGTACCAGTTCAGAAATTACCAGATGATTCTAAAAGCTTGGACTCACCTGAGAGAAATGTCACATTTAAGTCAATATCTAAACATTCTCTTGATGTAAAAATTGTTGATTGGGAAACTCTCCTAGAAGAACAGTTGGATGAACTTTCTGATGAAGGTGATTCAGATATTGATAGAGATGTTGATGAGGAAGTCTCAGAGTATGTTAAGTTTTTGGATTCATGGAAAATGAAGAAGATTATAACTTCTCATGTCTCACCTCTTCTGGTTCCTCTCTGTCGAGAAAACAAGAAATTGAGAAGATGCTATACAGGTGTTTATTTTTCGAATCGTTCTTGTGAATCGATCCTCAAGGATTCTGAGGAAAACCTACGTATGAAGTCACTTGAATGTGATAATCTTTATCAAAAGTAATTTTTGTTGGAAGATAAATTTGCAGAATCTGAAGCAAGGTTTAACTCCCAGCAAACAAGTTTTGACGACAGAGAAAGCGCTCGAGAAAAACGCCTTGAGGCTGATTTAGCTGCTGCTCTTGATAAAATCAAGATGTTGGAAGATGACTTAAAAAAGTTCAATACTAGTTCAAGAAAATTAACCACTATGCTAGGAGCAAGTAAAAATCATCGTGATACACGAGGATTGGGCTATAAGGGAATAGATGCTCCAAGTACTAGCAAAGAGGTAAAATTTGTCAAGGCTAGTGATTCTTCTAAACAAAAGGTTTCCATTGATGGAAAAAGTGAAATACCTTCACCGGCAAAGGTTCAAAAGAGCAAAGTTTATCAACCTCCAAAGTTAGCACACACGGATCGAGGTAAGAACATTCCTAAATGTTTGCCACTATTGCGGAAATAAAGGTCACCTGGAAAGGAGATGTCGTTTCCGTATAAGGAATGAGAAACTTCATGATGTTCTTGTTTGGGAATCACAAGAAGTTGTGAAGCCAAGATCATACGTTAAGACTGATCCTCTTAACGTTATAGGTAGTAATTGTCCAACCTTTAGGCAAAGGAATCAGTGCTATGATAAACCTATATTTTCCTATAAACGTCATACGAATCCTTTTCACAATCGTAATGTTTATAAAAAGGATAACTTCGTAAAGACGAAGACAAGATCCGATGCTCCCAATTGGAGAAAGACTAACTTGCAAAAGAATAGTCAATCTAATTCTCTTCCTAGAATTATAGAAAAGAGTGATGGTAAGCAGGTTCCAACTGTTCCTAAACGTACTCAGAAGTGGATACCGAAGAAAGACAATGATGTTTTGAGTGTGAAAAGGAATGATCTTCCATAAAACTCCATGACTATGGAAAAGGCAGTATCCATGATGTTGGAACTTAACAAGTTTTTTGGAAAAATGGAATTGGATGTGAAAGGTTCTAAAAGTGATCTCTTTCATGATAATCCAAAGGTCACTTGTGGTGAGCAAGACTTTGTTCACCCCAACGCAACTTGATTGTGTTGGAAGTGCATCCTCACCAAGGAATGCCCTGCTTTGTATACGGTGAGGGAAACACAAGAATTGGGGCACACAGATTATGTTCGGTAAGGCGATAGAATTCGATTGGATTCATCTGAAAAGGTATGTCTATAAACTTGAGCAAGATTTGTACTTTTATTTGGTTAGAGAACTTATAATGATTCGCATACCTTTCTTATCGTTCTTTTCTACCTAACTTGATCTGTGTTTAAGGTTCTTAAATGTTTAGGTTTGAAAATAATAGTTCGGGATGTTTGGACTACATGGTACACCTACCAGGTATGCATAGCATATTTTAAAATCAAAATCCAGGGGTTTAAGTTCGCGGACTTGAAAATTCGTTTGCAAACCCGTATGCATACTTGACGTCGATATTCGGTAAACTTGTTTTGGTCGTATCTTCTTCGTCCGAACTCGGAATGACCTCATTCTTTTTGCATTTTATTCCTCTTTGAATTCTATTCAAAATTGAGATGAGAAACTTTGAATTTGGATGAGTTAAGATGGGTATTTGTCCTGTATCTTGTTTTTGAGTGTTTTGCTCCGTTTTGTTGCACTTGTTCCACTTCTTGGACTTGGGCACTTGGATTATTGGAGTACTATTCTTCTAAGCTAATTTGTAGCTTTTACAAGAATGTTGTTGGTGAATCACAAAGAAGGAAGTTCAAGAATGGAAAGTAGTACGCAGTGCTATGGAATTCTTGAATGTTCACAATCATCCTTTGTGAACTATGGTGCATAGTCGTTATTGACTTTGTATTTTCTTCTTTGATTAATGTAGTTGCAGGAAATCCTACACTACACCCCTCACAAGATTTCATTAACATTTAACTCATTTTTGGATTAACAATCTTAATTTTATTGATGAATCTTTGAACAATCTTACAAGAAAAGATAAAGGAATCAAGAATAACCACTGCTCAAGATTTTCTCTCTCCTATTTACTTGCTTCTCACTCAAAAAAGATCTCTCCCCCTTTTCTTTACAACTGAATGACTATTTATAGGGAAATACATAGTGGATGACAACTAATCTGTCCTTTATTTTCGGATATGGTTTGTGACATTCTCGCAACCTTACAAATACCAATCTCGCAAACTTTCTTATTTTCGCAGGATCGTCACACTTTTCTAATGATTTGGCTGATGTCGTTTATTATGTCATTTCTGAAGTTGTTCTGCGACACTGTCATGTTGTGTTGTTAATAATTTCGCTGAGACATTATTGCTGCGAGATTCTGATCCTACATCTTGCCTCTTCTCATATCTTTTATGCGAAGCAGAGAATGATGTGAGAAATGCCGCAGCTATCCATCACTTCATATTTTGTATTTATCACACGTATCCTTTCTCCCATCTGTTTCTTGACACGTCTTCTGTAACCGCTGCTTTTCAACCGCTCACGTCTTTTCGCATTAATTGTGTTTATCTTCTCGAAAATATCTTCTATATATACTCTTCTTAATCTCTCTTTTCTTCTTTTTTACTCTCTTTTCATCTTCTCTGCAACTTCATCATTTTCTCCGTAAATTCCTCTGCTGTAATTTTTTCTATCTTCCTTCTTCAATCTTCTTAATTCTTCGTCCATTCCCATACTGTTCCCTCTGTAGATCTTCACTTTCAATTTTCTTCTTTTTTAATTTTTACGAATTAATCTTCCTGCTGGTGTATTCCATGGATTCATCGAGTTTTTTTTTTTTTCTTATGGGTTTTGCTGAAATTGATCTTGCTTACTGCCTTATTTGATTTGTTTATGTGATTCCCATACTGTTGTTATTTCAGCAAAAACGCCTCTAATACCAAATTTACGGTTCAGAACCCTAATTTCCAAATCGCAGCATAAGGTTGTTGTAAACAAAAGAAAGTCTGCGGATCATAAGGTAGTAAGAAACATTATTCTTTTCTAATAAAATATTGTTGCCTCTGTTTCTTATCTGGATTGTGATTCGCAGGGTGATAAGGATGCCAACAAACCTCTCAAGAAATCTCGTCACCTCAAAATCGTTGAAACCTCTGTTCCCTTTCACTTACTTATCCCTTCAAAATCTCCTGCGACATCTTCGCAAGTTAAACCATTATCTCCAATTCGCGAAAAGGTTGCCTCAGATTTCATCCCTTCAACTGACCTTTCAATGATTGAAACCCCCCTTATTAATCCTTCTGTGAATGAAACTTCTTCTCCTCCTATTGATAATGTTTCCCAATCTTCTATCATTGCCAGTTCTCTACCTGAGCCTCTTCCTTTAAATATTGCTTTCAAAGTTTTGTCTGAGGTTCTGGATGATGTTAAGAAGTCTCCCATTGATCCTGTCAAGTCTGGTGTTTGCGAAATTCTGAGTAAGTATTTTGGCTCTGACAGAGCTGCTTCGCAAACAGCTTTTGAAAAAGAGGTTGAAACCTTGAATAAGAATCTCCAAATGATGACTTTAGAGTGTAATGCTCTTCGTCTCGAAAATCAAAAGCTCCAGAATGTTTCGCTGGATCGCGACAATCTTCGCAAGAAGAATGATGAACTGAGAGGTATGATTTCCTTATCTGTGTCTTCAATTTGCCTTTCTAATGATTTTATCCTTTCCATATTTAATTGTCCTTGAAATCCCTTTTTCGCATGTTAAGCCTTAAACCAGAAACGAATAATGGAGAGATATCAATTTGAATCTGCTGTTGAAGAAGCCCGTGTTGATAAAGAGATTTTGACGGATCAATATAACCAATTAGATAACCTCTATTCATATTCTGTTGATCATATAAATAATCTTACCAATGAAAATACCCAATTAGTTCAGAGGCAAAATTTATTAAGTAATGAAATATCTCGCCTCTCTTATTCTTTAACTAAAGCTAATCTAGGGATGGAAACTTTATCAGATGAGAATAAAACTCTATCTCAAGAGAAGCGAACTTGTTTAAACAAGATGGCGATATCTTCGCAACAACTTAGCATCCTTCAGAAAGTATGTGATGACCAAGAACAATCTCTTCGCTCTTTGAGAAATGAACTTAAAGAAGTAACAGAGTCATATCGCTGAAAGAGATACACTCATTCAAGGTAGAATAGCTTTAAGTGTAAAGGCGAACCAACTTAAAGAACAATATTCCAAATTAAGAATCTTATTCTTCACTTGCGAAGAAAAATGCCTTTCTTATTTCTAAAGAGAAAAATCTTCAGTCTCGACTTAAAGGTTTAGTTGGAGATAAATTTGATGATGCGATGGACCGTTGGGAGAATAGTTTCTGACCTTGATTCAACACCTTATTTCGCAAAAGGAAGGTAGTCATAATAGTTTGACTGCCTTAACTATCTTTTCTTTGTCATACCTTTTTGAGTTCTTCATCTTACTGAAATTTTGTATTCTACTTTTCGCAGAGTCTGAGAAAAATCTTCATTCCTCCATTTCTGTTTTGGGGCTAAATATGCCAAAATTCGCAAAGAAAATGCACTACTCGTCTCTGTCCTTACTGGTTCTCGCGACCGAGCAGAAAGAAGACTTGATTATCTTGCTTACTTTAAGGATATTCAAGATAGGAATCATCAGAGAGCACTTCTTCGTCAAGTTCATCTCCGGGCTGAAGTTCTTGTGAATGATATTTTATTGTCCAAATCTCTTCCTCCTACATCAATCGAACCTTTGGAAGTAGATGATGATGAAATTCCTCGTCCTGCTGACAGTGATTATGATTATGAAAGTGGTGGAGAGAATAATCTTTTGGAAGATGAAGAAGAGATCCCTTCTAAGGAAGCAACTGCTGGTGCTAATCAAGATGGAAGCGAAAAAGAAATCCCTTCTAAAGAAGTAATTGCTGGCGATAATCAAGATGGCGGCGAAAAAGAAGTCCCTCTCAAAGAAATTATTGTTGGTGAAGATCAGAATCGAAATGAAAAAAGGCTGGCGATAATGAGAACATTGGCGAAGAGTTTCTTATCTAGTTCTATCTTCTTGAACTGTTTCATCTTTATTATTTCTTGCGAATAATATTCTTCAACCAACTTTGGAATTAATTTTCTCTTTTATATTTTGCTGGCGAGAAAGATAATGCCTCTTGTTTACTGATTCCCATACTTGCCTCTCATTATCTTTCTTGCGAGAAATGATCTGTTATGAATACTTATAAATATTTTGTTTTGTCATGTGGTCTTATTTTCCTTCCTAATTAAAGGTCTTATTATGCCACCTCTTTTCATTGCGACAAAATCGCAGGACGTTTGCATTTTCATGCAAAAACCCATTGATCTTGCCTTAACTTTTTCTTTTGTATTATTGCCTCTTCAGGATTGTTGCGACAATATGACAGGCCTAAATATTCTTGCGAAAATAAAGCCCCATGACATTGTCGTCGTGCGACGAAATCGCAGGACGTCTTCGCACTTTCATGCGAAAACCCATTGATCTCGTCTTATCTTTCTCTTTAGTATTATTGCCTCTTCAGGATTGTCGCACAAATATGACAAGCCTTAATACCCTTGCGAGTAAAAAGCCTCATGACATTTGCGTCTTAAGACACTTATCAGCTCCCTAATGGAGGGTGCCGCCCTTATCTCCCCCTGGTTGCCCCTTCAAGGAGGCGTACCTCTACCATACAAGGTTGGCTCCTCCCATCCGGTCTTAACAACAACCAGTTTTTTCGCAGCCTCTTATCCCTTTTACCTATAGGGTTTATGGTTACGAGACTGCACCCTAAGTGGGGTTTTCTTCGGGCCGAGTGCAGTATAAGCCAAGACTTGTCAAGAATGGCAAGGTACGCTCCAGACGCCCCTGGCACTCTTGACTCAACCGTGTACCTCGGCGCCTTGGTCAGATTCTGCACTCCTTGGGAGAGTCCTTATTACCTTAGTCGCCCAACCTAAGTCATATGCTTAAGCTGAGAATCCAAGGTGCCTCTCCCGGATGGGCTTTATTGACCCCAAATCTCCATGACTCAGGTTCCGGGGCGGTGTAGCCTTTCCCTGAGCCATGCAACAGGTACCCCTTATATGACGTACTTTAGGTCTTACATTTCTTGCGAAATTTATTCACGAACTAGGGTGTACGCCATAAAGGTTCGCCCCTTTCTCTTTTGTCATTGTTCTCTGATTATCTCTGCGAAAGTTTCGCATATCATGATCTTGTTTTGATATGAATAATCTCGCAACTATTCTTTCATTGAATGTTTATTCGCAATCGTTTTGTTGCGTCATACATAACTTCTCAAAGCTTCTTATGGATAATATCTCTTTAAGTACAATCTGTTCCATGGTCTGTCAAGTCTATGACCAACATCTCTACCTTCTGGATCCATTAATTTATAAGCTCCTGTCCCAACTATCTCCTTAATGATGTAAGGTCCATCCCATTTTTTCGCTAACTTTCCACCATTTTCTCGCTGATATATTGGTGTCTCTCGCAGAACTAAATCTCCTGGTTGAAATTCGCGTACTTTGACACGTTTATTATATTCTCGGGCTAATCTTCGCTGATAATTCTCCATATGCTGTAAAGCTCTTTCTTTTTTCTTCTAACTCATCAAGTTTGCTTAAGATCAAACCCGCACTAAGATTTTTCTCCCAAGCTTCTCTCTTTGTCGTCGGAATAACAACTTCTGTTGGTAACACCGCTTCAACTCCGTATGTTAAACAAAAAGGTGACATTCCAGTAGCTTCTCTCCTAGTTGTGTTATAAGCCCATACTGCATTATGTACTTGTTCGCACCATGCTCTATGATGTCCTTCTAATTTTTTCTTTAATATATCTGCAATTGTTTTGTTTGTTGCCTCTGCCTGTCCATTAGCTTGTGGATACAGAGGAGTAGACTTTCCACATTTTATCTTAAATGCATTAAGTAACATTTCTATGTTCTGTCCTTCAAACTGTTTCCCATTATCAGATACCAACTGCGCGGGAATTCCGAATCTGCAAATGATATTTTCGAATATGAATGTAAAGATATCTTTGTCGCGAATATGTACTGCCTTTACTTCTGTCCATTTTGTGAAATAATCTGTTGCGACTATTAAGTATCTTCTTTGTCCAGATCCTGGTAAAAATGGCCCCACAATATCTAAGCCCCACTTTCCAAAAGGCCATACACTGGTTGAAGATGACAATGGTGCTCCAGGTGCATGTATTTTCTTTCCGTGCCGCTGACAATCTTCGCAACGTCTTGATATTTGTTTTGCATCTTCGTGCATGTATGGCCAGTAATAGCCTTGCATTTTTGCTCTATGTGCCAAAGATCTTCCCCCGCTATGATTGCCAGCATCCCCACTATGTAACATTTTTAGCACCTTTTCTCCTTCTTCTCGTGTCAAACATCTGAGTGATGGTCCATTAAAGGATTTTCGGTATAGCAGCCCATCTCTTAATTCATAATTTGTTGCGCGGCTTTTTAACTTGTGTGCTTCCAATCTGTTTCTTGGTGTTTCTCCTTTCGCCAAATATGCATGAAGTTCTGTTCTCCAATCTGCGATATTGTTCGTTTGTTCTTCTTCTCCACCTTCTATCATCATTACGTTCTTCTTCTTCTTCTTTATTGATTGATGGTGACAGAAGTGTCTGTATTTTTATGCATCTCGCAGTTGGATCTGTCATCATGCTTGAGATGAAAGCAAAAGCGTCTGCGAGTCTGTTATCCTTCCTTGAAATGTGCCTCCATTTTATCTTTGGGATTTTCGCTGACAATTCTTCAACGAGCTTCTTGTATTTCTTCAAGGATGGTTCATTTGTAGTGTACTCTCCCTTTATTTGGCGAATAACTAGCTGCGAATCACTAGTGATCCTGGCATTTTCTAGTTTCATTTCTATTGCGAACTTTAAGGCATGTACCACAACTTCATATTCCGTTTCGTTATTAGTGGATGCGAATTCCAATCTGAATGAAAAAGCCATCTTCGCTCCTTCTGGTGAAATTAAAACAATTCCAACCCATTGCCTTCCCCATTTGATGATCCATCTACCAATATCTCCCATCTATTTGGTTCTGTTAATAAGTCTTTTGGATCTCCATGTTCTTCTTCTATATCCATCATCTCCTCCACCGCTTCATCATCTTCTAAAGGAAATTCTGCTAAGAAATCTGCGACAACTTGTGATTTTGGTGAAGATAATATTTCATACTTGATTTCGAAATGTCCTACTTGTGCATTCCATCTCTCCACCCTACCTGATCTTTTTGAATTCTTCATCACTGATTCAATTGGTACTTTTGTTAGCACCCTTATTTTGTGTGCTTGAAAATATATGCGAAGTTTAAATGCGGCGTATACTAATGCTAAAATTAGCTTCTCAATCTTTGAATAATTCCTCTCTGCAGCATTAAATGTTTTGCTGATGTAATAAATGGGCTTTTCCACTCCTGCGTCCGTTCGCAATAACAACACTTAAAGCATGTGATGTTGTCGCAAGATAGATCAATAGTTCTTCTCCTGGTTCTGCCTTTTGTAAAATAGATGTATTCATAAGGTGTTCTTTGATCCCTTGAAAAGCTTTTTCACATTCATCAGTCCATTTGAATTTCGCACCCTTCTTGAGTATATTGAAAAAATGTTTACATTTGTCTGATGATCGCGAAATGAATCTTCCTAGCGAAGCTAAAAGTCCGTTCAATTTTTGTACATCCTTTATCGTTGCTGGTGTTGGCATGTCACGAACTGCTTGTACCTTTTCTGGATCAACTTGTATTCCTTCTTTTGATACAATGTAGCCTAAAAATTTTCCCGATGCAACCCCAAAAATGCATTTTTCAGGGTTCAGTTTAATGTTATGATGCCGCATCTGTTCAAAAATCTCCCTCAAATCTTGTACATGATCTTTGGCTTCTTTACTCTTCACCAACATGTCATCCACGTACACCTCTAATGTTTTGTGTATCCATTTCGCGAACACCTTCTCTACCATTCTTTGATACGTTGCTCCTGCATTTCGCAAACCAAACGGCATTTTTGTATAACAGTATAAACCTCTTGGAGCGAAAAAAGCAGTATGCTCTTGATCTTCTTCAGCGAGAGGGATTTGGTTATAACCTTTGTACCCATCTAAAGAAGACACTCTATCATTTCCCGCTGCTGATTCAACCATTTGAGGAATATCCGGCAATGGAAAACTATCTTTAGGGCAAGCCTTGTTTAAATCAGTGAAATCTATGCAAATTCTTATCCCTTTATTTTTCTTTGGAACAACAACCATGTTTGCTATCCACTCTGGGTATTTAGCTTCTCTTATAATTCCCGCCTCAAGCATTTTCTGTAATTCTTCTTCTATTTGAGGATGGTAGGTCGTTGCGATTTTTCTTATTCTCTGTTTAAATGGTCTCACATTCTTGTTAATCTCCAACTTATGACATGCAATTGACGGATCTATTCCAGGTATCTCATCCATGCTCCCCCGAAAATATCTTATATTCCCGCAAAAGATTGACAGTTCTTTCTTCCTCTTCTGCATCCATCTTGGTTCCAATCCTCAGTATTAGGGGTTCTTCTAGTCCCAAAATTTACTTCTTTTGTTGGTTCTGCCGTAGTGTAACTGGCCTTGGGTTATCCCATTGGTGTTGGCTCTTTTATCATCTTCGCAGGTCCATCTCCTTCCTCCGGAATTTCGCTGGGTATTCCTTTACCTTCTTTTGCTCTTATCATGTACACTCTAAATTCTTCATCTTTCTTTGCCTCCTTTGCTATTTTTCTGCGAAATTGTCGCTTTTTTGCTCGTCCTTCATAATGCTTTACTTCAATTTAATAACATAATTTCGCATTGTCAATATCTCCTCTAATTTCACCTACTCCATTTGGCATGGGGAACCTGATGCATTGATGCAACGTTGATGCTACATCTTTAATTGCGTGTATCCATGGCCTCCCCAACAGCATGTTATATGGTGATTCCATATCCACTACGCATAGTGTTACTTGTGTTTCGATCTCTCCTAGTGGAATTCGCACCACTATTTCTCCTTTAGGTTTTGTTGTGGATTTTCCAAAGCCATGAACAAGATATGTTGAACAAGACATTTCTTCATCTTTGAATCCCATTCCTTTGAACGCATGATAGAATATTATATCCACTGAACTTCCTGTATCGACTAAAGTTCTGTTCAATATCCATTCTTCCATGAATTTTGTTGTTTTCCCCTTCTCTTTTCGTGTAATAGGTACTGTAATAACCAATGGAGATGTGTGGTTCAAATTTTATTTTGGTATTTATGCTGCCATGAATGTAATTTTTTGGTTTTCCCAATCTTTCAAGGGTGATGTTTTTTCTACCGCCATAACCTTCCTTCCTTCAAAATCTCGTTTATGTATCCTTCCTTTGATGTTTTCATGGAATTAATTAACCATTGTTTTTCTTATCATATTACACTCCAATATTTTGTCATCTTCATTGACTCTAATCATTTTTCTTTTAACTGGTTCACTGATTTGTTTAATCACTTTCTTGATTTGAACAATCTCAACAACAATCTTCAATTTTAAATCTTCAGTCCCTGTTTCTAGCGCCATTATGTAGTTGCAGGAAATCCTACACTACACCCCTCACAAGATTTCATTAACATTTAACTCATTTTTGGATTAACAATCTTAATTTTATTGATGACTCTTTGAACAATCTTACAAGAAAAGATAAAGGAATCAAGAATAACCACTGCTCTAGATTTTCTCTCTCCTATTTACTTGCTTCTCACTCAGAAAAGATCTCTCCCCCTTTTCTTTACAACTGAATGACTATTTATAAGGAAATACATAGTGGATGACAGCTAATCTGTCCTTTATTTTCGGATATGGTTTGCGACATTCTCGCAACCTTACAAATACCAATCTCGCAAACTTCCTTATTTTTACAGGATCGTCACACTTTTCTCATGATTTGGCTGATGTCGTTTATTATGTCGTTTCTGAAGTTGTTCTACGACACTGTCGTGTTGTGTTGTTAATAATTTCGCTGAGAAATTATTGCTGCGAGATTCTGATCCTACAATTAAGAAAATCTTTTTATACGCTTTTGGTAGCTATTATTAGTATAAATCCATGCGAAAAAGATTGATTCTACCCTATAAGGACAAATCATCTTGTACGTGCATTACGAGTTTGTCTTGTTGCCTAGGAAACTACTTATGAGAATTTATTCTTATTTTTGAGAAGGATTACTAGAGTTTGGAATAGCCATTATTGTGATTACACATTGCTATGTCCAACGGTTTCATCTTCTTGTTTTTAGATTTATTGGTTTAAATTCTAAAAATATTTGGAGGATGATATTTTTGCAGTATTTAATCTTTATGATTTGTTATATTGCAACTTTTTATGGGATATGTATTGTTTGCGTCCGTTAACTTGAAGGTCCCATATGTTGTCAAAAGTAAAGTCGTTCATAAATTGGTATTCGTATTGATGAAAGGACGAATGGACATTTGACAAATACAAAAGTTATGCCTATGCAGCCATGTATTTGATGGAAAATAGGATAAAATCTTTTGTGTGACAAGGATAAAAGTCTATTATGTCATTATGCAAATAGTGATGGAAAATTAGAATAGATCCTTGTATGTATTCCACAGTAATGATCATCACTGATCCATATCTTATGTATTACTGTGAGGCTCTGTAATGTGTCTTATGTCGAGCACGATACAACTAAGTTGATTATTTTGTGATTAAATTTGTTGGTTGTTCCGTAAGGTACTTTATGTCGAGCATCTTTGAACTAAATTAATCATCTTGGTTGGTTATTTAGTTATTTGCTCCGAAAGTCTTATTTTGTCGAGCAAAACTTTTGACAATTAAATTGATTACTTCTGTGATTAGTTTGGTTGTATATTCCAATTAGATTGATTATAGGTTCTCTTGTAATTAGTCTAGTTGAGTATTTATATATTCCACAAGTCCTTGTGTTGAGTATATGAACGGCTATACTAATCATGTTCTATTGGTTAATGTAGTCGTATATTCCGTAAGGTTTTCCTTATGTTGAGTATGTGAACGATTAAGTTAGTCATCTCCGTATGATTACCTTAGTCGTAGCTCCGTAAGTCTACTTATGTTGAGCACGATCTATTAAATTGATCACTTTTGTGGTTTGATTTAGTTGCGCGGCCAATTAAATTAATCATGGGTTTACTTGTGATTCACTTGATTGAGTTTTGGATATAGAAAATCATTCCTATGGTTTTTGGTGTCCAATTAAAAATCCTTCTTTTCTTTCGAAATTAAGGTCGCTCTTATTGTTCTTTCGGGAATGACATAAAATGGGGGAGAGTTCTTTTGAACTTGTGCTTAATGGTAATATCTTGCGGGGTGTGCGGCTGTGGAATTTTATAGGGGTTATCTTGTATCTTAAAACTCCTTGATGAATGCATTTAGCTTCGGCTTTATGATTGCATCTAAATTAAGTTGGTATGTATTTTTTTCTTTTAGTCTATGAAACGTCTCTTATCGGAAATTTCATTAGGATCCCGTTCTTGTACCTTTTTTATTGACAAAAAGGGGAAGAATTAATGTATAGTTCTACTACATATACATATGGTTTTCGAATCATTGTGTAAGGGGGAGTGGTTTCCATGTGAGATGGAGTATCGACTAAGGGGGAGTGATACATATCACCGTAGTATTATTGTTAAAGTCGTGATGCAATTGGACTTTGATGTTACATAATAATACTATGTCACTGTATAATGATGATCGAGAATCTCGATTTCTCTCATTGTTATAGCTACGGATCTTCAACAATGGTGATGCTAAACTTACAACCTTTGGGATCATTGGAGTACTTGGAAGGACGAAGATTTCAGGGAACGTTGAAGATTAGACTATGGAATAGGAGCCACTAAAGTTTATCTTTTTTGTATTCCATATGTATTAATAGTTTTGTCACTAAAATTGACAAAGGGGGAGATTGTTAGAGCATAGCTCGGTCGACCTCGCATGCGTTGCTATATCAAGCATGTTTGTCAATGTTAGTGTTCAGAACTATGAGTCTTGATTTCTAGTCTACATAGATAAGTCTAGGACTAGGATAGAAAAGTGTAGTTGAGCTCAAGGACTTCATGGCGATTCATCATACAACGACGAAGATCTACTCAAGGAACCGTGGAACTTCATCAACAAAAAGGTATGTGGAGACTTGAACTTATCTATCACTCAAAAGTATATCTACTCTATCTCCTGATTCTTATGAGACAAAAGTCGTATGCTATATAGACTGGATCATACACATTTAATATTTCGAGCCGAGTATATCTCGCCTATCTATATCTCGAAATCATGTGTTGGTAAAGCGTTTCGCTTTGATCGGGTTTATCTTCACCTAATGACGAAAGTCATAATGTTTCAATCACTTTGAAAATCGCTTTGACGAGAAATAGTGTAACAACTATATAACGTCCTCTAAGAATGTTTCAATGGTTGTAATGAGAGTTTAGGTGTATATAACCAATGATGGATATAAGCATTGTGTGGTAACACATATGTGCATAAGTCCTATTCATTAATCCGACGTTTGTGAACTTTGTTGATTGAGAGAAACCGGAGGAGTTGGATTTACCAAGTCCGCGAACTCAGTTTGCGAACTCGGTCCGTAAACTTAAGGAAGTTCTCTTATCGAGAATTTCTATTGGGATTTCCAAAAACTCGTTTGCGTCTTTAGTCCGCGAACTGGCGGAAGTCACTTTGCCGAGATTTTCTGTTGAGTTTGGAAAACTACGCTGGTTGCCTTAAGTCCGTGAACTTGTTTGCGAACTTGAGTGGGTTATGATCTAAAGATGTGCTTTGAACATGAAACTTAAATTACTAAGGAATGCAGTATGGAAACCGTGGATATAAAGTTCATGAGCCGATTCAAATCGAATCAAATCATCTTTGTTTCAATTATGTCTTGTGTAGTTACATAAGATCTCATAGCAATTGAACAACTCTCTAACTAGTTCATTTGAGTCAATTGAACTAGTTATGGTGAAGAAGAACAAGGTTAATATGAAATGCTCATATGGTTAACCTTTTGGGTTACTATGTTGAACCAACATACACGTACACGTTTGGGCACGGTTTTTACAAACCCAGTAAACGTATATCTCAAGTGTGTGTGACAAGCTAAGTTCTCGATATAACGGTTGAGAAATATTAGCTTGAATCTAAATCAGGTTTTCATCTAACGGTGAATATTGATTGCTTTGTACCTAAGGCAAAACCCTGATTTGAAGACTATATAAAGGAGACATCTAGCATTGGGAAAAACTAATCCCCACACGTCTGTGTGATACTAGTGCTCTCGCTAGAGTCGATTCTCCTCTAACCTTTGGTTTTCTTCTCTAAAACCAGGTTAACGACTTAAAAACTTCATTGGGATTGTGAAGCCAGACCGATACTACTTTTATCGTAGTTATGTGATCTGATCTTGCATCTTCTATCGTACGAGTACAATCTTATTGATTGGCTTGAGATCGTGAGAGTTCTCCGATAGGCAAGATAAAGAAGTCACAAACATATTCGTCTCACTGTTTGTGATTCCTCGACGTCCTCTTGTTTATACAAGTAAGACTATTGAGAAGTGATTGATTAATCTAGGTTGTTTTTCGGGAATATAAGACCGGATTATCAATTGGTTCCTGTTCACCTTGATTTCATATCATAAGACGGAACAAAAACCTAGGGTTCTTCTGTGGGAGACAGATTTATCCGTTGATATACTTTTCTGTGTGAGACAGATTTGTTTATTATCAAGTCTGCGATTTTGGGTTGCAGCAACTCTTAGTTGTGGGTGAGATCAGCTAAGGGAATCAAGTGTGTAGTATCCTATTGGGATCAGAGGCATAGGGAGTACAACTGTACCTTGAATTAGTGGGAGACTGATTGGGGTTCAACTATAGTCCAGTCTGAAGTTAGCTTGGAGTAGGCTAGTGTCTGAGCAGCTTAATACAGTGTGTATTCAATCTGGACTAGGTCCCGGGGTTTTTCCTGCATTTGCGGTTTCCTCGTTAACAAAATTTTGGTGTCTGTGTTATTTCTATTTCCGCATTATATTTGTTTAAATAATTGAAATAATACAGGTTGTGCGTTTGAATCAATCAATTAGAAATTTGTTGTGCGTTTGAATAAATCAATTGGAAATCCGACCTTTGGTTGTTGATTAATATTGATTGATCCTTGGACATTGGTCTTTGGTACCGTCCAAGTATTCCTTGTGTTTGATTAGGACTCGCTGATTTCTATTAGCTTGAGTAATATCAAAAACAAGAGAGAGATATTAACTCCTTGAGATACTTTTATCTAGATTGAGTCTGACTGTCTAGTTGATTCTCTAGCAAAGTATTTCGGAGTTAGTCCATAGAGATTGCTAAGCGAAATATTGGGTGGTGTTGTTAGACCCCCGCTTTTTTACACATAGCTATGTCCAACGTTTTCATCTTCATGTTTTTAGATTTATTGGTTTTAATTCTAAATTGTTTGGAAGATGATTTTTGCAGTATTAATCTTTATGGTTTTATATATTGCAATATTGTTATGGGATATGTGTGTTTGCGTCCGTGAACTTGATTGTCCCATATCTTGTCAAAAGTAAAGTCGTTCATGAATTGATATGCATGTATTGATGAAAGAATGAATGGACTTTTGACAAATACAAAAGTTAAGCCTATATTGTCAATTATTGATGGAAGATAGATTAAAATCTTTTGTTTGCAAGGATTATGTCTATTGAATGTCGTTATGCAAATAGTGATGGAAAATAGAATGAATCCTTGTGTATTCCGCAGTAATTGATCTTCCCTGATCCATATTTTATGTATTACTGTGAGGCTCCATAAAAGTGTCTTATGTTGAGCGTTAAACAACCAAGTTGATTATTTTTGATTAGTTATGTTGTTGTTCCATAAGGTACTTTATGTCTAGCATTTTGAACTAAACTAATCATCTTGTTTGGTTATTTAGTTATGACTCCATAAGTCTTCTTATGTTTGAGCGTTCATGACTGGGTTGATTGTTTTCATGATTAACTTATTCATTGCTCCATAGACTCTCTTATGTGAGTATGACCAATTAAATTGATTACTTTTGTGGTTAATTTGGTTGTGTATTTCGATTAGATTAATTATGGGTTTACTTGTGATTAATCTAATTGAGCGCTCTTAAGTCTCCATAAGTTTACTTGTGTTGAGCATTTTTGGTTAAATTAATCATGAATTTCTTGTGGTTAATTTAATATTTTGGATACAAATTCATACTTGTATGTGATTTGTTATGTCCAAAGAAATCCTTCTTTTCTCTTTCGGAATTAAGGTCGCTCTTGTTGTTCCCTTGGGAATGACATTTTATGGGGGAGAGTTCTTTTTGAACTTGCGCTTAATTGCCAAATCTTTGTGGGGAGTGCGGCTGTGGAATATTATAGGGGTTATCTTGTATCTTTAAACTCCTTGATGAATGCATTTAGCTTCGGCTTTATGATTTCATCTAGAGAACAAGTTGATATTTTTGCTTTCTTTTGGTCATGAAATGTCTCTTTCGGAAATTTCATTAGGATCCCGTTCTTGTACCTTTGCCAATTTTATTGAAAAAAAGGGGGAGAATTAAATATGTAGTTCACACTAAAAATACATATGGTTTTCGGATCATTATGTAAGGGGGAGTGGTTTCCATGTGAGATGGAGTATGGACTAAGGGGAGTGATACATATCACCATAGTATTATTGTGGAGGTTGTGATACAATTGAACTTTGACGTTGTGTAATGATACTATGACACTGTATAACAATGATTGAGAACTATTGTTTTCTTGTTGTTATAGCTATGGATTTTCAACAACGATGATGTTAAACTTACAACCTTTGGTATCATTGGAGTACTTGGAAGTGATGAAGATTTCGAGTAATGTTGAAGATTAGGCATGTGGAATAGGAGCTACAAAAGTTAATTTATTTATTTTTTGTATTCCATATGTATTAAAAGTTTTGCCACTAAAATTGACAAAGGGGGAGATTGTTAGAGCATTGCTCAGTCGAACTCGCACGCGTTGCTATCTCAAGCATGTTTGTCAATGTTAGTGATCAAAACTATAAAGATTTCTAGACTACATAGCTAAAGGTATCGGACTAGGATAGAAAGTGTAGTTGAGCTCAAGACTCCATGGCAATCATCATACAAGACGAAGGACTACTCAAGGAACTGGTGGATCTTCATCGACAAAAAGGTATGTGGAGACTTGAACTTATCTGTCACTCAAAAGTCTATCTATTCTATCTCCTACTCTTGAGACAAAAGTCGTTTTGATATATAGACTTTCATTATGCACATTTGCTATTTCGAGCCGAGTTTATCTAGCCTATCTATTTCTCGAAATATGTGTTGGTAATCTTTCGCTTTAGCCGAATTCATCTTTACCTGACGAAAGTCATGTTATGTTTCAATCATTTTGAAAATTGCTCTGACGAAAAATGGTCTGTGAATAACGGCTATATCCGTCCTATGAGAATGTTTCGATGATTGAAATGAGAGTTTAGATTACATAACCATTGGTAGGATATAAGCATTGTTGTGGAAACACATATATGTATAAGTCCCTATTCTTTGAACCAAAGTTTGCGAACTTTGTTGATCAAGAGAAATGGAAGTGGCGTGAGCCAAGTCCGCGAACCAAGTCCACGAACTCAGTCCGCGAACTGGCGGAACTTCTCGGCCCGAGATTTTCTGCTGGAGTTCGTGTACTCCTTCCATGAGCTTAAGTCCGCGAACCGAGTTCGCGAACTTGAGCAGGTTATATCTAAAACCTTTTGTTCTTGAACTCATGTTTATTTAAACTAAGGAATGCTTTTGCAAACCGTGGCTATAAAGTTCATGAACCGATTCGAGTGAATCAAACCGATTCTGCTTCGATTGTGTCTTGTGTAGTTACATAAGATCTAAGTAATTGAACAACTCTCTAACTAGTTCATTTGAGTCATTTGAACTAGTTACGGTGAAGAAGAATAAGGTTGATATGAGAGTAATCATATGGCTAACCATTTGCTTGACTTGTTGAACCAACAAATGTTAATGTTTGGGTACGGTTCATAAACCCAAAATTGGACATTTCATTTGTGTGTGACAATCTAAGTTTTCGATCTAACGGTTGGGAAATATTAGCTTGAACCTAATCGGGTTTTCATCTAACGGTGAATATTGAATGCTTTGTTACTAAGCTAACATTGATTGCAAACCCTGATTTAAAAGCGTATATAAAGGAGAACTCTAGCAACTGGGAAACCTAATACCCACACATTTTGTGTCATACTAGTGGTGCTAAGCTAGAGTCGATTATCCTTTAACCTTTGGTTTCTTCTTCTAAACCAGGTTAACGACTTAAAGACTTCATTGGAATTGTGAAGCCAGACCGATACTACTTTTCTTGTAGTTGCATGATCTGATCTTGCATCTTCTATCGTACGAGTGCAATTGAAATAATTGGCTTGAGATTTTATATCTCTGATAGGCAAGATAGAAAAGTAATCACAAACAAACCTCGTCTCATCGTTTGTGATTCCACAATATCTTTTTTCGCTGCGTCGATTAAGATTATTATGAGGTGATTGATAATACTAAGCTGTTCTTCGGGAATATAAGTCTGGTATTATTGATTGGTTCATGTTCACCTTGATTTATCAAAAGACGGAATAAAACTCGTAGGTATATTCGTGGGAGACGGATTTATCTATTATCGTAGACTTTTCTGTGTGATACAGATTTGTTTATTAAAGTCTTCGACTTTGGGTTGTAGCAACTCTTAGTTGTGGGTGAGATCAGCTAAGGGAATCAAGTGCGCAATATCCTGATGGGATAAGAGGCGTAGGAGCATAACTGTACCTTGGATCAGTGTGAGATTGATTGGGGTTCAACTACAGTCCAGACCGAAGTTAGTTTGGAGTAGGCTAGTGTCTGTAGCGGCTTAATACAGTGTGTTTTCAATCTGGACTAGGTCCCGGGGTTTTTCTGCATTTGCGGTTTCCTCGTTAACAAAATTCTGATGTCTGTGTTATTTCTATTCTGCATTATATTTGTTTATATAATTGAAATATCACAGGTTGTGCGTTGTTCAACCAATTAGAATATCCGACCTTTTTGGTTGTTGATTTAAATTGATTGACACTTAGATATTGGTCTTTGGTACCATCCAAGTTATCTCTCTTTGATAAAGTCTCGCAGATTTCTATTTGCTTGAGTAAAGATCAAATCGAGAGATTGAGATATAAACTCTTTGATATACTTTTCATTGATTGAGTCTAACTGTCTAGTTGATTCTTATAAAAGTATATTGGAGTTTGTCCATACAGATTGCTAAGCGAAATATTGGGTGTGGTTGTTAGACCCCCGCTTTTTCAATGGGTCTTCGGTTCTACCAAACACAAGGATCAGTTCTACCTTAATATGGTTACTAGGACCGGTTACATCAATTACCAGGACCGGTTACCATATTCTCATGGTATTACTTGTGATCGGTCACACCAGTTACCAGGATCGGTTACACCAATTACCAGGACTGGTTACACCAATTACAAGGATCGATTACACATTCTTTTGTGATCGGTCACACCATTACTAGGATCGGTTATACCAATTACTAGGATCGGTCACACCAATTACAAATATCGATCATACCATCTTAGGTGATTACTTAGGATCGGTTACACTAATAAAAGTCATACCAATACATAACTCAGGCATTGTGACTAGTTTTACCAAGATACATAACAAGTTATGATCGGTTCTACTAACTCACACATATTGGTAATCCAAAGATATGCAATGAATAACAATACCAATAAGCCTAACGATTTCACTTTCGATTCATAAAACAAGTTCATGAATGTACTTCCTTTAAACGAATGTAAACATTCTTTTCTAAGACGAAATCTTCACCCATACCCATACACATAATCACAATAGCATTCATACGATTATGTCGATGTCTTATATACGAAGTTCAAAAGATAAGCGTTATACTTCGTATTGTAATTCCTTAACACTATGTCTACTAGAGTATAAACATTCACAGCTTCGCAGTTATGTTTTCAATATAGCACGACTTGAAAGATACGTTGGGAATGAAACAGTTCAAGTCAAAATATTACTAACCTCAAAAGGAAGGATGATGTCGTCGATGTAGCTTGTTACTTCTTCACATTTTTCAAGTCTTCGAGTAATACTTGTATGTCTCATTATCCTAATCTTTCTAGCCTAACCTACACGAAGTTGTCTCTGGTACATAATCAAACGACTCTTTAATTAAGTTTTGATTTACTAAAATATGACAACCAAACTTGATATACCAACGCTTGGTGAGTTCAACCGAGCTATGCTCTAACACCTTGCATGGACTAATATATCTTTATTGAAATATTCATATATTCATTTTGTAAAATAAATAAATATATTATTTGTCTCATGTGTGTAAGCCGAAATTCGTATATGTTTTATTGTCTCAATGAATCACCATAATTCCTTGAAAATCATTCAGAGAGTCTCTCAAAATTTCTAAACTCATGAAGAGTCACCCAAAATCTCTTGCATGAAAAGCGTCTGAATGTCTCTACTAATCCCAATTGACTAAGGTACACATACCTAAATAGTTCTGTGAACTCCGAAACTTGGTTGTGCTTAATAGTATACAAATCGGTACACATACTGTGACTGACCTGACTCACGAATGTCTATGGTATTGTACTTTGTACATATACTAACCATGTCGATTATTTCAAATGCAATAAAGTTATTTCTACGAGATAATGATCAAATTTCTAAAAAACACTAGACTTGTTTGATCACATGATTGTGACTCAAGGTTAAAGTCTTAAGTGTGCTTATAAGTTCAAATCGACTAGTTTCGTCTAACCACCTTGAACATAATATTTATACACGGTTCGTTACGGTTTCATCTAACCAGAATGTTTTCTTGTTTATATAAATCAGATTCAAAGATTCATCTAATGGTGGATATTGATTGCTTGGTTCCAAAGCTATCTTAGCTTAAACCTAAAGCAACCTATGCTTTAGATGTCCATAAAAGGGGAACTTCAAGTAACTAGGATCTTTGAATCCCGACACTACTTTTCTTGGGGTCCTAGTTGCAACTAGAGTCGTCATCTTTCTAAAACCTTTTTAGGGTTTAGCGACTACAAAGACTTTATTGGGGTTTGTGAAGCCAGGTCCAGTAATTGTTTATCTTGATAGCTCGAGTGTCCTGATCTTGTTCGATTGTTGAGCTGCTCACTCGACCAAGATATATAGAAATCATCAAAGTTCTCTTCGTCTCAGACTTTGTTGATTCCACAAGTTTTATACTTGTGAGGTGAATAATAATCTAGGCTTCACTTCGGGTTGAATAAGTCCAGATTTTGAGGTTAGCTAGACTTTTTCTATTTCTACCGATTTCCATCCCTTAATCAAACTTTTTGATCATAAAGGAAATTAGATGTAGGATTATCTGTGGGAGGAAGATTGGTTTAAAGTCTTCAATTGAGTTGAAGCAACTCTTAGTTGGTCAGACGTCAACTAAGGGAATCTATTGCGCGGAGTCTTGCTGGGATTCAAGAGGCGTAAAGAACGCAACTGTACGTAACTGAATTGCTGGGAGGGTTTAACTCGGTCTCAATTACATTACAGTCGAACTTAATTGGTAGTATGCTAGTGTCAGTAGCGGCTTAATACAGAACGGTGTTCAAACTGGACTAGGTCCTCAGTTTTTCTGCATTTGTGGTTTACTCGTTAACAAAATTCTATGTGTCTGTATTATTTCTTTTTCCGCATTATATTGTTTATCTTTATAATTGAAATATTACAGGTTGTACATTAATCAATTATAGTAGATACATCCCATCCTTGTTTGTTGGATACAACTAGATTGATACTTGGAAATTGATCTTTGGAATCACAAAGTAAACGCAAGTGATTCAGTAATTAACCTAAACAGTTGGTGGTGTATTTTGGTACCCCTGCATTTTCAGATGCCCTAATAACTCCACTACCCACTATTCGACCACGGTTATGCACGAGTATATACGGTTCACCCCACATGGACATGAAAAAGGAATTCTTCCATACGGCTCATCCCACACGAACATGAAAAAGGAATTCTGGCATAATTTTCCAATAATCTTCCCTAATATAGGTACTAACATGTCTTAGGTATTGTTAGAAGATTTCAGATTATGGACCCATTAAAAATATATGGTTAAGGGGCTCATTTAAAGATTATAGCAACATCCCTTTTTTGTCAGCTAGTGAATTTGCGCTGCATGAACTTTTTGTAGCGCAAACCATTTGTCATTAGTAGGAATTACCAAGAGGTACTAATATAGTAGACCTAGTTAGTGGCAGGTCCACCCATTAAGAAACCATAATGGGAGGTCCAAAGTTTTAAAGAAAGAAAATATTGGACCAAAAATTTTAATTCCAGGTCCGTCACACATGCGAGACCAATTACGTGTAATTTAAAACTTCCAGAAATAACCTTCCTTCTTTTTACAGATATTTCAAGATTCCCAAAATTTTCTCCATTAGTTTTTCTCAAATCCAAAATTTTTCTCTCTCTCCTTTTTCTGCTTCTGGAATTGTCGACCTAGGGTTTCTGCTAATTTTTTTTGGTTTTCAAGTATGTTGTGTGATAATCTTTCATTCTTCTTTCTCCTACTATTTATATTTTTGTCTTTTTGATTTGTTTTCAACTCAATCTTGATGACTAGATCGATTTAGTGATGGTTTAAGTTTGTTTTCAACTGATTCACGATGATCAGATCATAATAATGATGTTTTTGTAACTCGAATTCATTATTTTTGTAATATTTAAGTTAGATTTTTGTTCATTTTTGTTGGTTGTTTATGAATCTTGTAACTATTCGATTTTATGATTAGATTATTATGTTTTTAGCTTCTTTTAACTTTCGATATGATTATATTTTTGTTTTCGCTTCTTTTTTTTTTGTTGTTAAAATCATGTTTGTTTGTTTGTTACAGATTGTTTGATTCAGCAGTACATATATGGCATACCGATATACTGCTTTCATTTTGTTGTATTCATAGTTTTATTTACTTTTTCTGTTTGATCTAGAAGTACATATATGTAATACTGAGAAATAGTTGTTTTAATTTTGATATGCAGTTGATTTTTAGTTATGAGTTAGAGGTACATATATAGAATACTGAAAAGAAATATTTTAATTTTGTTATGTTCATAGTTTTATTTAGTTAACTCGTATGATCTAGCAGTACATATATAAGATAGTGAATTAAAATTGTTTCAATTCTATTATAGTCATAGACTCATTAGTTTTTTTTTTGTCTTTGAGTTCATTTAGATAATGAATCAGCAGTTCATATATGGATTACCTAAAGATGACAAGTTTTTTTGTATCTATTAGTTGTGTGTTAATTTGTTTTTTTGTTTTGTTTTCGCAGGTTCGTTGTTGTTCTTCGTGGTGGATTATAATCTGATTGATAATTTTTCAGGTTAGTTTCATGTAAAATGAGCAGTATTATTTTGATGTGTTCAATGTCTTGTATGTACGGTGCATAATTTCTTGGTAATTCATAAGATTATCTGGAATTGTAATTAGCTGAATCATTGTGTATTGGTTGTACTGTTCATTGTATGAGTTGTTTTAATATTGTTACATCAGGTTACATTTACAGATTCAATATGTGTAGTTCTCATCCAAATATTTACTGTTATTCATATGTGTATTATAAAAAACTTCATTTTGCATACTTTGTTACTTTTGCTTTGAGCATACCTGATTTGAAGATACGTATTTGCGATAATTGGAGATTGTTGTGTCCTTTTGATATTTTTACCATATTTGCGAGAGTTATTTCTTTTTATTCATTTCTGAATGTTTAGGGGTATCCTATGAAGGTTTGGATGATTTTTGTCGAGTACATATTTCACATACTTACGTGTTCATATTTCATGTATTCTTGGTTGGAAGAACATGCATAGTTCTGGACTGACTAATGAGTTTTCTAGGTTGGAAGAACATTATATGTAGAAAAATGTGGGTGATAGTTGTTTACTGTTTTGTTTTTCTTTTCATTTTCATTTTGTGGTGTTCTCCGTAAAATTAGTGCGTAAATGCCGTACTCCAACGTCACAATACATATACATTGTACTGAAGAAAAATCATTTGTTATGTGTATTTTCCAAATTTTTGGTTAACGGTATTTGTTGTTAGTGGTTTACACTACTTGTTATGTATATTTCCCTGATTTGGTTAAAAGAAATTCCAATTTGATTTATTATTTTTTATATTAATGCCTTCACATATTTATTGTGGAGACAGGATAAGCGTACAAAAAAGGATGGAATCGTCGGGAAATACGGTAAGTGGTTGCTATCAGAATGTACATGGATGTTGTTGCTTGGCCCTATTCAAATAAGGATTAACTTATGATGGTGTGACCTGATGATAACACATATTTGTTTGGATGAATACACGTTTATAACATGTGCATGGTAGTACTAAAGCTCATGAAGATCTACATACTACAAGTCTTATTGCATGCATATAACTTCATCTTTTTAACTTGATTATTTGAACCAGTGATAAGTGGTTAAGTTCTTATATGTGCGGTGTTAGAGCATTGCTCGGTCGAACTCGCATGCGTTGCTATCTCAAGCATGTTTGTCAATGTTAGTGATCAAAACTATAAGTCTTGATTTCTAGCCTACATAGCTAAAGGTCTCGGACTAGGATCGAAAGTGTAGTTGAGCTCAAGACTCCATGGAAATCATCATACAATACGAAGGAGTACTCAAGGAACTGGTGGATCTTCATCGACTAAAAGGTATGTGGAGACTTGAACTTATCCGTCACTCAAAAGTCTATCTATTCTATCTCCTACTCTTGAGACAAAAGTCGTTTTGATATATAGACTTTCATTATGCACATTTGCTATTTCGAGCCGAGTTTATCTCGCCTATCTATTTCTCGAATAATGTGTTGGTAAGCTTTCGCTTTAGCCGAATTCATCTTTACCTAGTGGTGAAAGTCATATTATGTTTCAATCACTTTGAAAATTGCTCTGACGAAAAATGGTTTGTGAATAACGGTTATATCCGTCCTCTGAGAATGTTTCAATGATTGAAATGAGAGTTTAGATTACATAACCATTGGTAGGATATAAGCATTGTTGTGGAAACACATATATGTGTAAGTCCTTATTCCTTGAACCAAATTTTGCGAACTTTGTTGATCAAGAGAAATGGAAGTGGCGTGAGCCAAGTCCGCGAACTGGCGGAACTTCTCGGCTCGAGATTTTCTGCTGGAGTTTGTGTACTCCTTCCATGAGCTTAAGTCCGCGAGCCCAGTCCGCAAACTTGAGCAGGTTATATCTAAAACCGGTTGTTCTTGAACTCATGTTTATTTAAACTAAGGAATGCTTTTGCAAACCGTGGCTATAAAGTTCATGAACCGATTCGAGTGAATCAAACCGATTTTGCTTCGATTGTGTCTTGTGTAGTTACATAAGATCTAAGCAATTGAACAACTCTCTAACTAGTTCATTTGAGTCATTTGAACTAGTTATGGTGAAGAAGAATAAGGTTGATATGAGAGTAATCATATGGCTAACCATTTGGTTGACTTGTTGAACCAACAAATGTTAATATTTGGGTACGGTTCATAAACCCAAAATTGGGCATTTCATTTGTGTGTGACAAGCTAAGTTTTCGTGACAAGCTAAGTTTTCGATCTAACGGTTGATAAATATTAGATTGAATCTAATCAGGTTTTCATCTAACGGTGAATATTGAATGCTTTGTTACTAAGCTAACATTGATTGAAAACCCTGATTTAAAAGTGTATATAAAGTAGAACTCTAGCAACTGGGAAACCTAATCCCCACACATTCTGTGTCATACTAGTTCTGCTAAGCTAGAGTCGATTCTCCTTTAACCTTTGGTTTCTTCTTCTAAACCAGGTTAACGACTTAAAGACTTCATTGGAATTGTGAAGCCAGACCGATACTAGTTTTCTTGTAGTTGCGTGATCTGATCTTGCATCTTCTATCGTACGAGTACAAGTGAAATAATTGGCTTGAGATTTTATATCTCTGATAGGCAAGATAGAAAAGTAATCACAAACAAACCTCGTTTTATCGTTTGTGATTCCACAATATCTTTTTTCGCGGCGTCGATTAAGATTATTATGAGGTGATTGATAATACTAAGCTGTTCTCCGGGAATATAAGTCTGGTATTATTGATTGGTTCCTGTTCACCTTGATTTATCAAAAGACGGAACAAAACTCGTAGGTATATTCGTGGGAGACGGATTTATCTATTATCGTAGACTTTTCTGTGTTATACAGATTTGTTTATTAAAGTCTTCGACTTTGGGGTGTAGCAACTCTTAGTTTGGAGTAGGCTAGTGTCTGTAGTGGCTTAATACAGTGTGTGTTTAATCTGGACTAGGTCCCGGGGTTTTTCTGCATTTACGGTTTCCTCGTTAACAAAATTCTGGTGTCTGTGTTATTTCTATTCCGCATTATATTTTTTTATATAATTGAAATATCACAGGTTGTGCGTTGTTCAATCAATTAGAATATCTGACCTTTTTGGTTGTTGATTTAAATTGATTGACACTTGGATATTAGTCTTTGGTACCATCCAAGTTATCTCTCTTTGATAAAGACTCGCAGATTTCTATTTGCTTGAGTAAAGATCAAATCGAGAGATTGAGATATAAACTCTTTGATATACTTTTCATTGATTGAGTCTAACTGTCTAGTTGATTCTCACAAAAGTATATTGGACTTTGTCCATACAGATTGCTAAGCGAAATATTGGGTGTGGTTGTTATACCCCCGCTTTTTTAATTGGTATCAGAGCAGACAAACACGTTCAAGACCTTACAAGTCTGTGTTTGTAGCGATCTGACTCTATGGACAAAGGTGTTATCTCAATTAACGTGCCACCAGTCTTCGATGGCTCAAATTACTTATGGTGGAAAATTGCTATGCGAGCTTTTCTTCAAGCGCGTGATTTTAATCATGGGTATATGTTGTTAATGGCTATGATCCTCCCGTTGTGGCAGTTGGAGATGTAAACGTTCCCAAACCTATTGGTGAATACAGCCCTACTGAGATACTTGCTTCAAAGCAAAACTCCGACGGTTTAAATGCGATCATACATGCCATTACCCCAAATCTTCAGCACCATGTGACTAATTGCACTAAGTCGCAAGAAGCTTGGGATATCTTGGAAACCGTATTCGAAGGTAACTCCAGTGAAAAGGAAGCTAGGCTTCAAAACCTTAATTACGATTGGGAAAACCTTTGTATGGCAGATGAAGAAATATTTGATGAGTTTAATCACAAAGTGTCTGAAATTGTTAATGCATCTTTTGCATTGGGTAAGACTATTCTTGAAAAGGACATTGTGATGAAAATTCTCAGATCGCTACCATCTAGATACGACTATAAGAAGCATGCCATCGTTGAGGGAAATAACCTTGATAATCTTTCCAGAAATACGCTGGTTGGGAAGCTTAAGATCTTTGATCACGAACATTCATCCAAAACTAAGGATGTTGCGTTCAAAGCACAAAAGGACACTAAATTACTTGATGAGAGTAAAAAAGTGTATATATCTGAAGATGATCATTCTGAGACAGATTCATCAGATGAAGATCTTGAAAAGTCAGTCTCGATGATCACAAGACAGTTTAGAGATCTTCTGTTGAAGAGAAGTAAACGGTTCTCCAGAGATAAACCTAAAGCATCAGTTAAACCTCATAATCGTATTCCTCCTAAAAACAGGGAAACAGATGAGACTGATGATGAGGATATTCCTCAGTGCTTTAAATGTAAAGGATTTGGTCATTTTGCAAACGAGTGTCCAAATCATAGAAAATACACTGGGAACAAAGGTCTTGCTGCAACTCTCGATGAAATGTCTGACAGCCATGATTCTAATGAAGACGAGAAATCGTGTTGCACTTCTTGGTGAAAATGTTTATTTTGATAACTGTAGCAATATATACATCAATCTCAATATTCTTTCAGAAGATAATCCAACTAATCTGGAAGAAAAAATGGACCCATTTCTTGGAAACTCTGTTTGTAATGTTTCAGGTTCCACCATGTGTCTAGCTGCATGCACATCTCAGAAGCCTGATTAATATCCTAGTTTGACTGTTCATATTGTTCTCTAAAGGGTCATGAAATTTCAAGGTGTTACAAGTACAAACACCAATTGAGGCACGTCAACAAACTTCAACGAAGAGAAAATCATTTAGCAAGGAAGCTTAAACTTGCTCAGAAGACCGCTGAGGTATGTAGGATCTTATCTTCATCTAAGAAGTTAGTTTCCAAGGATAATCCAAGACCATTAGAGAAGAAAGTGTGGTCAAGTCATTTTGATAGACAGAAGTCTGAGGATTCCTCTCAAGAGGAAAATGATGGACAAATTGTTGTTCACCGCACCGCAACTTGATTGTGTTGATTTGGAAATCTTGTCTCATGTGCCTGATCAAAAGAGACAATGATTTTGTACCTCTCAGGATTTAGGAAAAGTTTTCTTTCTTTTTCTTAGTTTTTGTTCTTCCCTGTCTATCAACAAAGGAGGGTTATTATCGATAATTTGACTCTTTATAGGGTTGTGAGTTGGACGTGTACGAATCTGTTTAAAGGTTTCGAAACCCTACATTCCTTTTTCCTTCCTCAAAACCTCTTTTTTATCTCAAGACTACTTGTTGAGTTCAATTTGTGATTTCCTCTCACAAACCCATACGTTATGGATACTCCAAGCATGATGTCTTCTGATGAAAAAGATGTTAATGTGATTGTTAAGCCATCAATCATAAAGGAAAAAGAAAAATCTCCGTTATCTCCTACCCTGAAAAGAAAACGAAGGAATGTGAGGAAGCCAAGAGTCGTTCCTTCAAACTCTCAGAAGTTTTCTGGTGTTCTTGAAGAGTTGAAGGAAATGCGAAAGGAGATTCAACAAATAAAGGATTTTGTGTATAAGACTCATGAGATTCAGAAGGCCCTGGTTTGACAACATCAACCGAGAAGATTTATTGATATAAACTCCTACCTTAATGAACCTTATGTTCCAATGGTTGTTGACGACAAGAAGTTCGGGGACGATAAAGAATTCTTCAAAGGTCTTATTATCTAGTAAATCTTCTATTTTTCTTGTTTTTTTAGAAGAATAACTAGAGTTTGGAATAGCCATTATTGTGATTACACATAGCTATGTCCAACGTTTTCATCTTCTTGTTTTTAGATTTATTTGGTTAAATTCTAAATTTGTTTGGAAGATGATTTTTGCAGTATTAATCTTTATGGTTTTATATGTTGCAATATTATTATTGGATATGTGCGTTTGCGTCCGTGAACTTGATTGTCCCATACTTTGTCAAAAGTAAAGTCGTTTATGATCGATATGCATGTATTGATAAAAGAATGAATAGACTTTGGACAAATAAAAAAGTTAATCCTATTATGTCAATTATTGATGGAAGATAGGTTAAAATCTTTTGTTTGCAAGGATTATGTCTATTGAATGTCGTTATGCAAATAGTGATGGAAAATAGAATGAATCCTTGTGTATTCCGCAGTAATTGATCTTCCCTGATCCATATTTTATGTATTACTGTGAGGCTCCGTAAAAGTGTCTTATGTTGAGCATTAAACAACCAAGTTGATTATTTTGATTATCTATGTTGTTGTGTCGTAAGGTACTTTATGTTGAGCATTTTGAACTAAATTAATCATCTTGTTTGGTTATTTAGTTATGACTCCATAAGCCTTCTTATGTTTGAGAGTTCATAACTGGGTTGATTGTTTTCATGATTAACTTAGTCATTGCTCCATAGACTCTCTTATGTGAGTATGACCAATTAAATTGATTACTTTTGTGGTTAATTTGGTTGTGTATTTCGATTAGATTAATTATGGGTTTTCTTGTGATTAATCTAATTGAGCGCTCTTAAGTCTCCATAAGTTTACTTATGTTTGAGCATTTGTCGATTAGATTTATCATGAACTTCTTGTGGTTAATTTAATATTTTGGATTCAAATTCATACTTGTATGTGATTTGCTATGTCCAAAGAAATCCTTCTTTTCTTTCGAAATTAAGGTCGCTCTTGTTGTTCCCTTGGGAATGACATTTTATGGGGGAGAGTTCTTTTTGAACTTGCGCTTAATTGCCAAATCTTTGTGGGGAGTGCGGCTGTGGAATATTATAGGGGTTATCTTGTATCTTTAAACTCCTTGATGAATGCATTTAGCTTCGGCTTTATGATTGCATCTAAATAAGATGATGTGTGTTCTCTCTTTTGGTCATGAAATGTCTCTTTCGAAAATTTCATTAGGATCCCGTTCTTGTACCTTTGCCAATTTTATTGACAAAAAGGGGAGAATTAATATGTAATTCATACTACAAATACATATGGTTTTCGGATCATTATGTAACGGGAGTGGTTTCCATTTGAGACGGAGTATTGACCAAGGGGGAGTGATACATATCACCATGGTATTGTTGTTGAAGTTGTGATACAATTGAACTTTGAAGTTGTGTAATGATACTATGACAATGTATAACAATGATTGAGAACTATTGTTTTCTTGTTGTTATAGCTACGGATTTTCAACAACGATGATGCTAAACTTACAACCTTTGGGATCATTGGAGTACTTGGAAGTGACGAAGATTTCGAGTAATGTTGAAGATTAGGCATGTGGAATAGGAGCTACAAAAGTTAATTTATTTATTTTTTGTATTCCATATGTATTAATAGTTTTGCCACTAAAATTGACAAAGGGGGAGATTGTAGAGCATTGCTCGGTCGAACTCGCGTGCGTTGCTATCTCAAGCATGTTTGTCAATGTTAGTGATCAAAACTACAAGTCTTGATTTCTAGCCTACATAGCTAAAGGTCTCGGATTAGGATAGAAAGTGTAGTCGAGCTCAAGACTCCATGGCAATCATCATACAAGACGAAGGACTACTCAAGGAACTGGTGGATCTTCATCGACTAAAAGGTATGTGGAGACTTGAACTTATCTGTCACTCAAAAGTCTATCTATTCTATCTCCTACTCTTGAGACAAAAGTCGTTTTGATATATAGACTTTCATTATGCACATTTGCTATTTTGAGCCGAGTTTATCTCGCCTATCTATTTCTCGAAATATGTGTTGGTAAGCTTTCGCTTTAGCCGAATTCATCTTTACCTAGTGATGAAAGTCATGTTATGTTTCAATCACTTTGAAAATTGCTCTGACGAAAAATGGTCTGTGAATAACGGCTATATCCGTCCTCTGAGAATGTTTCAATGATTGAAATGAGAGTTTAGATTACATAACCATTGGTAGGATATAAGCATTGTTGTGGAAACACATATATGTATAAGTCCTTATTCCTTGAACCAAAGTTTGCGAACTTTGTTGATCAAGAGAAATGGAAGTGGCGTGAGCCAAGTCCGCGAACTAATCCGCGAACTGGCGGAACTTCTCGGCCCGAGATTTTCTGCTGGAGTTCGTGTACTCCTTCCATGAGCTTAAGCCCGCGAACCCAGTCCGCGAACTTGAGCAGGTTATATCTAAAAGGGAAATTTAAGCTAAGGCCCGACCCATGGATAACCCATAATATGAGTCCCCTAGTTAAAAGAAGTTTAAATCTAGGCCCCGAATTATTAAAAGACATCCATACCCTTTTATATATTGTCAAGCCCCGAATTGAATAAAATTTAAATTTAAGCCCAAAATAATTAAATCTAGGCCCAAAATTATTAATGTATAGTGTGAATGTGTAAACAGAAGATACACATGCCAGAAGATACACATCGAAAAAGTAGACATCAAAAAGAACGCATACAAAAAATACATGTATTACTTTAATAGTCATTTATAATATTTTTTTAGCATGTGTAACTAGAAGTTACACACGCATCTGTGTAGTGTAATTGAGAGTTACATATGCATCTATCTAGTGTAATTGAGAGTTACACATGCATCTGACTTGTGTATTCAGCGTCAACTCCAATTCCAGCGAGACCAATACTACAAATAAGCAATTAGCTTTTATGAATTTATCGGAAACCTGAAATATAACAACAAACAAACATGAACCAGTGTCAAAAGAAAAATGCAAAAGAATATTGTTCAATATTTAGGAGAACAACAAAAAATAGTCCATAAAAGTGCTTAATGTTGATAACAGTTACACTGAACAGACATATGAACCAACTCCAAAACAAAAATGTAAACAAATATTATTCAGTATTTAAGAGAACAACAAAAATAAAAGAGAAGAAAAATTGAAGATGCATATGGCTAGTGTAACTAACAGTTATACATGTGAAAAAGCTGAAATATACATTAGTATTTTTTCAATTATATATCAAATTCCAGGTTTAAAACCTCATTGTTTTGTTAAAATTACAGCAGCAATGTTAAAGTTAAAGTAATATGTCGATTGAAGCTATTTCAATCAACTAATAACATATAGAAGTTTCATATTAGGTTACATATAGCATGTGTAACTATAAGTTACACATCTAATTTGCATGTGTAAGTAGTAGATACACATCCATTTAGCTTGTGCAACTAGAAGTTACACATTTAATTAGCATGTGGAACTACTAGTTACACATCCATAGTCTGTCAATGCTAGTTAAATGTGCAAACTGTCATGCATATGGCTTGTGTAATGTGCAGTTAAACAGATGTAAAAGGGAAAATGAGTTAAGTGAAACCATTCTATACCTATATGCTCACCTATATATCCATATACTACCTTTCAACGAAAGAAGTAGCTAGTCGTAAGTAATCAAGAAGGCTTACCTGATAAAGGTGTTCACTTTCTCTGTTAGAATGTTGTACATCTTCTTGACAGCATCCTTGATTTTCTTCTTGTCAGCGCGGATATCAACAATGAAAATAACATATCACCAACAAATAATGTCATAGTGCACTGTGTTAGACTAAGCTAGTAAAAATATCTGGTTTGTGTAGAAAATAACAATGTGTTAAAGAACATCTTGAATACTAAGGCAGTTAAAAGAAGTAAAACAACTAAAAAAAAAAATGAAAAAAGTTCATACACAAGCAAACTCTACTACATGTAATCCGCAGTTACACATGCATATATAATGTGTAAGTCGTAGTTACATATGTCATAGGGATGTGTAATTGGCAGTTACACATGCATATGACATGTGTAATTTTTAGTTATACATGTATCCGAGCAGTGTAAGTAGGATTGACACATGCATTTGATAAGCATATGAAATATCATGCACCACTTAATACAAGTTGCAAATTTAGCAGAATGCAAATTCACTAATTGTCTTATCTAACCCACCTTTCAGTTAGATCCTTGTGTTTGTCAGCATCCAGATTAGCAATGACAACATCTCCTTCCAATTTATAGGCCGAACAACCTTTTCATAGATCTGAAAATAAAGAAAATGAGAGCTTAGAATAAAAAGCATAAATCATATGTGACACCTTAGATGTTGCCTAGAAGTAAGGGTCAGCGACAATGAAATGTCTATTTTTTTACTTACGAGAGCAAGGCTTTTACAGTGACCACACCTGCAAAGGAAAAGAAACATGATAAGTTTACATGGAATAGTCTGACAGCAGGTTAATTCTCAATGAGAGGGAAGCAGCAAGGTAACGTTTTTATTGTCATCATCATGATTTAAAGACGGTCAGTTTTGAAGAACACTCACCAAGGTGCATAAAACTTAACCAAAATGTCTTTGGTTTCATCCAAGACAATCTCATTGAAGTTTTCTCCTGTTAAAACCACTACACTGGAAGGAATTGTTGCGAGCTTCACATTAGTTCCTGCATATCAGAGATGTTTAGAAAGACGATTCTCCATCGAATAAAATAAATTCATACCACATAAAAGATGATATGCATAGATTAGGTTCTTGCAGTCGCTTTAGGTATAATAAATTTTGGGGAGATAAAGAAAGGAAAGGGGAAAGACATCTTCCAAATTCAATACAGGATTCAATAAATTGAAGCATATGTTTTCTCCTTACAGCACAACTGAGAGCTACTACATTATCCAATCCAGAAACAACAGTATAACCACTTAGCACCATTCAGCAATGTACTTAAACAACTGAAGAGATATTAACCAGAATAAAACAGTGAAACGACATCATATGGGAAATTGTTGAATGCTTACCTGCTTCAGTATTCACAAACTCAGTAAAGGCTTCTACTGTACATGGGCCTTCATATCTACAAGGTTTAAGCGATTCAGTTTATGCATATATATATTGCTAACAGCTAAGACAAATGCATTCGATATGAAATACAATACTAACTACACGAATTAAAAGATGAGCACTGTCCTTTTAACTCTTAACACTTACTTCTTTGGCTCCAAAGAACCTTGGGGGAACCACTAAAGTGTTGGGTAACCAGAAACGTTATATTTACCTCAGACACTTTTATGTTCGTCACAGTCGACCTGTATTATATATTACACCATCCAAATCTTAACAAACACACTATAAATAATGAGAATTCCAAACAAACCAGCTCCTTGCGAAAACTCAATATAGATCAAAAGTAAATAAGTTAGAATCATTTAACCTTTCCAATAAGAACATACTTAGCCTTCTTAAAGTTTCCACCAAGCTTCTCATACTCTGGTGCAAGCTTCTTACAGTGCCCACACCTACCCGAAGCCAAAATTTAAATAGGTTAAATGAACAGATAAAAACAATTTTTACGAATACTACACACTTGAAACGTAAAACAAAAATATACTTAGCAGGTACACATGCAATGGCTTGTGTAAACGGTAGTTACACATCCATATGGCTTGTGTAAACTGTAGTTACACATCCATATGACTTGTGTAATAAGAAGTTACATATCCACATGGCTAGTGTCATCTGCAGTTACATATCCATATTCTTAGCACTACTCAAATTCATGACTTTAAAGATACATAATTATTAACATTATTGTTTCCTATTGGCAGGTAAATTTTGAAAGAATTATCCCAAACTACTTGTTAAGGTTGTGTGCAACAACAATTGCAGACTTGACTCCTCTATATCTCTTGCTTAAGTCAATCCTTGACACATTCTAGAAATGCAACTGGAACTTGTCTTCTGGCAGCTTCGCTGCGACCACGCAGTAGGCTACAAAATTGGGAAAACATAAGAAACCAACAAGATTAAAGAGATATATCAATCAAAAAAATTTAAGAAGATAATGAATTATGTGAGTTCATTACACTTCGATATCAATTCACAGATGTATTACGAGAGCTTCTGTTGCTATGAGCGAGTTCAGGTTGCAGAGATCTCAGCTCGTACTTGTTGTGAATCGACAACATCTTCGTCATTACTAGATACTCGGTAAAAGATTGAATTGACAGTGAAACTCAAAGCAGGTTTTCTTCTATTACATACATAGTTCCAGCCGTGATACTAAATTTCATTTGTTGTTATAACTTGAACAAATTTAAAAAATAAACATTAAACTTTATGAAATTTATCAAGAACAGAACAAGTTGACATCATTTCCTATGAAATTGAAAATTAAGATTACATGAAACTCAAATCAAATCGAGGGGTAATAAAGGCGATGATTCATTGATATCGAATCTCAAATCAGTTATTAGATTGTAGCTAGAACATATCTGAACATATCTCAAATCGAGGGGTAATAAAAATGGAGAGATACTACGATTTCGACGAAGAACATATCTGAAAATTTTGAAGATTCTTTAAAATATATACATGAAAATGATCTAAGCGAGTAGATGATTGTAAATCTAAGATCTGATTTTGACTCGGATAAGTCAATTGAAACGAATTTGAAGATTTAGATTTTGGAAATCCTAAATTGCTTTTCTGAAATTGCTTTTCTAAATCAATCAACTAAAATCACTTAATCGAAGTACTGTGACAAGATAAAATGAAATTAACTTACCTTATACTTTGTTTGATGATGATCCGTGTTGAGGTTGCAGAGATTTGAAGTTCGCCAATGAGTTTTGCTAAAACCTAGATTCAAACGAAGAATCAATCAAATTGACTGAGCCTGATTTGTGAAGTAATTGATGATAAGTTGTTAGAACTATAGATTTAGGTTCATTGATTGATTCTACACTGATATGATTCTGCTCTAGATCTGCTCAACACTGATATGATTCTTCTCATATTTAGGTTCGTAGTTTTCTTCGGTTTGATGAAGGAACCCTAATTTTTTTCAGAGCAGAGACGAGAGAGAAGTGAGAGAAAGTGAAAATGAAAATGAATCTGGAAATGAAACCTATAGCCTATTTCATTAGGTATATATACTAAAGGGCATTTCTGGTATTACGAATTTCCCCCAAACCCTAAACTTTATTACCAAGCCCTGAAATCTAAAGCTCTGGGCCTAGAAATATTAAAAAGTGAAAGTATGGAGTTGATAGGGGAGGATCCATATAGTGGGGCTTCTATATATTGAACCCATATAGTAGGGGGGTTCTAGTATTTTTCACTATCTAAAACCGGTTGTTCTTGAACTCATGTTTATTTAAACTAAGGAATGCTTTTACAAACCGTGACTATAAAGTTCATGAACCGATTCGAGTGAATCAAACCGATTTTGTTTCGATTGTGTCTTGTGTAGTTACATAAGATCTAAGCAATTGAACAGCTCTCTAACTAGTTCATTTGAGTCATTTGAACTAGTTATGGTGAAGAAGAATAAGGTTGATATGAGAGTAATCATATGGCTAACCATTTGATTGACTTGTTGAACCAACAAATGTTAATGTTTGGGTACGGTTCATAAACCAAAAATTGGAAATTTCATTTGTGTGTGACAAGCTAAGTTTTCGATCTAACGGTTGAGAAATATTAGCTTGAATCTAATCAGGTTTTCATCTAACGGTGAATATTGAATGCTTTGTTACTAAGATAACATTGATTGCAAACCCTGATTTGAAAATGTATATAAGGGAGAACTCTAGCAACTGGGAAACCTAATCCCCACACCTTACATGTGATACTAGTTGCGTAGATAGAGTCGATTCTCCTTTAACCTTTGGCTTCTTCTTTTAAACCAGGTTAACGACTTAAAGACTTCATTGGGATTGTGAAGCCAGACTGATACTACTTTTCTTGTAGTTGTGTGATCTGATCTTGCATCTTCTATCGTACGAGTACAATTGAAATAATTGGCTTGAGATTTTATATCTCCGATAGGCAAGATAAAAAGTAATCACAAACAAACTTCGTCTCATCGTTTGTGATTCCACAATATCTTTTTTCGCTGCGTCGATTAAGATTATTGTGAGGTGATTGATAATACTAAGCTGTTCTTCGGGAATATAAGCCTGGTATTATTGATTGGTTCCTGTTCACCTTGATTTATCAAAAGACGGAACAAAACTCGTAGGTATATTCGTGGGAGACGGATTTATCTATTATCATAGACTTTTCTGTGTGATACAGATTTGTTTATTAAAGTCTTCGACTTTAGGTCGTAGCAACTCTTAGTTGTGGGTGAGATCAGCTAAGGGAATCAAGTGCACAGTATCCTGCTGGGATCAGAGGGGTAGGAGCATAATTGTACCTTGGATCAGTGTGAGATTGATTGGGGTTCAACTACAGTCCAGACCGAAGTTAGTTTGGAGTAGGCTAGTGTCTGTAGCGGCTTAATACAGTGTGTGTTCAATCTGGACTCGGTCCCGGGGTTTTTCTGCATTTGCGGTTTCCTCGTTAACAAAATTCTGGTGTCTGTGTTATTTCTATTCTGCATTATATTTGTTTATATAATTGAAATATCACAGGTTGTGCGTTGTTCAATCAATTAGAATATCCTACCTTTTTGGTTGTTCATTTATATTGATTGACACTTGGATATTGGTCTTTGGTACCATCCAAGTTATCTCTCTTTGATAAAGACTCGCAAATTTCTATTTGCTCGAGTAAAGATCAAATCGAGAGATTGAGATATAAACTCTTTGATATACTTTTCATTGATTGAGTCTAACTGTCTAGTTGATTCTCACAAAATTATATTGGAGTTTGTCCATACATATTGCTAAGAGAAATATTGGGTGTGGTTATTAGACCCCTGCTTTTTCATGCGGGTTAGGGAGTAGAAAAGTGGATCGACTACTATCGTAGGTTTTATTTTAGTTGCAACATGACTTGCTGAGATAGAAAAAGCTGATGGGGCTGGTGCATGTGGAAAAACTAACCCAGATATGGAGGTACGAAAATTATCTTATTGCGCCTCAGCAACACAAATTGAGGATGCCGAGGTATCTAGCAGTTGCTGTTCTGCAATAAAAAAAGTAGATTGAGACCCAAGCTGAATCTGTCTTGTAGTGGTCTATATACCACCAAACTATGTCTTCATGGTCTCCATGTCTGCTATGAATCTTTGTCAGTCTCGAAGTATGTCTCCATGGTCTCAATGTCTGTTATGAATTTGTAAGTAGTCCAGCAGATATGTACTCAAATATGTAACTAGTACAACGGTTATGTACTAAAATTTGTAAGGAGTGCAACGGAAATGTACTCGAATTTGTAAGCGGTGCAGCTGATATATATCATAAAATTTTGATTGCAGATTGTATATATACACCAATGAATTTGTGTGCAAATTTTGTAAACTGTCTTTTTTCGCATTTTTATGAACCAAGGGATTTAATATATATGTATATTGTTATTTTTGGTAAAAAGGAAACGCTTGTATCATGTTCATAACTTTTGAATTCAAATGAGTGAATTAAAAAAAGTTGCAACATAGAAATCAACTCAAAGCACGCATTGAAGTTCAACTATTTAGAAATGAAAAATAAAACAAGAATATGTTGTCGAGTTAAGAGTTACTGAATCTTTGGAGCTGGGCAGTGAAATACCATTAAACACAAACAAACATAAAAGACTTCAACTTTTCCTTTGAACATACATAAGATGGACAGTGAAATCAAACCAGTACAACAAATATGTACTAAAACATTTCACTGAAGTGCCAAAGTGCGACGCAACTGCAGTTATTACACACATACGAATACAAATATTTTAAGTTGTAAACAATATGAATGCGCGAAACATTTCTTTGTAAATTGAAACTTTCCATTGCAACACAACAACAGTTACTGCACACAAACAAATCTTCAAGTTCCATATTGCAATGCAACTGCAGTTACTGCGCATACACAATTTTTTTAAGTTATAAACAATATGAATGAACAAAACATTTTCATCAATTGAAACTTTACATTGCAACACAACTGCATTTACTGCACACATACAAATCTTTTACCCCAACAATTACAGGTACACTAGCAATCAAAATATACATAAATGGTCCAAGATTATAACAAAAAAGCAAAATAGAAGACAAATAAAGGGAAAAAAACTAAACATAAAACTAGATATTCCACTTCAATGCCACCAAGACCACCGTCGCCACTACCAAACTATGTCTCCCGGCACCACTACCTGTTGGATCATATTGCAAAAATTAATGGATTCCGTGGCAACCTTACCTGCAAAATTAGCTAGTTTTGTTTTCAGTATAGCATTTACATATTGCAAAATTAATTAGTTTTGTTTTTCAGTATATCATTTATGTATTACAAAATTAACTCATTTTGTTTTCAGTGTAGTATTTAGTTTTGCCAAAATGCTATATTAAACCATTTTTTTAGTATGACATATATGTATTGCTAATTTATATTTTCAAAAGCAAATTCATAGTGTCTAATATACATACAATCATATATGAAAGATAAAACTACTTATTGAATCAGTATGAGAGTTATGTACTGTAAATTCATAGTGCATAAAACAAAGAGGATCATTAATGAAAGCATAAAACTACTTAATTCATCGGTATGAGAGTTATTTATGAAAATCCATAGTGTCTAAAACAATGATAGTGATCATTAATGAAAGCATGCTAATGCCTATTTCATCGGTATTGGAGTTATGCACACAAATGTATAGTGTTTAAAATAGAGATAGTCATATATGAAAGCCTAAAAATACTTATTTAATCAGTATGGGAGATATCTACTAGTGGATTATTGTTTCATAGACCAAAAATAACAAGCAACATAATGATTTTTTCAAACATAAATTGTTTCTCACCGGTATGTCAGATATGTACTGGTGGATCAATGTCTGGGATACAAAAATAACAAGTAGCATGTTACTTTCTCATGAGTTTTTGAAGCATAATCTATGTTTTTCACCAGTATATGAGATATGTACTTCAACATTTTAAACAACTAGATTTAGTTTGCAATACGAAGATACATCAAAACTTGCGCTTCAACATATTACTACAAATAACCAATTTCTCAGAAGAGTATGAGAGATATGTACTCAAATTCATATTATCTAATAAACATACAATCATAAATGAAAGTATGCTAATGCCTAATTCTTCAGTATAAATACATATGTATTGATGTATCATTGTCTCATAAACCAAAAATAACAAGTAGCATAATGATTTTTTTTTCAAATAACAGTATAACAGATATGTACCGATGGATCGTTGTCTCTGAAACCCAAAATAACAAGTTGCATGTAAATTTCTCATGATTTGACCAGTATGCGAAATATGTATTGGTGGATCATAAACAGAAATTACAAAGAAACTTAGATTGAACACATTTTAGTACCTTTCGGGCGAGTTTGGGAACCTGGATAACCCAACCTAGGTTGGGTTATCCTTATAAATACGGTTATTTTGTGTTTGTGACATACATATTCCAACCGTGAAAAGGGATATCAAAACCTCCCGTGATTTTCGAACACCAAAAAAGCAGGTTTACGGCATCCTCTCATAAGCTCGTTCTCCCAATTTCCCATCCAGGAATAATGCAACAAAACTCCACTACTAAACCCACTAAACCCTCGAAGGGTTTATAAATACGTTTGTTTTCTACATACTTCTTTAACCTTCCCATTTCATTCTCCATAAAAATCAGGTACCAAAAATAAAAATTGTTATGATTATAAATAAGCTTTTCTTCGCGGAATTGATTAGTTCTTTTTTTGTTTTTTTACAGTTTGCAGAAGTTCTTCATCATCTTCCTCTTTTGCACAAGGTATACTCTATCTCTCTCCCTCTATTCAAAACAATTATCTATTCAAAAATTTTTTTTGATTATTTTTTGATAGTTGCTATGTGTTCATTGCTATTCATGATTTACTTGTTGAGAATGGTATAGATATTGATGTTACTGTGCCACAAATTGATTGAAAATTCGAAAGCATGATCAGTACCGTAATTGTTTGGTAAAATTCCCCAAAGGAAAATTTCAGTTGTCTTTTTATTTTTTAGTTATGAAGAAAAATATGTTCTGATGAGTATGTTAATATGGAAGATGAGTTTATTACTATGTCAATAGGGTATACTGGAGTGGAGAATGATCAACAGGACAAGTTAGTATCTTTTAGATTAACATTTGAGGATATGGATAATGAAAATGGTACATAATAGTCTACAACATGCATAAGGTTCATCTGCTTGTAAGTAGAGACAACAACTTTTGGCTCTTTAAGATTAGTAAAAAGTTGAATGAGTTACTTATATATGGGTTCATCATCAATACTTATTAATATATCTGCAACCAACGTATAAATCATAGTTCTGCTGATGAAAAATCTTAAGTTTAGTGGATGTTTAAGCTAGTCAGTAGCACTCATCGTGTCAATTGCATTAAAATGAAATTTTTTGTGTGCTTTTGTGTTTGGCAGTTCACTTAATTAGAAAGATGACTGATTTTTTATGTAGGGAATATTTATATGGTCGTATGAGAAGAGTGAATGACTGTTAACAAATTCCCAACACCTCCGTTCATTTTATGTAGGGAATAGTTAAATGTTTAGTATCCATAAGATCACCATTTGCAGATACAGAGAAATGTGTTTATTGGTTTATTTTTCAATTTTAGAATGCTTCATGAATTTTAGTATTCATTAGATCAGTTTATTTGTTTCTATATATGCATCCTATTTTGTCACTTTTTTTAGTGAATGCGTCTGTTATCTTGAATTTACACCAGACTCGGTTTGGATTTTATTTATGGCTAGTTCCGAAGATGATGAGGATGCCATAGTAGTTGTCGCAGCAGCTACAACATCACTGATAGGATGTTATTATCAATAATTTGTGGAGAAGACTGTGTGTCATGATTCAATTCTCAGTGGCTCATCTCATGTAGATGAAATTCTAAATGGACATAATGCGTGATGTCAATACAGTTTTCGAACGGAAAAGCACATCTTCTTGTTATTATGTGAATTGTTACAAGAAAAACAGTTGCTCCGATACATCAAGGGAGTTAGAGTTGAGGAGAAGGTGGCAATATTTATGCTTGCCATTGGTCATAATGAACGTAATAGAATACTCCAAGAACGTTTTCAACATTCAGGAGAGACAATCAGTCGACACTTTAACGCTGTCTTGGATGCTATTGTTCAACTTGAGATGATTTTTTACAGCCAGCAGGGCCTAGTACCCCTGATGAGATAAGAGAAAACCCGAGATTTTATCCATATTTTAAGGTACATGATTTTCATTGTTATTTCTAATTTAAAATTAATTTTATGGTACTCTTAGAAGCATATTTATATTTAGTACCAGAAGGTATGATATACATCATATTTTTTTATTTAAATATTTCTTTTGCCTTTATAATTGAGATAGTATAATCTTAAATTTTTATTTGTGTAGGAAAATATTATCTTGGAGATGCAGGATTCGATCTTACCCCAAGTTTTATTACTCCATATCACGGTGTTCGTTATCACTTGAAGGAATACGGGGGAAATCGCCCAAAAGATGTCAAAGAATTATTTAATCTTCGACACTCATCATTACAGAATGTAGTTGAACGTGTTCTTGGAATACTGAAAAGGCGATTCACTATTTTGCAAGTACAACATCAATATCCATATGAATCACAAGTGAAAATTGTGCTAGCATGTTGCATCATCCATAACCACATTCGTAGAGAGTGTATAAATGATTTGTTTCTTGATGATGGAGGTGTTGTACCTGTATAAGAAACCGATCATGAGGTACCGAAAGACAATAACGAAGGTGCTAGACTCGGGAGAAATAAAGAGCGAGATTTAGCTTCAAAACTTCGTACTTCAATTGCAGACGCAATGTGGAATAATTATCAACGTTGCCGCCGTACCATCTAGTTTTTTATTATTAATTTTTATCATATTCTTATTTTGATATTTCTATTTTAAGATATTTTTATATTTTTTATTGAATTCTTGTTTCATATTGCTGTTTTAAGATTCTTTTATTTATTTTTTTCGAATTCTTGTTTTGAAATTTCTACCGTTTTATTTTTTTCGAATTCTTTTGAAATTTTTAAGGAATTTTTTACCGTTTTATTTTTGTTTAAAATGCCGATGTTGGTTTATATATTGTATATTGAACTCTGGAGTTTGAAACAAACATCATTCGTATTAACCTACTACTGGATAGTGTTTCAAATAAACACAATTTGAGTTAACCCAGGATAGAATAGAATTTCAGACAAACATCACTTAAACTGACCAGTGTCCAGGTTATCTTAAATTAAATTAAGATAACCTATTCTAGGATATGTTATCCCATTTCCAGGTCTCCAAACTGACCCTTCTTCTTTGTTGTAGGTACTCCTTTGTTGGCTTTTTTGTTGACGGATTTGGTTTTTCGTCTTGATTATTCTTCAAAACCACCTTCTTCTATTACTTCTGACCTACGAGTAATATTATCTTCCCCTATTACCTCTTCTTCTTGAATCTTTCAACTAATTCTTCTTGTTTTCATGATTTTTTTTCCGATCTAGATCTGAAAATCAATTATTACTTTTCATATTTGGTTTTTCTGTTTTTGAAATAAGAATTTAGGTTTTTCCGATTTTATTTTTAGTTTTTGTGATTCTTTGATTGAATCACATAAACTTCTCTCGAATGAATGGAGTTTGATTTTGTTTTCTCTAATTTTTCTGATGAGAAGAATAAGGAGAAGATAAAACAAAATGAGACACGGTTTTGTTTTGGAAGGTGGTGTTAGGGGTGAAGTACAAAAATGGATCGTGGAGAGAAGAGGGTTCACACGTTTGGTAGAAGGACAAACATGTCTTTTCCATGTTTTAAATAACTTTGGACCCCTAATAACCCTAGAATCTGGTTGGACCCTATAACAAATAACTTTATGGGCTTAGGACCATCCAATAAATTTTCCTTGTCATTGTTGGAGACTTCGAGTCAGGGATGTAGTTCCAATTTAAGTCCAAATCCAGGCCCATTAAGAGGCAACACAAATAAAAGGAAAAGGGTTGAATTAAATTGTGCAAGGGTTTATGTTCTTCTTCAGATTCTACCAAACCTAGCCATTATTCTTCTGGTAAACCTTAGCTGCAACCCTCCTCTTTCTTCTAATAAACATTAGATGCAACCCTCCTCCTTCTAATCTTGTCGGATCCCATTCTTTTGATACTCTAACTAATAAAGGTTTCGTCTTCTGTACTATTTTCTCCTCTGGTGCAGTAATTTTTGTACTTCAGAGCTACTACTTGCTGTCAGTTTAAATATATTCGATTCTAGGTACCCTTTTAGAATGATTTTACTATGGTATTACTCATCGAATGTTTAAGTTTTCAGTGTACTGAGTATTGGGTTGATTGGATTTATTTATGTTTTAAATCTTAAGAAATAGGATAGCTATGTGTTTGTCGATATGCCTCTTAGAAATTTTAGTGTCTTGAAAACATATGTTTCTTTTTCTTGCAGTGGGAGGAACAAGTGTAAAAGTTTGGAACCCAATACTCAAATTATGCCAAAGGTTTCAGCTTTGAACATGCCGGATGTACCCATGGGGCAGCTTCCCCCTCACTTGGAACTTCAGCGAACTCGTGTTTCTTGTGATAAAGATGCTCCTACACATGTATGTGCTTCCTCCAGGACTTGATTGAACTTAACTTGTATGCAGCTAGATTTTTAAATTTATTTGGTGGTTGTGTTTCTGATTTTTTGTTTTGATGGATGGGTGGTTTTTTGGGTGCTTAAAGACGGAAAATGTCCAATCGGCTGGTGCTTACACCTCTGTTGGTGTTGATAATAGTCTATGCTTAGACCAGTTCCGCAAGAATTTTAGAGTTACAGTGGTTCGCCTCACTGAGGATGACATGGAGTTTGACATGATTGGTATTGATCCTTCGATAGCTAACGCATTTCGGAGAATCCTCATATCAGAGGTATGTTTACGTAACTAGTTTATGCAACAAAATGTCATAACTTGTTGCCTATATGTAATAATATATAGTTAAGATAATGAGTAACATCATGATGATCAATTAGTTTCAGTAGGATTTCACCTCAAAGTAGGAAACCATGCTTCATATTGTAAGCTAGCTATTTGGGCCAATATGGTACTTTGTGCGTCGATATATAAAAGGGAATCGCTGATAACTTTATCTCATCCAATCAATTTTAATTGCTTGCACTAGTGAGGATCAAAGGTTAGCTCTCTATGTTGCATCTAAGTTGCTTATGTCTTTTATTAGTCATAACAAATTTTCTCCTGTAGGTTCCAACAAAGGCCATTGAGAAAGTCCTTGTTGCATCTGGGTTGCTTATGTCTTTTATTTAGTCGTGACAAATTTTCTCTTGTAGGTTCCAACGATGGCCATTGAGAAAGTCCTTATTAAAAACAGTACAACACTAGTGCAAGATGAAGTGCTCGCACATAGGTTGGGCCTGATTCCAATCAAGGCTGACCCCAGGCTCTTTGAATATACATCAGGTTTGATTCAGTTGTGTTACTAGTGAGCTGTCTTACTCTCGCTGCTTCTAATATTAGTAACATGACTGCCTTTTTACTTTGTAGAAAATGATAATCCAAACGAAAAGAACGAAAAGAATACCATAGTATTCAAATTGCATGCTAAATGTAAACGAGGCGAACCTCGTCTTCCAGGTAGTGTTTTTTAGCCACCTTATTGGTCGAATTGTTTTTTACCTTGCAACTTTATTTTATTATCCTTTCCTCACATGATGAAATGTTAATCCATGGTACAGTGAAATCTGATCAACTGAAGTGGCTACCCGGCGGGAGTGAATTTAAGGTTGAAAAACCTTCAGGACCAGACTCAACTCCGGAAACTTCCCCACAGAACACATATACTAACTTCTCCTGCAACCAAGACTCCATGCCACAGTTTGCAAATAATCCAATTGTGCCTAAACATCCGGATATTATTATTTCTAAGCTTGGTCCTGGCCAGGTAAATCCCACGCCTTTCATGCCTTTTCAGGTCCTTGCCAAGTAGTGTTATCTATATGAATCCACATTATATTGGTGGTAGCTTCACGATTTCAGTACAATGTAAAGTGGTCTATCAGCTACTTTTGGTGCCAAGTTCTTAGCTTGACAAACTAAGGCTCAGTTGGCGATTTTTGTCCAGTATCGGCAATGAAAAGCGAAACTGTCAGTGCCATATTTGCTACTCGAACTCTTCAATAGTCACATGTATTCTTGTTTGAAAGCTTACTAACCGATGCTAATAAAGTCAGCCCTGCCTATTTTTTGGGTACTAGAATAGAACCTCGATGTGATTTTCCAGGCTACCATTCAAGTGGTTCCTCCAATGGTGTTTTCACTTTGTTCAGTTTCTTTATAGTTTCCTTTTTCCCACATGTAGAAACCTGTAAGTTTGTGTATTTTTGCAGGAAATTGAGCTTGAAGCTCATGCTGTTAAGGGCATGGGTAAAACTCATGCGAAGTGGTCTCCAGTTTCTACAGCTTGGTATAGGATGCTACCTGAGGTGAGAAACAAAACGTTTGGTTCCAGTATAGTATCAGATTGAAAGTTGCTGAGAGAAAGTTTAAAGCATTAATTATTTACTGTTAACAGGTTGTGTTATTGCAAGATATCGAAGATGAATTGGCAGAGGAGCTTGTCAAAAAGTGTCCTGCTAAAGTATTTGACATTGAAGATCTAGGCAAGGGTAAGCAATCTGCTAAAATATGTTTGCCAACCAGAATAAGTGCTTTAGGTTCTTAGAGAAGTAGAAGTACTTCTGAGATATGAAACAGTTAAGGAGAGGAGAAAAAACCAATCAAGTCAAAAACTAACTTCTTAGGTTGTATTTTTACTCAGCATTACTGTTTATTGTATTCGTTTATTAGTTATATGTAGAACACTAGAACTAAACGGGAACAGTACATCATGTGTGCTATATCTTTTCTTTTTATTTGAAATCCTCAAGTAGTGTTGTTACTAACAATTTATTGTAGTACCTGGTTTTTCTGGAAGTACAACTCCTGTAACTTAAGATGCTTACATGTTTCTTTATTCTTTAATTTTCTCAAGCAGGTAAAAAGAAGGCTACTGTAGCACGACCACGGTCTTGTACACTCTGTAGGGAATGCATTAGAGAGGAAAACTGGGAGAAACGCGTGTCGCTAAGACGTGTTAAAGATCATTTCATCTGTAAGTTGTTCTGTGATTTGATAATCAAATTACCTCTAGTGTCTAGACTGCTTAAATTACCTCTAGACTGCCTATCGTATCTTTGAAAATGTGTATACAGTAAATATCACTGTTTTTTGTTTGTATGCGGTAGCGCTGACTGCATAGCCTACCTATATGAGTATGACTTTGAGAAAAGATGGTTGTCCTATGCCATGTGAACCAGATAATTTCTTGTTCGTATGAGGATTCCAACAACGTGACTCGGTATTAATAACTTTGTTCAGTGGTATTTTATGCTGATATTTTCAGTGGTGACTTTGTTTGATTTTGATGGATAAAATGGATATATTTTTTTTGAAGCATGCTATAAAATGGATATGGTTACTCTGTTTTTTGTTATTCTGCTTATATAATAATAATTTATGTTACTGGGCACATTCTTGCTTCCACCGGCCTGAATTTTTTTACCATTGTCTAAAAACTTAACATGTGTGCCAAACTTTGGACTGCAGTCACTATCGAATCCTCTGGGGCATTGCCTCCAGAAGAGTTATTCACTGAAGCCGTAAAGATCCTGGAAGAGAAATGCGAAAGAGTGATAGCTGAACTGTCATGAGGTCTTGATTATTTTAGAAGGAAAAAATTAGGGTGTTAATTTCTTTCAATAGATTCTTGAAATTATGTGCTCTTCATTGTACCTTCAGTAACATTAACAGATTCTGGTGTTTTAGGAAGTTGGGAACACAATTGTTTAATGAAGTATGTATTAATTTGGAGTGTATATATTCATATTTATATCGGATTCTAAATTTTTGAAAGCTAGTTACTTTTTACATACATGTTAAATTTTGCTAATCAATTTTGGGAAAAAATGTCGCATTAGATTCGAGAATGTAGAATGAGCTGATTTTCAACAAGTGAGCCGGGATATAATATACATGCTTTTCTGAGTAAAAGATCACTTCTTAAATGTTGGAGTTTCCTTTTGATGCCTCGGATTGTCATGCGGTGCTTTATTTTTAGATTTTTTTCCATTAGGACGAGTAATACATGTAGTGCACAAGTTTATGCATCACAATTTTCGAGTTTCTTAGAAGAAAAAAAAGATTGCTTTGTTTTCTTTTGAGTCCCCCGTCAAGATGAGTAGTATGTGCAGTATGCAAATTATGCAGCACAATTTTTTATGAGTTTCTTACATCAAAATAAAGAGGACATGCAATACTTGTTTGAGCATTTCTGGCCGAATCCCCTGCCATTGGTATGCCAAATTAAACGCCAAAACACATTTACTAAAGTGTGTTTCGGACTAGATTATGTTCAAGTAGCTAAATATGGAACGAAAGGTATTCTTGAAGACCAGAGATTGAAGACTACATGAAGACATCTATCGAGAACTTCATTAAAGGTTAGTAACAAATATTTGATCTCTTTTTTGTTCCACCTCTTTATCTATCATAACATGTGCTCATTCTTTAGAACAATTTCTATGATGGTAAATATACTTTTGTAGATGTACACCCGAGGTAAGATTTTAGTGAGAACTGTTAGAGCATCGCTACATCAAAATCACAAGTTTTGGTATGTCAATCTTGTTCTCTATTTTAATGGACCAAAACTATGTCTTGATTTATAGTACACTAAAATCAGTCTCGAACTAGGAATAAAGCATGGTAGTTGTGTGTCGAAATTCACCAATCGATTTTGAGGATTGAAGGCTGAAGACAACATCAATGGGAAACTTCATCAATGCGTATGTGAAGACTGACTATCCTAGTCACTCATAGTATCTGCCATTATATCTACTGAGACAAGTCGTATGACCTTAGTATAATGATGAACATTTGCAAAGAAGAATGCCAACAAAGGATTAAGTCAAGTTAATTCTTGAAGTTTACAAACCGTTGTACTAGTTCACGAACTTGCACTTATAAATTTAAAGAATTAATTTTTAAATATCAATTAACTCGCGTACACGAACTGATTTGCTCAGTTCACGAACTAGTCGGTTTTGAGATAGGACACTATTTAATTCAAAGGTGCACGAACTGATTTATTTAGTTCGCGAACTAGATGATTTTAGATGTTCCTATACACCTTTTATTTCCAAGTAAACAAACTATTTTGACAGTTCGCGAACTTGCCAAAATCAAAAGGTTTCTGAGTTACGAGACGACTTTGAGTTCTCGAATTGTTTTGACAGTTCACATACTGATTCAGTCTTGTATTATATACTCTGCTTGCTTGAATGTTCCAAAATCATCAATGGCTCTTTGGAAAACCACTTGGTGCATCATGTATACATACGGTTGCACACATCTTCTTTGTCATTCAAAACAAATTTCTCACACGCTTTCATGCATAATCTATATGGAGAAGTTTAGCTTGCTTGAATACAAAGCAATTCAGAAATATGAAACTAGTTCAGGAACCTGCTTTGTTTAGCCTTGTTCATTAATATAAAAATAGGACTGCCTGCACACTAGAATCTTAATTCTGGAACTTCTATGTCCTAGTTGCGGCTGAGTCGTCCTCTAAAACCTAGGTTTCCTATGGTGAAACTGTATTAGGTTACGACTTTGAAAAACTTCACTAAGGGATTCGTGAACCCGGTCAGATTATCTTTTACCTGATAATTTTTACTACTCGGATCTTGTTTTAATTGATCTTTTAGTTTCCGAATTTTAGATCAGGAACGAGATAGATATAAATCACAAAGTACCTTCGTCTATGAACTTTGTGATTCCGCAAGATATGTATCTAAATCACTTCTAGTTTGATTTGATTAGATTGTTCTTGTGGGGTGGTAGTGATCTTGGCTTCTCTTTGATAAGATTGTAAGTAATCCAGATCCTTGAGGTTGGCTGGTGAAAAGGATAGGGTACCAAGTACACCACCAACTTTTTCTTTCGGAAACATGTATGGAAAAAACCTAATACAATTGCAAGTATACCAACTTAATGATCCTTGACAATATGTATATAGAGTTTATATCTCTATCTCTCCTCAATCAGAAAATATAAACTATGAAGTCCGTGAACCTGATTGTTAAGACGAGTACTTGGACGATCTAAAAAATCAATGTCCAAGATCAATCTAGTCGTATCCAAATAATTCAATTGGAATTCTGCCAAGTAATAACTTTTTATATCTATCTTTCAAGATACGAATTCTATAAGAGACAAGTCTCGCAATCGGTCACATTTATACAGATGTATATGCTAATATTGAATACGTACTGTTTGTGTAAATTGAACTATAAAGATAAATAATAAAATGCGGAAAGGGAAAAACACAAGACACCATAAATTTTATTAACGAGGAAATCGCAATAGCAGAAAAACCCCGGGACCTCGTCCAGATTTGAACACCAAACTATATTAAGTCGCTACAGATACTATCCTACTATCATACTTCAGACTAGAATGTGGTTGAGACCAAATCCACCTTCCAAGCGGTTCAGTTACAGTCACGCTCCTTACGTTTCTTGAACCTCGCAAGACTCTGTGCAATTGATCTCGTTAGATGACGTCCTTTACATCCTAAGAGTTGCTTCAACTTAAATGAAGACTTTTGACACCAATCTGCCTCCAACTGATAAGTCTATTTGATTTTCCTTTAGATCAAAGATCAAGGCTTGGAAATATGTTTGCAATAGACAAAGCTAGCAAACCTCACAAATCTGTAACACTCTCACTCGCTTAAATGAGAAGGCCGGATTCTTTACCACCTCTCAAGAACAATCTTCAACTTATAAATTAAGAATAGTTTTCAAATATCTATCTTGAGGAATCACAAAGTCTGAGACGAAAAGAACTTTGCGATTACTATCTATCTTGCCTGAAAGAGGTTACGAAAACCTCGATAATAGAAAAGCAAAAATCAGGATACACGAACTATCAAGGTAAAGATAGTCGAATTTGTCTTCACGAATCCCCAAAGTGAAGTCTTTTAGGCTTAGACCTAATTATGTTTCTCAGAGGAAACCTAGGTTAATAAAGGACGAATCTAGCTATCAATTGGGACACAAATGTGTCAGGGATTGAATTTCCAAGTTGAAAGAACATCTATATTTATAGATGTTCAAGACTGGGTGTTGCTCAGAATTCAAGCTAAGATAACTTGAGATTCAAGCAAATACTTTCTCTTTTTAGATGAAACTTCAATTAGGGTTTCAAGTAAGCATGTGAGAATTAGTCTTGAAATCACATAGAAGAATATACACATTGGTACGGGTCCGGAACCATGTACAATGAATGTTCTGGAAAATATGCCTTTTGAACTATAAGAAATTTTTGATGTTCATTTAAACACTTAAGAATTTAATCATGATACACATACACAAGTATTTTAGTGATCAATGATGTCTTAGAGGTGTTTATGAGAGTCACAACAATGCTAAACATATTTAAAACATAAGTTTTTAAGCATATGCTAAACTTTTACCGGGACTGTTGGTGAAACGGTTCCTGAACCAGGTTCGCCAATCCTACTGGTCCGTGAACTCAAATGGACAAGGTACGTGAACCGGGTTCGCCAACTGTTATCCTTTCTCCAATAACATAAAAAAATTCAGATCACCACGGTTCATGAATAATCCCCTTCTGAACTTAAGGTTTGCGAACGGGTACGCTAACCTTCATGTATTTCAGAAACTCGGATATTTATTGTTTGTGTACTGGTTCGCCAACCTACCCTGAGTCTAAATATCAAAAGTTCTGAATTCCTCTCTTTTGATGTCTGAAACATTCCCAAACGATAAATCATTGCTTGGGTTATTTTCAAATTGATCCACAAAATAATTCCTGAACAATAAATTGTTTCAAACTAATATTGTTAAGTATATTTGAACATCCAATGCTTAATTCATATTTCAAGATGATTAACAAGACAAGCTTGACTCGAAATTTCTTCTTTGCAACAAATCTACTAGAAGACATGTGACACAGTCTCATAAGATATAATGGTAAGATAATGAGTAAAAATAGAATGATATATTCTTGACATAGCTTGTTGATGAAGTTCTCCAAATGACTTCGTCAATCTTCAGTCTTCGAGGGCGATGTATGATACTCAACTACCAAATTATAACCTAGTTTAAGACTGGATTTAGTAGACCATAAATCAAGATATAGTTTTGTTCAACTAACATCGACAACAAGCTTGAGATAACAAAACTTGTGGATTCAACCGAGCATTTCCCTAACAGCTGGACTTGTTCTATTGCAAATATATTTCTAGACCTTAATTAAAATATATCTAAAGAGAATCAAATAGGCTTTCTGTTAGAGGCAGAATGAATAGTCATAAAAGTCTTCACCTAGGTTGTGATTGACAACATATATAGCCTCATTATCTAGAAGAATATTACCAGAAATACTCCTCTTAGGTATATAGGCACTTTGATTTTGGGAAACTATGTTATTCATAAAAGGATTCAATCTATTGGCTAAAGTTTTGGAAAGAATTTTATATATGAAATTACACAGACCTATAGGTCTATACTGAGAAACCGACTCAGCAAGAGGCACTTTGGGGATAAGAGAAATATTGGTATGGTTAAAAACTTTTGCTATATGTCCAGTTCTAAAGCAAGTATAGGTCATATCAGTGACAGCCTCCCCAACAATATCCCAATACTTTTGATAAAAAAGACCAGTGAAGCCATCAGGTCTTGGAGCCTTTTTTCCTCCTATTTGGAAAACAACATTCTTTATCTCCTTTGGGAAAAGAGGAGAGTTTAGATGAGCATTATCAGCTTCTGAGAACTTGACAGGAAGGTCTTGAAGGATTTCATCCTGGAATTGTTGGGGATGGGAAGAATAAAGAGTTTTGAAGTAATTTATAAAGGAAGTACCAATACTATTTCTATCAGTTAGAATAGTAACAGAAGAATCCTTAATCCAGCTAATAGAATTTCTCTTTCTTCTAAAGAGGGTAACTCTATGGAAATATGGTGAGTTTCTGTCACCTTCCATAAGCCAGACCTCCCTAGACTTTTCCTTCCAATAGAGTTCCTCTAGATTGTATAGATACGCTAATCTAGCTCTAAGTCTAACTATAGAGCTAGAATTAATGGGATTGGAAGTTTGGATATCAACTAACTCTTCCCTGGTAGTAGATATATTAGTTTGAATATTACCAAAGGAGGATTTATTCCAATCTCTAAGACCTTTCTTGGTACTCAGAAGTTTAGATTTAAGTTTATAGGAAGGGGAACCTATCACATTGACATACCAAGAATTAGCTATAATATCTCTACAAGTAGGGTATTCAATCCACATAGCCATGAAGTGGAAGGGCCTAAGCATAATAATGTCTTCAAAGTTAAAACCCATATGCATGGGGCAGTGATCAGAAGAGTCTCTAGGTAGATTATTGATACAAAGTTTAGGAAATAAAGCTTTAGCAGATTGATTAATAAGACATCTGTCCAATCTTTCAAGAATAAGATTAGGACCTTGTTGCATATTGGACCAAGTAAACCTAAGACCAGAAAAACCAGGATTGTAGATGGTGGATTTTCGACAAAGGGTAGAATTCTAAAACTATACTCCAGATTCGGCAACCGAATGAGTATTGAGGCTCATGTCTCTCATCAAAGCATGAAAGCTCATGCCATAAAATCTCTGACTGAGAAGGCTGTCTCTCAGAATACATGTAGATGTGTAGTCTCTCAGCTGAGGCCACGACACATCTCATGAATATTGAGCAATTTCAGTAATTACTCCGGATCCGGCAATCGGATGAGTCTCGAGACTCAAGTCTCTATACATGAAAGCTCATACCACCTCTGATGGAGAAAGTCTCTCAGAGAAGATGTAGATGTGTAGTCTCTCAGCTGAGGCCACGACACATCTCATACTGTATAGAATCGAAAGATTGGGCGGCTCCTAGACAACATGTCTGCTAGTATAGAGCGACAACGTCTTCGGGATGTAACCAAGTTTTCCCCGACTATGCAAGAGGAATATGACACTCCATCAAGTTCATATTGCTCAACCCTCAGATAATTAATGCTCCTAGACAGGAAGCCCTTCTAGTATAGAGCCAACAATTAATTATCTTAAATCGTCTTAATATCTAGCAATATTCTACGAGCCATCGCCTGAATATCCAGCAATATTCTACGAGTCGTCAATTAATCGCCTGAATATCCAGCAATATTCTACGATTCCTCGTTATATTTCGTTACCTCAATTTGTGGTTCTTCCCAGCAGAATTCCACAGGTTAGTAATAAATATTCAACGAAACAGGCATCTGAGCGTCGAATAAGCCCTGACAAAAATGGTGCAAGTGTAATTAGCAGATAATGCACAGACCAACATTTTGAATGCATGAACGAGCATTTCAAAAATACGAACGAACGAGGAACCTATGCAAAATAGGAAGGGAAAATAATAATAATAATAATAAAATATTAAGCAAAAGCGCCAGGGGACTAGGCTCACCAGCCGGCCAGTCATGACGTGACTAGTCCCGCGCCTAATTTTATATTTTATCATATTTTTACTATTTTCACGATTCATGAAAATCCTCTTGTTCGAGCAAATTTCCTTTATTTCAAAAAAATTATCTAAATCACATGATTTTATCAAAAATAATAAAATTAGGGAAAGGTATCGCGGGACCGAGCACTAGCAGGCCATGTCTTGGCCGTGGCCGGTCCCACACCTCACGTCCCATTATTTTATTATTTCTTCTCAAATTATGAAAATTCCTTGATTTTACGAATTTTCCCTAAAATCATGAAAATTACCTAATTTCATGTATTTTTATCTAAATCACATGATTTTATCAAAAATAATAAAATTAGGAAAAGATGTCGCGGGACCGCCGGCCGGCCGGTCATGCCTTGGCCGTGGCCGGTCCAACACCTCACGTCCCATTATTTTATTATTGCTTATCAAATTATGATTTTTTTTTGATTTTATGAATTTTCCCTAAAATTACCTAATTTCATGTATTTTCTCTAAAATCATGGAAAATATTAGAAAATTAGGAAAACTTGTGGGACCGGGCTCTAGCCGGCCGGGCATGCCCTAGCCGGTCCCACACGCCTATTATTTTATTATTATTTGGTGTTTTGTTTCCTGATTTCATGAAAACTCCCTGATTTCAACAAAATCTCTTGATTTTCAACAAATCCCTTTGATTTTATGAAAATTATCTAAAATCATCAAAATTACATAAAATTGGGAAGAGTGCTTTGGGACCCGTGCCCATTGGCCGGCCGACCATTCCACGGCCATTGCCGGTCCCACACTCCCATTCCCTATTTTATATTTTAATTATGTCTCTCATCTCATGGAAGTTCCCTAATTTCGCCAAACTCTCCAGTTTCATGGAATTTCCCTTAAATCAGAGAAAAATACATAAAATCACATAAAACTGGGAAAAGCATGTGGACCGCGTGTCATCCGGACGGCCATGCCCTATCCGTGGCCGGTCCCACACCTTGTAATTCCTTGTTTTATTTATTATTTTCACCATCTCATGTATTTTTGCTGGTTTCAGCAAAACCATGGATTTTGCATATTTTCTCCAAATGTTGCTCAAACGTGCACCAGAAAATATCAAAATTCTCAGGACTGAAGCGTGAACATTATGGTGACATGGGAACATCCCCTTGACCGACCAAGGGTGACCCTGAGGCTTGCAAACAGCTGGTCCCGCGTGCTTTAATGATTTTAACGTAATTTGCTCAACTGCTCATATTAGGTTCAAACTCTTTCCAAACAATTGGAAGTTTGCTCAAATGACCATCTACTGGTCCCACGGCCAACAAGAGCCGGTCCCATGACCTCTTGGACGGTCCCTCATATTTTCCGTAAAACCAGGTTTTATGATTTGTCGCTCACACGAGCATTATTTCAGTAAATGATTAAACCAACATTTAATCATTCTTTCACCAACTGGTCCTCAAGAGACTTTGGTATTTTTGCTCATTCGAGCATCTGGGTGTTATATGGTGAACCCGTCATCCCATGTAGCCGGTCTTATGTGATTTGCAATAAATTATTATCTCGGTAAAATTAGGGTTTTGAATCCAGAGCTCTGCAGAAACGTAATTCTGAGCAGATTCGAACACTCTGATAATTTTATGTTGATTCCATGATTAACATTCGTATTTATTTTTCTCGACCTAGCAGTCAGTAACTTAAATTAATATTTTACTTGGTCCAGCTACCAACAATTCATTAAAAGAGCGATATTTGTTCAAACTAGCAATATTTGCTCTAATTAGCAATATTCGCTCGGACTAGCAATATTTGCTCAAACCAGAGAATGTTGGTTCAACTATCAATATTCAACAATTTATCAACACAGTTTTGCTCGTCTTAGGTTATGATGATACCTCGTCTCAGCATACACGTTAATTTCATGAGTTTCGAAACATTTACTCACACATGTTCAACTCAGCGCTACATGGACTCATCGTCCCATAAAGTCAGCAACTGACTCCAAAATCACGAGATTTCAATCGTGTCACATTGGGGGATATTAACTAGGGTTTTGGTATGGCGGTCTACGGCACGTGTGTTCACCCACAATGAGAATGTGAGCAAGTCGTGCAATCAGTTGGAAGAGTCAGCAAAGTAGTGGGTGGAAAGTTAACCAAGTCTCCGCACGATGAGTAATTGGTTTTAACATGATTTCCCCATTTCCCATTCTCTGATTCCAGCAACTGTCACACTTCATGGGATCATGGTGTTTTCAACTCCGGCATTATAAAATGTCCCTGAATCCTGATTGAAAAGGCAGAAGTTTTCGAACACTCGAACAACATTCGCCAAGGCGAGCAATTTCTCATCAAAGTTCATACATACAATCTTGCGTCTACACGAACTCACAGAAATTACTCTCAATTGAGCAAAATTCAATCATTCAGAGCATTTTCACGCTGAATTCACAACACACCTACAATCTCAGATCACCATTGATATCACGCATTTCTCAGTTTCCCTCCTACAGATCAACCCATTCTCTCTCGTGACCGAATTGACTCTGGAACGACCATTGTTCTTGGTTTAGGCCGGGGTCTTACAGATTGATCTCTCGAACTTAAAGCACTCCCTTCTTGCAGTGCATCTGTGTGAGGTTCAACATTTCGTTCGGTTCAAGGAGTCTCCACACGGTCGACTCTTCAATTCCGTAAAAACCAGCAAATCGTTTTTCCCAACTCACAGATTGGAGACCACAGTGGGAGATTAATCTCTCGGTTGCAATCTTACGATTTCACAAGATGGATGGTCTTAGGTCTGGGTTAGTTACAGGTTCCAACACAAACGACGCTAGTACTAGCAACAACAACAATGACAATCAGAATATCCCGGAAACGATTCCGGCCTCCAACACTTACAGTGGTGACATTACTCCTCTTCACGCTGAAGGTCATCCCCTGTTCGGTCGACACCCTGAAGAAGTCAGAGGAAATCCACCACCTACCATTGCTGATCTTATCAAAGTGCAGGAGACTCTCGCAAAGAATCAGACGGACATGGCTGCTACACAGAAGGAGATGTGTAATTATCTCAAAACTCTTACCGATAAGATGACAGAGAAGACTCTGAAAAGGGAAAATAGAAGGAGAAATCCTAGATGTTGCTGATCCTGAAGTAATCCCAATCCATACAGTGGATGATGATGAAAATGGAAAAGCTGCAGATTCATCAGCAAAGGAACCATCAAATTTCATTACTCGGGAAGACGTGGAGCGCCTTATGGAGAACCGTGGAAAAGACAAGACATCACATGTTCATCATCACCAACCTCCTTATCCTGCCGCTACGCAGAGGATTCCCCTTCCAAAAGGTTACATTTCTCCAACTTTCACTCCGTATGACGGAACTGGCAATGCTCGAGAACATGTATCTCGTTTTATCGAAGCTTTGGGAGAGCATGAACATAACCATGTTGTTCGTCTCAAAGAGTTTTCAAAATCCTTGAAAGGCAGAGCATACATCTGGTATAAAAACATCGCACCGGGGACTATCAACAATTGGGGAGAAATGATCAACACCTTCTATAAGAAGTACTTTTTCGTGTCAGAGCAAGTCACTCTCTCTGATCTTGGAAGAAAGTTCCAGAGGGTCAGTGAGAATCCCAATGATTACGTGAAAAGATTCAGAGTCCAGGCCCTGGACTGTCATGACCCAAATGTCACAGAGCAGCAGCTGGTAGATTTGTGTATCAATGGCATGCTCCCGGTCTACAGAGCTCTACTGGAGAATCTTCGATTCCAGACTTTCTCAGAACTTCACGAAGTCGCGAAGAGATCAGCAACCACTGCACCTGCTCTGTTAGAAAGAGAAAAGTCCACAAAAACTGAGGAATCACGTGACACTCGAGGAAACAGACGCCTGATCAACAAGCAGTACAACCTGCAGTCCTCTACAAACGCTGTTGCAGAAGGCAGCAAGCGCAAGGCTGAATCCCCGAACAAGCATGCTGCAGCTCCTCCAAAGACGCAAAAGAAGGACAAACCAGAGACACGGGATCCTGGACAACGCACAGATGCTCCTGATGATGCACCTGATTTTCCTCTCCCCATTGGAGAAGTGCTCGAACTATTAGACGACTGGATCCAAGATGGTGCAATCAAATTTCCATACGTCAGGAGAGACCCAACTGAGGAAGACATGGAAAATCCTCGTTACTGCCGATTCCACAGGTTCGTCAATCACCCCACAAGTAGATGCAAAGTTTTGAAACGCATATTCAGAGAAAAGGTTGAGTCAGGAGAACTTAACCTTGGAGCCGAAGGAGTACATAGAGGTCCTCTTCCTGTCAAGACTTTCTCTATTTCTGAGGCACTAGTCAAGGAAGCAGTTCAGTCATTGATAGAGCATGTTTGCGAATTGCTCTATCTATCAAAAGCACAAAGAGGAGACATGTTCACAGCTTTAAACCACATAGTGTCTGGGAAACGCCTAATGATTCCAGAAGTACCTCCTGAACCATCAGCCACCGACAAAGAAATGTATGACTGGGGACTGCTCACCACCGTGCATATTAAAGGAAATGAATTCAAAAGAGCATTTGTTGATGTCGGCACCGCCTTCAACATCGTCCATTTGAAAACTCTCAGAGCTGCTGGCATTACTCGACAAGAGGCTACTCATGCTCCCATAGCAATCAGAGACCACGAAGGAATCTCCAGAGATGCATACGGCTTCATCATTCTCAAAGTCACGGAGAATTTGGTCTGCACTGAGACCAAGTTTTACATAATTCGAGAAGATCCTGGATATGACATGATCCTTGGAAGAACTTGGATTCATGCTGGAAGGGTAACTTCAAAGCTTTCAACACACTCTGTCGCCGACAAAGACTCCAAGTCGGAAGAAGAAGTAGAGGACGCCCCACCGTTTGAGCATCTGGAGGAAGTAAAAACCTTGATGGGACTTACGCAAGAACCTGGGGAAAATCCACATACCTTTGTCTAGAGGTTTTGAGCTCAGGAAAGTCTTATTCCTCTTCATGCTCCAATATTACCAATGCTCAAATATGATACTTTGATTCAAGGACTTCTCCCTACAAACGAGTTAGCAATTACCAAAAGTTATGAATGGATAAATTCACCTCGCCAATATTATACCCAATGGTTAGGTTCAGAGCTTCTCCAAGTCGGTCATTCTATCAAGAGGTTTATTGCTGAGGACCTGGCTAAGCACGACATGCAGTATGCTAGGTACTTTCCTCTACATGAATGTACATACGTGCCACAACCATGGAATCAACAAAAGATATTCAAGGCGCGAACTACTAAACCAAACAAATTCAATGAAGGGGATTTGGTTTTCAAGGCGGCTAAACGAGATCTCCACTCTGCAAGGAGCTCCAATTGGGAAGGACCATTTATGGTTGCTAAGTCCATAACTGGAGGATACTACAAATTGATCAACACAGATGGTAGAACCCTGCCAGTAATTCACGAGAATTGGCTTAAGGCGTTTATCTGACATTATTAGGCATTTGAGGTACTGGGCGTTAGAGCATTCATGACGTCTGGATTTGGCATTTAGGATTTTCTTTCATTGTATTTAAATCCCTCCAAAACGTTTGCAATACTTGCAATCAGTATTTGAATTCAACAATTTATCAGAAATTCAATTCACTTTACTTAAAGAAAATCTCTATCAAATCCAAAATCAAAGAAAATTCTCAGTCACAGACTCGACACCTATCAAAGAATCAAAACCCAAATAAAATGTCACATTTGTCACAGAGTTCAATGTTCTTGATATTATGGAAAGGAAACTAAAGAAAGCCATCAAAGAAAGATTTCTGCTCTTCTGCCTCCTTCAAGACTTTCAAGGATGCCTTTTCCGCCTCCAGCTTCCTGGTTAGTTCGGCAACTTCATTCATCTTCTTCAACACGGCATCACTTGTAGGGAAGGGAACATTACCCTTTACTGCTTTCCTGATAACTTCAAGTCTTTGACGGAGCCACTTCAGATTGAAGCCAAGATCTTCAGCATTCTTCAAGTTGTACTCCCAATCAAAGAGTACGTCTTGGGTAACATCATTTCTGGATGTAATCCGGATATCATTTATAACACGCAAGATGACTTCTACTTGTCTCGTCAAGAAATAACTTCGTCCTGGATCCTCAGTAACAACAATGTGTCCATACATTTCCCACAGTTCCTTGTACATAGCAGCATATCCGATGGGAACGCTAAATCCTCCAACAAGCTGGTGATATGGGAGTAACTCACCAAATTGAGGATCAAAGGAAATCCCTGTAGTAGGATACTCGTGCACTATCATCTGGTTCTCAGCTACTGGAACAACATCGATAATCATAGAGACGATTTCAGAGAAAGTAGCTTCTGTTATTTCGGTTTCGGGCTCCACCGTCTGAGGCACAATTGGAGTTTCTTCTACCTCCACGGCATCAACGACCAACACTTCATCATGTTGAGGCACATATATGGAAGTATTGTCATCAACAACTCCTATATTTCCCAAACCATCATTACTGGATTCATGATTCCCAACTTCGTTGTTAGGCACCTAATGCGAAGATTACATGGGATTAGAATGATTCAAGGGGAGAAATCCAATACAATCATAAAATTAATAGAGTAAGTGAATTAACATCATCTAAGTTCCTTATCATACATCTAAGATGTGTACAAGTAGCATCAAAGTCATGAAACACGTTTTCAAAGAAACTCAGCTGAAGAAATTTTACACTGCCCCGTGTTCAATGACGAACTTGGAGCAATTTCTGTGGATTATAGAGTTGGGTTATATACCATTCTCTTCGTATGGAAGTTCTCTACAACATGTCAAACTTTCATAGCATTTGGGCGAACGAGCTAGGAGGTGTGATCAAAACATCGGGCAACATACAATCTGAAAAAGTTCTAAAAGTCTCCTGGAAGTTTACTATTTCGTCTTTTTCAGGCCCTAAACGTGCTCAAAACTTAAAAAATCTTCTTTTTAAAGCTTGGAAATTTTCTGGGATTGAATATGCATATGCAGATCATGAAACTCCGATTCCAGATGAAGATTTTACGGCGTTTTTGGTAAAAAACTGGGTTCTGAATTTTCTGACGACGAAGTTCGACCAAGTTTTTCGTATATACACATGGATTCTCATTCATTCATATCCATTCACAAATCAGCACTTTCATACTTCTATGAAGAGGATGCATGGTATATACTCACTTTGGGGGTCTCCAAAGTACTCAAGGAATTATGATTGTCCGTATTAACGACAAGGGGCTCATTACTTCTATTTGGCTCCGAATCTTTGGAAGTGCCTTCGTCTATATTCTCAGAGGAAGATCGAACATCAGCACTTTCCATCTCCATGACGACATCCTCCTGGACATATTATCAAGTAGTTAGCATTTTCACATGAAACATTTATGTCTGATGGTAAAGGAAATTACTTACGGCGACTTCTTCTTCAACGTTCAAATCAGAAGTCGTTTGCCCAGCAGCAAAGAATCGAAGACCGTCAATACTAGACGGAGCAAAGTCCTGTGACCAAATAAAAAATATTGGTTTTGAGATCCTGATAATGCGGATGGAAGAAGTCACAGCGGAAAAATATCAACAACTCACCAAAAAGGCGACTGGGGACTTTATGGTGTTGGGCAACAACTTGCAATTCTTGCTCCTGCCTTCTCCACCGTGGGCAATTGCCTCGCCTCTGAGAAATTCACTTCAATTCGAGGTCTCACAGCACGACCCTCCTGCAAAAGAAATTGATGTGATAATTAAAGACGATTATACGAGTTGTATGAGGAATATGCAAAAGAATACATACTGGTGAACCTCCTGGAGATGTCTTTCGCTTGTCACCACCAGAAATATTCCTTAGTCTGGGACGAGAGGCACTCATCTCAGAAGAAGGAGGATCTTTCACTAAAGGTTGGACGGACGTCACATAATCATTAAGACGCTCAAGCTGCTGATCCCAGAATTCCATGTAGCCTGGAGTCACATACGTAGTTCGATCAGCACAAGGGAACCAATAAGAGCTCCCTTCATCATGTGTGTGATCTAAGCAAGTCTTAAGTTGTTCCACTGATGGTCTTCTCCTTCTGAAGGTTGGAACACATTGGTCCATACCCATCTGACGGGCGGCTCTGTCAATGTTATACTCCTCCACCGAAAAATCTCCATACGTTGCTGATATTAGATGACCGGGAGTGCAACTCAATGAAAGATCTTTCGCCATCGCTCAAATCAGCACCAGATTTCAAATACTTACTTTCTCCAGCATTGAAAGTCGTCAATTGAGAAACGTGAGGAGGAACCACCACCCAAGGACGGAAGTTGAACTCAGACTCGTCATCTAATACGTCAATGAAGCGTGTCTTGGACTGAATTTGCTTCGTAGACCAGCGCATAATCCTAGCGTTGTCTTTCTCATGGAAGATACGTCGAGCATCAGCAGAGTTCAGACTTTGTAAGACACTACGGGGAATGGGTGCATAGTTTCCGAAACGCTCCCACATCAGAGCTTGGAGAAACATCGTGTTGGCGTAGCATTCAATCTTCATGAAGCCGTTCGAAACACTGGAGTCTACGACTAAAGAGTCCAGGTTAGAATATAAAGAGCCCAATAAGCTACCTAGCGGAAGTTGTTCACCTTGAGCCAGCTTAATAGCGAAAGGAATTACAAACGGCTTCAACAAGGTACCAGCATCTTCAAACACATCCCTAGACAGCCATAAGCACAAGAAAGCAGCAATAGACAACATACCGTCGGGTTCATCAAGAGGGACGTCTCGTGGCCACCAATGTGTCAACCAATGAGCGTAACAACCTTTACCAAAAACCTTGTTGATTCTCTCCATCTCAGCTGTTAAAGTTTTGGAAACTGCTTTCTCTTCCGCTGTCCAAAGTTCTTCAGGAAAGTTACCTGTAATTGGAAGATGCAAAAAGCAACTACATCTTCCAAGGTAATAGTGAACTCTCCCCAGCTGCATATAAACGTGTGAGTTGGGATGCACCAGCGAGCAAGAAGAGCTACAATACCTCGTGCGTCATGAAAGATATACAAATCTCCAGATGTTTGAACGGCCCTGGTAATTTGTGCTCTATCCAGCATAGCTCTAACACGAGGAAATCCTAGCATGTGTCTAGACCATCCCGAGAACTTCTCTAAGGGCGTCGAGAAAGCTTGAATTCAATCATTGAAGCCTGGAATAGTCCTCGTTCAAGACAGAACCGAATAGCAGCACGAGGAGTCACCAATTTCTTTTGAGTGACCGTCCTGGGATTGATCAGAAGGCGATATACCGGGGACTTGAGACGATTTTCGGGCTCCGGAACTTCAAAGAATGTGTCATCTATGTTTGGGACATTCTTGACTCCAGGTGTTTCGTCTTCCTCACCAACGGAAGTCTCATCCGTGCATGTTTCCTCTATGGAGATATCATCTGCACACCTTTCATCTCTGGAAGCATCATTGGCTGGAGAATCAGACATCCTCGCAAAGCTGCTGTGAAATCCACACAATGTTTCAGTCATCCGCGAATTCAATAAGATGATGGAATCATGCAAATTAAAATGCCGGTGTCTACAAATGGTAAATCTTGAACTCTTACCTCTTTCAATTTCACTAATAATAGTGATTGCAATACAAGAGTTAACACACGAAATTAGTTTGTTCCTTGAAACCCGCAGTAACGAACAAAACTTTATTAACCTTCAAAATTGATTTTCTCATAAAATCATATACATAATTTTCATAACGTGAACATTCACACAACTGAACTATGAAATTTACAATAAGACATGACTTCATCATAAATAAGTTGTCTAGTTTGAAGGTTACTCAAAACCCATGTCTTGATTATACAAATCAATAATTAATGCAATTTGTTCATATAAATTTTCAGAATTTATCTAATAAGAACAAATCCATGTGAATAAAATATGTCATCATGTTTCACATAAAATATGTCACGGCTACATATATATTAAAAAAAAAATCTATTTTCCTTCGTATTAGCGTTTTATTAAAAAACGAAGGTTTATGCTAGTTTTGTGAAAGCTCACACCTATTGTGATAAAATACTAATTCTCATGAAAGCTCATAAATAAAGTTTTATCACTGGACATAAATTTACATACATAAAAATATATATGTCTATTTTCCTCGAATGAGCATTATCCTTTAAAACAGAGTTTATTTCGGTTTTGTGAAAGCTCACATCTATTAAGGTAAAATCTTGGTTCACATGAAAGCTCATACACTAAGTTTTATCACTGGACCTAAGTCCACATATATAAAGAAATCTCTCATAAATCAGGGATTTTCATTAGTTTTCAAAACTAAACGAACATACGTTTGATAAAACAAGGGTTTTTCTACAAAAATCACATCAACATATACACATGTATAGAATTTTAACATGATGGAAGCATGAACACCTCGTGAAATCAGCAAACTTTGAAAATAAAATAAAAAATTAACGCACCTGACGGCGCCAGCCGGAAATTGAACGGCGATGATCGGACGACGTCGATTCCCGGCGATTTCCGGCGGAATTTTTTTTTTCGCTCCTGCTGAGCTCGGACGTGACGAAGATGAAGAAGGTGGTGGACGTGTGGGAGAGATAAAAAAATGGGGGATTAATTCCATTTTATACCTAATTTTATTTCCAAAACCTAATTCCATAAGGATTTCCTTTTGGGCCCGGCCTGTGAATCCTAAACCAACCAAGGTTCCACCATCGAATCAGCGGTTCTACATCAATTTATGTTCACTGGATGATGTTATATTATGCCACAGAGGTTTCCGCTCAAACCATGGTTTGCTCATTCAGTCGAAATTCGGTAATATCTTATCTTATGACTAAGTTCAATTACTTATTCTTGTCTGTACCTGGAAAATCACCATTCAATGCTGACTGAGGAACATGACTATTCCTTAGTAAGCAGGGGACTTAATGTAGATGGTGGATTTTCGACAAAGGGTAGAATTGTAAAACTATACTCCAGATTCGGCAACCGGATGAGTATTGAGGCTCATGTCTCTCATCAAAGCATGAAAGCTCATGCCATAAAATCTCTGAATGAGAAGGCTGTCTCTCAGAATACATGTAGATGTGTAGTCTCTCAGCTGAGGCCACAACACATCTCATGAATACTGAGCAATTTTAGTAATTACTCCGGATCCGGCAATCGGATGAGTATCGAGACTCATGCCTCTATACATGAAAGCTCATACCACCTCTGATGGAGAAAGTCTCTCAGAGAAGATGTAGATGTGTATTCTCTCAGCTGAGGCAATGGCACATCTCATACTGTATAGAATCGAAAGATTGGGCGGCTCCTAGACAGCATGTCTGCTAGTATAGAGCGACAACGTGTTCGGGATGTAACCAAGTTTTCCCCGACTATGCAAGAGGAATATGACACTCCAGCAAGTTCATATTGCTCAACCCTCAGATAATTAATGCTCCTAGACAGGAAGCCCTTCTAGTATAGAGCCAGCAATTAATTATCTTAAATCGTCTGAATATCCACCAATATTATACGAGCCATCGCCTGAATATCCAACAATATTCTACGAGTCGTCAATTAATCGCCTGAATATCCAGCAATATTCTACGATTCCTCGTTATATTTCGTTACTTCAATCTGTGGTTCTTCCCAGCAGAATTCCACATGTTAGTAATAAATATCAATGAAACAAGCATCTGAGCATCGAATAAGCCCTGACAAAAATGGTGCAAGTGTAATTAGCAGATAATGCACAGACCAGCATTTTTAATGCACGAACGAGCATTTCAAAAATACGAACGAACGAGGAACCTATGCAAAATAGGAAGGGAAAATAATAATAATAAAATATTAAGCAAAAGCGCCAGGGGACTAGGCTCACCAGTCGGCCAGTCATGCCGTGACTAGTCCCGCGCCCAATTTTATATTTTATCATATTTTTACTATTTTCACGATCTCATGAAAATCCTCTTGTTCGAGCAAATTTCCTTTATTTCAAAAAAATTATCTAAATCACATGATTTTATCAAAAATAATAAAATTAGGGAAAGATGTCGCGGAACCGAGCACCAGCCGGCCATGTCTTGTCCGTGGCCGGTCCCACGCCTCACGTCCCATTATTTTATTATTTCTTCTCAAATTATGAGAATTCCTTGATTTTATGAATTTTCCCTAAAATCATGAAAATTACCTAATTTCATGTATTTTTATCTAAATCACATGATTTTATCAAAAATAATAAAATTAGGGAAAGGTGTCGCGGAATCGCCGGCCGGCCGGTCATGCCTTGGCCGTGGCCGGTCCCACACCTCACGTCCCATTATTTTATTATTCCTTCTCAAATTATGAAAATTTCTTGATTTTATGAATTTTCCCTAAAATTATCTAATTTCATGTAGGACCGGGCTCTAGCCGGTCGGCCATGCCCTAGCCAGTCCCACACGCCCATTGTTTTTATTATTATTTGGTGTTTTGTTTCCTGATTTCATGAAAACTCCCTGATTTCAAAAAAAAATATCTTGATTTTCAACAAATCCCTTTGATTTTATGAAAATTATTTAAAATCATCAAAATTACATAAAATTGGGAAGAGTGTCTTGGGACCCGCGCCCATTGGCCGACCGGCCATGCCACGACCATTGCCGGTCCCACACTCCCATTCCCTATTTTATATTTTAATTTATGTCTCTCATCTCATGGAAGTTCCCTAATTTCGCCAAACTCTCCAGTTTCATGGAATTTCCCTTAAATCAGAGAAAAATACATAAAATCACATAAAACTGGGAAAAGCATGTGGGACCGCGTGTCATCTGGCAGGCCATGCCCTAGTCGTGTCCGGTCCCACACCTTGTAATTCCTTGTTTTATTTATTATTTTCACCATCTCATGTATTTTTGTCGGTTTCAGCAAAACCATGGATTTTGCATATTTTCTCCAAATGTTGCTCAAACGTGCACCAGAAAATATCAAAATTCTCAGGACTGAAGCGTGAACATTATGGTGACATGGGAACATCCCCTTGACCGACCAAGGGTGACCCTGAGGCTTGCAAACAGCTGGTCCCGCGTGCTTTAATGATTTTAACCTGATTTGCTCAATTGCTCATATTAGGTTCAAACTCTTTCAAAACAATTGGAAGTTTGCTCAAATGACCATCTACTGGTCCCACGACCATCAAGAGCCGGTCCCTCATATTTTCTATAAAACCAGGTTTTATGATTTGTCGCTCACACGAGCATTATTTCAGTAAATGATTAAACCAACATTTAATCATTCTTTCACCAACTGGTCCTCAAGAGACTTTGGTATTTTTGCTCATTCGAGCATCTGAGCGTTATATGGTGAACCCGTCATCCCATGTATCCGATCTTATGTGATTTTCAATAAATCATTATCTCGGTAAAATTAGGGTTTTGAATCCAGAGCTCTGCAAAACGTAATTCTGAGCAGATTCGAACACTCTGATAATTTTATGTTGATTCCATGATTAACATTCGTATTTATTTTGCTCGACCCAGCAGTCAGTAACTTAAATTAATATTTTACTTGGTCCATCTACCAACAATTCATTAAAAGAGCGATATTTGTTCAAACTATCAATATTTGCTCGAATTAGCAATATTCGCTCGGACTAGCAATATTTGCTCAAACCAGAGAATGTTGGTTCAACTATCAATATTCAACAATTTAGAAACACAGTTTTGCTCGTCTTAGGTTATGATAATACCTCGTCTCAGCAGATACGTTAAATTCATGAGTTTCGAAGCATTTACTCACACATGTTCAACTCAGCGCTACATGGACTCATCGTCCGATAAAGTCAGCATCTGACTCCAAAATCACGAGATTTCAATCGTGTCACATGGGAGGATATTAACTACGGTTTTGGTATGGCGGTCTACGGCACGTGTGTTCACCCACGATGAGAATGTGAGCAAGTCGTACAATCAGTTGGAAGAGTCAGCAAAGTAGTGGGTGGAAAGTTAACCAAGTCTCCGCACGATGAGTAATTGGTTTTAACATGATTTCCCCATTTCCCATTCTCTGATTCCAGCAACTGTCACACTTCATGGGATCATGGTGTTTTCAACTCCGGTATTATAAAATGTCCCTGAATCCTGATTGAAAAGGCAGAAGTTTTCGAACACTCGAACAACATTCTCCAAGGTGAGCAATTTCTCATCAAAGTTCATACAGACAATCTTGTGTCTACACGAACTCACAGAAATTACTCTCAATTGAGCAAAATTCGATCATTCAGAGCATTTTCACGCTGATTTCACAACACACCTACAATCTCAGATCACCATTTATCTCACACATTTCTCAGCTTCCCTCCTACAGATCAACCCATCCTCTCTTGTGACCGAATTGACTCCGGAACGGCCATTGTTCTTGGTTTTGGCCGGGGTCTTACAGATTGATCTCTCGAACTTAAAGCACTCCCTTCTTGCAGTGTATCTGTGTGAGGCTCAACATTTCGTTCGGTTCAAGGAGTCTCCACACGGTCGACTCTTCAATTCCGTAAAAACCAGCAAATCGTTTTTCCCCACTCACAAGGATCATTCAAGTTAAACACATAACAAAAATTTCTAAGGTATTCAAATCAGAGTCATCAACCTCTAGACCACCATTCTTATCCTCGGTTCCTAAGAGGGCATTAAAATCTTCTAGAAAGAAAACTGGGTCATCTAGAGGTGTTGGAGGTAACTGGCATTGATTATCCCAAAAGTCTTATCTCAGACTACTATTAGGTTCACCATATATGAAATGTATGTGACAAAGTTTAGAGTGAATGATGCCAATGGATGTGACATAAATACCCCTCAAGTTGGATGAAATAATGTTCAGGTGGATCTTTTTTTTCCAAGAAAGCACAAGACCACCACTCCTCCCAATACTTGGGACATTAAAAGTGTAAGGAAAACCAATGTTCCTTAATCTTCTAACAGCCAAATATTTATTCATTTTTGTTTCCGACAGAAAAACGATATCAGGGTTTATGTTTCTACATAGCGGGCTAAGTTCTTTATTAGCAGTTTTCTTTCCAAATCCTCTAATATTCCAGCAAACCACGTTGACAAGGAAATGATTGATAGGACTAGAAATATTAAGAATGAAAATAATAGGGGGAGAAGGATTTGAGTTTACATGAGTGGTAGGAGCAGAACTATCACCAAGATGGGAATTGCTAGATCCACCCATTGTGAAGAGAATTATTGCAGACTCCATTGTTACTTGGGGATTCGTCCACATGAACATTATAACTACCATAAGGATCAACCAGCGAATGGGTGTTGAGGGTACAATTTGATAAGCTGATGGTGGGTAAATCTCCCAATTTAGTGATAGGAGGAAAAAGTTAAGCATAATCCGGTTCAGACACTTCTTGTTGTTCAGGAATAACCACTATGCTAGGTAAAGTACAAGAACTAGATCTAGTGTGTTTCCTCAGATCGGCTCTCGGATTGATCTTCCTTTTTAGATTTGATAAATCATCATGCTCAGCAGCTGCAGAAATTACTTCTCTTCTAGTGATAGTAGGAGTCTGAGTTGGCACGACAGCTGTTTTGAATATCCTTGAAGAATTAGAGGTACGAATAGGACCACGATTCACCGATTCAGGGATAGGAACAGAGGATTCAACACTAATATTCTGAGTCGTAACTTGTTTGAAAATAATAGGTAACCCATTGTTCATTTGAGTTGAGTTATGTTGAATCGGACCAACATCAAAGATTTTCAGAGCAGTAAATTGATTAACAAAGGGACCCATTTGAAGGTTGCTCACTAATCCCTTTTGAATAGTTTTCTCATGGTGGTGAGTGTTTTCTTTAGCTTTGCCTTTATCATTTCCAGGAACAATAGATGATTCATCATGAGTATATGGAACTATATCACTTTGGGACATGATGGTATCTTTTGATTGATTAGAATAGGTAGAAGATGGTTTTTTCTACTACTTTTGGTGGCATCATAATCTTGGACACATCTAGAAGGGAGTATTTGTCATTAGAAGAAGATGCTTCCTTAATAGCCTTCTGCTTTAGCTTCCATGTAGGGCAATTAGCATCCTTATGATCCAGAACACGACAAGAAGTACAGAAGTATCGCGGGACCTTAACATATTTACACTGAATCAGGAATGGTTGAGTTCTTCCACTGGTAAAAAGGAGGATACCAGAAGGGAGATCTTTTTGAACTGGAACTCCAACACAGACTTTAACATTCTTCTTTAGAGGGTGGTTTCCAAACGGAATTCACGCTTCAGTCAATTCTCCCATCTTGAAAGTGAGCTTCTGGAAATCTTCAAACTCAGTGCATTCCTTTGGGATGTTACATAAAATAATCCATATAAGTTCTTCAGTGAAGGAAACTTGATAGTTTGTAGGACAACCAGTTGGAAGAACTACTTTGAGAACCATTAAGTAACCACAGACAAACCAGGGTCTTTGAGAATCAACTCTGTTGAAGTCATCTTCTGCTAGAAACCTTATGAATACTCTATTTCTTATTCCACTGAAATTTGTGACAGTAGGAGTTTGAGCAAGGGGCCATTGATTACAGATGTAATAACAGATTGAAGAGGTGGGTACAAGGGTTTCACAATAGAGATTACCAACCATGCACCACTTCCAGTTGTTATCTGATTTAGCTAAGATGATTGTTTTTTCAATGAAAACTGGCTCAGAAAGAGATGAAGGTAGAGTTAATTTTTCTGCCATTTGAGTAGTGAGGTTTTGAATATCTAAGTTTGGAGTATGAGTATTATCAGGTAATCCAGAGGTATCCATGTAACTTATAAATTGGACAAGAATAAGAATATAGATTAAAGAGGCTGGAGTAAAAAATATTATATGGAGATGGATAGAAAGGAATCTAGCATTGGTACATCTCTGATGGTACTGCCAAACTATTATGATGTAGATATGAGAGAAAAAGTTATCTTTTAGTGGGTTTTGAACCTTAAAAAGAGGGTTCTGAGATTGTTGAACAAGATTTGAAAAGTGTTTAGGTGAGGAATGGTGTAACATTCCTGGTATTTTTTTTTCTTAATTTTGGGTTGAAAGCCTTTATATTTCGATTTATCCCCTTCCCCCACGTTTATTTGAAGTAGTGAAAGGGATTGAAGCTTTCTGCGCACGTGGGATTGGTAACACCAATCCAAAACAACACTGTATTTGATAATCTAAGAAAATATTGCTTCTGATACGTATATTTGGTGTGCAAGCATGATGATATACAAATTTGGTAAGCAATAAATTGGCTTGTCTTTGCTCTTGTATATACGAGGATGTATGTATAAGAGGCCAAATGTGATTAATGCATGAGTTTGGGAATGTTGTTGTTTGTGGTATGAGATAGTAGGTTTGATTCTGTTACTGTGTGGTTTCGGGTTCTGAAAGAAGGTTTGATTTTTTGGAGGATGATTTCGCATGAGGGCTAGGTGTGTCATGGAGATAACCCAACTGGCAGACATACCCCAAGTGCCAATGGCGCCTCTCAACAGGTGCTGCTTACTCCAAATCTGCATAAAATCAAAAATCTTAGTTAAAACCCAAGAAAACTTCTCAGAATTAGATGACCTACCAATCCTCCTCTTAATGACAGTTCCAAAAGGAGTAATGGCTAATGAAGCTTTTAGGTTTTAAAAATAGGGTTTTGTAGGGTAATTATGGCTTTGAAGTTGAAAAAAATATGCATGGCTTTTAAGGGACATGAATAACCAAGCGACAAGATTGTTAACCAAATGGAATAAATGGCAGTTAATAGGCACAATGCGGTCTTTAAAAGGGTGGTTTGTGAAGGGATTAGCACAACCATTATAAATTTACTAGAAAAGGAAAATATTAGGAAGGTTAGAGAGAAAAATGACGAACTCCGGTAACCCTTTTCCGGTTGATCCTGCCAATTCAACAGAATACAACCAAGCCAAAAACCTTGCATTTTCACTAGGAGAAGAAGATTTAGAGAGATTGAGGAATGAGATTCGGGAGGAGATAAACAGACGGGCAGAGGAATTGGCCCTTCGTCAGAGAGAGAAGGAAGAGAGGGAGAGAAGGAAGAGAGGGAGAGAACTTGATGCTTTGGATGCTGCTTGGAAGCCAAAGCATTTTGCAAGGGTAGATTGAAAGGAAGAAGAGAGATCTCAAAAGTTCTAGAAATACAAAGGGTATGGTAGTGCGACTAAGAGTGACTCTGAAGCAGAGGGTTCTCACGATGGGTTTGAGTATCCGGTTGAAGAAATAAATACAAATGAAGAGGATTCAGATGTTGCAGAAGAGAAGAAGAGGATGGAGAGGTATTTTGATTGGAAAATTCGTAGGCGGTTTGATCATGAGAGAGCCAATCCGAAGATCTGTTCCAGGACCATGCGTGAGGGAGAACCCAGCGATGATGATGAAGAGCTTTTGGATGCTGCAGGTGATGAGGATGACGAGGATGAGGATAGTGATGAGAGTACTTCATCTGAAGATGATCAAACTTTTCCTGCTTCATCAGGCAGTAGTTACAGTGCACAATATGAGGAGGACGAGGACTGGAGTTACGATGAAGATGACTTTTAGATTTCTCTTCAGGGGTATCGAAAGCAGCCAAATTTTCAGACTTTGAGAAATGTTTGAAAATGATTAACATGTTTTTTACAAAATGGCTTTCTCGATGCTTTCTCTTAGTTTTCTGAATCTTGTTGTAGATGATTGTACAATTGCTCTTAGAAGTTTTCTCCTTTCGGCCGACTTTTTTTGAAAGTTTTTTAGTGTCTTGTTGTTGATGGATGATGTTGTTGGTAGTATCAGTAAAATCGGTGGATGACGGTCTTTGTATGGTAAACTCAAAAGTATCTGTATGAGGAGTTTGCTGATGATAATGTTGATAATGGGTCTTGATGTTTTGGTCTGTAAGAAAGTTAGGCAGGGTGTTATGATGTCTGGAACTTTTTTGTTACTCTTAATACTACTGTTAATGTTTTTCCTTTGAAGAATTTCTTTGGTGCTGAATGTTGTAGAATAGCAGTACAAATTGATGAAGAATTTGATGAAGAACCTTATTAAATTGATGATAGTAGTGTAGGTTTCTGAAATTGCTAGGATGAATCATTAATATGTATCTGAAAAAACAATTTAGAACTTTGTGACGTCACGATGACGGAGCAGAGAACTGTGTTTCACGGCTAATATCTATGCAATTCACCTCTATGATTTTGATGCTATTGCTCACCTCTATGATTTTCTTTTGAAAACTAAAGTAGGAAGTGTAGAAATTTTTCCTCATCTGATATTACTGTTTCCCACTAATAACAAGTAAATAAATGTTCTAGCTTTTGATTAAACAATGGTTTATTATTTTATCAAAATGAAACGTATATTATATTCCATTTTCTTGTTAATCACTTTAAAATCAAGTCTAAACACCCTTTAAATTGGAGTAGCAGTTTGATATTTCACATCAAGTCAAAAGCTAATTTGTCTTTATATACTATCATTTAAATGATTTTAATTCATTACTTCTTTCTTCTTCTCTTTTTTTTTTTTTTTTTTTTTGAGTCCAGAGATTGATGCATAGTCCTTTTTAATTTCCATTGTAGTCTGGTTTGGTAGGCTGTCTGATAGGTGAGATAGAGACGCGATAATATGTTATGGGCACTGGTTTCTGACGTCTAAAATGAAAGCTTTTTTATTATCACTGCAAATATTATTTATATTATTATATATAAATGCATTGATTAAATTTTATTGGATTATGGACGTGTTTGTGTTTTTTTACGTAATTGAGTGTACTAATAAGAAATGAATTTCGGATACACATATCTCTCTGCTGCTGTTGAAATGTCAGGTCTTTATGACATCCCACCACTAGTGACTACCTTGGCAAGACTGTTCGGGGAATAATAATGGTTTGTTTATCGGAATAACTCTAGCAAAATAAATTAGGAACCTACAAATACAAAGGTTTGGTTTCTGAAATTTAGAAACGGTGTAAGTGAATGTTACAATTTTTGGTATTTTTATTAATTTAATTATTTGTACCCGTTCCATGATTTAATCCGATGCACTTAATATTTTTTTGAAATTCCCTACTGAATTGTGGTTGCTCATTCCCCTGTTTTCCTCTCTTCCCACATAGTTCGAGGAACAATTAACGCGGTAAGCAGACTTGGGAGCTTACGACATAAGATTTTGAAGTTAGTATTGCGGAACAACTACTATATAATATCACGGAGATATTTGAGTATTTTTATTTAATTACGGATTTCATAATTGTTCTTTGGTTATTTCTTTTATGGAGTTATTATTTGTCTTTAGTTCTTTGATTATTTTTATGAGACATTGTTTCAGTTTCTAGATTTTAATATAATTGTTTAAGATACATTTTGGAATTTTGTCTTTATGCAATTTATTGGACTAAATTAATTTAAGTTTTAAAACTTATTTAATATCTACGTTATTATTATTTCAAAAATAAATAAATAGCATGTTCCATAGTCATGTCTCAAGAATACGGTCTTGCTAGTGGGGTTGGACTCGATCAATCGGGTCAAATCCGGCTCAATAGAAGTCCGAATTTTTGGGTCTTGACAAATTGTATCACAACTTTGACAACAATACTACGGTGATATGTATCACTATCCCTTAGTCAATACTTCATTTCATAATGAAAACCACTCCCCCTTACATAATGATCCGTAAACCATACGTATGTAGTATGAACTACCAAATAGTTCTCCCCTTTTTTGTCAATATAAATTGGCAAAGGTACGAAAATTGCGGGATCATAATGAAATTCTCAAAGAGATACTTCATGACTAAAGAGAACATATCAACTTTGTCAAGATGCAATCACATAGCCGAAACTAAATGTATTCATCAGGGAGTTTATGAAAATACAAGATAACTCCTACAATATTCCACAACCACACTCCCCACGAAGATTTGAAAATTAAGCACAAGTTCAATTAAGAACTCCCCCCATAAAATGTTATTCCCGAAAGAACAATAAGAGTGACCTTACTTTTAACAAGAAAATAAGGATTTCTTTGGAACTTTTGATACCTAACATAAATAACATACAACTACTATAAACAAATGTGAAATTGAAACAACACTACACTGAAGCATCAATATTTTATTTCCCAAAAGATATAGATAGATCCGGGGCAAGTAAAAATCTAGAAACCTAATTCTTGATGGGGAAAAACGATTTTCTGTTTTTTTGGGAAGTGAAGAGACGACCGTGCGGACGGGGACTCCTCAACCGAGCAAACTGCTTAAACTCAAACAGATGCACTGCGTATGAGTGCTTTGAGTTCGAGAGATCAATCTGTAGGACTCCGGCCTAAACCAAGACAATGGTCGTTCCAGATTCAATTCGGTCACAAACAGGGAAGAAGGTCGATCTGTAGGAGGGAAGCTGAGAAGTGTGTGAGATCAATGGTGATCAAGGATTGTGAATGTGTTATAGGTTTCTGCAAGTTTCATGAACTGCTGGGTCCAGATGAAAATATAAGTTCTAAATGATTGAGTGAATTCTGCTCTTTTGAGAGTTACCGAGAATTCTTGGTTTAGATAAATGTTATCTGTCTTCTCCCCGATCATGAGTTCAGAGACTTATTTATATTGCGAGAATGTAGACACATTGATCTCTAGTAAGTGTGACGGTAGCTCGAGTGAAAGAGAGGAAAAGTGGGAAATCGTGGTTACATCAGTTCCAGGTTGTGCGGAGACTTGGTTGATTGTTCACCCACTACTTTTATAACTCCCTCAACTGCTTGCACGAGTTACTCACATTTCTCGTCGTGCATGAACACACGCTCCGTAGGCCGCCAGACCAAAACCCTAATTAATATCCCCCCATGTGACATGATTGATGTCTCACAATGTGGAGCCTGCAAGGCAAACGTGTATTTAATTAGTCAGTTGTTGACTTGATTAAACGATGAGTCTAAGTATTGTTCATTCGATCATGATTGACGAATGCTCTGTGATTCATGGATTGAACATGTCTGCTGGGACATATGTATAGTTCATAGCATGAGCAAATATTGCTCGTCTGAGCGAATATTGCTCGCTTGAGTGAATATTACTCGATTGATGAATAATTAAATATTATAATATTACTGTCCATCTGAGAAAATATTGATGGATTACTGAATATTGATAGTTGAATCGATATTGATAGTCTGAGCAAACATTGCTTGTCTGAGCAAATATTGCTCACTTGAACAATTATTGGTAGCATAACCAAATAAAATTATAAATTTAAAATATTAGCAGTTGGACCGAATATTATATAATTAATCAGTATGTTGATTGCTGGATCAACATAAAATTATTAGTGCTTGAACTTGCTCAGAATTATGATTTGCAGAGCGTTCAGTTCAAAACTTTAATTTCGATCGATTGTTGATCACTTGATGATTTACTGAGTGAGAGAGGGACTGGCTACATGGGATGATGACCGACCATGTAATGCCCAGGTGCTCGAGTGAGCATGCACCAAAGTCCTTTGTAGACCAGTCGGTGAAAGGATGATTAAATGCTGGTTTAATCATTTATTAAAATAGTGCTCGTTTGAGCATTAGGCAATAAACCTAATTATGGAGAGATGAGGGATCAACCAAGGGGTATGAAACCGGCCCTTGGTGGTCGTGAGACCAACTGGTGGTCGATTGAACAAGTTCCAAGTTGGTTGGAAAGAGTTTTAACCCAATTATGAACTGTAGAAGATTAATTAGGCCAAAATTGTGAAAGAGTGTGGGACCCAGGGACGGAGGGATGTAGGGACAAATGGGGTCCGCCGACCCCACTTGATTCTGAAATCCCATAAATTTAGGCTTATAGTTTTTGTAATTTACATGTCTTGCGGGGGAAAATATGCTTTATAAAATTGAAATTTTATTTTTAACGGGGTCAAAATTATAAAACTCATGTAAAATCAATAAAAATACATCAAATGTACGACGTAAAAACAAAAAAACGATCTAAATTACAATATCTTATTTAACTAAAATATTTTATAACTTGATTTTCACTTAGTGAATATTAAAAAGTCAATAAAAACGCCAAAAACAATTCGGGCGGCCTTCGGACGCATACCAGCTAATATATACAGATTTTTACCATATGAATTTGCCCCCACTTTGGGAAATGTCTGGCTCCGTCACTGGTGGGACCGGCTCCTTGCAAGCCTAAGGTCCGACCTTGGTCGGTCAAGGTGGCATGCACGTGTCACCATAGTGTCGGTGTCTCAGTCCTGAGAATTTTGGTATTTTCTGGTGCACGTTTGAGCAATATTTTGGATTTTCAGAAGAGTTTGATATTGAATGAAACTCTCGATTTTGCTCGTATGAGCGAGTAGAACTTCGCTCGTGCGACCAATATTTTGAGAATACTAAAATAATAATATTTTAATATTTGTCGTGAGTAGCCTAGTCGGTTATGTGACCTTTTGACTTTTTTGGCTTTTTGGTGGTTTGAACAATATTTGAGAAAATGTGAAAAACTAGGGTTTTTGCTCAAATGGAGGAGTTTCATGAGATGAAGGAATAATAATAATAAAAAAATAAGGGATCATAAGGTATGGGACCGTCCACGGCTAGGGCATGGCCGACCGGCTAGTAAACCCGGTCCCGTCACACCTTTCCCTATTTTTTAATTATTTTTCATCATGTGAAGGAAATATGGAGAAACTGAGAGATTTGCTCAAACGAGGGAGTTTGTGCAAATGAATGAGTTTTCATGAGATTAGAAAAAATAATAAAATAAGATAAAACCATAATTTGTGCCCGTGCTATGCCGGGAGGCTTCGCAAACTTGGTTCACCAATTCATTCTACAACTACAAACTACAAATAGAATGGTATACTTGTGCACCAACCATAGGAGTCATGGTCCTAAAGCTACGGTATTATGCATGAACATATGAATTCAAACCATATTAAAAAATATTGTATCCCCATGCTATGCATCGGGCATCTTTTTCTTTGAACCATATTTTTGATTTAGTAAACCTTGGCTTCGCCCGCCCCGTCCCGATATGATTTGGTAAAGCTCGGCTTCGCCTCGCCTCGCCCCGTCCCGATTTCATCCCAATGCATTTTTGATTTGGTGCCGCCAAGTTTCTGCACAAAATTTGGACGCTTGAATTCTGTTTAGCTAACATCCATCGTTACAATAGGCCATCTGACTCATATCCTTAGTTCATTACACAAAACAACTTAATGTTCCATTCATGAAAACAGGTACATGCTTATTTGACAACTTAGGTAAATACCTTAATTACTTTTCAAAATTTAGATTAACATTATCACCTTAATACCACTATTGTCTTTGTTTAGCCAATTCATAGGAAATGGTTTTGAAGTTCAGCTACATGTTAGTCCTTTTACACAATAACATCTAAACAACCAAGAGCTAAGATTTATTTTCCTTAGCAGCAGCACCAACATGTCGAAGTCGTTCGGTTTTTTAAGTAGACGCACCATCAGCCTGTCTACGAATACGTTTAGTTTTCTAAATAAGCGACGTGTCCAAACTTATCCAGGAGGTGCATCATGGCAAACACTACTGGCATGTCTAATACCATGATGGTTTCCTCTTCCACTGAATTAGTACGTGAACTGTAGTATTTTCTAACAGTGAGAACTACAGGTTAAGATATCATAAAACTAAATTTACTAAACTACATATGATGTACAGAATCCCGATACTTATATCTTGCGATACGGCAAAAAAGATGGATCAAATTAATCAACAAAAACTAATGATTTAAGTATCCATAAATTGATCAATATTTTTCCACTCTTTCAATAACGGCAACAATAGCTTTTTCCTTATCAACCTTCCCTTTCAAGACGTAAGAACTGCACCAACTTGAACTGCATAATGAAGCGCGGTTGCACCATTCTAGCCACATACATTATCATTACTTTCATCTGATAATCTAAAACGAACTTTAGGGAAATTGTTCGAAATATTTAAGATTTTCCTGATTTTATTTGCTTACCTTGTTTGTAGCATGAGGACTTGCGCATTTTCTTAAAATATGACTAATAACGGGCACTTTTGTTACAAAACCTATTCAAGCTCATTTGACTTCAATAAAATAAGCAAGCTTTCATACACTGAAGCATTTTTACAACCACTACAAAATTTTCCTTATCAATACCGTCAATATATACACCATGTCCAAGTAGTAATATATACTGGTTAGTAACCATTGATTAGTCTAATCAACACAACCGAGAACATATAATGACTCACGACCAGTATTTTCACAATTCCTCAGAAACATGAGACAATTAATGAAAATGCGGGGGTCTAACAACACACCCAACAATTCATTTGGAAATCTGAGAGGACTTACTCCAATATACTTTCTAGAGAATCAACTAGACAGTCAGACTCAATCTAGATAAAAGTATATCAAAGTGTTTGTATCTCTGTTTCACAATGTAATCAGCAAATCAAACAGATAGAAATCCGCGAGCCTGATTATTATGTGAAACAACTTGAACGGTACCAAAGACCAATGTTCAAGTGTCAATCAATTGAAATCAATAACCAAAGGTTGGATTTATCTAATTGATTGATCTTAAGGCACAACCTGTGATATTTCAATTATATAACAAAATATAAAGCGGAAAAGAAATAACACAGACACCAGAAGTTTTGTTAATGGGGAAACCGCAAATGCAGAAAAACCCCGGGACCTAGTCCAGTTTCAACACCACACTGTATTAATCCGCTACAGACACTAGCCTACTACGAATGAACTTCAGACTGGACTATAGTTGAACCCTAATCAATCTCACACTGATTCAAGGTACAGTTGCGTTCCTTATGTCTCTGATCCCAGCAGGATACTACATACTTGATTCCCTTAGCTGATCTCAACCACAACCAAGAGTTGCTACGACCCAAAGTCGAAGACTTGATAAACAAATATGTCTCACACAGAAAAGTCTATTGGAATAGATAAATCTGTTTCCCACAGAAATACCTATGAGTTTTGTTCCGTCTTTTGATAAATCAAGGTGAACATGAACCAATTGATAAACCGGGCTTATATTCCCGAAGAACAACCTAGTATTATCAATCATCTTACAATAATCTAAATCGTATGATGGTGAAACTAGATATTGTGGAATCACAAACGATGTGAGGAAGGTGTTTGTGATTACTTTTTATCCTGCCTATCAGAGATTAAATATTGAGAAAATCTTAGAGAATATAGTACTCAAACGACAGAATCGTGCAAGATCAGAACACTCAACTACAGAGAAAATAGTTGGGTCTGGCTTCACAATCCCAATGAATTATTTGAAGTCGTTAACCTACAGGGTCTCGATAGAAACCTAAGTTTAAAGGAGAATCGACTCTAGTTGATGCAACTAGTAACACATATGAGTTGTGGGGATTCGGTTTCCCAGTTGCTAGAGTTCTCCTTTATATAGTTTTCAAATCAGGGTTTCCAATCCAAGTTACCTTGGTAACAAAGCATTCAATATTCACCGTTATATGAAAAACTTGATTCAACCAAGCTAATATCTTTCAACCGTTAGATCGAACTTAGCTTGTTACACACAAATGAAATGTACCCTCATTTAGGTTTATGTAACCGTACCCAAACATGTACATTATGTTGGCTCACAAATAGTTAACCGAAGTTATCTATATGATTACTCTCATATGAACCTTATTCATCTTAACCATAACTAGTTCAAACGACTCAAATGAAACTAGTTAACGAGCCGTTCAATTGTTATATTCTCATAGAAGTATACAAGAACACAATTGAAGCAAAATCGTTTTGATTCACTCGAATCAGTTCATGAACATTATATCCACGGTTTGCAAAGATTGCATTCCTTATTTTATAAATGTTTAAGTTCATGTAAAACCGATTTTAGAAAGTAACCAACTCAAGTATGCAAACGGGTACACATACTTAAGTAGCCGGACCGAGTTTGGTTACGCCAGTACGCGTACGGGTGCGCATACCAATTCACACTTCCAAACTCCAGCTGAAATTCACGGATGTGAGATTTCTGCCAGTATGCGTACGAGTACGCATACTTGCCCAGACATCCAATAACCACCAGTACGCGTATGGGTACGCATACTTCAGGTTCTCGGTTTTGGACTTACACACTAATGTGAGAACACACTATGCTTATATCCAAACATGGTTACATGATTCTAAGCTCTTTATTTCAATCATTGAAACTTTCTTAGAGGATGAGAATAGCCGTTTTCAAACACTATTAGCATCAAAGAAATTTCAAGTTATTGAAATAATCATATCGAAATATTCCAAGTCTACACCAAATGATTGTATCACACAAACCATGTAAGATGTTACTCGAAAATTTTCACATGGCCATATTCTGACATTTGTCAAGAATATAAGATGAACTTGGTCGAAGAGAAAGCTTGCCAACACATATTTCGAGAAATATGTAAGCGAGATAAACTCAGCTCGGAATCTCAAATGTGTATAATAGAAAACTATATCGTAATACGACTTATGTCTCAATATAGGAGATAGAGTAGAAATAGACTTTCCAAGTGATAGATGAGTTTCAGTCTCCACATACCTTTTGTCGATGAAGTTCCACAAGCCCCCCTTAGTAGTTCTTCGTCTTCAAATGATGAATGATGTGAAGTCTAATACTCAACTACACAATCTATGTCCTAGTCCGAGACATCTATAAATAGGCTGGAAATCAAGACTTATAGTTTTGATCACTAACATTGACAAACACGCTTGAGATAGCAACGCATGCGAGTTCGACCGAGCAGTGCGCTAACAATTTCTTGTTTTGGGGTAAAAACTGATTCTGCTATTTTTGGTAATCTTGGGTATGTTGATGAGAAACGAATTCAAACCCTAAACAAATGTACTGCATAGGAGTAATTTTAGATTCGAGAGATCAATCTGTAAGACTCTGGCCTAAACCAAGAAATGGTCGTACCAGATTCAATTCGGTCACATAGTGAAGGAGAAGGGTTGATCTTAGGGAGGGAAGCGAAGAAGGTGTTTGAGATCAGAATGTTGAATTATGAAGGTGTGGCTGTTTTATAACTTGTATCAGAATGTGGAACTGGTTTGCAGAACGTAGGCTATCAGTTCTTGACGTTTTCTGGGTACTTGTGTTGATAACACTTGTGTTTTTATTGAAATATGTTGAAATCCTATTTATACAAGTCATTGAGTGCACCCTGATCTCGTAGGAAGTGGAGGCAGTTAAGTAGTGGAGAAGTGGGGTTGTACGAAAGGTGGTGATCATCACGTTTCCATTATGAAGGAAGACCGATAACCCTTTCACCCACTATTTTCTTATTGTTGTTAACCGTCTGTCTTTTCCTGACACTTTCTCGTAACGGGCGCGTTGCGCGCCGCGCGCTGTAAACCTCCAGACTAATACCCCAGTAAGCATCCCCCAGTTTGTGACATGTCTCGAGTAATCTTGTAGGAAAAATATATACAGCAGGCTGCTGAATATGTCAAGTCATGAGACTCGCTGCTTAAAGTAGCATATAACGCTTTTTGGTCAAATAATAAAATTATTTGTGGAATCAATATTTATAAAGCATCGTTTATAATTGATGCACATGAAACATCGCTTTTAAACAAGCTGCTAAAATAATCGATGTGCAGGAAGCATCGTTGTTTTAGAGCTCGTCCAAATTAGTCGCGAGTTGAATGTCTTAAAAAGAGCGTGATCGGACACCTTTGGGAGATCGTTTGGGAATCCTATGAGCAAGCCATAACTTGGCCGATCGTCTCTGTGGAGGAGGGATGGCCGGTGATTACAGTGTTACCCTGTTGGCCTCTTGAAAATAAATCTAGACCATCCGACTAGGCTAGCGAAGTTGGATGAACGAGATGATTTGCGGCAGTTGCATACCGCTGTTGATTCAATTTAAGGTTTAGAAGCCGTGTGGCCAACCCTATTTAGGCTAATCGAATCAAGGCACTGGACATTGGTTTGAGCAGGTCGATTGATCATATGCAAAGGCGAGCTTCCGGTGAGCATACTGACATCTATTGGTCAGCCAAAAATTGGATCTAAGCCATTTAATTTGGATGGCGAAGATGGACGGACGTGATCGATTTGCGACAGAAGCGCGCTGCCACACTGAAACTTTAGGGTTTCCGAAACATCACATTCACCCTACTTTGAGCAATCGGTTTGATGCGCTCTTGGCCAGCCATGGGCATGTCGATCAACTAGAGATGGAGTTGGGTCGCTGGCGATCACGTTGGCGCCTCTTTAATCGTCTGAAACACGATCTGAGACGTCCAACTAGGCTGGCTAAGTTGAACGGATGTGATGATTTTAAGACCGTTATGGTCGGTCTAGCTCGTTTGAGCTTTTCTTTCGCAGCGCGATCACCCTGGTTTTGGCTAGCGATCAAGGGTGTTGCGGGTGAACTAAAGGGATTCTGACCTGCTGGGATGCTAGTGGGCCTGTCGGTGGACATCATGGAGGTTTCATGGTCCCTCTGGGAAGAGGTTAAGCTCGTTGAATTGTGTGGCCAAATCGTGTGGTCGTGATCGCTCTTTAAGACTGACATGGACAGTCTAGGTTTTCCTTAAGGAATTTAAGCGCGTCGATCATGCTATCTTTTAATTAAAAAAGTGCGCCGACACGAAGATCTCTTTATCAGAGAGTGGTGCAGCCTGTGTGAGTACTTTCACGCGGATCACAATACTGACATTTCGGGATATTCATGCTACTCCGCTGTGAGTGAACATTAATCGTCATGTCATGCCTACATTGAGAGTTCTGGGGAACACTGTATAGGAAAATATTAGTCGGGCGATGCATTAGTGAATAATGCTGGTGGAAAATAAAATTCATAGAATATTTGGGATTGCACCATTCTGAGTGAATTATATATATATATATATACATACAAATATATTGAATTGCTCAATACATCTGTGAGCGAAGAGGTTTATGCACTCATCACTTTCAGATGGCTTTTGTTCCTTTGCAGGATGACAGCGCATTAAGTACAGTATTTCACAATTTTAGCCCTGAACTGAAAACCACCATCAACATTAAGTCCCCTGCTTAGCACATAACAATGACATTGTTGCGGGGTAAGCAATAGATGGTGACATATGAGATAGGATAGATACAAAAAGGGATAGGCTTACTGGGAAAAGTCGACCGTCAACAGTATGCTGGACGGCATCAACGCGACCATGGGGCGTCGGTACAGTGGGCCCAGCTGCCTTCCTTCGTGTTCTAACCAAAGGAGGAAACCTTCTTCTATTAGAATCACGCCAAAAGAATTTGTATAAAAGGGTGCCGCCCTCCCCCCCCCCCTTTTTTTTAATTTGTGTTCGTTCATTTTCTCCAACTTCTGTCCCTGGCAGCTAACATTTCCTTGTCGCCGCCGACAGTTGTTCCGTCGTCAATTGTCCGCCAGCAGCAAGGTAGGTGCTTCTTCCTCCTCTTCCCCGTTTCCTTTTTTTTTTTTTACATATACGTGGATGTGAACCCTAGCCTTAGGTGTACCTTTCACAAATTTGGAAACTTATCACCATATGAATGATATCTCTCTGTTAGCAATATTGTAATGAGCTTCAAAAGTAGCATCGATAACAGAGTAATAAACATCACTGGAATCACCGGAAAGACGAGAAAAGAATCATAGATGAATGTCGTTGTTTGCTCCTCTCCCCTTTTTTTTTATTGTGTGCAACCCAGTCGTGGGCGTATATCCCGCGGCTGAAGCAAAATTTGCGTGCGGCCTCTTCCATCGTTCTTGCTAGTTTGTTATCCACATAATTTCCATCTTTGAGATTCGACTATTAATGATTATATCGAATTCGTTAAGAATTTATGTGCATGATTCCTCTTTTAGCGTGAAGTAGTGATTCTTTTCCGTTTTTCTTCATTGTAGTTATTTGAAAGTGAACGTAAGGAATTCTCGTTAAGATGTCACCTGGAAATATTTATGCCGCTAAGCTGAGACGTGTTAACAACTCCAAAGATATGGCAAACATAAATGATGAGCTTTTCATCGTGCTTTATCCGAATGTTAGAACTCATCCCGGTCATAAGATAACCCTCCTTACAGGTTCAAAGAATGAAGAGGCTGCTCCGTCTGTTTCTCCAGTGCGTGTGATGAGGTTCTGTCTTCAAAAGAAAGAGTATCCAGCTTCTACTATTGATTTCAAAATTTGCCATAATCCACTGCGCTCTTATGAAGGATGGATGAGGCATATGTTGGGCAATGAGCGTATCAAAAATAACCTGAACAAAGCACAAGTTGTTGAAGATGTCATGGCGCCTGCAACACTTCGCATTAGGAAAGATGTTGCAGGTTTGATCACTTTTATCTCTCGATGGTGTCATTCCACACACACGGCCATATGTAGGTGGGGAGAAATAACCATCACTTTAGAAAGTGTAACGGTTTTGCTGAGTCTTCCAGTTGCAGGGAATCTTGATTTTAAGTTGTCCGCTGAAGAAGAGGTGATGTTCGCCACTCTAGTGAATAAGGCGGAAGGATATAATCAGAAGTAAAATGATGAAAAATTCTTTTATACTTGGTGGGTGTCTGAATGGTTTCCTACGAAACCAAAAGAAGGCCAAGTGTTGGATGATGTACTCAGTGTTGCCGCGTTCTTATCCTTGTGGCTTTCTAGAGATGTTTTTGATGATGGCTCTGGAAATAAGACCATAAGACGGAAGCTCGTCATGTTTGCTATTAAGCTGGCGCAAGGTGCAGTACTCCCCTTAGGCAGCCTGTTCCTTGGGTCTTTGTACTCTCATTTGGTTCCCTGGCAGCAGACATGTATGTTTCCAACGGGTATATGATAGTGGAGTCATATATTCACATTTCTTTTCTTCAAGCATGCTTATGGGAGCACTTTAAAGGTTATGCTCATATCCCTGCGACTTCGTTCTCCAGTATGTATGGAGGTTCCAGAATACTCTGTTGGCAGAAGAGGCGCCCAAAGCCTGGGTTGAATCTTATTGATTTTTTCGACAGCGTGCATGACATAGATTTTCGCCCGTGGGCACCGGTTCATCCTTCTGTAGTCCAGCCAAAAACCTTTGCTGCCTTTCCTGATATAGTGTTGCACACCGATGGAGAGGATATGAGTTTTGGAGAGACCATATTTATGCGAAGCTGCACACCAGGATATATTCCATCTTTCTTTAAATCCTTTACTGCAGTTCCGTATAACATTGACAGGGCCGCTCGTCAGATGGGATTTGATCAGGGAATCCCGTTTTGTCTCCCGCCAACGCCTTCGGTGGATCTTTTGACATCTGTTTTCGATACTAGCGACTTCACAACAAAGAAAATCCTACCATTATTGCTCCCAGGAAGAAAACCAGTGGTGACTGATAAGTATAACAAATTCTGGAGGGAAGAGCTCTTAACTTTTCAAAAATTCGCGGAAGAAGTTGTGACAATCCCGCGCGACAGGCATTTTCCTGAAACTTTGAAACAACATAAGCTGTTGAAGTCGCTTCCTTCGGGTAAACGAACCAGGGATCGTGTTTCCGAACAGAGTGAGGGCAGTCCCCAAAAAAAAGAGGCGAGGTCGAAGACGCGTGCAGGCGGCATTTGAACGATTTCAATAGCTCCGGTAATTTTTAATTCTTCTAATATGCAGGTACATACGTGATTTCTCTTAACCAGCCGATTTTAATTATTTCGAGGAAGCCTCACTAAAAGTCTTCCTTCTTTAAAATCAGGGTTTCGAGAATGAGAACGCTTTTGCTAGACTCGCACGTAGTCACAACATGGCGTCTCTAGAAGAGAAATCCGGCGATACTGAGTCTCTCGAAGACGAAGATGAGGCTGAAGATGAGGAAGGTTCAGAATCCGACAGTAATGAAAGAAGTACTTCTAAGCATAGTAGGGAATCTAACTCTTCCAGCGAGCCGGAAGATGAACAGGTACGTCTTCTACACATTTTCTGAAAAATGATTCGTTCTTTGACGTGAAATAAACATTAACCAGTGATATTGCAGGACAAAACCGTAATAGAAAACAATCTCGAGGTGGAGATGGATGATGATGCAGGGAACATTTCCGCCCCTTCTGATGAGAATGGAGATGATGCGTCCATGGTTGTAGATGTAACTGCCTCCAAAGAACCTCCCGGAAATGGTACGACATTAGTTATGCATTCCGTTGTTGGAGCCACTTTTGATCCCCCCTTTTGATGTCCCCTTCATAAACCATGTGTTGGTTGGAGGATTTAGCGTGCCGGCTAGGTATGCGGAGTTGTACACCAGGATATGGAAGAAGCATGGTCACATTGCCACTTTCAAGAAGATTAAGAGTCGTTTTTCACTGGTTAAACGTGTCGAAGAAGCTTTATCTTCAATTCCTGAAATGTGCAGCGCAACTGGGTGCGTCATTTCTGAGGAAATAGTTCAAAACTGGGATTTCCACCTGGATATGTTTGTGAACTTTGAGTTTAACGCCTCCTGGTTCTGTAAAGGATTTTCCAAAATCCAAAAGTTGCAGACTGAAATGACTAAAGTCCCTTCCGCGGATTTTATTAACCAACAAGAGGCATAAGTTTAGAAGTTATCCCAGAAGTTGAAGTTGAAGCAGGCTGCTCTCCAAAATATCTCCAAGAAGAATGAGCCATTGTTGGACTATTTCCATTGATGCTTTCACTTCATGAATTTTCTCCTCTTAGGCCTCCTCTTTTTTTTTGAAAAGGCAAAAGACGCCACTTTTACGTTTTTGATTTTCTGGTTATGAACTAGTAGGTGATTGCTCTGTGAGGATTTTTGAATTTGATTTACTCTTAGAATGATTTTGTGAGTAATTTTCTGGAAGTGATAATATTTGGATGAACTAACAAGTTGGAATGCAAACAGCGCAACCCTTTTGGAGAAATTGTGAATGTTATATGAAAAGGGGAAATACTAGAGTAATATGATATTCTTAGAATAACCGTATTATCGGATCTATTATCAACATGAGTTGACACATGCGTCGAGTCCCCAGTGAATTTCAAAACAATTGGTTGTGTATTGTTGTATTACGAAACTTACTTGTTCACGAGACCCAATAACAAAACTAGCTTTCCTGGAGAATTGCTTCGAATCCAGGTTATGACGCGTCTCTCAACGATGGGGAAGTCTTCAACCAATTTGTTTTTGTTGACTGCACGTGTCGACTTGTAGAGAAATGGAGGATCTCCAGTTCATAGACATAATTCTCCAGAGTTAATCTTTTCCTGGACGATGCGCTCCAGGCCGTTGCATTCACTGGTAGGATGATGGATGAACCTGTGGTAGTGGCAATACCTTGAATCTGTCTTTTCTCGATCAGTTGGCGAGCACCACACATGAGGTAGTTCAACTACTCCGTCTCGTACCCAATCTTCAAGCAACTCCAGAACTTTCCTCATTGGAAACGGGAAGCGCGGGTACCCTGAGTCTGGTTTTTCTCGTTTTAGTGGTTGTTGTCGTGAGAACTCTTGTGGGCCTTGATACGAAGATCGTTTCGAGAGTGAGGCGCGAGTATGCGTTGATATAGGCGCAGATCGTTTAGTTTGGCGGTTTTGCTGAAGTGCAACTTCTCTCGAGGGCCCTGCATCGGTGACAATAGCGCCATGAAGTGGTTGAACTGAGTACCGTTCGTCGTCGCAATTCTTGTCTTTATGGATGCCTTGGTAAATTTCCCCTTCTTCAGGCGCTTCTCTGTTCAGTAAAGTCAGAGCAGTCGTGGCTGTGGATTATTGAACAACTCTCTGAACTTCTGTGAGGGTCTTGAGATACAGATTTTCCATCAAAGCTTCATAAATCGGTTCCTTACCCTTATCTTGCAGGTATTATGACATTCCTGGCGATTCCCTCCCTTTGTGAAACTGTCTCGACTCTTTGTTGTTGGATGGATTTTGTTGATCGTTTCCTTTCGGCTCATGTCCGATGTGTCTACGCATTCTGTCTACATCATCATTGACGGAAGCACAAACTTCAGATAAAGATTCAACATTTTTTGTGTCACTTCTAAAACTGGTGGCACTTCTAAAATTGGTGGCGTCTTCCGAGCAAATGTTCGCTGATTCTTGCCACAACTGGTTTGCCATACTCTTTAAGAGACAAAACGTCTCATTTTGCAGCTTAACGATATCGACCTGATTCGCGACAACGTGCTTCAGCATTTTCGTCATATATTCCATGGTGATTGGATTTCGAGCATTCGTGATTTCGGAAGAGTTTGGCCGACCCGGGTACATCATAAAAGGGAAAGTTAGAATTGGTGATTGAAGTGAATTTTGGTTATTAGATCTAAGATCTACCCTCTTGAGATTGAGAAAATTGAAATGAAATTGAAAATTGATCTTGCAACCGAGAGATTAATCTCCCACCGTGTTCGCCAGTTGTTTTGGGATAAAAACTGATTCTGCTGTTTTTGGTAAACTTGAGTGTGTTGATGAGAAACGAATTCAACCCTTAAACAAATTTACTGCACAGGAGTACTTTTACATTCGAGAGATCAATCTGTAAGACTCTGTCCTAAACCAAGAAATGGCCGTTCCATATTCAATTCGGTCACAAAGTGAAGGAGAAGGGTTGATCTTAGGGAGGGAAGCGAAGAAGGTGTTTGAGACCAGAATGTTGAATTATGAAGGTGTAACTATTTTATAACTTGTATCAGAATGTGGAACTGGCTTGCAGAACGTAAGCTATCAGTTCTTAGTGTTTTCTGGATACTTGTATTGATAACATTTGTGTTTTTGTTGAAATAGGTTGAAATCCTATTTATACAAGTCATTGAGCGCACCTTGATCTCGTAGGAAGTGGAGGCAGTTAAGTAGTGGAGAAGTGGGGTTGTGCAAAAGGTGGTGATCATCACGTTTCCATTATGAGGGAAGACCGATCACCCTTTCACCCGCTACTCTCTTATTGTTGTTAACCGTCCGCCTTTTCCTGACACTTTCTCGTAATGGGCGCGTTGCACGCCGTACGCTGTAAACTGCCAGACCAATACCCCAGTAACCATCCCCCAGTTTGTGACATGTCTCGAGTATTTTTTTTGGAAAAATATATACAACATGTTAGAGCATAGCTCGGTCAACCTCGCATGCGTTGCTATATCAAGCATGTTTGTCAATGTTAGTAATCAAAACTATGAGTCTTGATTTCTAGTCTATTATAGCTAAGTCTCGAACTAGGATAGAAAAGTGTAGTTGATCTCAAGGACTTCATGGAGATTCATCATACAACGACGAAGATCTACTCAAGGAACCGTGGAACTTCATCAACAAAAAGGTATGTGCAGACTTGAACTTATCTATCACTCAAAAGTCTATCTATTCTATCTCCTACTTCTTATGAGACAAAAAGTCGTATGCTATATAGACTGGATACACATTTAACATTTCGAGCTGAGTATTCACTACTTATATTTTTCTCGAAATCGTGTGTTGGTAAAGCGTTTCGCTTTGATCAAGTTTATCTTCACCTAGTGATGAAAGTCATGAAAAGTATCAATTACTTTGAGAATTGCTCTGACGTGAAACGGTCTGTGAATAACGACTATATAACGTCCTCTGAGAATGTCTCGATGATTGGAATGAGAGTTTATCTTACATAACCATGTATTCCTTAATCCGAAGTTTTTTAACTTTGTTGATTGAGAGAAACCGGAGGAATTGTCTTTGCCAAGTCCGCGAACTGACAGAAGTTCTCTTACCGAGAATTTCTGCTGGAATTTCCAAAAACTCGTTTGCGTGTTTAGTCCGCGAACTGGCGGAAGTCTCTTTTCCGAGATTTTCTGCTGAGTTTGGAAAACTCTGTCGGTTGCCTTAAGTCCGCGAACTTGTTTGTGAGCTTAAGTGGTTATGATCTAAAGATGTGCTCTGAACATGAAACTTAAATTACTAAGGAATGCTTTATGCAAACCGTGGCTATAAATTTCATGAGACGATTCATCGAATCGAATCATCTTTGTTTCAATTGTGTCTTGTGTAGTTACAGAAGATCTCATAGCAATTGAACAACTCTCTAACTAGTTCATTTGAGTCAATTGAACTAGTTATGGTGAAGAAGAACTAGGTTAATATGAAATGCTCATATGGTTAACCTTTTGGGTTACTATATTGAACCAACATACACCTACACGTTTGGGTACGGTTTTCACAAACCCAGTAAACGTCTACCCAAGTGTGTGTGACAAGCTAAGTTTTCGATCTAACGGTTGAGAAATATTAGCTTGAATCTAAATCAGGTTTTCATCTAACGGTGAATATGGATTGCTTTGTAACTAAGGGAAAACCTTGATTTGAAGGCTATATATAGGAGACATCTAGCATTGTGCAAAACTAATCCCCACACGTCTGTGTGATACTAGTGCGCTCGCTAGAGTCGATTCTCCTTTAACCTTTGGTTTTCTTCTCTAAAACCAGGTTAACGACTTAAATACTTTATTGGGACTGTGAAGCCAGACCTATACTACTTTTATCGTAGTTGTGTGGTATGACCTTGCTTCTTCTATCGTACGAGTAAAATCTATTGATTGGCTTGAGATCGTGAGTGTTCTCCGATAGGCAAGATAAAGAAGTCACAAACATCTTCGTCTCACTGTTTGTAATTCCTCGACAAACCGCTTGGGTAGTCAAAAAGGATTGTTGAGAGGTGATTGATTAATCTAGGTTGTTCTTCGGGAATATAAGACTGGATTATCAATCGGTTCCTGTTCACCTTGATTTTATATCTTAAGACGGAACAAAACCTAGGGTTTTTCTATGGGAGACAGATTTATCCTTTAATAGACTTTTCTGTGTGAGACAGATTTGTTTATTATCAAGTGTGCGATTTTGGGTTGCAGCAACTCTTAGTTGTGGGTGAGATCAGCTAAGGGAATCAAGTGCGCAGTGTCCTGCTGGGAGCAGAGGCGTAGGAGTATGATTGTACCTTGGATCGGTGGGAGACTGATTGGGGTTCAACTATAGTCCAGTCCAAAGTTAGCTTGGAGTAGGCTAGTGTTTGTAGCGGCTTAATACAGTATGTATTCAATCTGTACTAGGTCCCGGAGTTTTTCTGCATTTGCGGTTTCCTCGTTAACAAAACTTCTGGTGTCTGTGTTATTTCTTTTCCGCATTATATTTGTTATATAATTGAAATAATACAGGTTGTGCGTTAAAGTTTAATCGATTAGAGATCTGACCTTGTGGTTGTTGATTTCATTGATTAACACTTGGATATTGGTCTTTGGTGACATCCAAGTTATTACTTGTGTTTGATTAAAGACTCGCTATTTTTTTAGCTTGAGTAAATCAAAACAAGTGAGAGATATTAACTCCTTGAGATACTTTTATCTAGATTGAGTCTGACTGTCTAGTTGATTGTCTAGAAAAGTATTTCGGATTTAGTCCATACAGATTGCTAAGCGAAATATTGGTGGTGTTAGACCCCCGCTTTTTCAATTGGTATCAGAGCAGGCAAACACGTTTAAGACCTCATCAGTTTGTGTTTGTAGCGATCTGACTCTATGGACAGAGGTGTTATCTCTATTAACGTACCACCAGTCTTTTATGGCTCAAACTACTCAGCGTGGAAAGTTGCAATGTGTGCTTATCTTCAAGCATGTGATTTTCAAACCTGGCTATGTATTGTTAAAGGCTATAATCCTCCGGTTAATACAAAAGACGATGTATCTATACCAAAGGAGGTTGGTAGTTATAGTCCTGAAGAATCTCTTGCTGCAATGCAAAACTCTTTTGGATTAAATGCTATCAGATAGGATGTTACCCCAGATCTTCAGTACTATATGGCTACTTGCACTAAGTCTAAAGAAGCCTGGGATATCTTAGAAACTGTATTTGAAGACAAGATATATGTTTCTAAGAAACATGCCATCAATGGAGGAAACAACCTCAACACTCCTTCCACGAATACCTCATGTGGACAGGTGACAATTCTTGATCCAAATTCTGTTCAAACCTTTGCATTCAACGCTGTTTCCGAGACAAGTAAATCCTCTAACTTATCTTGCGCTGATGAGTGTTGTTCATCTGGTTATCGGTTCAATAAACCGTTGTTAACAGAAAGGAACAAGGATTTTATAAAGATGAGCGTTAGATGTGATAAACATCCCCTGTCAGCTATTGCTTCTAAAGATTCTATGGAAGATAAATCTCTTTGTGTCGACGTCTTGAATACGTCTGTTGGATGTGAATCTACAGCTCTCGCGGCAGAAACCTCCATACACTCAAAATTTGATTCAGAAATTGAGTCTGACACAGGGATTTTCGATTTCTTGAACAAAGAGGTCCTTCAAGAAAATCTTCAATTAAAAGCTTTATTGAAGAAACTGGAATCTTTAATCCAAGTGAAAGATCTTGAGATAGATTGTCTTAATGATCAACTAACCAGGACCATTTTTCTAAAGAAAAAAAGATTAATACTCTCAAAGATGATCTTCAACGATTATCTGGAAGTTCTGATAAAATCTCAACAATGTTATTTGGTCAGAAATCCCCTGGAAACACTAATGGTTTAGGATTTAAGAGCAAGATGCAGGTATCGTCAACTATGTTCCTAAGTGTCATGGGAAAACAAAGACTGGCAGTTGTGATAAACAGAAGGCACTTCAACAAGACAAATGATCGTCGGTTTGTTCGTTTTGTGGAAATGCAAATCATGTTCAGAACACGTGTTGGAGGTTCAAGCAGAGGAATAAAATAATTTCTAAACTACAAGAGAACATGCAAAAGTTGAATCTGGATAATCAAAGGTCGTGCAAAACCAATGCTTCCAGAATCAGAAGGAGGAGGAAACCTGTTTATACAACAAGCCTTGACAAGCAAGGGGAGCATCTGGATCACTTTGTCTCTGGTTGAGCTCGGAGACGCCTGCATCCTCATTCTTAGCTTGAGATGTTGAGGCTCTACATCTTGTGGCTCAAGTATGTATCTATGTTTGTTAAGAAAATATCCAGCTAACGATATTGATTGTGGATCCTTAAACAGTGAAAGACTGTGTCAAGGATTAGGGTTTGACACTTATAAATCTTCTTATCTTCTTCTTTCTTCTCATACGTTTTCATGGCTCATGTAACTAGAGGCTCTTCCAAAAGACTTGAGGAGAAAATGGATAGTCTTGAATCCAGGATTGACCTAATCGAAGATGATCTTGAAGAATATAGAGAATACGAGAAGATTATTCAAGGTGAGTGAAATGATTGTTAAGAGGTATAGATACCTAGTAAGTCTTCTTTTTGGATTAGTTGGAAGAATAACTAGCGTTTTAAATAGCGAAGATTGTGACTACACATAGCTATTTTTGTTTTCATCTTCTTATGTTATTTTTTAGGTTTATTGGTTTTTAAATTATAAAAATATTTGGAGGATGATATTATTGTAGTATTAATCTGTTTTGAAGTATTGCAATATTTTTATGGGATATGTATTGTTTGCGTCCGTGAACTTGAAGGTCCCATATTGTGTCAAAAGTGAAGTCGTTCATAAATTGATATTCGTATTGATGAAAGGACGAATGGACTTTTGACAATTACAAAGTTATGCCTATGCAGTCATTTATTTGATGGAAAATAGGATGAAATCTTTTGTTTGACAAGGATAAAGTCTATTATGTCGTTATGCAAATAGTGATGGAAAATAGAATAGATCCTTGTATGTTATCCATGGTATTGATCTTCATTGATCCATTTTGTAATGTTTTACCGTGAAGGCTCCATTGTGTATCTTATGTTGAGCACCTTACAACTATGTCGATTAATATTGGCCTTGTTGGTTGTTCCATGAGATGCTATATGTTGAGCATTCTTGAACTAAATTAATCATCTTGATTGGTTATTTAGTTATTTGCTCCGAAAGTCTTCTTTTGTCGAGCAAAATCATTTGACAATTAAATTGATTGCTTCGGTGATTAGTTTGGTTCTGTATCCAATTAGATTAATTATAGGTTCTCTTGTAATTAATCTAGTTGAGTTTGTCATATATTCCACAAGTTCTTGTGTTGAGTATATGAACGGCTATACTAATCATGTTCTATTGGTTGATGTAGTCGTATATTCCGTAAGGTTTTCCTTATGTTGAGTATTTGAACGATTAAGGTAGTCATCTTCGTGTGGTTATCTTAGTCGTAGCTCCGTGAGTTTTCTTATGTTGAGCACAATCGATTAAATTGATCACTTTCGTGGTTTGATTTAGTTGCGTATTCCAATTAAATTAATCATGGGTTTACTTGTGATTAATTTGGTTGAGTTTTGGATATAGAAAATCATTTCCATGGTTTTTGGTGTCCAATTAAAAAAATCCTTCTTTTCTTTCGAAATTAAGGTCGCTCTTGTTGTTCTTTCGGGAATGACATCAAATGGGGGAGAGTTCTTTTGAACTTGTGCTTAATGGTAATATCTTGCGGGGTGTGCGGATGTGGAATTTTATAGGGGTTATCTTGTATCTTAAAACTCCTTGATGAATGCATTTAGTTTCGGCTTTATGATTGCACCTAAATTAAGTTGGTATGTATTTTTTCTTTTAGTCTATGAAATGTCTCTTGTGGAAATTTCATTATGATCCCGTTCTTTTGCCTTTGCCAATTTTATTGACAAAAAGGGGGAGAAATAATGTAGTTCACACTACGAATACATATGGTTTTCGGATCATTGTGTGAGGGGGAGTGGTTTCCATGATCGATATGGAGTATTGACTAAGGGGGAGTGATACATATCACCATAGTATTGTTGTTAAAGTCGTGATGCAATTGGACTTTGATGTTACATAATGATACTATGACACTGTATAATAATGATCGAGAATATCGATTTCTCTCATTGTTATAGCTACTTGGAAGGACGAAGATTTCAAGGAACGATGAATATTAGACTATGGAATAGGAGCCACTAAAGTTTATCTTTTTTGTATTCCATATGTATTAATAGTTTTGTCATTAAAATTGACAAAGGGGGAGATTGTTAGAGCATAGCTCGGTCAACCTCGCATGCTTTGCTATATCAAGCATGTTTGTCAATGTTAGTGATCAAAACTATGAGTCTTGATTTCTAGTCTATTATAGCTAAGTCTCGGACTAGGATAGAAAAGTGTAGTTGAGCTCAAGGACTTCATGGCGATTCATCATACAACGACAAAGATCTACTCAAGGAACCGTGGAAATTTATCAACAAAAAGGTATGTGGAGACTTGAACTTATCTATCACTCAAAAGTCTATCTATTCTATCTTCTACTTCTTATGAGAAAAAAAGTCGTATGCTATATAGACTGGATCATACACATTTGATATTTCGAGCTGAGTATTCACTACTTATCTTTTTCTCGAAATCGTGTGTTGGTAAAGCGTTTCTCTTTGATCAAGTTTATCTTCACCTAGTGACGAAAGTCATGAAAAGTTTCAATTACATTGAGAATTGCTCTGACGTGAAACGGTCTGTGAATAACGGCTATATAACGTCCTCTGAGAATGTCTCAATGATTGGAATGAGAGTTTTGATTACATAACCATGTATTCCTTAATCCGAAGTTTTTGAACTTTGTTGATTGAGAGAAACCGGAGGAATTGGCTTTGCCAAGTCCGTGAACTGACGGCAGTTTTCTTACCGAGAATTTCTACTGGGATTTTCCAAAAACTCGTTTGCGTGTTTAGTCCGCGAACCTAGTCCGCGAAATGGCGGAAGTCTCTTTGCCGAGATCTTCTGCTGAGTTTGGAAAACTCTGCCGGTTGCCTTAAGTCCGCGAACTTGTTTGTGAGATTAAATGGTTATGATCTAAAGATGTGCTCTGAACATGAAACTTAAATTACTAAGGAATGCTTTATTCAAACTGTGGATATAAAGTTCATGAGCCGATTCATCGAATCGAATCATCTTTGTTTCAATTGTGTCTTGTGTAGTTACATAAGATCTCATAGCAATTGAAAAACTCTCTAACTAGTTCATTTGAGTCAATGGAACTAGTTATGGTGAAGAAGAACTAGGTTAATATGAAATGCTCATATAGTTAACCTTTTGGGTTACTATGTTGAACCAACATACACGTACACGTTTGGGCACGGTTTTCACAAACCCAGTAAACGTCTACCCAAGTGTGTGTGACAAGCTAAGTTTTCGATCTAACGGTTGAGAAATATTAGCTTGAATCTAAATCAGGTTTTCATCTAACGGTGAATATGGATTTCTTTGTAACTAAGGCAAAACCCTGATTTGAAGGCTATATATAGGAGACATCTAGCATTGTGCAAAACTAATCCTCACACGTCTGTGTGATACTAGTGCGCTCGCTAGAGTCGATTCTCCTTTAACCTTTGGTTTTCTTCTCTAAAACCAGACTAACGACTTAAAGACTTCATTGGAATTGTGAAGCCATACCGATACTACTTTTATCGTAGTTGTGTGATCTGATCTTGCATCTTCTATAGTACAAGTACAATCTATTGATTGGCTTGAGATCGTGAGAGTTCTCCGATGGGCAAGATAAAGAAGTCACAAACATCTTCGTCTCAATGTTTGTGATTCCTCGACAAACCGCTTGTGTAGTCAAGAAGGATTGTTGAGAGGTGATTGATTAATATAGGTTGTTCTTCGGGAATATATGACCGGATTATCAATTGGTTCCTGTTCACCTTGATTTTATATCTTAAGACGGAACAAAACCTAGGGTTTTTCTGTGGGAGACAGATTTATCCTTTGATAGACTTTTCTGTGTGAGACAGATTTATTTATTATCAAGTCTGCGATTTTGGGTTGCAGCAACTCTTAGTTGTGGGTGAGATCAGTTAAGGGAATCAAGTGCGCAGTGTCCTGCTGGGATCAGAGGCGTAGGAGTACAACTGTACCTTGGATCAGTGGGAGACTGATTGGGGTTCAACTATAGTACAGTACGAAGTTAGCTTGGAGTAAGCTAGTGTCTATAGCGGCTTAATACAATGTGTATTCAATCTGGACTAGGTCCCGGGGTTTTTCTGCATTTGCGGTTTCCTCGTTAACAAAACTTCTGGCGTCTATGTTATTTCATTTCCGCATTATATTTTATATAATTGAAATGATACAGGTTGGCATTAAGATCATCAATTGGAAATCCAACATTTGGTTGTTGATTGATATTGGTTGATCCTTGGATATTGGTCTTTGGTGCCATCCAAGTTAATCCTTGTGTTTGATTAAAGACTCGCTATTGTTTTAGCTTGAGTAAATCAAAAAAAGTGAGAGACATTGACTCCTTGAGATACTTTAATCTAGATTGAGTCTGACTGTCTAGTTGATTCTCTAGCAAAGTATTTCGGAGTTAGTCCATACAGATTGCTAAGCGAAATATTGGGTGGTGTTGTTAGACCCCCCCGCTTTTTCACAACAGGCTGCTGAATGTGTCAAGTCATGAGACTCGCTGATTAAAGTAACATACAACGCTTTTTGGTCAAATAATAAAATTATTTGTGGAATCAATATTTATAAAGCATTGTTTATAATTGATGCACATGAAACATCATTTTTGAACAAGCTGCTAAAATAATCGATGTGCAGGAAGCATCGTTGTTTTAGAGCTCGTCCAAATTAGTCGCGAGTTGAATGTCTTAAAAAGATCGTGACCGTCCACCTTTGGGCGATCATTTGGGAATCCTATGAGCAAGCCACAACTTGGCCGATCGTTCCCTGGGAGGAGGGATGGCCGGTGATTACAGCGTTACCTTGTTGGCCTCTTGAAAATAAATCTAGACCATCCGACTAATCTAACGAAGTTGGATGAACGAGACGATTTGCGGCAGTTGCATACTGGCGTTGGTTCAATTTAGGGTTTTGAAGACGTGTGGCTAACCCTATTTAGGCTAATCGATTCAAGGCACTGGACATTGGTTTGAGCAGGCCGATTGGTCATATGCAAAGGCGAGCTGCCGGTGAGCATACTGACATCTATTGGTCCACCTAAAATTAGATCTAAGCCATTCAATTTTGCTGGCGAAGATGGACGGACGTGATCGATTTGCGACAGAAGCGCGCTGCTGCAATGCAACTTTAGGGTTTCTGCAACAGCGTGTTCACCCTACTTTGAGTAATTGGTTTGATGCACTCTTGGCCTGCCATGGGCAGGTCGATCAACTAGGGATGGAGTTGGGTCGCCGGCGATCACGTTGGCGCCTCTTTAATCGTCTGAAACACGATCTGAGCCTTCCAACTTGGCTGGCTAAGTTGAACGGATGTGATGATTTTAAGACCGTTATGGTCGGTCTAGCTCGTTTGAGATTTTCTTTCCAGCGCGATCACCCTGGTTTTGGATAGCGATCCGGGGTGTTGCGGGTGAATTAAAGGGATTCCGACCGGCTGGGATGCTAGTGGGCCCGCCGGTGACATCATGGAGGTTTCTTGGTTCATCTGGGAAGAAGTTAATTTCGTTGAATTGCGTGGCCAAATCGTGTGGCCGTGGTCTCTCTTTAAGACTGACATGGACAATCTAAGTTTTCCTTAAGGAATTTAAGCGCGTCGATCGTGCTATCTTTTAATTAAAAAGTGCGTCGATACGAAGATCTCTTTATCAGAGAGTGGTGCAGCCTGTGTGAGCACTTTCACGCGGATCTCAATACTGATATTTCAGGAGATTCGTGCTACTCCGCTGTGAGTGAACATTAATCGTCATGTGATGGGTGTCTAAAACACCCAATTTCGATAACGATTTCTCATGCTTTTGTTATTATTTTTCTTGTTATTTTGTATATTACGCGTCTTTTCCATGTTTTCAGGTACAATGGCTTAAGCTCATAAAAAGGAAGAAAAAAAGCTATAAAATGAGTCGCATCGAGAACTAGGAGTTGTTGACGATTCTCGACAACTATGAACTCAGAACTCATACCAATTGAGTCATGAGCTAGGTGGACCACAAGCAGCTGGGCTTGAAGATTAAGTTGTGGGCTTGTCACTGGTGTTTCAACACAAGAATGCCGCACATGTGCAACTGAAGAGGATAATTTAGGTCTACAAGCAGAAATGGCAGTGTACAAATACAAACTACAAAGAGATGAAGTTATGTCTCTTTTGAAACCAGGTTCAGTTCTCTTTTGAAATCGAAGTTCAATTGTATCACAACTTCGACAACAATACTATGGTGATATGTATCACTCTCCCTTAGTCAATACTCCATCTCACATGGAAACCACTCCCCCTTACATAATGATCTGAAAACCATATGTATTTGTAGTGTGAACTACATATTAATTCTCCCCCTTTTTGTCAATAAATGGGCAAAGGTACGAAAACGGGATCTTAATGAAATTTCCGAAAGAGACATTTCATGACCAAAAGAAAGCATATATCATCTAATTTAGATGCAATCATAAAGCCTAAGCTAAATGCATTCATCAAGGAGTTTATAAAGATACAAGATAACCCCTATAATATTCCACAGCCGCACTCCCCACAAAGATTTGGCAATTAAGCACAAGTTCAATTAAGAACTCTCCCCCATAATATGTCATTCCCGAAAGAACAAAAAGAGCGACCTTAATTTCGAAAGAAAAGAAGGATTTATTTGGACATAACAAATCACATACAAGTATGAATTTGAATCCAAAATACTCAATTAAATTAACCATAAGAGAACCCATGATTAATTTAGTCGGAAATGCTCAACATAAGTGAAACTTATGGAGACTCAAAAATACTCAATTAGATTAATCACAAAGAACCCATAATTAATCTAATTGGAATACACAACCAAATTAATCACGAAAAGTAATCAATTTAATTGGTCATTCTCGACATATGAAAACTTACGGAGCAACAACTAAATAACCAAACGAGGATGATTAATTTAGTTGATCATGCTCGACATAAAATACCTCACGGAGCAACAACTGAGCTAAGAATAACTCAGTCGATTGTGATCAACATAAGACACTTTATGGAACAACACAGTATATGCACAAAAATTGTGGACCGGAGGTCGACGAAATACTTTGGAATAATCAAAGATTCATTCTATTTTCCATCACCATTTACACAATGACATGCAATATACATAATCCTTGTAAACAAAAGATTTTAACCTATCTTTCATCAACAATTGACATAATAGGCTTAACTTTTGTATTTGTCAACAGTTCATTCCTTCTTTTATCAACACATGCATATTGACATATAAAGGACTTAACTTTTGACAAGGTATGGGACAATCACAATTCACGGACGCAAACACACATATCCCATAAAAAATTGCAATATATAAAACCATATCATCTTCTAAACAATTTTAGAATTTAAACCAATAAATCTAAAAACATGAAGATGAAAACGTTGGACATAGCTATGTGTAGTCACAATAATGGCTATTCCAAACTCTAGTTATTCTTCTAAACAAAACAAGAAAATAGAAGATTTACTAGGCATTATAGAGCTTTCTCGGAGTATCTACAAAGAATTCCTTCTCATTATTGAAGAAACTATTGATTACGGGATCATTTAATTCCTCTAGGTCTTCAGAAATATCAGTTAACTCACTGAGTTCTCTTTTTAGTTCACACAAGGTGTTCTTGGTTAGAGACAACATTTGTTCATAGTGAGTTATCTTTTCCAAAGAGGAAACGATTTGAGATTTTAAATCATTTCTCTTTTTAATGAAATCTTTCACCATGCCTCTAAAATCATTATCATAATAAACAGACAAGGGAAAGTTAGAGGAAGAACCTTCTTTATTGATTGTCGACTTCGCTTTCTTTATTCTTGAGGAAGAGATTCCTTCACAAAGATACACATTAATTGCTTCAACTGCATCTCTATTTGAGATCCCTCTAGTCACAGGAGCCATGAGACTGTATCTTTTGAACAGAAATGAGAAATAGAGGACACAAGAATAAAACCGGATTTATGAACCCTAAACCATAGAACACCTTGAAAAAGTCTTTCAGGATTTGTTATCCACTTTCTATCCTTTTAGGAGAATATTTTCTTAACAAATATAAGACAAGGAATTACAAAAACAACAACTTGAGCCATTTTTAGTGCAAACCTCATTTTTCCCAAGCTAAAAATGAGGATGCGGACGTCACCAACATTAGCTGGTGACAGAGTGAGCCATATGCTTACATCTCTTATTTTTTCGTGGCTTATCGCTGGTTGTTGTGTAAACAAATTTCTTACCTCGTCTAGATCTGGCTTTTTTTAAAAGAGCTTGGTTATCCGGACCCAGATTCATTTTATGCATGTTATCTTGAAGTTTGGTGATTCTCTTATTGCTCCTTCTGAATCTCCAACAAGTATTCTGTTCATGCTTCGAATGTCCACAAAAAGAACAAGTTAATGAGGATTTTTCATCTTTATGTGACTCCTGTTTAACACAACAATCAACAGTCGTTGTTCCTTGATTAGTCGGTGTGGACAACTTTGAGCTTTGAGTTTTGCTTTTGAACCCCAAACCATTAGTGTTTCCAAAGGATCTCTGACCAAATAACATTGCTGCAATTTTGTCAGAGCTTCCAGATAACCTTTGTAGGTCATACTTGAGAGTGTTAATCTCTTCTTCCTTTAGAGACATGGTTCTGACGAACTTATCATTAAGACGCTCTATCTCAATATTTTCGCCTGGAGTGATGATTCAATCTTTTTTAAGGAGGACTTTAAGTGAAGGTTCTCTTGAAGAATCTCTTTATTCAGGAGATCAAGAACCTCTGTGTCATACTCAAGTTCTGAATCAGACGTTGAAGTGGAGAGAGAATCTGTAGTAGACTCATCTGAGACATCTAGAGTAGATTTGTCTTCCATTGAATCATCTGAAGCATTAACTGAAGATGGATATTCATCACATCTATTCCTCTTCTTTATCAAATCCTCGACCTTTCTGATTATCAGTGATTTATTAAAATCAACATGATTGGAGCAACATTCATCAGCCCAAGACAAGTGAGAGGATGCACTTCTTTTGGTCACAGAGTTGAGCGCGAGCGTTCTGCCTATGTCAAGATCAATAATTTTTAACTTTCCAATCAGAGTGTTTCTGGAAAGTGTATCAAGGTTATTTCCCTCAACGATGGCATGCTTCTTAGAATCGTATCTAGATGGCAGCGATCTGAGAGTTTTCATCACAATGTCCTTTTCAAGAATAGTCTTACCCAATGCAAAAGATGTATTAAAAATTTCAGACACTTTGTGATTACAATCATCAAATGTTTCTTCATCTTCCATACAAAGGTTTTCCCAATCGGAATTAAGGTTTTTAAGCCTAGCTTCCTTTTCAATGGTATTACCTTCGAATACAGTTTCTAATATATCCCACGCTTCTTTAGACTTAGTGCAATTTGACATATGGTACTGAAGATTCGGGGTAATGGCATGTATGATGGCATTCAAACCGTTGGAATTTTGCTGTGCAGCAAGTATTTCGGCAGAGCTGTATTCACCAATATTCTTGGGAAGGTTTATATTTCCAACTGCCACAATGGAAGCATCATAGCCATTAACATCATATACCCATGATTGAAAATCATGTGCTTGAAGAAAAGCTCGCATAACAATTTTCCACCATAAGTAATTAGAGCCATCAAAGACTGGTGGTACGATGATAGAGATAACACCTCTGTCCATAGAGTCAGATCGTTACAAACACGGACTTATAAGGTCTTGAACGTGTTTGCCTGCTCTGATACCAATTGAAAAAGCGGGGGTACAACAACCACACCCAATATTTCGATTAGTAATATATATGGACAAACTCTAATATACTTTCAAGAGAATCAACTAGACTCAATCTTAATAAAGTATATCAAAGAGTTATTTCTCTCTTTCTCGATTCAATTCTTACTCAAGCAAATAGTAATTTGCGAGTCTAATTGAATACAAGATAAATCACTTGAACGGTACCAAAGACCAATGTTCAAGTATCAATCTATTTCAATCAACAACCAAAGGTCGGATTTCCAATTGATTGATTCTAACGCCAACCTGTGATATTTCAATTATATAACAAAATATAATGCGGAATAGAAATAACACAGACACCAGAATTTTGTTAACGAGGAAACCGCAAATGCAGAAAAACCCCGGGACCTAGTCCAGATTGAACACACACTGTATTAAGCCGCTACAGACACTAGCCTACTACAAACTAACTTCGGTCTGGACTGTAGTTGAACCCCGATAAATCTCACACTGATCCAAGGTATAGTTATGCTCCTACGTCTCTGATCCCAGCAGGATACTACGCACTTGATTCCCTTAGATGATCTCACCCACAACTAAGAGTTGCTACGACCCAAAGTCGAAGACTTTAATAAACAAATATGTACCACACAGAAAAGTCTACAGGAATAGATAAATCTGTCTCCCACAGAAATACCTACAAGTTTTTGTTTCGTCTTTTGATAAATCAAGGTGAACAAGAACCAATTGATAAACCGGACTTATATTCCCGAAGAACAGCCTAGTATTATCAATCACCTCACAATAATCATAATCGACGCGGCGAAAGAAGATATTGTGGAATCACAAACGATGAGACGAAGATGTTTGTGACTACTTTTCTATCTTGCCTATTGGAGATATAAATCTCAAGTCAATCGTTACGATTATACTCAAAACTATAGAAGATGCAATATCAGATCACACAACTACGAGAAAGTAGTATCGGTATGGCTTCACAATCCCAATGAATTCTTTAAGTCGTTAACCTGGTTTTTAAGAAGAAACCTAAGGTTAAAGGAGAATCGAATCTAGCTACAACTAGTATCACACAGGAGGTGTGGGGATTAGGTTTCCCAGTTGCTAGAGTTCTCCCTTATATAGCCTTTCAAATCAGGGTTTGCAATCAATGTTAGCTTGGTAACAAAGCATTCAATATTCACCGTTAGATGAAAAACCTGATTAAATTCAAGCTAATATCGATCAACCGTTGGATCGAAAACTTAGCTTGTTGCACACAAATGGAATGCACGATTTTAGGTTTGTGTAACCATACCCAAACATGTACATTTGTTGGTTCAACAATAGTTAACCAAGTTAGCCATATGAGCACTTTCATATCAACCATATTCTCCTTCACCATAACTAGTTCAAATGAATCAAATAAACTAGTTAGAGAGTTGTTCAATTGCAAGGAAATCTTTTGTAACTACACAAGACACAATCGAAGCAAACCGATTTGATTCACTCGAATCGGTTCATGAACTTTATAGCCACAGTTTGCATTTAGCATTCCTTAGTTAATGTAAATAAGTTCACAAACAATCGTCTTTAGGTATAACCAACTTAAGTTCGCAGACTTAGTTCGCGGACTTAAGTTCCCGGAAGGAGTTCTCAAACTCCAGCAGATTTTCTCGGGTCGAGAACTTCCGCCAGTTCGCGGATTGGGTTAGCGGACTGAGTTCACGGCTCTTGTTCCGGTTCTCTTGATCAACAAAGTTCGCAAACTTCGGTTCAAGGAAAAAATGACTTATACATATATGTGTTGCCACACAATGCTTATATCCAACATTGGTTATATAATCTAAACTCTCATTTTAATCATTGAAAAATTCTTAGAGGACGTTATTATATAGTTGTTATTCACAAACTATTTTTCGTCAAAGTAAGCAATTTTCAAAGTGATTGAAACATATCATGACTTTCGTCACTAGGTAAAGATGAACTTGGCCAAAGCAAAAGCTTACCAACACATATTTCGAGAAATAGATAGGCGAGATAAACTCGGCTCAAAATAACAAATGTGTATAATCAAAGTCCATATAGAAAAACGACTTTTGTCTCAAGATAGGAGATAGAGTAGATAGACTTTTGATTGATAGATAAGTTCAAGTCTCCACATGCCTTTTAGTCGATGAAGTTCCACCAGTTCCTTGAGTACTCATTCGTCTTGTATGATGATTGCCATGGAGTTCTTGAGCTCAACTACACTTTCTATCCTAGTCCGAGACTTAGCTATAGTAAACTAGAAATCAAGACTTATAGTTTTGATCACTAATATTGACAAACATGCTTGAAATAGCAACGCATGCGAGTTCGACCGAGCAATGCTCTAACACATAATATTATCATCACGGAGAGGGTTAAGACGAATAGAACGTATTTTGACAACATCTTTTGTTGTCAAGCACTTGGTGCTCAACTTATAGACTTATGTTGAATGAGAATTTTGGGGCACATACATACCAATTCTACATAAAGAGATTCATGTAGGACTGAAATATCGACAAAAAACTAAAAAACTCCAAATCTATGTGAACAACTAATGAGACAAAAATTTAGAGTTTATAATGTCTCGGCACTCTAAATAGCAATTTCACATGTGAATCATGTAAATTAACACGGGATAGCAAGAACACCCCCGAGGAAATATACCAAACTACAACGAAGATCAACCATAACTGCTACAAATTTTTAAAAGATACGTTAAATTTCGACGAACTGCTTTGAGTGGGAGTCATCACATATAATTTTGAAAGTTAAAAGATATGTGTGTATGATATATCAGTAATTATATTAAGAGTAAAATCAGTGAGTTGAATACAAAAATCACCTGAATTGAGAGATCGTTTCATGAGTGGCTATAAGGGTTTCTCCATAACTTAGCTTGGATGAACAAATACATCTGTAGATTTGAACAATCCTACAAAGTAATAGAACATGCATAGTTATCAAAAAAAAAAAAGCATTAATGCAATCAGAATAAAAATTATATCAAGACTGTGATAAAAATAGTTGTTTATAGAACAAATCTATCTATAGTATTATCACAGCTTGATATTAACCTAATCAGATTGATATAATGTTTTACTGAATTTTATTTCCACTGCTTATTCCTTCAGAAAGCTAAACCTGCTGCAAATCCTGCTTCCAAAAAGGAAAGTAGCTCTGATGAAGAACCTGCTAAACCTGCTGCTGTAAAAAAAGTATCGATTGAACAAAGTTGTAATAATCAATTTACAATATAATTCTGCTATTCTTATGGGCTTGATGTTTATTCATTTCGCACTTAATTTTTTATTTCATACCCATATGCAGAGACAAATTTGTGATGTTCCAAGACAGATTTGGCATAACACCGACCAAAATAGGATGTTAGTAATAAATTTTTTGTCGAAGTTTATCTCTAGCTGTTGTAGATTTCGAATTAACATGAAGGCAAATTTAATTTGACAGTAGACACAACATATATTTTGTGACGTCACGCGTTTCAAAATCATTAAAATAGGCAAAAGACATCCTAATTTAATGAACCAAACTATTTTAACAAAAGAAAAAAACGCCATTGCTATTTATGAGACAAAATTGTAAGCTTCCCATTTAATCCGTCATTTCTCTTAATTCTCTTCTCAAATATAATTCAGTATTACCCAATTAACTCTCTTCTCAAATAAAATTCACTATTACCCGATTAGGCAGTCCCATAGGCTAAATTCAGTTCTTACTAATCTGTGATGCATAAATGAAGTAAACTTCAGTGGTTAAGTTCATTTTATCTCCCCCTGCTTACGATTCCAATGATATTTCCCTGATATTAATCTTAAGTACAAAACACAGTTTGGCTAAGTTAGCCTGTGTTAGTGGTGGTCCAGATTTGTCCTCAAAAAGATAAATCTGCGGTTGTAGTTCTCCTGACCACACCCTCATCTCGCACGTGTAAGTGGTGGCCAAGATTTCATCTCCCAATTGATAAATCTCTGGCTGTAATTTCTCCCATGAAACTAACATTTAATGATCCATTAATGGAGATCTAATATAATAAATGATTAATCTAATAAATACCTAACTAATTAGTGTTTCACACTAATTGATGATAATAAATGATTTATTAATTGGTCATAATAATGTTTGTTTACTAATTGCTCATAATAAATAATTTATTTATTTTCATTATAAAATGTCTCTTAATTAAACATAATAAATAATGTTTGCTCACCAAGAATGTGTAAAAATCCTCTTTTTTTATAAATAAATAAATAAAAGTTTATCTTAATTAAATTAATAAATTTGTATTTTCATTAATAAATAATTTTGATAAGAACAGAAACAATATCAATAAATATTAGTTGCAGTAGTAGGTTGTGGAAGCGGTGGCGGAGGTCGAATGAAGCACTAATTTAATAATATCAGTAGATATTAGTTACGGCATGGGTTAAGCCCTATACACACATAAATAACCACTAATCTAAGGAACAAGTACAAGAGACCTGGATCTTCCGGTAACTCATATAATGGAACAGTTTATGTTTTGTTTATGCAATTCCATTAAGCAAAATCAATACTAATACTTTGGTACTTCACTTTCTTATTATTATCATTAAGAATATAAAGCACAGTTTGGATAATTTTTCCTATGTAAGTGGTGGTTCAGATTTGTTCTCACAAGAGATAAATCTAGGGATGTAATCGTTTGTCATAAGTGATGGTTGTGATTGGGATTTAAAATGCATCTAACGGACAAAGATATGCATTAAGGTTCCATAATTCTTCATAATAAATACTCTACAATTGAATTCTTCATAAATATATTTTTCATAAATTCTTCATAATAATTTGACATGACAATATTTTATTAAATGTCAAATTAAAAATGATAATATATTCTACTAATGATGATAATAAATATATTTTTTATACTCTGGCTTAGTTTGGTATTGCTGCGAGCTTTACAAAAGTGCTTTTCCAATGTACGTTACTGGGCCGACCTATGTAAAAAAAAACAATTGAATGGTTGTCGATGTACGTTACTGTGCCGAGCTCTGTAGAAAAAAACAATTGAATGTTCGAAAATTATAAACTAAAGATAAAATTTATTCTAATGGGAAAATATCAGGTTTAGCTATAGTTAGTGAGAAAATGACAAAAGCAGACATATATGTAATATTAAATTTACTAATTAGTATTATTACTAAAACGTATTATTTTTTTAACCACTTTTTAAAAATCATTAATTGCTTAATATTTATTGTTGATAAATTAAAATATATTTCAGTGATAAAGTATATCATAAAATGTCGTTTAATAAAATATAATTATCTTTAAAGAATAAAATATAACGAATAAAAATTGATGATATATAGATTCAAGGATAATTGTTGTCAGTTATAAAAGAAAGATGGGATAGAATTGGAAAATAAAATATGAAATTAGGATGAACTATAGCATTTTCTTTTGAAGCTTTTAAAAGCTCATTCTCCCCCGCTTTTAAAATTATAGATTTTGGAAGTGTTTTGCATAAAAAACACTTTATGAATTCTTTGCTAAATACTAGGATGAAAAAGTATTGCTATAAATATGTTTTCAAAGTACTTTTTTTTATGAAAGAAAAAAGCAGTACCAAAGTTAGTTAGATTGGCTAACAATTATATAAGTGGGCCATAATGATGGTGGCAAGTATTGGTGCCCAGTGAGTAATTTCGCATCATCACACTTAATTCTTGATAAATGGTTTCACGTTATTTTTATTCAATGATGAAGGATAACAGAGTTTATTGTTAGTAGAGCGTATTGTTATTAGGTTAAGTACTTAACGATTTGACTTGCTAACTAATCATGATTTTATTATTTTTATGCAGCGAATAACCTCACATTTGGAAGCGTAACGTAGTAAAATGTTATGGCTAACCCGCTACCTATAATGTCCTCACTTAGCCACTGCAGTCATCTGACAGTATGGGGTTTTCAGTGGCCACCATTGCAGTCATCCAGCAGCAGCTTCTCAGGAGGTTACCCATCCCAGGATTACTCAATACCGAGCATACTTAACTATAGAGATTTTTCGCCAAATATGAAGCCAATTATGTTGAAAAGGTCTTGGTATTAGGAAAGGACAAACCATTACCTATATTCCATTTGACGAATCCTACATGCCGATTCAGAGTATTATAATACCACCAACTTAATTTGGAGCCGTCCTCGGCTCCGGAATATGTTCAATCCTTGACTCTGGCATTTTTCTCACTCATGAGACCCTTTCCCGACACAATACGTTAAGCATACTCTTTCAACCTCGATAGGAAACACGTGGTCGACTATAATACCATTTTTAAGGACCTGATCCTCCGCAAATATTGTGCCCACTTAGTCACTGTTGTTATCTGAAAGTGTAGGATTTTCAACTGACACTGATGCGGTCATCCATCAGCAGTTTTCTGGGAGGTAGCCATACCTAGATTACTCTCACCCGAGAACGCAAAATACAGTACTTTTTACTAAATCTGGATCCAACTATGTTGAACAGTCAACAGTGTTACGAAAGGAGAAGTCATTACCTATATTCCATCGGTGAACTCTTCGTGACAAATCAAATTATGTACATAATATATTTGGGAAATTTGAAAAACTAGAACTACATCGTATATGATTAAAATGGTTGCCATCGGAAATGACTTAATATTTTAAAATATAATAGCTTAAGTGAATGAATTAGCTTTTTATTATGTCATTGAAATATTAAGAACCTAAAATACGTTATATATTGTTGATTCAATTCCGAGTTTTACTCTTTTCAGACTATTCTTAAAGGAGAAAAAAAACAAGGATCCGAACACTATTTACACAATTATTCTCGAGAAGAATGAGTTCAGGTGCTGCAATTTTGTTACAACTTACATTGTTTAATGTTTTGGTTCCGCTCGGTTGTTGGAGTATGTGGCGCGATAAACCACATATGTATAGCTAGGGATAGTCCTTTGTGGAATAAAGAGGAATACATGTGGAGCTTAATAATCTTTGGCATCTCCATACATAACACCTAGAATTTTAGTTAAAAACCGCACACCTCTTATCCCAAGATGGTCAAGTGGGGTTCGAGTTATGCAGTCGGGCCCTGAGTAGTGTCTGATGGTCCGTGAAGATCCTAACAATTGGTATCAGGTCAGAGCCCATAGTTGGTAATGTAGAAGTGGTTGTGGATGTCATCCGGTTTAGGGCGCAAGTGGAGTCAGACTCAAGGTGAAGCAGACAAGGCCCAAAGTTGAATTGGCGCTCAAGGTGGAGTTAGTGTGTCACCCATTAACTCGGGTGGAGCAGGGTTCTAGATCGGCAAGGAGATGCTCAAGGTTGAACTGATGCTTAAGGTGGATTTAATGTCACATACATTAACTCTCAAGTGGAGCAGGGTTCTAGGTGGGAAAGAAAATGCTCAAGGTGGAGTTAGTACTTGCCTTCTCATTAATTCAAGGTGGAGTATGATTCCAGGGCGCATAGTGACAATAATCATGATCGATGGGTAGCATATACATACAATAATCATATGATGGAGTCTGATTGGACTGGTGAAGTGGTTAAATCTCTCCAAGGTGGAGATTGTTGGAGTATGTGGCGCGATAAACCAACATATGTATAGCTAGGGATAGTCCCACATGGAAGAAAGAGGAGTATATGTGGAGCTTAATTAATAAGCTTGGGCATCTCCTTACGTAGCACCGAGGCCTTTTAGATTAAAAACGCACACCTCTTATCCCAAAGTAGTCAAGTAGGGATAACATCAATGCTATGTGGTTGGGCCCATATATAGTAGGTTCATATGGTCCATGAAGCTCCTAACATCGTTCACTAAAATAAGGAAGATGGAGAAAAGGAATACCATTTCAAAGGATCGATAAGATATCTTGGTAAACTAAAAAACATATAAAATTATGTTTTTTGGGGGACAAAATGTGTAAAAATTAATTCTGATATAATTTCATGGCTGGCTTGAGGATGCAACTCGAGAAAGAATGGACATGGTATGCGAGAATGTGCTAAAGAATGGGCATAGTATGCGAGAATGTCAAGGCGGGAAAGGATTTGTGGAGTGAAGAATAAAAATATTTATCGAATTTTTCTTTACTTTTGTAATGATAAAAAGGGTAAACTTAAATAGTTAATATTCATATATCGAAAAATTCATAACTAAATAAAACTTATGCTCGTGCCGCAAGCCCTAGTCATTATCTACAAAATGCATAGTAATTAATTTCCCTTGTTAGCCTGCAAATAACATAAGTTAGTACCCTCATGGGCCCAAGAAATTTGTGAATCCTACACCATCTGTATCGACAAAATATGCACGTTTATAATCGATATATACGTATAAATATAATCAGGCCAACCATGTCTTTCAAAAGCACCCGAGGAACAATAAACTAATGTGCACATGTAAGGCTGAATATGGTCAGCCTATACAATGAAGACAAAGGCAAAAAAAAAATTGAGTAAGAAAATCATCCTTATACTTTTGGTACCCGTACACCAATGAAAAGTGTTTGAGGGACATATCGCCAATTGTTTCCATCGAAAATTATGCGAACATTTTGTAGAAAAAATGAAAGATTTAGAAGAACATGAAGATAGTAAACAGCAATTGTAAAATAACTAAACCATTTGACATCAGGAAAATTGTAACGTAACATCTACGATTGATGCCCAAAGAGGACAACTTAATAGTGCAAATTAAGATAGGTAGTGCGAGGCTGTATATGCATGCGCTCTAAGTGGTTGATGATATCCAGAAAATTTTAAATAGCGCAAACCCCGTGCAATCGCATACTTTGAAGATAAAGCTTCTTATACATGGAATGATGGGTACACACTGTACTATGTGGGAAAGTTTCCTTGTTTTTCAAGCACCAGTAAAGAGATCAAGAGAAAGAAAAAATGAGAATAAAACCGGGAGAAAACAGGCAGAGGTATATCAACGGATGGTTAGGGTTAGGGTTTTCATATATGGCAGCCGTTTTTCAGTAGTCGAGGAACATGAAAAAACCCCTAACTTACCTCACCGCATTAGACATAGCTTCTATATTCTCTGAACCTTCGAGTAATGTCGAAACGATAAGATAAAAGAAAAAATAAAACAGAATCAAGAGAAAAGAGGCGCGGAGCTACCTCTAACAATGGAAGAGAGGAGATTATGGTGAATAAAGTGTTTTCCAAGTTATAACCCGTTCACCAATAGTCTCGCCAAGTGTCCTTGTTAGAGCATAGCGCGGTCGACCTCGCATGCTTTGCTATATCAAGCATGTTTGTCAATGTTAGTGTTCAAAACTATGAGTCTTGATTTCTAGTCTACATAGCTAAGTCTCGGACTAGGATAGAAAAGTGTAGTTGAGCTCAAGGACTTCAAGGCGATTCATCATATAACGACGAAGATCTACTCAAGGAATCGTGGAACTTCATAAACAAAAAGGTATGTGGAGACTTGAACTTATCTATCACTCAAAAGTCTATCTACTCTATCTCCTACTTCTTATGAGACAAAATTCGTATGCTATATAGACTGGATCATACACATTTGATATTTCGAGCCGAGTATATCTCGCCTATCTATATCTCGAAATCATGTGTTGGTAAAGCGTTTCGCTTTGATCAGGTTTATCTTCACCTAGTGACGAAAGTCATAATGTTTCAATCATTTTGAAAATCGCTTTGACGAGAAATAATGTAACAACTATATAACGTCCTCTAAGAATGTTTCAATGGTTGGAATGAGAGTTTAGGTCTATATAACCAATGATGGATATAAGCATTGTGTGGTAACACATATGTGCATAAGTACTATTCCTTAATCCGAAGTTTGCGAACTTTGTCGATTGAGAGAAATCGGAGGAATTGGCTTTGCCAAGTCCGCGAACTGACGGAAGCTCTCTTACCGAGAATTTCTACTGGGATTTCCAAAAACTCATTTGCGTGTTTAGTCCGCGACCTCAGTCCGCGAACTGGCGGAAGTCTCTTTGCCGAGATTTTCTGCTGAGATTGGAAACTCTGCCGGCTGTCTTAAGTCCGCGAACTTGTTTGCGAACTTGAGTGGGTTATGATATAAAGATGTGCTCTGACCATGAAACTTAAATTACTAAGGAATGCAGTATGTAAACCGTGGCTATAAATTTCATGAGCCGATTCAATCGAATCGAAACATCTTTGTTTCAATTGTGTCTTGTGTAGTCACATAAAATTGCGTCCAAAACTGGTCGCCGGAGTTGCTGACATCATCTCCGGAATCCGGTCACTGTCGTCGGAATCCGGCATCGGGAAACTGTCTCTGGCCACCTGAATGATCAGAAACTATCACCAGGCAATTCTACACTTCCAGTGCTCAACTCTGCTTCTCTGCAGTCCACTCATTCACAAAAGAACCACTTAAGCCAATTCCTTGTTATTGCGAAAACGTGCCCAAAAGCGTGACTCGTAGCTCATATATCCCGCGGCCATCTCTTGCATCCAACACGCTCTCCCTTCATGATTCAGTGAGACTTTGCAATTCATGCTCTAATCTCAGAAATCCGGCTTCCCGACCTATGCTCACCGGCTCGCCATTCTTGCTGCGTTTACGCACAGTTTCTGCAGTCCGGTTCAAGCACTGTCACTTCCTGCAACTCTTGCAATACTGCATCATAACCTAACTCCTGCACAACTTCAAACCAGAGCCACAACTCCAACACACCAGCATAACTTCAACTGCATCTTTGCCTGAATTCCATCAAAACCCACTGGCAGCAACAATGTCCACTGCAAATCTCAGCTCAAATCCTGTCATAAACATACATCTAGGTTCATTATGTAACACCATATCAGTTTCGAACTCAGCACAAAGACTTGAGCTTCTATGCCAGCTACAGGACCATCTCCATTTCTTCAGCTCAGGCCATAGTTTCAGTGCACACAAGCGTTTATTCATTCTACCAAACACAGGCCATACTCCCTGCATTTCAGCTTCCTCTTGCACTCTTCTCAGCATCACCACGACTGCCCTTGCAATCCTTCTTACCAGCTCGCAACACCAATAGTTACTCAACTCTTTAAATCAGCTATGTCTCCCTTAACAGCTCAGTACTTGAGTCATTTATCCACAACATTATCACCAACTCAGCTGCAACATAACCAGATCCCCAATGCAAAACCCAACTTCCTTGTTCAGCTCACTTCTTCACCAATTCCATGCCTGCACTTTCAGCTCCAGACTCAAACTGCGAAACCCATTCGCCTTGTTCTTTCTTGCAACTGCAGCTGCTTCTTGGCTCAATTCCTGCACCTCTTGGCAACAATCATCACCACCACTTCTGCTAATTCCACTCTACCCATAACTCTTCTTGCTCACCACTGCATATGTTCTCAGACTCGAACCCATTCAATTACAGCGGCTCATTCCCTGTATCTGTTGTTACAGAACCACCATACTGCCAATCACCAACTTGAACTGCAACCCTCCTAAGCATTCATCTAACTTCTCAGCTGTTGTAGCTTCCTGCCTGCAACAAAATTCACCACTGCCTCAGTCTTAACAGCAACAACTCCTGTGACTCCATCTCTATCTCAATTTCTGCTCGATCTTCATTTCTCAATTTCAGATCGGAACCCATCTTAACAATAGTACCACCTTCATCTTCCCTGTAATCTCCATAGCTCATTCTGTAATTTTTCTCAAAACCCATTCTCTGAAACTTGTTCTTCATCAACAGCAACACCCAAACCTAGCCAGCAACATCTCATTGCATTACTGAGTCTTCAGAACCCTAATTTCAGAACCCTAATTCGAACCCATCTTCCAATCTTCTCCATTGCCAGGCTCAGACCTCCTTGCATCAATATCAGACTCCATTGCAGTACCAGCGAAACAACCTTCAATCACCACCAGTTCAGCTACGAAACCAGATCCAACACAAACCCATCAGCTCAATTTCTTCTTCATCAGTAGCTCCTTCAATTTCTACTTACGGCTGCAATTCTCAATCAAACTTGAGAGCAAAAGAAAACATTCTTCCCTCGATTCTTCTTCGCCAAAAATTAAACAGCGTCTCGATCCCTGGTTCTTCTTCATTTCATAATCACCTCTCTTCCGTCTCTGAATCTCTCGAAATTTCTCGACCTAGTCTCTTACAGAAGCAACAAGCTAAAATTGGGGAAGAAAATGATTTTCTTCTTCTCGACTTAGTTGATAAGGTTGTAGGTACGGCCGTATTTAGGCGCCTGTCTGATGGATATGGGCCACCCCTGATAATACAATCTCCCGCTTCATTCTCAATGTATGTCAGTTCTCCAGCACTGACAAGCTTAAAATCTGATTTTTCTCGTAACTTTCTCATACGCCGTCGGATAGACCTTATTCTTTCGTTGTTGGCTCCGTATTTTCGTTATCTTCAAGATGATTGAGAAGAAGCCCTGGATTTAGACGAGTTCCACTTCCTTTTACTCAAATGATTCCAAAACACCTATAAAATTCAAAAGCAAACATAAGATACATAATTCACACGAAAAGTAGCAAAGAAAGCATAAAAAATAGATAAATATTAAGGTGTTTTTCAACACCTATCAAATTCTCCCACACTTAGACTTTTCTAGTCCTCGAGCGAATCAAACAATACAATTATAAAAACATACATACAACTCCGTGTCGTCGAGGCTACGGTCACACTTAGCATGTATAACAAGCCTTTAAACCCCTAGGTGTCCCTAGTGGACGAGTTATAGTCTCGTTTGGGCTTACTAGAGATATACCCACAAAACTTACTTTTCCAACTTACTAGTTCTCCGAAATGATAGCATCCAACGCGCTAAGAAGACATAGAAATTCTGCACACTAGTCATAAGAAGTTAGACACATAAATGAACACAATCTCATCCTTAAAAGTTGAGAGAGAAATAACCATCCCTTATCGAAAGAATCCGGGTTCGGAGTGATCAAAAGTCTCGACTCTGCCTCACAAGAAAGGGTTTTATGAAGTTGCTCTCAATAATGAACAACTTTTTTATGGGTCACACACGTGTCCAGGTAGGAGTGAAGAGAGAATCCTGCGACATGTTGAATGGTAGGAAGGCAAAAACCCTCCAAATTGTTTTGAAAACCCACATCTTTTATTCATTTTGGAAACCCTTTTTTCTGATGATCTCTAAGAAAGGAAATCAACCACTTGACGAAGGTGGGAATATGCTTACTTACCTCGTTATCCGTTCGATGTGCAGTTAGCACCACTCTCACAACATCCATAGAAACGTCTTCGGTCTTCAATCATTATCTTCTTCTTCGGTCTTCAACTCTTGTTGATAACTCTTGAACTTCGTAGAATCTTGACAATGTGATTCTTTCCTCTAATTCCTTGTTGCTTGAAACTTCGTTATAGATATTCCTTCTTTCCATTGGATTTATTGAAAGAACAAAACTAAAAACAAACCAAAATATGATACAACACATTTTTCTTGTCTCTTTTCTTGTCTCTTTTCTTTTTTTTTTCTTTTTTTTTATAAGACAAGAGAAATAAACCAAATACAAAATAAAAACCAAACAACATAATGCAATAAAACTAATAATGAACTTAGCAAAATTTTCTCTTGTCTTTTTTTTTGTTTTTTTCAATCTTTTTTCAATTTTTTTTAACAAGAGACCTAGCATATTGATGACCATGTCCCAAGTTTTTTCTTTTTTTTTTTCTTTTTTTTTTGTGTGACAAGAGAAACTAAAATACAAATACAAATAAAGATAAAATAAAAATGCAAGTACAAAGGCCATGGTGTAAGTACTTTACCCCTTGATTCTTCATAACTTTATGTCTCGATATCATAAACTTCTTGAACTCTCATCTTGCTAATCTTCGCTCTTGTACACAAGTCTTCAATTTGTAAAAATTCTGCTCCTTGTCTTATTGCTTTACTTGAATCTAAAATCTGCTCATTTCTGTATCGTTGCTTGTAAACCTTGAACGCCTTGAACTTTCCTTCGAATTTGTGATGCTCCTCTTGTTGATGATGATGGTGTTTCTATGGATCTGTTGGTGTGGAGAGAGATAAAGTGGATGGTGCTAACTGCGAACAAGATTACAAGTGGTATGTAAGTTAGCAATTCGATGACACCCTCATGATTGATAAAATAGCACTCAAGAGATCAAAATAGCGCTTATATTGGTGGGAGGTTGGGCATCTCACCATTCTGCCCGGAATTAACGTACGGTGACACACACTCTAAAAGCACGTATTTAGACAGGTACAAAGAATTGAAGGTCGGTGCCTCACATTATGTAACATGGGTAGTCTCCACTATAGGGGACCACAACTCTAATACGGAATTCATTTTGCACCTCATTTTCCACTGGCATGGTTAATTCCAACTTTAACTCTCATACAAGTAAGAGACCCGATCACGTTCTCTGTCATCTCTAAGTGCAGTCACTCTTATGAGAATATCGATGTAATCTTAGCGACATGTATACTATGTGACTCTAAACTAACTACAAGTTGGAGTTTTTTATGCACTAATTTACAAAAAGTTGAAAAATTTACAATGTAAATGCTTAACCACTCCCCCACACTTAAACTTTACATTGTCCTCAATGTAAATTGAATCGTCCAAAGAAAGTCAAGGTGGGAAATCATATAAAAATATGCGACAAGAAATCATAAAAAGTAAATACAAGACAAGAAAAATAAAAGATAAGAGATACAAAACCTATGGGTTGCCTCCCATGCAGGGCTTGGTTTAAAGTCGTCAGCCCGACTATATCCTTGCAAGAGTCATTCCCCATATACTAACAATCTGAAAAGTTGGGGATCCTCCCATAGAACCTGTTTTGCAAACACTAGCTTCGCACAAATATTAGTAACATAAAACAGAAATGAAGCTATTAACCGATAAAAGCTTCCCCCACACTTATTCTTTTCCACACTTGGAAGTGTATAAAGAATATAGAAGTCGGGTACTTCCACGGTTTCTTGTTCCAAAACCTGCATAATATGATAATCTAATGTTTCTAATGGTGGATACTGAGAAACAAAGTCATTTAACAATGTTTCCGAAGCACATACATTCAAACCAATAAGAGGTAAAGGAGAAGAATCAATATGCAAAGGGTTAGAAAAACCTCTCACAATCTCTTGTAGCACGGAATCCTCTTCATCCTTGAAAAATTCAAGTGAACTACTCACCTCTTGTATATCATGGTCCTCTATCAAACCTTGCAACCATTCTTCATCCGTTTCTGCCTTAACCAAAGTCTCGACATAAACCTCATCATTACAATTCTTTGCAAGCTCAATTGGGTCTTGCACAATATTGGTCATACGGTCACATTCTCAACACATTCCTCTTTGTTGTAAGGTACATACTCCACTGCGGATTCAAGTCTCACCATAAGGAACTTTTTTAGAACACTCATTGCATCATCCTCAAGCTCTACCTTTTGAATAGGTTCTTGATCGTTATAAAGATCAATGCTCGAGTAACCTACACTAGTGTCATCATATTCCTTTTCATCTTCACCTTAATCGCAAAAAGACTCCATTGTACTCTCCTCAGGGATGTCACCATAAATTGGTTTAATCAATGTGTTTTCATAGTCATCATCACTATCATAGTTAACATAAGATTGGCTACCACTTCCCAAAGATTGGTCTTTCGCAGAATTTTGCATGTCCTCTTTGTATTCTTCAATGCCTTGTCTTGAAATGGAAACACCTTTTTGAAGCTATTGGAGTGATCCATCCAAATTTTGAAAATAGTGTTCCGTTTGTTGGTAAAGCTCGTTCGACAAGGAAAAAGTAGAATCACTTACTTCAGTATTGTTAGGCCAATTATCTTCCCTTTGAATGGGTGAATGATCATAACTACGATCAGAAATTGGGCCAAACACACTATAAGCACATTCGGTCGATGAAAGTGGTTCCATGCTTGGTTGTCTACAAACTGACTCCATGTTGACCATAAATTGTTGCATCTCATCTACCAAACTAGAAGAAATATTAATAGGAGCACAAGTATCATCCCCTCTTTGTGGTTGCTCACTTACATAACCACCATAAGAAGGTTGGAATGTATGAGAATAACTAAAAGGGTACGTGGAATATAGATCATAACCAAAGGATTGGTTTTGACGGTACTCCCCATAAGGGTGATAGTTGTCATGTTGTTGAGGTTGAAAGCCGTATTGATTGCTCCAAAATGCTCCGTCCATAGAAATTGGTACTTGAAACAAGATTCTCAAAACACGGTTAAGAACCAAAGAATAAGAAAAACTAAAACAAAACTAAAAATAAAAATAAGAAACCAAAAACAAATAGCAACCCGCTGCCTCCCCGACAACGACGCCAAAATTTGATCGCTGTCGTAGGCGTCAAAAATAATTACACTTTCTTACTACTCAAAATATATAATGAAGCAAGGGAAAGAAAGGATCGTTCCCACAGAGAGGACTAGGTTTTCAATATGTTTCGGTATCTCATAAGTAACAAGGGGGTTTTTTAGATTTTTATAAACTAAAATAAAATAAAAGCAAAGCAAAGAAATAAATCACGCAAAGCAAGGATGTGAAAATATTGGATAAAGGTTTCATCTTCATTAGCAAACAATTTTTGAATGTATGATTAGAATTCGTATCTAATCTCGCTATCATCAAAATCCCTAGAATACCTTATTGCAAGAATACTCTGTAAATTTCTAAAGTCGTCAACACACACATTAGAGCTGCGTATGTAAATTCTACCTAAAGAATAACCTAACGCCTTGCGCTAATTAAGTTCAATTCCCAGGAGCATTAAGTTTCAGAAATAGGCTAATCAATGCAATTATCATACATTGCGCATGAAAATTCAGACAAAGGTCAATTTCTACATATGAATACAAGAGTGTATCACTACAAACCGTAATCATATCATGCTACTCGTATTCAAGGTTATCGCTCGACGATGAACCCTAAAATAGATATAGATATGGATGTATGTTCAATCAATTCTAGAGTTAACTAAACAAACATTCAATCATATTGCAATACATCAATCATGCAATTATTATACGCAGTAGAAATCAAACGATAATATTGAGAGAACTAATTCATAAAAATCATAACTTGGTTGCAAAATCCAACTACATCTTTAACCAATAATAAAACTTAGTTACTTGTGTTTTTGGAAATCATCATAGAAAGCAATGAAGAACTATCATGTGAAACCCTAGAAAACAAGTAGAAGCCTCCCTAATGGAGCTATCTGGGTTTAGAGAAAGAGTGTTCTATTTATATGCTTCTCCCATTCCAAAAGGATACTCTTTCTAAATTTAGGTCTTCTCAAAACCCATCTCCACGTGGTCCACGAAGCCCATTATGTAAAATACGTCTCTGGAAAATTGCGTCCAAAACTGGTCGCCGGAGTTGCTGACATCATCTCCGGAATCCGGTCACTGTCGTCGGAATCCGGCATCGGGAAACTGTCTCTGGCCACCTGAATGATCAGAAACTATCACCAGGCAATTCTACACTTCCGGTGCTCAACTCTGCTTCTCTGCAGTCCACTCATTCACAAAAGAACCACTTAAGCCAATTCCTTGTTATTGCGAAAACGTGCCCAAAAGCGTGACTCGTAGCTCATATATCCCGCGGCCATCTCTTGCATCCAACACGCTCTCCCTTCATGATTCAGTGAGACTTTGCAATTCATGCTCTAATCTCAGAAATCCGGCTTCCCGACCTATGCTCACCGGCTCGCCATTCTTGCTGCGTTTACGCACAGTTTCTGCAGTCCGGTTCAAGCACTGTCACTTCCTGCAACTCTTGCAATACTGCATCATAACCTAACTCCTGCACAACTTCAAACCAGAGCCACAACTCCAACACACCAGCATAACTTCAACTGCATCTTTGCCTGAATTCCATCAAAACCCACTGGCAGCAACAATGTCCACTGCAAATCTCAGCTCAAATCCTGTCATAAACATACATCTAGGTTCATTATGTAACACCATCTCAGTTTCGAACTCAGCACAAAGACTTGAGCTTCTATGCCAGCTACAGGACCATCTCCATTTCTTCAGCTCAGGACATAGTTTCAGTGCACACAAGCGTTTATTCATTCTACCAAACACAGGCCATACTCCCTGCATTTCAGCTTCCTCTTGCACTCTTCTCAGCATCACCACGACTGCCCTTGCAATCCTTCTTACCAGCTCGCAACACCAATAGTTACTCAACTCTTTAAATCAGCTATGTCTCCCTTAACAGCTCAGTACTTGAGTCATTTATCCACAACATTATCACCAACTCAGCTGCAACATAACCAGATCCCCAATGCAAAACCCAACTTCCTTGTTCAGCTCACTTCTTCACCAATTCCATGCCTGCACTTTCAGCTCCAGACTCAAACTGCGAAACCCATTCGCCTTGTTCTTTCTTGCAACTGCAGCTGCTTCTTGGCTCAATTCCTGCACCTCTTGGCAACAATCATCACCACCACTTCTGCTAATTCCACTCTACCCATAACTCTTCTTGCTCACCACTGCATATGTTCTCAGACTCGAACCCATTCAATTACAGCGGCTCATTCCCTGTATCTGTTGTTACAGAACCACCATACTGCCAATCACCAACTTGAACTGCAACCCTCCTAAGCATTCATCTAACTTCTCAGCTGTTGTAGCTTCCTGCCTGCAACAAAATTCACCACTGCCTCAGTCTTAACAGCAACAACTCCTGTGACTCCATCTCTATCTCAATTTCTGCTCGATCTTCATTTCTCAATTTCAGATCGGAACCCATCTTAACAATAGTACCACCTTCATCTTCCCTGTAATCTCCATAGCTCATTCTGTAATTTTGCTCAAAACCCATTCTCTGAAACTTGTTCTTCATCAACAGCAACACCCAAACCTAGCCAGCAACATCTCATTGCATTACTGAGTCTTCAGAACCCTAATTTCAGAACCCTAATTCGAACCCATCTTCCAATCTTCTCCATTGCCAGGCTCAGACCTCCTTGCATCAATATCAGACTCCATTGCAGTACCAGCGAAACAACCTTCAATCACCACCAGTTCAGCTACGAAACCAGATCCAACACAAACCCATCAGCTCAATTTCTTCTTCATCAGTAGCTCCTTCAATTTCTACTTACGGCTGCAATTCTCAATCAAACTTGAGAGCAAAAGAAAACATTCTTCCCTCGATTCTTCTTCGCCAAAAATTAAACAGCGTCTCGATCCCTGGTTCTTCTTCATTTCATAATCACCTCTCTTCCGTCTCTGAATCTCTCGAAATTTCTCGACCTAGTCTCTTACAGAAGCAACATGCTAAAATTGGGGAAGAAAATGATTTTCTTCTTCTCGACTTAGTTGATAAGGTTGTAGGTACGGCCGTATTTAGTCGCCTGGCTGATGGATATGGGCCACCCCTGATAATACAATCTCCCGCTTCATTCTCAATGTATGTCAGTTCTCCAGCACTGACAAGCTTAAAATCTGATTTTTCTCGTAACTTTCTCATACGCCGTCGGATTGACCTCATTCTTTCGTTGTTGGCTCCGTATTTTCGTTATCTTTAAGATGATTGAGAAGAAGCCTTGGATTTAAACGAGTTCCACTTCTTTTTACTCAAATGATTCCAAAACACCTATAAAACTCAAAAGCAAACATAAGATACATAATTCACACGAAAAGTAGCAAAGAAAGCATAAACAATAGATAAATATTAAGGTGTTTTTCAACACCTATCACGCTCGCTAGAGTCGATTCTACTCTAACCTTTGGTTTTCTTCTCTAAAACCAGGTTAACGACTTAAAGACTTCATTGGGATTCTGAAGCCAGACCGATACTACTTTTATCGTAGTTGTGTGATCTGATCTTGCATCTTCTATCGTACGAGTACAATATTATTGATTTGCTTGAGATCGTGAGAGTTCTCAGATATGCAAGATAAAGAAGTCACAAACATCTTCGTCTCACTGTTTGTGATTCCTCGAAGTCCTCTTGTTTATACAAGTAAGACTGTCGTGAGGTGATTGATTAATCTAAGTTGTTCTTCGGGAATATAAGACCAGATTATCAATTGGTTCCTGTTCACCTTGATTTCATATCATAAGACGGAACAAAAACCTAGGGTTCTTCTGTGGGAGACAGATTTATCCTTTGATAGACTTTTCTGTGTGAGACAGATTTGTTTATTATCAAGTCTGTGATTTTGGGTTGCAACAACTCTTAGTTGTGGGTGAGATCAGCTAAGGGAATCAAGTGCGCAGTATCCTGCTGGGATCAGAGGCGTAGGGAGTACAACTGTACCTTGAATTAGTGGGAGACTGATTGGGGTTCAACTATGTCCAGTACGAAGTTAGCTTGGAGTAGTCTAGTGTCTGTAGCGGCTTAATACAGTGTGCATTCAATCTGGACTAGGTCCCGGGGTTTTTTTGCATTTGCGGTTTCCTCGTTAACAAAATTTCTGGTGTCTGTGTTATTTCTTTTCCGCATTATATTTGTTATATAATTGAAATAATACAGGTTGTGCGTTAAAGTTTAATCGATTAGAGATCCGACCTTGTGGTTGTTGATTTCATTGATTAACACTTGGATATTGGTCTTTGGTACCATCCAAGTTATTACTTGTGTTTGATTAAAGACTCGCTATTGGTATCAGAGCAGGAAAACACGTTCAAGACCTTACAAGTCTGTGTTTGTAGCGATCTGACTCTATGGATAGTAGTGCTATCTCAATAAATGCACCACCAGATCCAGAGATTTCAGAATTCTCTTCCATGAATGATTTAATAAAATCTGTAGAAGAAATTCTATCTAAACCTCCACTAGGTTTAAAATCCCTTGAAGTGTTTTCAGGGCTTGAAAAGAAGCTTGAGAGCTTATCTCTTGATGTTGAGTTATACCTCCAGAAAGAGCAAGAATCTCTTGACAGGCTAAATCAAGTTATGATGAATAATATTCATGTTGAGGTTGATATTGATTTACTAATCAGTAAGAGAAATGTTCCTCCTCTACATAATCCAATTAGTTGTGATACACTAAACGAATTACAAGAGGAGTTTAAATCTCAGTTACCTGAGTGTATCACCTCAACGCATGAATTGATTCGTTGCTCAATTCCTGATACTTCATATCAAGATATTGGTATTGTCTTCTTTTATGGAGAATCTAGGACGTCTCTTTTTATCAAAAGAGTTTCCCTTCGCAGTACTAAAAACTATCTGCAGAAACTGTTTTTTATAAGTTGGAAAACAAGAAATCAGAAACACAAATCTTTTTGGGTTCTCTTGAAGTTCTTTGATAGGCTTATAAAAACAGTTCCTTGGGTGTTTCTCAACACTACAAGATTTAAGAGTTGTTGGAAAGAAACTCTTTCTTGGTGACATGGTGAGAAAGACATTGTTCACCTCAACACAACTTGTTCGTGTTGAAAGTGCATCCTCACCAAGAAATGCCCTGTTATGTATACGGTGAGGGAAGCACAACAACTGGGCGCACATATTATATTCGGTAAGGCTGTAGAATTCAATTGGACTTTTCTAAAAAGGTATATCGATAAACTTGAGCAAGTTTTATGTTTTTATTACTTGTTTGAGTACTTATAATGATCCATGTACCTTGCTTATCGTTCATTTCTATCTAAGTTGATCTGTGTTTAAGGTTCTTAAATGTTTAGGTTTGAAAACATTAGTTCGGGATGTTTGGACTTCATGGTACACATACCAAGTATGCATAACAGCATTTAAAACCAAAATCCAGGGGTTTAAGTTCGCAAACCCCGTCTGCATACTGCTTCAGGATACGAAAATTCGTCTGCAAACCCGTACGCATACTTGACGTCGATATTCGGTAAACTTGTTTTCGACGTAACTTCTTCGTCCGAACTCGGAATGAACTCATTATTTTCGCACTCTCTTACTCTTTGAATTCTCTTCAAAATGGAGATGAGAAACCTTGAATTTGAATGAGTTAAGATTGGTATTTGTCTTGACTCTTGTTTTTGAGTATTTTGCTCCGTTTCGTTGCACTTGTTCCACTTCTCTTGAACTTGGGAACTTGGATTATTGGAGTACTACTCTTCTAAGCTAATTTGGAGCTTTTATAAGAATTTTGTTGGTGAATCACAAAGAAGGAAGTTCAAGAATGAAAGTAGTACGCAGTGCTATGAAATTCTTGAATGTTCACAATCATCCTATGTGAACTATGGTGCATGGTCGTTATTGACTTTGTATGTTCTTCTTTGTTAATAAAATCTTTTTATACGCCTTTAGTAGCTATTCTTGGTGTAAATCCATGCGAAAAAGATTGATTCTACCCTATAAGGACAAATCATATTGTATGTGCATTACGAGTTTGTCTTATTGCCTAGGAAACTTCTTATGAGAATTTATTCTTATTTTTGAGAAGGATTACTAGAGTTTGGAATAGCCATTATTGTGATTACACATTGCTATGTACAACGGTTTCATCTTCATGTTTTTAGATTTATTGATTTTTAAATTCTAAACTTGTTTGGAAGTTGATTTTTGCAGTATTAATCTTTATAGTTTTATATATTGCAATATTGTTATGGGATGTGTGTGTTTACGTCCGTGAACTTGAAGGTCCCATACTTTGTCAAAAGTAAAGTCGTTCGTGTTCGGTATTCACGTACTGGTAAAAGGATGAATGGACTTTTGACAAATACAAAAGTTATGCCTATCCAGTCATTTATTTGACGGAAAATAGGGTAAAATCTTTTGTGATAAGGATAAAGTCTATTATGTCGTTATGAAAATAGTGATGGAAAAATAAAATAGATCCTTGTATGTATTCCACAGTAATGATCATCACTGATCCATATCTTATTTATTACTTTGAGGCTCCGTAATGTGTCTTATGTCGAGCACGATACAACTAAGTTGATTATTTTGTGATTAGCTTTGTTGGTTGTTCCGTAAGGTACTTTATGTCGATCATCTTTGAACTAAATTAATCATCTTGGTTGGTTATTTAGTTATTTGCTCAGAAAGTCTTCTTTTGTCGAGCAAAACAATTAACAATTAAATTAATTACTTCTGTGATTAGTTTGCTTGTGTTTTCCAATTAGATTAATTATAGGTTCTCTTGTAATTAGTCTAGTTGAGTATTCATATATTCCACAAGTCCTTGTGTTGAGTATATGAACGGATATACTAATCATGTTCTATTGGTTAATGTAGTCGTATATTTTGTAAGGTTTTCCTTATGTTGAGTATGTGAACGATTAAGTTAGTCATCTCCGTATGATTACCTTAGTCGTAGCTCCGTAAGTTTACTTATGTTGAGCACAAACAATTAAATTGATCACTCTTGTGGTTTGATTTAGTGGTGTATTCCAATTAAATTAATCATGGGTTTACTTGTGATTAATTTGATTGAGTTTTGGATATAGAAAATCATTCTTATGGTTTTTGGTATCCAATTAAAAATCCTTCTTTTCTTTTGAAATTAAGGTCGCTCTTGTTGTTCTTTCGGGAATGACATCAAATGGGGGAAATTTCTTTTGAACTTGTGCTTAATGGTAATATCTTGCGGGGTGTGCGGCTGTGGAATTTTATAGGGGTTATCTTGTATCTTAAAACTCCTTTATGAATGCATTTAACTTCGGCTTTATGATTGCATCTAAATTAAGTTGGTATGTATTTTTTTCTTTTAGTATATGAAACGTCTCTTCTGGGAAATTTCATTAGGATCCCGTTCTTGTACCTTTGCCAATTTTATTGACAAAAAGGGGGAGAATTAATGTGTAGTTCTACTACATATACATATGGTTTTCGGATCATTGTGTAAGGGGGAGTGGTTTCCATGTGAGATTGAGTATTTACTAAGGGGGGGTGATACATATCACCGTAGTATTATTGTTAAAGTCGTGATGCAATTGGACTTTGATGTTACATATTAATACTATGTCATTGTATAATGATGATAGAGAATCTCGATTTCTCTCATTGTTATAGCTACGGATCTTCAACAATGGTGATGCTAAACTTACAATCTTTGGGATCATTGGAGTACTTGGAAGGACGAAGATTTTAGGGAACGTTGAAGATTAGACTATGGAATAGGAGCCACTAAAGTTTATCTTTTTTGTATTCCATATGTATTAATAGTTTTGTCACTAAAATTGACAAAGGGGAAGAATGTTAGAGCATAGCTCGGTCGACCTCGCATGCATTGCTATATCAAGCATGTTTGTCAATGTTAGTGTTCAAAACTATGAGTCTTGATTTCTAGTCTACATAGCTAAGTCTCGGACTAGGATAGAAAAGTGTAGTTGAGCTCAAGGACTTCATGGCGATTCATCATACAACGACGAAGATCTACTCAAGGAACCGTGGAACTTCATCAACAAAAAGGTATGTGGAGACTTGAACTTATCTATCACTCAAAAATCTATCTACTCTATCTCCTACTTCTTATGAGACAAAAGTCGTATGCTATATAGACTGGATCATACACATTTGATATTTCGATCCGAGTATATCTCGCCTATCTATATCTCGAAATCATGTGTTGGTAAAGCGTTTCGCTTTGAACAGGTTTATCTTCACCTAGTGACGAAAGTCATAATGTTTCAATCACTTTGAAAATCGCTTTGACGAGAAATAGTGTAACAACTATATAACGTCTTCTAAGAATATTTCAATGGTTGGAATGAGAGTTTAGGTCTATATAACCAATGATGGATATAAGCATTGTGTGGTAACACATATGTGCATAAGTCCTATTCCTTAATCCGAAGTTTGCGAACTTTGTTGATTGAGAGAAACCGGAGGAATTGGCTTTGCCAAGTCCGCGAACTCAGTTTGCGAACTCAATCCGTGAACTGACGGAAGTTCTCTTACCGAGAATTTCTGCTGGGATTTCCAAAAACTCGTTTGCGTGTTTAGTCCGCGAACTGGCGGAAGTCTCTTTGCCGAGTTTTTCTGCTGAGATTGGAAACTCTGTCGGTCGCCTTAAGTCCGCGAACTTGTTTGCGAACTTGAGTGGGTTATGATCTAAAGATGTGCTCTGAACATGAAATTTAAATTACTAAGGAATGCAGTATGCAAACCGTGGCTATAAAGTTCATGAGCCGATTCAATCGAATCAAATCATCTTTGTTTCAATTGTGTCTTGTGTAGTTACATAAGATCTCATAGCAATTGAACAACTCTCTAACTAGTTCATTTGAGTCAATTGAACTAGTTATGGTGAAGAAGAACAAGGTTAATATGAAATGCTCATATGGTTAACCTTTTGGATTACTATGTTGAACCAACATACACGTGAATGTTTGGGTACGGTTTTCACAAACCCAGTAAACGTATATCTCAAGTATGTGTGACAAGATAAGTTTTCGATCTAACGGTTGAGAAATATTAGATTGAATCTAAATCAGGTTTTCATCTAACGGTGAATATTGATTGCTTTGTACCTAAGGCAAAACCCTGATTTAAAGACTATATAAAGGAGACATCTAGCATTGGGAAAAACTAATCCCCACACGTCTGTGTGATACTAGTGCGCTCGCTAGAGTCGATTCTCCTCTAACCTTTGGTTTTCTTCTCTAAAACCAGGTTAATGACGTAAATACTTCATTGGTATTCTGAAGCTAGACCGATACTACTTTTATCGTAGTTGTGTGATCTGATCTTGCATCTTCTATCGTACGAGTACAATATTATTGATTGGCTTGAGATCATGAGAGTTCTCCGATAGGAAAGATAAAGAAGTCACAAACATCTTCGTCTCACTGTTTGTGATTCCGCAACGTCCTCTTATTTATAAAAGTAAGATTGTTGTGAGGTGATTGATTAATCTAGGCTGTTCTTCGGGAATATAAGACCGGATTATCAATTGGTTCCTGTTCACCTTGATTTCATATCATAAGACGGAACAAAAACCTAGGGTTCTTCTATGGGAGACAGATTTATCCTTTGATAGACTTTTCTGTGTGAGACATATTTGTTTATTATCAAGTCTGCGATTTTGGGTCGCAGCAACTCTTAGTTGTGGGTGAGATCAGCTAAGGGATCAAGTGCGTAGTATCCTGCTGGGATCAGAGGCGTAGGGAGTACAATTGTACCTTGAATTAGTGGGAGACTGATTGGGGTTCAACTATAGTCTAGTCCGAAGTTAGCTTGGAGTAGGCTAGTGTCTGTAGCGGCTTAATACAGTTTGTATTCAATCTAGACTAGGTACCGGGGTTTTTCTGCATTTGCGGTTTCCTCGTTAACAAAATTTCTGGTGTCTGTGTTAATTCTTTTCCGCATTATATTTGTTATATAATTGAAATAATAAAAGTTGTGCGTTAAAGTTTAATCGATTAGAGATCCGACCTTGTGGTTGTTGATTTCATTGGTTAACACTTGGATATTGGTCTTTGGTACCATCCAAGTTATTACTTGTGTTTGATTAAAGACTCGCTATTGTTTTAGCTTGAGTAAATCAAAACAAGTGAGAGATATTAACTCCTTGAGATACTTTTATCTAGATTGAGTCTGACTGTCTAGTTGATTCTCTAGCAAAGTATTTCGGAGTTAGTCCATACAGATTGCTAATCTAAATATTGGGTGGTGTTGTTAGAGCCCCGCTTTTTCAGTCCTATTCAGGTTTAATGTACAAACTCTTCTATGAGTAAACGTCCAAACTCTTTTCTAAGCGATTCTACAAACTCTTTCCGCAGCGAATATTGAAGCTCTTTCCTAAGAGAACAGTGACGCTGACCATTCAACGTAGGGGATCATATGAGTTAGGATTTTAAAGGAGTTAGATAACGGGGAGAGGCGTGGGGCCGACCACGGTGGCTTGACCGGCAGACCGGTGGGCCAGGTCCCCTAGGCGCCTCTTTATTATTTTATTATTATTTTTTCTTCCCTATTTTTCATAGGTTTCCTCGTTTGTCCAAAATTCCCGGTCAGTGAATATTTGTTACTAATTCATGGAATTCATCTGAGAATCAGCCACGAAACGAAGTAATGAAATAAAATGATTATCTGTTACTAATCCATGGAATCCAGCTGAGGATCAACCATGGAACAGAGTAATGAGATAGAATGATTATCTATTACTAATCCATGGAATCCAGCTGAGGATCAGCCATGGAACGGAGTAATGAGATAATAGATTATTTTTCTAGAAATTCAATTGATGAATAACACACTAGAATTAACCTATGAGTTGCAGAATCGAGGTATGAGATAATGGAAGCATCATACTCGTTCTGAGGGGGTGTATAGTCAGGGAACAACAAATAGTGTGACGTCCTGAAGACGTTAGCTCTATACTTGCATCCAATATGTCTAGGAGCCCTCCAATCATTAAGAGATTCTATACACATTCTCTCTACATAGTCAGGGAACAACAAATAGTGTGACGTCTTGAAGGCGTTAGGCTCTATACTAGCATGCAATATGTCTAGGAGCCGCCCAATCATTTTGATTTTATGTAGAGATGATGATGAAATGTGCAAAGTGTCAAAAGCTCAGCTGAGAGGCTTTAAACATATTCATCATAGCTCTAAGAGGGATGCTCGCTCAGTCAGAGGTCGTGAAATGGTTCATGGGTCATAAAATATGAATTGTCACATACATTCCTGAAGCCGTGTCAGAAACATGTAATATCATGATTTTACGATTTTACCCTTTGTCGAAAATCCACCATCAACATTAAGTCCCCTGCTTAGTGAGGGACAGTCATGTTCCGCAGTAAGCACTGGATGGTAATTTTCCAGTAGACGAGATAAGTAATTAAACTTAGTCGTAAAAAGGCATTCCAGAATCCACGATTTGCTCCAATGATGTCATGTACGAGCAAATGCCTGAATAAGGACTCTGGCAGTATGATAGAGTGTCAACCCGTGAGCACGGAGAGATGAAGCACCGCTGATTTGTACGATCATACATCAAGTTTTGGTCGGTTTAGCGTTCACGGGCTCGGACCCAAGAAGGAAAAGAGTTTAATTAGGTTTAGGAAATAAAATTGTTGTAAAAGGGAAGAAACCCTAAAAATTTTATTATTTTCGTGACCGACCAACCCTCTTTCTCACGTTCAAGCAGTACAAAAAAAATTGTTTTGTACGTCGGAGCTCCACTGTCACCGACTGCCTCCGGCCGATTTCCGATGAATTCCGGCGTCGACAAAGGTAAGTTTTTTTTTTTTTTTTTTTTTGAAGTTCATGAGTTGTTCATAAAAACAAAAATCCTATGCGTATATGCATGCGTGAATTTTTTATAAAAATTTGTTTTAGGAAACAGACGTCTGTTCGTCCGTTAGTTTAAGAAATGAACAATAATCCCTAATATGAAAGATATATATATATATATATATATATATATTTTATTTTTTTTATTTTTTGAATAGACATGATCTAATTTCAATGTAGAAAATTTTTTCAATGAATTTTCATGAAAACAAAATTTTATTTTAAACATGCGGATTTTCACAAAAAAATAGAAAATACCCTCGTTTGATAAACGAACACTCGTTCGAGCGAATTTTTTTTTTACATACGTGAGTTACTTACATTCCAAAATAATTTTTTAAGGTCTGCGTGAGTTATTAACTCACGTAATTTTTTTTTAAAAGTTTACGTGAGTTATTGAAATTTTAAAACTTTGTAAAATCAAATTTTGATTTTGAGCAATTGTTAAAAGAAAACAATTATTCTTAGTGAAATGATGTTTTCATGAATTTTGTGTTTTAATAGTGTATGTACACAGTAGAAAATCAGTGAATGTTGACATGGTGAAGATTATGTAAATCACTCACACGGTGAAAACCATGTGTATTGCTCACACGGTGAAAGTTAGGTGAATTGCTCACAGTTTTATGAAAATCAAGTTATGATTTTAAATAATGAATTTTTTGCTCATCTTTGCAGGTTTGAAGAAATGAGCAAGTTTTTTTTTTTTTTTTTTTTTTTTTTTTTTTTTTTTTTTTTTTTTTTTTTTTTTTTTTTTTAAGGTTTTTGCGCCATAGTCCCTACTGCTAGTGAAATTATAAAAAGGTAAGAGTTGGAGAGTTACCATTTTTGTAGACGCCGATGTGAGCATCCTTATTATTTTGTTGTGCTTTAATTTCACTTCTTTGATGAAATTTGCATCTACGAATAATGTGATGAAGTATAAACGTTGTATGGATGTCACAACAACTTTGCAAGGATGACCGATTCCCGTGATGGCACTTCCAAAAATGATACTTCCAGAGATGATACCTCCACAGATATAACTTCAAGAAATGGTAGCTTCGGGACTTCCATTGATGAAGAAGAAGAAGCACCTGGAGTAAAGAATATTCCTAACACTGATGATGATTTTTTGTGGTTCAGTATAGACCTGAAAAACGTCTCTCAGGTTCTTCGTTTCTGAAAAAGCGGGGGTACAACAACCACACCCAATATTTCGTTTGGCAATCCGAATAGACAAACTCCAATATACTTTCAAGAGAATCAACTAGACAGTCAGACTCAATCTAGAGAAAAGTATATCAAAGAGTTCTCTATCTCTATCTCTCAATTCAATCTGCAATCAACAAATAGGAATTTTCGAACCCGATTGAATATAAGAGAAGTAACTTTTTTTTTTTGACACGCACAGCTGGGTTAAGGAGACCCAAACCAACAAAAGAAAAAAAAGAAAAACGGAAGAAAAAAAAACCTATCTACTCCTGACTTTTTTCACTCTCAGAATCTCTTTCTGAGAAGTATCATCTGCCAAAATCTCCTTGAACTCTAAAGAGAAGTCCTCTTCCTTCAGCTCTTTCCACTGACAAGTAGAATGTAAACCATCCAGGTAATCTACAGCCCTATTTGATTCTTTATAGCAATAATAAACTTTCCAACCATGGAAACAATTCTTCAAGGACTTTATTTTCTCCAGATATGCAATACTGGCCAAGGGGGAACCAAATCAGGATTGGTAAGCAAATTATAATCAGTCATTGAATCAATGGAGATATGAACTCTGACTGCACCTTCCTTCTTTGCCATATTAAGGACTAATTCCAAACCCTGCATCTCATGAGCAAGAACAGATATAGGAGGACCCCCACCACTAGCAGCAGCAATCACTGCACCTCCTTCATTTCTAAGAATATCACCAAAACCTCCAGACTCATCTTTGAGAAACCCATCAGAATTAACCATTATATCTGGAGCACAAGGACCCTGCCAAGTAGATTTGATAATATCTGGAACAATAAAAGAGCAATCTATTCTCCATCTCTGCATAAAATTTCTAGCATGATTGCTTTCCACCTCCTGATGACTAGAAGCTGACATTTTAAATTTGACTTCTTGAACAATGAGAAAACTCACAACATCAATTGAGGCAAACCGAGTCCTAAAGAGCCTGTCATTTCTCTCCCTCCACATATGGTATATAAAACCATTAAGAACAAGTTTTTTTTACTGTAGAACTGCAGCTATTCCCTTTGAAAGCACTAATGCACCAAGCAACCTCCTCATCCCAGTTATTCTCCATCTCCTTAACATAACACATTTTAAGAAGAAGACCCTTCCAGATAATAGAAGCATAAGGACAAGCATGAAAAAGGTGATATTCTGTCTCAGGACTACAATTACATAAAACACAGCTATCATCTTGAATCACACCCCATTTAAGAAGCTTACTTCTAGTTTTCAGTCTCTTTTGCAGTCCAAGCTAAGAGATGAAAGAATGTCGTGGTATATGATTTTTAAACCAAATGAGACTATGCCAACTAGGTTTAATATTATGAGAAGATATGCAATTGTAAGTTTCTTTCATAGAGAACTGGCCTGATAAGCCTGGCTTCCAAATGACCATATCAGAATCAGCAACATTAAATTCCATAGAAGAGAGCTCAGTCACTGCTTGCACCACATCTTCCTCCATACTATCAGGATAATCCCATTTTTCATCTTTTATGAAATCAGCAACTCTACTTATCTGAGATATACCCAAAACTTCTAGCACATGAGGCTCAATCCAATCTTCAACTCTACCTTTGGGATGCCAATTATCTTTCAAGAAATTCAGGGAAGTGCCATCACCAATAATCACCCCAATAAATTGTCTGGCAAGGTCTCGATGATCTAAAATTCTTCTCCAGCACCAGGAGGCTTCTTTAGGTACAGTTAAACTCCAAAAATCTTTATCCTTTATAAGATTACACTTCACCCATTCAGTCCAAATGGTAGTTTTTCCAGAAACAAGGTCCCGTATGTGCCTTAAGTTAGTTGAAGCATTAGTAAACTCTAAATCTTTGACTCCCAAACCACCTTCCTCATAAGGATGACACACATTTACCCAGCTGATAGGACTATGCTTCTTCCCCATATCTGGGCCATCCCAAAGAAACCTTTTGAATTTAGTATTGAGATCTTTAATGACTCTCTTAGGAAGCACAAAACAAGAACACCAAAAATAAATCATTCCATCCATTACAGCTTTAATGAGAAAAGCTCTACCAGGATAGGCTAAGAATATAGTCTTCCAAGATTTGATCCTAACATCAACTTCATTAAGCAGAGGAATGCAGTCCTTATAAGATAATCTTGTAGATAGCAAAGGGACACCCAAGTATCTAACAGGAAGCTCACCTTTTGCACAGCCCAAACAAAGCACAATATAATCCAAAACCTCTTCATCCACAGCTGAGGAATAGAGAGAAGTTTTATGTTTGTTCATGACTAAGCCAGAACAATTACTAAATTGCTCAAGGGCACATTGTAAACTCTCAGCTGCTTGTACTGTCCCTTTGAAAAAAACCAAGCCATCATCAGCAAACCATAAATGGGCTAACCTAGTGAGCTTGCATCTTGGATGGAAACCAAAATTCTGAATATTCACTTGATGGAGAAGAGAAGCACTGAATATTTCCATAACCAAGACAAATAAATAAGGTGAAAGGGGACATCCCTGCCTTAGACCTCTCTTGGCACCAAAAAACCCATAAGGGGAGCCATTAACCATAACAGAAAAACGAGAAGTAGAGAAGCACAGAGATATCCGGTCGATAAACTTTGAAGGAAAACCAACTCTCTGTAGCACCCAGACAATAGCCTCCCAACTCATTGTATTATAAGCTTTCTTCAAATCAAATTTTAGTGTATATTTAGGAGTCCCCTTAGCTCTATGATAATTCCTAACTATCTCATGGCTACTATAATATTATCTTTAATAGATCTCCCAGAGATAAAAGCAGATTGATTAGGGATGATTAAACCAGTAAGAACATGCTTCATCCTTAAAGATAAAATTTTAGTGATGCACTTGTAGATGACATTACAACAAGATATGGGTCTAAAATCAGAAACTGAAGAGAGATTTTCAATCTTAGCAATAAGAGTAATGAAAGTGTTATTTACCTCTTTAAGCATTTTAGATTTAGAGAAAAAATTCTGAATAGCTGCAACAAAATCATCCCCCACAACATCCCAACAGGCTTTGAAAAAATGGCTAGAAAACCCATCTTCCATGGAGCTTTATTTGAACCTATAGAAGCTAAAGCATTAACCACTTCCTCTCTAGTAACATCCTTTACCATCTCTGAGATATCATCTTGATTAACAGAACATGGAATATTAATATTTTCAAAAGTACAGCTCTGATCACCACCAGTGGATTGAGTGTCAAACAAGAAGAAAAAAAGGAAACACACTCATTTGCAATAGAAATATCATCCTCAAGTTTTTCATTTGCATCATTATAAAGAACAAGAATATTATTTCTTGACCTCCTCTCTTTTAAAGAATTATGAAAGAAAGAAACATTGGAATCTCCCAAATGCAACCATTTAATTCTAGAATTCTGTTTAGCTTCAGCTTCCTCATATCTTCTTAACTTAGCATATTCTTGTACATAAATCCTTTCCCTTCCAGCTAAATTTTGTTTGAGGGGTTGTTCTTGTAATAAATTTTGAGTAGCATCTAAAACCTCCTTAGCTTGAATAACTTGAGCAGAAATAGACCCGGATCTTTCTTTCTTCCACAAGCTGATACTCTTCTTAGCTCTCTTTAATTTAGTCACTAATACATACATTGGATTTTCCCTAACTGGTTCCCTCCACATACTCCTAATAATATTCATGAATTCCTCCTCTTCAGTAAGATAATTGTAGAACCTAAAAGGTGGAGGTCCATGCCTTTTTTTTTTCAAAAATAGATATAACACTAGGTGAATGATCAGAAATCCCTGGAAAAAGAAACTCAGCAGAAATTTTTTGGAAATACTGAATCCACTCAATATTGACTAAAACCCTGTCAGGTAAATCAAACAGATGAGAAGCATCAATACACTTTGAAAATCAGCATATTGATAATTCATCACTTCAGCCCCTCCCACCCTATTATTAGGATAAAGCAGAGAATTCAAATCTCCTAAAACAACCCAAGGTTTACTATTGAAACTTGCAAAATACTTTACAGAATCCCAAAGACTAACTCTTGAAAGATAATAATTTTTTCCATACACAAAAGTGGCAATAAAATTGAACTTATAATTATAAGAAACATCAACAAAATAGCTTGAGTAGACAAATGGATCAAGGAAACTTGAATCACAGAAGGATCCCAACCAATCCACACTCTACCACTGGAACTAACACCATCATTATCTAAAAACCTCCAAGAAGGATTTATATTATTTTTAATCCTACTTTTATTTTCTTCTTGGACATGAGTTTCAAGAATCCCAATCATAGAGAGGACATTATTCCTAATCAAATTTTTTATTTCAAACTGTTTGAGAAGATCATTTAGACCTCTAATATTCCAACATCATACTTTAAACATTATTTAGATTTAGAAATGGGAGAGGTACCTCTTGCAGACTTCTTAAGATCTCCAATTCTAGGAAGAAGATTTGAATTAACAACATTATTGAGAAATCCCTTCTTAGGAAAATGAGCTCTTGAACTAGGTTCACCAACTTGAACCACCGAAGACCCAGAATTAGCAGCACCCATATTTTCTTTATTATGCTCAGATACTTCTTCATGACTCATGTCATTCATTTTATCCAGAAGAATAAACTTGTTATTTAGTAACATCTCATTTGGTTCATTCATCGGCACAATAGGCACTTCAGTAAGAACATGATTTTCCAAATTGAAATTTACATTCCTTAAATCTTCCTCCATTAAAACAGTTTGAGATTGAACATTTTCTTCAACAACCATTTCCTTCTCAGAAGAACAAGAAGCATCATCCCTGGTGTCTCTACTCCTTTTTGTGGACTTAGTGATCCAGCCCTCAGCATCAACAGTCACAATAGGTTTCTTGGAATCCACTTTTCCACTACCTTTGGGTGTGTACCACCTTCTTTGGACATCTTGCAAGTGAATGCCCAAAGGTTTTACAATCTATACATCTTGGTGGTTTCCAAGTATACTTCACCTTCACTTCAATTCTATCTTTACCATCAATCACCAGAGGAATGATAGCAGGAAAATCACAGTCATCACCAATTTCAACACAAACTCTAGCATAGCTCATCCTAGTTCTGTTTAGATTTTGTTTATCCATCAAAATATGTATCCCCACATTACTAGTTATCATACTCAACCCCTTAGAATTCCACATATAGAGAGGAACATAATTCAACCAGATAGGAATAGTTCTCAACTCTTCCATATCTTTTTCAATAGTTTTAGACCAAGGTCGAATAATGAATAAACGATTTAGAATATAAATTGACCCATGTTCAAGTGTTTTAACACGGTCCTCTTCATTATCAAACTCAAACAAAAACAAACTATCACCATTAATGGTTATCTGCAAGTTACCTGTAAGTTTCCAGGCTTTGAGAACAACATTACGAACTACATGATAAGAAAGTCTTCTTACAACAAAAACCCCTGCTACCAAATCCTCACATCTACAAATCTCTTCTTTAAACACTGATGAAGATACTGGAGTAATCCTCTCACCATCAACCATTTGTGGAGGAAAAAAATTCATCAGAACTTCAAGATTCAATTCTTGTTTCTGCGGGAAGAGAGTAGAAGCCCAAGCTTTAGACATAGGCTTACTAGAAGGAAACTCTTCAAAACCAGGAGGAATTAAACAATCACCAACTGAGTCACTAACAAGATTAGATCTAGAAACATATCCCCTAACAGGTTCCTCTATCCTCTGGGAAGAAGAAGACATAAGTGGATATGATTTTGAGACTATCATACTTGAAAATCAATCATAAATCTCAGCAAAACGAACCAGAGAATTGAGAGAAAAATTGGATCGAAAATGAGAACGACGAAGAAAACCAATCTTGACTTTTGGTCAAAATCGCCAGGCCAAAGTCAAGATACGACCATCTTTGTATGTCTGCACTTGTAAATCAAGGTGCACAGAAACCAATTGATAAACCTGACTTACATTCTCGAAGAACAGCCTAGTATTATCAATCACCTCACAATAATCTTAATCGTATGGTAGCGAAACAAGATATTGTGGAATTACAAACGATGAGATTACTAATTTATCAACTGAATTCCTAGAAAATAATCTATTTTATCTCATTACTCCGTTCTGTGGCTTATCCTCAGCTGGATTCCATGGATTAGTAATAGATAATCATTTTATCTCATTACTTTGTTTCATGGCTTATCCTCAGCTGGATTCCATGAATTAGTAATAGATAATCATTTTATCTCATTACTTCGTTTCATGGCTTATCCTCAGCTGGATTCCATGGATTAGTAATATATAATCAATTTATCTCATTACTCCGTTTCATGGATTATTCTCAACTGAATTCCATGAATTAATAATGGATACTCAACTCTTTTTATTACTCCTTTTCATGAATTATTCTCAGCTGAATTCCATGAATTAGTAATAAATATTCACTGATCGGGCATCTGGGACACCACCGAGTAAGCCCCGAGAAAATGGTGCGAGTGTACTTAGAAATAATGCACGAATGAGCACCCGAACGCACGAACGAGCATTCAAAAATATGGACGAACGAGGAAACCTATGCAAAATAGGGAAGAAAAATAATATTAGTAAAATTATAAAAAAGGCGTCTAGGGGACCGGGCTCACCGGCCGGCCGGTCATGCCGTCGTGGCCGGCCCACGCCTCTTCCCATTATTTTACTTTATTTTATTATTTTTCTTAATCTCATGAAAACTCCTTCATTCGAGCAAACTTCCTCGTTCGAGCAAAACTCTTAGTTTCTTCATATTTCCTTCACACGATGAAAAATAATAAAAAATAGGACAATGTGTCACACAACCGGACCTACGAGCCGGCCGGCCATGCCCTACCCGTGGCCGGTACCACACCCTATAATCCCTTATATTATTATTATTATTATTTCTTTCATCTCATGGAACTCCTTCGTTTGAGCAAAAACCCTAGTTTTTCCATATTTTCTCAAATATTGCTCAAACCGTCAAAAGCAAAAAAGTCAAATTGTCACATGATCGATAGGCTCCTCACGACAAATATTAAAGTATTATTATTTTAATATTGCTAAAATATTGATCGCACGAGCAAAGTTCTACTTGCTCATTCGAGCAAAATCGAGAGTTTCAGTCAAGATCAAACTCTTCTGAATATCCAAAATATTGCTCGAACGTGCGTCAGAAAATGTCAAAATTCTCAGAATTGAGACATGAACTACATGGTGACACGGGCATGTTACCTTGACTGACCAAGGTCGTCCCTTAGCCTTGCAAGGAGTCGGTCCCACATACTTTAACAATTTTGACCTAATTAATCTTCTACAGTTCATATTAGGTTCAAATTCTTTCCAACTAACTTGGAACTTGTTCAATCGACCACCAGCTGGTCCCACGACCACCAAGGGCCGGTTTTATACCCCTTGGTCGGTCCATCATCTCTCCATAATTAGGTTTTATTGCTTAATGCTCAGACGGGCACAATTTTAATAAATGATTAAACCAACATTTAATCATCTTTTCACCAACTGGTCTGCAAAGGGTTTGGTGTTTTCTCATTTGAGCATCTGGGCGCTACATGGTCGTCCATCATCCCATGTAGCCGTTCCCTCTCTCACTCAGTGATTGATTTTCAGTAAATCATCAATTGATCAAAATTAGGGTTTTGGACTGAATGCTCTGCAAATCATAATTCTGAGTAAGTTCAAGCACTAATAATTTTATGTTGATCCAGCAATCAACATCTTAATTAATTATATAATATTTGGTCTAGCTTCCAATATTATAAATTAATATTTTATTTGGTCCGGTTACCAATAATTCATGAGTCCGCAATATTTCTCAAACGAGCAATATTCGCTTAAACTAGCAATATTTATTTTGCTCATCTATCAACAATAAATTGCTTAAAACAACAAAGTACGATCAACTGGGTTCAGAACTCATTGATTCAACTATCAATTGCATGACTGAGCAATAATCCTCATGTTTGGATTCAACTTTCAACATTCGAGAATCATATTGATCCAAAAATCAATATTCTAGTTTATATTTAATGTCTGGTCCTTCTACCAACATTTTTGCTCGGTAGAGCAACATGGTTCGAACAGACGACCATCCAATATTTCTGATTCCTACTTCATCATTCGATCATTCATGATATATTAGAGCATTCTGTATAATTTAACAATATCTTTGATTTCTTGTCGAATATTTGACATATCAAAATAAGTCCTCGATCGAGAAACTTCATCGGACGATCGATCCAAATTATCAAAATATCATTATTATCTCGATTGATAAAATGATATCAAGCCTCAATGCCTGAACATCATTACTGTCCCAACAGACATCTTATCTTCAATCCATGAGTCTCAGAGCATACCACATTCGTCAATCATGCTCTACTCAACAATACTTAGACTCATAGTCTAATCAAGTCAACAACTGACTAATTAAATATACTTCTGCTTTGCAGACTCCACAATCATGAGACATCAATCATGTCACATGGGGGGATATTAATTAGGGTTTTGGTCTGGCGGCCTACGACACGTGTGTTCATCTACGATGATAAATGTGAGTAAGTCGTGCAAGCAGTTGAGGGAGTTAGCAAAGTAGTGGGTGGACAATCAACCAAGTCTCCGCACGACCTGGAACTGGTTTAACCATGATTTCCCACTTTCCCACTCTTTCACTCGAGCAACCGTCACACTTACTGGAAATCAATGTGTCTACATTCTTGCAATATAAATAAGTCTCTGAATTCATGATTAAAGACAAGACAGATATACGGGAATTATCACGGGAAGTATCACAGGAATTCTCATCTGAACAATCACTCTCAACTGAGCAGAATTCAAACTTATTCGAACCCAGCAGTTGATTTTAAGAAACCTACAACACATTCTTGATCACCATTGATCTCACACAATTTTCATCTTCCCTCCTACAGATCGACCATCTTTCCTCTTTGTGCAGTGCATCTGTTTGAGGTTAAGCAATTTGCTCGGTCGAGGAGGCCCCGTTCGCACGGTCGTCTCTTCACTTTCCTAAAAAAACAGCAAATTGTTTTGCCCCATCAACATAGGTGAATAATTATCTAGGTTGCACTTCGAGTTGCATAAGTCCGGATTTTGAGGTTTGCCAAACTTTTCCTATTGCTATCGATTTCCATATCACCTTGATAAAAATCTTTTTGATCGTAAAGAAAATCATATATATATGATTAATATGTGGGAGGAAGATTGTTTCAATGTCTTCAATTGAGTTGAAGCAAATCTTAGTTGGTGTGACGTCATCTAAGGGAATCAATTAGATGGAGTCATGTTGGGATTCAAGAGGCGTAAGGAGCGTGAATGTACCATAACCGGTGGGATACCTTTTAGGGCCAAACTACATTCCAGTACAAAGTTAATTGGTAGTAGGTTCAATATGGACTAGTCCAGGGGTTTCACTGCATTTGCGGTTTCCTCGTTAACAAAATTTCTAGTGTCTGTGTTATTTCTTTTTCCGTATTATATTGCTTATCTTTATAATTGAAATATCACAGGTTGTGCGTTGATCAATCATAGTAGATACATCCGACCTAGTTTGTTGGATACGACTTGATTGATTCTTGGACATTGGTCTTTGGTAACGTCCAAGTTATCTCTTTGTGACTAGGTTTACGTATTTGATTCTGTAAACGTTCTAATCGAAAGAGATAGAGATATAACTCTATATAATATTCCTTGATTGGGTTTAGATCTCGGAGTTGTATTAAATTTGTCCATACAGATTGCATAAGAAAAATTTGGTGGTGTATTTTGGTACCCCCGCATTTTCAAACATATATGGAGAAGTTTAGCTTGTGCTTGAATAAAAACAAATTCATAAACATGGAAACTAGTCTTGCTTTGTTTAGCATTGTTCATCAATATAAATAGCGGACCCCCTGCACTCTAAAATCTTATTCCTAGTACTTCTATGTCCTAGTTGCGGCTAGAGCCGTCCTCTAAAACCTAGGTTTTCTCTAGTAAAACTACATTAGGTTATGATTTTGAAAGACTTCAATCATGGATTCATGAAGCCTGGCCAAACTCTCTTTTACCTGATAGTTCACATTATCCAGATCTTGTTCTTATTGATATTTTAGTTTCCGAACTTTAGACCAGGAACGAGATAGATATAAATCAGAAAGTACTATTTGTCTCGGAAATTTTTGATTCCACAAAATAGATATCTAGACCACTTTTGGTTGATTTGATTAGATTGTTCTTGTGAGGTGGTAGTAATCTTGGATACTCTTTGTTAAGAGTGTAAGTGTTCTAGATCCTTGATGTTTGCCGGACTTGTTTTACTGCAAACAAATTTTTTAATTTAATTGAAATATAGCTAAAGGGAATCAAATAGGATTTATGTTAGAGGAAGAATATTTATAAAAGTCTTCACATAGGTCGAAGCCACTACTAGGCCTGTAAAGAATGACAACTAGGGGAATCATGTTGCATAGGGTCTTGTGATATCTAAGAGACATAAAGGAGACAACTGAAGCTGAATTGCTTATAGGGTCGATTTGGTCTTAATTACAGTCCAGTACTAAGTTTTATAGTAGTCTAGTGTCTGTAACTTCTTAATATATTCTGGACTAGGTCCCAGACTGCTTTGCAGTTTTCCTCAGTAGCAAAATTCTAGTTTGTGTGTGTGCTTTTCTTTTTCATATTAAAAGTTTCCTATACTTTTAATTGTTAAAAGTACTACACAGGTTCCTATCGAATAAAAAGGTAAGTGGTGTACTTGGTACCCTCTCCTTTTCAAGAATAACCACTAACTGTGGAAAAGTCACCATATTATTGTGAATGAAAAACCGAATCCAACAAGCTAAGAATCACTCAATCATAAGTTATAAAGAAGAAGTTATGAGTGATCTACTAAAGCTGAAAAGTGCGAATAAAGGTTCAATATATGAATAGGAAACAATATACAAACTTTTAGTGAAAGTTCGTGACAAAACCTCAAAAACGTGATTTTATGCCTATTTTAGTCAAATTTTTGATGTTTCTTTTCCTAGACAATGTGGCTTGAATTTTAAGCAACCTAGTCTTGGTTATTCACTATAAAATGAAGTTTCATGTAATTACAGAAACTAACCCTTAGAAAAATGTGTGTGTGAATTGCATAAAGGTTTTTTTCTAAATATTTGTTCTTTACGAACAAAAGTGAGATTTTGAAGACTTTACTTGGGGATCATAAAACACATGTAAGTTATATTTTTCTTTGATAATTAGGAAACTTATACCTAGGTGATTACAATAATCCTCGTCTATTTCTAAGGATTGTTAAAATAATCCCATCCTTGTCTATTCTAGGTGAAGAATTTCCAATGCTGGCGCTACAAGTGTCAGGGATGGGATTCCAGCGCTGGAAGTTGGTTATAAGTACTGGTGCTATAACAAGGAGGAATTCCAACGCTGGCTTGTCAGTGGTGCGAGGTGCAATTATACCACTGCAGGGTGAGGCAATGATACCCATGTCCTGGCCGCTGGCTCTTGCGCACGAGCAGCATTTGATTTTCGACTTCGACGATTGTATCTGTACATCCATACAAGTCTTATTATTATGTGATTCAAAAAAAAAAAATCGTAGAATTACTGTACCCGAGGTTGTTATAATGATCAAATCGTATGTTCGGCAGTGTACTTACTTATCTTTGTGGAGTAGTAGATTAGCCAAAAAATAATTTAGACTAAACAGTGAAAACATGCTTTATTTTGGATCAAATACCGTATTCTTCCGTTTTTTTTTTACTTCTCACTTATTTTTTCCTGGAGAAATTATCGTTTGGTCCTTTTTCAGGTGGTCCCAAGATTGTTTGGTCCAGCAGGAAAAGGGGTTTCCTGTTTGGTCCATAATTATTTGAAAATATAAAATGGACAAAAATACCCTTCTGTACTATTTTAGTATTATTTGAGTTCATTTTCTCTGATGAATTCTAAACTTCCTACTTAATTTCTTATATGAGTTCATTATGTTTGATGAACTATCAAGTGTTTGGTAATGTTTTTTGTAGATTCAAGTTCAATCTTAAAAATGAACATACAACAAAAAATTCATTATTATGAACAAAAACAGAGTTCATTCTTTCGAATGAACACCTAATCAAAACCAAAACTAAATCAAATATAAAAACAGAGTTCATTCTTTCAAATGAACAACCCAATCAGTTTATTATTAGGGGGATTTTGTGTTTCCTCCTCAAAATAAATAGCTATTTTGTATTTCCCCCTTTATAAATCGATAATTGGTGAAACCCCATATCTGTTATAACAGTCGTGACAGGCCAGTTAACTGTGCACGTGCAGTGCGCGTGTGTACCATAAATAATTATTTTATTTTAAGACACCTTAAAATGCCGAAACCCTCCACCCCCATCGTCCCCTCCCCATCACCGACTCCATTTGGTTCCCTGCAAGTGTAATCAAATCAGTGAATACACCAACTCCTCTTTGATTCACTCGCTTACTCTTTTTTCTCACACACGGCAAAACCAACATCATTCCTGTTTAAAAAATTCCTGAATTTTATTTAACCTAACCCTAATTTAAAAATGGATAAGAAATTGTTAGTATATTTTTGAAATTAAAATCATGGGTTTAAGTATACCGTTGTTATAGATGAAGGGTTTGAAAGACGAAGACGAATCCGACGAAGAGTTTCATTAATTTTTAGTTTCAAATTTGATGAAACTCTAACCTTTAAAGATGAGGAAAAGAATTTGGAAGTTTCGTTCGTCACTACCTACTCGAATTTTACAGAGAGAATTGATTCTTTGTTGCTGCACCAACCCGAATTCTACAAAGAATTAGGCTATTGTTCTTCAATATTTCACCTACTGCTGCTTTTTCTAGGGTTCCCCAAATTGGTTCTTCACCAATTGGATTTTACAGAGAATTGGATATCTTTTCTAATGAATTAGGTTCTCTGAGTATGAGGAAGATTTTATTTTCTGGGCGTACTAACCTAGTGAAAATCAGAAGAAAAAAATGGCATGGTTTTGTTGTGTTACGGGGTTTAGGTTTTTGTATGAGTTTGGGGATTCTTATGTAAAATTTCAGTATGAATCAGGTTTTCAGAACTCAAATCAGGGTTTTTTGTTTTTGCTGTTGTTAAGATGGAAAACATCTCTTTATGTTAAAAAAAATGAATAACAAATCGTTTCATTTCCGATTGATTCGTTATTGATTTGGAGAATTTTAATTGTGATTTACTGAAATTCAGAACTTGATCTCTATTTGTAAAATAGGGGATCGTGGTGGTCGTAGTGGTGAAGGAGGTGGTGATCCAGGGGTAAGTATGTCTTCTTAGAAATAAAAATTTATCCTGGTACACACGCGCACTGTACTGCACGTGTTAAGATAACCGTGCAGTTACGGACATCCAAGTTAAAGGGTGTTTTACCAATTATCGATTTATAAAGGGGGAAATGAAAAGTAACTATTTATTTTGAGGGGAAATACAAAATCAGAGTTCATTCTTTCAAATGAAAACCTATCAAAAACAAACTAATTCAAACTTAGAACAGAATTCATTCTTTAATATGAACACACATCAAAAATCCATAAAAACTGAAAGTTCATTTGAAATCGAAGAACAAAATATCAGAAAAACGTAAATCTTCGTCGTCTTCATCATCTTCATCATCTCCATCACAGATGTACTTTATTATCTTCATCATCTTCACCAAAAAACCTAGAAAAAACAGAAGAAGAAGAATTATTTTCATCATCGTCTTCATTATCATCACCGTCGTCCTCATCATCATCATAATCGTCGTCGTCTTCATCATCATCGTCATGAAGATCTTCATCAACAAAAGCAGAAAAAACAGAGAGAGAAAGTAAATCTGAAAAAAAGAGGAGAAAGAAAACAAATCTGAAAATGATTCCCTTCTCTCTTAATAATCGAGTATATATATGGTGCCGAAAGGGTACTTCTGCCACTATCAAAAGACAATTACATCATTGATGACATCATCCCACGTGAAAATTGTCCATCCTTAAACCAAACAATAATTTCCATAACCAAACAGTAACATATAAATTTATAAATGTCCAAAGAGACGGTCGACTACGTCAACATGATGAAACTTACTCTATATATTATATTTATTCCTAGTACTACACCGTAGTTTCAACTTCTTTATGTGGTGGTAATTTTTGGTGGCAAGTCTCTTTTACTTTAGGAGTACCAAATTTCATTATATCTCGCGTTACATAATATCAGTTTGTCAGATGGAAATGGATAGAACAATTGAACGGATACGAGAGACTCTATCTAAATGAACCCAATCCCTTATTTCGTTTCTTCATATTCTTCTATTCCAGTATTTTCTTCTCTCTTTATGTTATCTCTTTGGGTTCTTTCTTCAAACACATTGTAGACAAAACCCACAAGAAGCAAAACCAAACCCTAATTCCGTTTCCATGGCTACTTCAGCTACCCCAACTGCTTCATCAAGCCTCCTCTTCTCAATAAACTCTTCAACCCATTCTTCATCTTCTTCTCCTTCATCATCCGGTGTTTCATTTTCATCAATCCGTAAATCAACTCCACTTCTTTCTTCATCTTTCACTACTCCTTCTTCAAGCATTTTCTACTGGACTTCAAATTCAGTTTCCACCACCACTACAACAACAAGAAGAAGTAACCGCTCACTCACAGTTAAAGCAGCGAGAGGTAAATTTGAGAGAAAAAAACCTCATGTTAATATTGGTACGATTGGTCATGTCGACCATGGAAAAACCACACTTACTGCTGCTTTAACTATGGCTTTAGCTTCTATTGGTGGTAGTCAATCTAAGAAATACGATGAAATTGATGCTGCTCCTGAGGAAAGAGCTAGAGGTATTACTATTAACACTGCTACTGTTGAATATGAAACTGAAAATCGTCATTATGCTCACGTCGATTGTCCCGGTCACGCTGATTATGTTAAGAATATGATTACTGGTGCTGCTCAAATGGATGGTGCGATATTGGTCGTGTCTGGTGCTGATGGTCCAATGCCACAAACTAAGGAGCATATTTTACTAGCCAAACAAGTAGGTGTGCCTAATATGGTTGTTTTTCTTAATAAGCAAGACCAAGTTGACGATGAGGAATTACTTGAGTTGGTTGATTTAGAGGTTCGTGACCTTTTAACTTCTTATGAATTTCCTGGTGATGATACTCCTATCATATCTGGTTCTGCTTTATTAGCATTAGAAGCTTTAATGGCTAATCCTGCTATTAAGAGAGGAGAAAATAAATGGGTTGATAAAATTTATGAACTTATGGATAATGTTGATAGTTATATTCCAATTCCTCAACGTCAAACCGAGTTACCATTTCTTCTCGCAGTAGAAGATGTTTTTTCAATTACAGGTCGTGGTACTGTTGCTACTGGCCGCGTCGAAAGAGGTACTGTAAGAATTGGTGAAACTGTTGAACTTGTTGGTCTTAGAGAGACTAGAAATACTACTGTCACTGGTGTTGAGATGTTCCAGAAACTTCTTGATGAAGCACTAGCTGGTGACAATGTTGGAATTCTGCTTCGTGGTATGCAAAAAGCTGATATTCAGAGGGGAATGGTTCTTGCAAAACCTGGTTCTATTACTCCACACACAAAATTCACTGCCATTGTTTATGTTCTTAAGAAAGAAGAAGGTGGTAGGCATTCACCATTTTTCGCTGGTTACAGACCACAATTTTACATGAGAACTACTGATGTTACAGGAAGAGTTGCCACAATTATGAACGATAAAGATGAGGAGTCGAAAATGGTTATGCCTGGTGATCGTGTTAAGATGATTGTTGAGCTTATAGTGCCTGTTGCTTGTGAGTCAGGTATGAGGTTTGCTATTAGAGAAGGTGGGAAAACTGTTGGAGCTGGTGTGATTCAGGAAATTCTTGAGTAATAGATAATAATTTCGAACTTCATTGATTCACCTCGAAGTCTCAATCTTTTTGAATCAAACTGCGGTCTCAATTAAAAATGTACACTGTGAGTGTCATCACTGTTTGCTGTTCTGATATCCTTTTTGTTGTCATATATTTTGCAGTTTTCTGCTCCTGTGTTTTATTGAATTTGAACTTAGTTTAGTTAGAGCGATGAACTGGCAATGCTTCTATGTAATTCATCAAATTCTGTCTGTTTCTGTTCATTTCGAAGTTTGCTGCGAAGTGCCTCTTTATGTTGCGCTTGAATAACTAATGAATGAGATGATTTTCATAATGTTCCTCCTTATAGTTTATGCTCTGCTAAGTCTTTGGTGTGATCATATATATATTTGTGAAGCTGTTGTCACTTGTCTGCTAAGATTAAGTTGGCACTGAAACTGTATGTCCTGGTATTTCATCAATACCTATGGGTTGGTGTTTCTTCACTCCATCTACCTATGGGTCTGTTTCTTATTCTTTGTTCTTGACTACTTTTTTATACCTATTGATATTTTCTTATTCCTTGTCATCAGTACATGATAAGTGCAAATCCAAAATCCTGTTGAATTGCAATTAGAAATGTTGAATTTCTTATGTATTAATAAGGTATAAGCAATTAAGGGTGTTAGTGGGGTTATATACAAACATGATGAGACAACTAGCACACTATGAAATACATGATTTGTAAAGGGGATACCAGTTTTGGCAGGGGTGATACCAATTTATTGATCCAATGGCCAGGATCTGCTAAGATTTGTTTGTCCTATATACAATGGTATCAGCCCCGTCAAAAATGGTATTCCCTTTATAAATCGTGGTAAAATAGATGAAAGAAAAGTCGTAGCCTTTCATTAGTTTTCTGTTTTCATTTCTCAAGTTCTGTTACATCAAAATGAAGAGAATGAACGTCTATTTGTAGTAATAGAAAAGGAGGAAGGATCCCCTCATTTTTATTATCACACTATCTCATACGTTTTGGGCGTCATTTTTACGAATAAAAATCAAACCATAACGGATTTGAAGTTAATGTGTTGGGGATATGTCCCTCTTACCAAGTTCTACATGCCTACCAAAAATGAGCACATTTCAAAATATAAAACCTCACAATCTACCGGTCTTAATTTCGACGGCCAGAAGTCCGTTGATTTTCAATAGCTCATTTTCAAAGTAGTAGATGGTAGTGTTATATGTCTCAGAATACGCTCTTTTTTGGTAGGCATCTAGAACTTGGTAAGAGGAACATATCCCCAAAATATTAGCTTCAAATCCGTTACGGTTTGGTTTTTTATTCGCAAAAATGATGCCCAACGTGTGAGATAGTGTGCTAATAAAAGTGTGAGGGGATAGGATCGGTTATAACAAGAATATTACACGTATGAGCAACGTGTCCCCAAAATAATGAGATAGGGTCGGTTATAACAAGAATATTACACGTATGAGCAACGTGTCCAAGATTAGAAATGTCCGACACCTTAAGGGCTAAGTAAACTAGTTTAATCCTTATCTTAAATTAGTAGAGGAGGTGAAAATATTTCCAGAATTATCTGGAGCAGTAAATGGTGGGCCATCCAATACACGTTTACACAACACTTCCCCTTGGACCACCATTTCTAAGTACGTTGTCTCATTAAAACCTTGTCATAACAATCCGACTCTGATAGAAACTTGTCGAAAGAAAAAGCGTACGACATCTGGAGCTTTAGAACAGTGTTGATTGCCATAAATTTCTCCCTTCGCCAAAATTTGAGCCAGGAAAAACCTCTTGGGACAAAAACCTGAGCACTAAAGAAGGAGAGTGACCGTTTCCACGAATTTTTTGTTGCATCAGGAAAACCACTTGGGACAAAACCTGACCCTAGAGTGAGGTTGGTCACTGCCATGAATTTTCTCCTTTGTTCAAATTGCGTCAGGAAAACCATTTAGGACAAAACATGATCTTCGAATTAGAGTGGTCGCCGCCACGAAAAATTGTCTTTGATAAAACTGCGTTAGGAAAACCACTTGGGACAAAACCTAAGCGCCGAGAAATATTTCCTCCGTCAAAATTGCGTTAGGAAAACCACTTGGGACAAAACCTGAACGCCAAAACCTCATAATAATATTGACGTCAATGCAAATGTTTCCTCGTTAAAAACCTCGCCTGGAAAACCCCGTGGGACAAAACCAGACCAGAGGAAAAGAGTACAATGGACGTCGCCCGATAATGGTGCTGGACACGCATATGCTGCCTCGTTAAAACCTTGACAAGGAAAACCCATTGGGACAAAACCTTAGTGAAGGAAAAAGAGTACAGCGCGTTTAAGTCCAGACTATGATTCTACGAGTTTACTCCCCCTGAAGCACGGCTTCTTAAAGCGGTTGGTGGCGTGAATATTATACATCTTTCAAGAAACTGCTTTACTAGTCGCAGTTTATGGAGGATTGACTGCAGGTCTTGCGCCGGGTGTATCTCTAAGAATGTACACCTCGCATTTAAATCCTTCATCCGTCACACACCAAATTCAGATTGCCGCTTTAACTTCAGGCACAACGGTGTTTTTGTAAACTCATAAACACTGTAGAATCAATTTCAGCCTTTAAAAGTTTAACCTGGAAAAGAAAAGTTAGAACAACAAGATAATACATGTATTAAATCCGTAAATGGTACTTCTGGACCATAAAATATTATTTCTACGTATGTAACAGATGAATCACTTTTTCCACTCTATGTGATCCAAACTAATGGTGCTAATTTAGAAGCACGATAAGTATTACGAGTATCAAAACTAGATACTCTGGTATATACAGAGAAGTTTTATTATGCTAGCATGTCCTCGACCTTCAGGTCGAGTAAATATTTCGATTTCAGCGAGATCTCAAAATTTAGTTCAAGCCTAGATTTTAGCACTATTAAGGGCTCGTTAAGAGGTCAAAGATGATATCATCAACTCATCCGGATTTTAGTCATTTTCATAACAACTCAAAATACACAAAGGATTGTTCACAAAATTCTCCTGTTCTAAGTGGTGATTATGACTTGATTTCAAGCCTGACATAATTCATAAAGTCAGGTGGCTGCCTGAGTCAGAATCTCGAATCCTTTAGGGATTCATTACAATCACTAGTCAAAACAAGATGTAATATGACTCCTTCAGGGACTACCACGCTAAAGTGCATCAACATTGGGAGAATATTTTAGTTTTACAGAACCAATCCTGGGGGTTCAGCAGGAAAAACCCTCAACCGCGCTTAAAGCGATAATACTATTATCTCTGCGCTTCATCTCAAACACCAACCCGTAACATTCAGGCCTTACAATTTTACGGTGTGAGTCGGATCCGACCTTTTTGCGCTTTTCCGAGAGATTTCATCCTCTACCTTAGTTAGAGGGGAACATGTCATATGCCTACCAATCACAATGTCGATGTTCCTCTGGAGAGGGGTACACAACCACTATTGTAAACAGTAATCGACAATCATATACAATCTAACACATTCTCTAGTGCATGCACATTCATGAAAATTTCATAGACTGGTACCAGTGCCACTTCAGGGGCATTATCATATCCCCATTTTAATGAGGTATAAGCTTAGAGAATGTTGATCATATTCCGATAGTCTCCACGAGAACTATCTGTAGTCTCTTCAAGAGCACTACATATTATAAAAGCGATTGGATTCTCTTTTGTGAGGAATATATGAGGCATTCATTCAGGCCTCAAGCGTGTCTTAACACATGACTTGGTCATTGTGAGATGCATGATTTAACCTGCTGAGATAACTTCCCGTGTCTACATCCTCAAGCAAGTGACCATAAATATCATCCCAGCGCTCCTGCAGTTATTTATTTTAATCATGAGTAATCTCCAACACCTCAATTACATCCAATATCTTGGTGTGAGAAAACAAATGACATATTTCACGCCAATTCTAGTGGCAACCGAACTTTCTTTGATCATGATAAAGCTTAATCAGATAACCTATTTAATTGTCGACTTGTTACTGCAACCTTTAGGTAATGCCTGTCATATCCATTACTTCAAAGGAAAGCCCTTAAATTTGTCGACGTAATACGTACCATCTTCAGACGGCAATCTTTCTCCCCCTGGTTAAGGCGGGAGAACCTTTTTAGGTTATCAACATAATTCGCACCATCCTCGTGTGGTGACTTTTCTCCCATGATTAAAGTGGGAGAACCTTAAAGGTTATCAACCTTACTCTTGCCAAACTTCTGGTGGCGGGTTGTCATGCTAACTTCTGGTGGAATTTTAGTTTTCCTGATCATGGAGGAAACATTATTATCTCATTTCTGGAAGCTTCTGGTTCCATAATTGCCTGATTTTCAAAGGCAATTCTGCTCATGATAGTTTTTGGGTTTTAATTTAACCACACAAAAAGTACCCAAAAACAGCTGCAGGCTCGACAAGAGATGAGACATTTCACGTCGTTCCTTTTTGATGGCTTACTTCCTCCCCCTAACGGCGGGAATACAGTCTCATCTTCAATAAGACATTACCAACACATGGTTTTAAATGTCTTATGAATCGAAACCAACATATATGTCTAGGTGACGTTATGGACCAAACACGTAAATTGTAAGGTTACATCGCAAGACATAATTGATGGTAAAAAGATGGTCGAGCAATAAACTAAAGATGCTTAAACAAAGGACTCAACTATACCGAGTTGAGTATGCACATGTGCAATTTTGTGCTCGACATAATACCAAGTGAGGAAAAGCATCAGAAGTCTGTAAATTTACCACCAATATAAATGGACTTAATTGGAAAGTCCAAAAATGGATACGCAACCACAATATTTGCACAAACAGTTTGGAAAATAAAAAATTACGTGTTAATATAAACAAGAGACCATCTTTTAGATGCGTCTAGCAATATAGTAAAGTATTTAAAAATGTCCATAGTGTAGGATCCCTACAAATTCCACCATAAACTCTCTGCAGGTAATGTTGGTGATTCAATGAGTTACCATAATTCAATTGTTAATGCTAATTAAAGAGCCAAGTGTCTCAAGGAACGACCAACATAATTTACATCTTTATCTGATAGAAGCTTCAGGTTCTGTAGAAGATGTCTATGAGCATTTTGTATTGTGTACTCATCTTGGTAGAACTTGGATGCCCAAATCTATCATGCCGAAGCATGAAAATTCAAATTCATTAAACTTGTCGTTAATGACAATGTGAGATTCGAAAGTTCGAATCCTCATATGACACACCATACAAAAGAGAGCATTAAGCTTCTCTGTAACGTGCTTCTGGCACAAAACATATGAAGTAATAAAATACTCCATAAAATGATCATTCTTCATTTCAAGGTGGTAGTTACGCCGAATATTTTCAAAATAGATTCTTCAGGAATCTAAAATAATATAAGGCGTCAATAGTAGTAACTTTTATACCACCAGAAAGATACACGCTCTTCCGAAGCCGTCTATCATATTATTCGAACCCGGAATGACATTTCACATTTCCCAAAACCTCTATAAGGTTATAAAAATGGTTCGAAAATTTGTGTATGTTGTTCCCTTGTCGTTGAGATCAATATATCCATGGTCTATTAAATATGGATAAATTACTTTAGAAATCCATATCCGTTAGTATAGATAGACGAGAGAAAGATAATAGAGCCATCAACAAAAACATTTGGTAACTATGAGCTACTTCGGGAACCCAAAATTTTATGGCTTATTCCTGGAAACCACATGCCACTTCTGGAGCCTAATATGGATTACTACATGAAACAAAAAATCGCATGTTGGACTGCTTCTGGAGTCGCCAACGTCTCATGGATTGCCTCGGGATTCCATTATTTCCAAAACAAGTAAATAAAATAAACAAAACATAAACATATATAGTACTAAAAGAAACAACAAATCTCCATTTATCAATTTCCAAATGTGCACATGGATATAGTCTTTATGGGAAAAAAATAGTCTCAATATATCAGTTACAGGTCACTTCAGGGATCACTGATAGAAACCGACTAGCACTTTATAACAGGTCACTTCTGGGACCGACCGGCTAACGGGGCGCGCCTTTTGTATCCATACCATGCCACACGATATTCCAACTTCTGGTGGAATTATTTCGAAATTTCAGGAGATTATCAAAATTGAGAAAATAAAATATATGCCATCCCTGGGAGGCAATTTCTAGCTCAACCGGTATTAAACCGTTAGTACCACAGTAAATAGAAAGAGAATTGTTAAAATTCGACAACTATTTAGTTCTCACCATTTCCTTTCTTACCAGTGACCCCACTTATGCTTACCAAAAATTATTAGTGCTTGGTTTTGTTTCCACTGCAAGCTTGATTCAGGTACCACGCACAAATGGAAAAGCTAATAACCGACTCTATGTGGTTACTGCTAGTGACTTAACACTACAACTTTCCACTTGCCTTTCGATAATTCCTTGCTTAGTTGAGTGATTCCTGCCATGTAAAAAGTACAAATTAAAGGCAATTAAAACTCAAAATTATAAACGTCAGTGAAAACAGAATGAGCAAAACGGGAAAAGGGATTTGTCTTTCTGTCATAGTTGTCCTTCACCAGATTCCTTCCAACAAATACAACAAACCGATAAGCCGATACTCATTAACGAGCAGTTCGTGCTGGTAACGTCTTATGTATTAATAAGGTAAGCAATTAAGGGTGTTAGTGGAGTTATATACAAACATGATGAGACAACTAGCACACTGTAAAATAGATGAAAGAAAAGCCGTAGCCTTTCATTAGTTCTCTGTTTTCATTTCTCAAGTTCTGTTACATCAAAATGAAGAGAATGAACGTCTATTTATAGTAATAGAAAAGAGGGTCGGTTACTTGGTTATAACAAGAATATAACACGTATGAGCAGCGTGTCCAAGATTAGAAATGTCCGACACCTTAAGGGCTAAGTAAACTAGTTTCGTCCTTATCTTAAATTAGTAGAGGAGGTGAAAATATTTCCAGAATTATCTGGAGCAGTAAATGGTGGGCCATCCATTACACGTTTACACAACAGAATTAAGATTATTGACTTGTTTTTATCAGTTCTAGTTTTCACATGCTCTCTTTATAAGAGCAAGTCTTATGGTGGAATCCAAGCTATTTCAAGTGTGGAAAAACCATGGAATGTCAAGTCTAGTGTCTTCCAAGTTGGGGTCTTGTACAGAAAATCCAAGCAGGATTCCATGATTTCGTGGAAGGGTCCGTGGAATCCATGGAAACGCTAATAAGAATAGCGTAAAACGCTATTAAGAATAGCGCGCTAAAAGACGAAAAACGCTAATAAGAATAGCGTTGAGCTCTATTCTTAATAGCACTGAGCGCTATTAAGAATAGAGCTTTTTTTTATCCGTAGATTTAAGATGAGCTGTTGAAAATCTAACGGCTGAGAAAAAAGCTCTATTCTTAATAGCACAAGGTAGCGCTAATCTTAATAGCTCTACTTGGTGCTATTAAGAATAGCGTTTCTACTATTCCATCATTACACTTGCACTTCCATCTACAATTCCAAGTGCTGAGGTGGCGTGGAAGATGGAAGATGGATGGATTCCACCATAAGACTTGCTCTAAGAGCGAACCTTATGGATATTTAGTATTTTGTGGAAAGGTACAGGCACAACAAAACTTCCCAACAAGGTAACAACTATGTGCGTTCCTGACTCAGTGTGACCCGTCCAGTCACCAGTACCGATTCTTACCAAATATACCCTCCCCAGTTGAGTTAGTTAAAGGACGTTGGGTTGGGTTAGGCTATATGGGTTTGGCTGATAGGAAATGGTGGTAGGTTATGAAATCCTGTTCTACAGTTCTTCAACCCTCTTATATAGTCGTATCACGATTCACAACCTTGATCCAGTTGATGATCACCTACTACCATTATTGTTCTTCACCGATATAACTTTCTGCAACTGAAGTAGTGAAGAATCCGTACGCCAATGGTATGTTCAAACATTGAGTTGGGTTGATATGCAACGAAGATTGAGAACTACAATTCTTCTTTATTTAACGGAATCAGTTCATGGTATCACATTCCATCTCTTGAAAAAGGTTTGATTTTTTTCTTTCTGTTTTTTCATTGTGAATTAGGTCAGATGGGTATATGTATCAGTTTATTTAAAATTGATACATAGGCTTCTTCCAGTTCATTGTGGAATTAAAATTATGGGATTTCAGCGTAATATGGAATTAGTTGTTTCTAAGTTGTTCGAATAAGTTTAATTTCACGAAGGTGTTTATTAAAGAATTACACTGTTCTCATTAGGCCATTGGTCCGGAGGCTAAAGTAAGAATATAGAATTTGTGTTCAAAGGTATACATTATTGATTTAGGCATGCATATGGAAACCACAAACCATGATTCCATCACCTCCTTAATCAATCGTGTTGCAAAAATATACGCGAAGAACAAACCAATACCGTACTTAAAACAATGTACCCAATAGATTTTATGCCACAGACTGGTCCGGACGTTAAAGTAAGAATCTGGAATTTGTGTTCAAAGGTATACACTATTGATTTAGGCATGCATATGGCAACCACAAACCATGATTCCATCACCTCCTTAATCAATCGTGTTGCAAAAATATACGCGAAGAACGAACCAATACCGTTCGAACTTAAAACAATGTACCCAATAATTTTTATGCCACAGACTGGTCGGGAGGTTAAAGTAAGAATCTGGAATTTGTGTTCAAAGGTATACATTATTGATTTAGGCATGCATATGGCAACCACAAACCATGGTTCCATCACCTCCTTAATCAATCGTGTTGCAAAAATATACGCGAAGAACAAACCAATACCGTTCGAACTTAAATAATGTACCCAATAGATTTTCACAAAATTGATTAAAAAGACCAAAATCAACAATTCCTGGGTGAAAAGGACATTTAGATTTTGATACTGTTTAAATGGAGAAAAATTTAAAAATAGCCAGGATGTAAACAATTTCATCCTACCCATTTTCAAATACTTTTTCTTATTTTTAATTTACATCAGGATGCATCCAGTTTCATCCTTGCTATTTTTTAAGTTTAAGTCAGGATGATTCCAGTTTCATTCTTGCTATTTTTTTGGTGTCCATTTCACCCATACAAATTTTTACTCGTCCATTTAAACCATGTTTTAAAAATATTTGGACAAATGACCCATTTTCCGATAGATTTTATGCCACAAATTGGTTACGGGTACCTAGTTAAATTTATACTACCCTCAAAGTGATTTACCCGTCATAATCTATTGTACCTTCAAAAACAAGGTACTCATTGAAATTTATATGACAGTGTTGTTCAGTTACCCGATTTATTTTATAGGACCGTCTGAAACAGTGTTGTTCAGTTACCCGTCATAATCAAAGTAATGTCCTTTGATTTCACCTGGGGGGAATATTCCCAAGAAAGCTTGATTTCTCAATATGTCCTTGCCTCTTGTTCGATCCACACTCATCCACGGGAATAAATGTTGGGTATATTACTAATAAAGTAACTGAGAAGAAGATACTTAGCTCAAAATAATGTTGTTGATGTTGCTGCACAGAAAATGTAGAGGCACGTAGACTACGCCAATCTAAAGGCAATATCCTCTTTACTATATTTTGTAACAACATGGGAAAGAGTACTGTAGACAAACCCCCAAAGTTTAGTGGCAAAGACTTTAAACGATGGCAGTCCAAAATGTTATTCTTCTTAAAAGACCAAAGGCTAGATGAAGTTGCCTTAGAAAGACCCTCAAGAAGGCTTCATGACCGTGGTTATGAAGATAGACTGGATAGGTGGACTAGGAAAAATTACATGTGCAAAAACCATATTCTTAACTGTCTGGATGACTCCTTATACGACTTTTGTAATGCAAAAGAGAATTTTACTGCTTTTGATTTATGGGAAGCCCTAGAAGAAAAATATCTTGCTGAAGCTGCTGGAAGCAAGAAGTTCTTGGTGGCTAGGTTCCTGGAATATAAGATGACTGATGAAAAGCCTGTTGTAGAACAATTCGTCGAACTCCAGCTACTCATCAACAAAATTCTTGCTGAAGGCATGCATATTGATGAATCTCTACAAGTATCTGCAGTGATTGAAAAGCTACCACCCTCATGGAACGAGTACAAGAGGAGGCTGCGACACAAGAATCGTGAAATCACCATGGTGGAGCTGGGGAAAAAGATCCAGGTGGAGGAACTTTTGTGCTGCAAAGACAAGAGCCTGATGCTGAGCAAAGACATGTCAAACAAAGCTCATGTCCTGGACGATAATGCTGCGTCAAAGAAAAGGCACGGAGAATCCAGCAAAAATGGTAAACGTAACAAACAGCGTAACTCCAAAGGTAACCATCTTAAGCCAAAGGGTGGTGTCTCCAAAAACACCATCAAAGGCGACTGCTATAACTGTGGGAAAACTGGTCATATGGCCAAGGACTGTAGGGAACCTAAAAAGACCAAAAATGATCCTAAACAGAAAAATAAGGCAAACGTAGTAGATGATTCTGGATATTTTACTGGCATGGTGTCTGAAGTCAACCTTGTCTCTAATGTGACCAATGTGAGAGACTGGTGGCTTGATTCTGGAGCCACTAGGCATGTCTGTAAGTTCAGAAATGCTTTCTCCTCCTATAACAAAGTAGGAGACGATGAGAAATTGTTTATGGGAAACTCTTCTACCTCTAAAGTGGTAGGAAAAGGCAAGGTTGAATTGAAGCTCACTTCAGGAAAAACTCTCGCATTGAATGACGTGTATCACGTCCCGGACATATGCAAGAATCTTATCTCAGAAACCATCTTACTTGGAAAAGGTTTTAAATTTGTAGCTGAGTCTAACAAAGTTGTAATCTCTAAAGGTGGTGACTTCGTAGGAAAAGGATATGTCACTGATAACATGATTAAGCTTAGTGTACTTTCTTTGAACTTGAATGATAATGCATCTTCTTCTGCTTATGTTTGTGACTCCTCACATGTTTGGCATGATAGACTAGGACATGTTAATTTCAAATCTATTGAAAGACTTGCTAAATTAGGCTGCATTCCTAAAATAAACTTTGACAGAGGTCATAAATGTGAAATTTGTGTTGAATCTAAATATGCTAGAAAACCCTTTAACAAAAAGGTTGAACGTAGTACAACTCCCCTAGAACTAATCCACTCCGATTTGGGAGATTTGAAATCAACACCAACTAGAGGTGGGAAAAAATGGTACATCACTTTTATAGATGATCACTCAAGATACTGTCAGGTTTATCTTCTTAGAAGTAAAGATGAAGCCCTAGACGCTTTCAAATTATATAAACTTGAAGTAGAAAACCAAAGAGGTGTTACTATTAAAACTCTTAGGTCGGACCGAGGCGGTGAGTATGTGATACCTATAGGAGAATTCTGCAAACTTAATGGCATCATTCATGAAACTACTGCACCTTCTTCACCTGAGTCGAATGGAGTAGCTGAAAGGAAAAACCGAACACTCATAGATATGGTGAACGCTATGTTAGCTAGTTCAGGGCTACCTTCGAACCTGTGGGGGGAAGCAATTCTCTCTGCTTGCTATATCTTGAACCGAGTTCCATTTAAGAAATCCGACAAAACTCCATATGAGTTATGGAAGGAAGACAACCGTCCTATGCATACTTTAAAGTGTGGGGGTGTTTGGCCAAGGTGGCCACTCCTCGTTCCAAGAAAACCAAAATAGGACCTAAAACTGTAGATTGTGTTTTCCTAGGATATCCTGAGCACACTAGTGCTTATAGGTTCATGGTAATTGGTGAGAACACCATAATGGAATCCAGAGATGCAGTGTTTTTCGAACACATTTTCCCTTTAGGGTCTGGACCTCATAAAAGGGTCCGCGATGATCTCTCAGATGTTCCTTCGACTAGTCAACCCCCGTCTCTAGATGCTGAAACCGAACCTAGAAGAAGTAAGAGGGTCAGAACCGAGAAAGGTTTCGGTCCAGATTTTGTGACTCTTACGGTAGAGTCTGAACCCCAAACCTATAAGGAAGCTATGACTTCTCCGGAAGCTCCCTTCTGGGAAGAAGCTTCAAATAATGAGTGGGATTCCATTCAACAAAATGAAACTTGGGAGCTTGTAGACTTACCTCCTGGTAGTAAAACCATAGGTTGCAAGTGGGTCTTCAAAAGGAAACTTAGAACAGATGGAACTATAGAAAAACACAAAGCTAGGTTGGTATCTAAGGGGTACAAACAACAGGAAGGATTAGATTTCTTTGATACCTATTCACCGGTCACTAGAATCACTTCTATCCGGATGCTGATTGCTATTGCTTCTATTTATGATTTGCATATACATCAGATGGATGTTAAAACTGCTTTTTTATATGGTGAATTGAATGAAGAAATTTATATGGACCAACCGGAAGGTTTTGTTGTGAAAGGTTTTGAAGATAAAGTATGCAAACTGAAAAAATCTTTGTATGGTTTAAAACAAGCACCTAAACAGTGGCATGAAAAATTTAATCATGTAATGATATCTAATGGCTTCAAGGTTAATGAATCTGATAAATATGTTTACATTAAATCTGTGGATGATTCTCATGTTATTGTGTGCCTATATGTTGATGATATGCTCATATTAGGTAGTAACCTTGATAGTATCAATACCACTAAAAGCATGCTTAACGAAAACTTTGACATGAAAGACTTAGGCCCTGCTGATGTAATCTTAGGGATGAAAATCAGAAAGATGTCTGATGGATATAGTCTAGTCAATATCATTATGTTGAAACTGTGCTTAAGAGATTTAATCATGAAAATGCTAAACCTGCAACTACTCCTTATGATCCCAATTGCAAATTGAAAAAGAACAAGGGTGAGGGTATTTATCAACTTGAGTATTCTCGTGTTATTGGCAGTCTTATGTATTTAATGAACTGTACAAGACCTGATATTGCCTATACTGTGAGTAGATTAAGCAGGTACACTTGCAACCCTGGGCAGGATCACTGGAATGCTCTCTACAGAGTTCTACGGTACCTGAGAGGAACTTCAAACTATTGCCTAAGTTTTGGGAAGTATCCTGCTGTGCTAGAAGGGTATTGTGATGCTAACTGGATATCAGACTCAGATGAGTGCAAATCCACTAGCGGGTACATCTTCACACTTGGTGGTGCGTCTGTGTCATGGAAGTCTACCAAACAGACATGTATAGCCCGATCCACCATGGAGTCTGAGTTTATAGCCTTGGAGAAAGCTGGAGAGGAAGCTGAATGGATACGAGGTTTCCTGGGTGGAATTCCACTCTGGCCCAAGCCTGTGTCTTCGATCGCAATCCACTGTGACAGTCAAGCTGCTATTGGATGCGCAAAGAATAGTGTATACAACGGAAAGTCTATACATCTTCGAAGAAGACACAAGACAGTGAAACAACTACTCTCTACTGGCATCATCTCTATAGACTTTGTAAGGTCTAAAGAGAATATTGCAGATCCTTTGACGAAAGGGTTATCTAGAGAGGTAGTTAGATCCACATCGAAGGGGATGGGACTCAAGCTCATAGAATAAATCGCCATGAAGGACACTCAACCTTGTGAATGGAGCTCCAAGATCAAGGTTCAATGAGATAACTAATTTTTGGTGATGTCGAGAGAAAGCACTATCTTTGTCCCTCCCTATGGTGTAACCATATGATAGTGCTGCCTGCATGTTTTAGGATGATCTGTCAAGATCTTAATGAGTTCCATGGCTTTACTTAAAGCGGAGTGTGGCAGGACACTCTTAATGGACTCACCTATGTGGATGTTGGAAGTGGGGCCGCTTCCTATGAGAATTTGAGCTTTTTCTCTAGAGACATTCATTAAGTCCGGGATTTAGCCCACGGCCAAAACGGGCACAACGGCAAGAGCTTGGCAGCTTTCTTTTTCTTTGAGACATCAAAGTGTGGTTGTTATTTCTGAATTGCACTCACTGTTGACGGTTCAAGACATTGTGTTCACCGAAACAACAAGCAGTTCCGGTAACCTCTCACTATGTTAAGGTTCAATCTCTGAGACACCTTAGCCTAATATTGATGTATTATGTTTTCTCGTATTTCGTCGATATGTTTTATCATTCATGTGGGGGATTGTTAGAAAAAACGCTTTAAAATTACCAATTTTTCCATGGACTATGTTTTGATCCCTAGACCTATTGCCCATTAATTGTTTTTTCTTTTGAATAGATAAAACAATAGTCCCACATTGACTAAAATCTAAAGAGTTTTATACATAAATACCATAGAGTTGGCTATAAGGGCATGGCCCTTGGGTCATTAGACTTTTGTGCTTGGGGGGGAGGCTTAGACTAGGGCAAGGTTGCCTTTCCCGTACGCGCGGTGCTTCGCACAGAAGCACGCACGCCGCCGCCGCCGTCCGTCCGGTCGGTCGGGTCGGGCTCGGGTTCGGGTTCGGGTGTGGGTGTGGGTGTATTAGATCCTATCTTTTTGCTGAAATTTTTGGTACGTGTTTTCCACACAAGTAGAAGAATCTTTTCTTTGTCTGCACGTGTTTTGTCCTGACTTCTTTGTCTGAACGTGCTTGTCTTGGCTTCTTTGTCTGCACGAGTTTTGTCCTGACTTCTTTGTCTGAACGTGCTTGTCTTGGCTTCTTTGTCTGCACGAGTTTTGTCCTGACTTCTTTGTCTGAACGTGCTTGTCTTGGCTTCTTTGTTTGTACGTGTTTTGTCCTGGCTCCCTTGTATGTACGTATTTGGCTTGGCAGCAACACACTGCTCCATGCCTGACAAAACAACTTTTGTTGCACTATCTTTAACCCAACATAACCAGTTTTTTCTGTCATACGCATGGGTTTTCTTTCTTGTTTGTAACTACACAAACACTATATAAGAGAGTAGTTGTAATCTCAGAAAACACACACCACAGAGAAATATCTCTTCTACTCTCCCTCAGTTTTTCTGTAAACATCTCTTCTACTGTTTTAAGTTCTGCCAAGCTCTAAGGGTACCCTCATTGTATGCTACATTGAGGGGTACTAACTGTAGTTGTATCCTGGAGGTGACTCGCCAACTGCTGTAGCATCTCAGAGGAGTGGCAGGCGATATTGCCTTTAGGACAGCGTAGTCTACGTGCCTCTACATTTTCTGTGCAGCAACATCAACAACATTATTTTGAGCTAAGTATCTTCTTCTCAGTTACTTTATTAGTAATATACCCAACAATAAAAGTTTTAAATAGCTACATCTTTCAGATGATCGTACATATTGAAATGGGTAAATAATCGGTAAGATTTTCAGATACTATACACACCAAACATCAGAGACTGTCTAATCACTTACTATACTAAGAAATTTACACTGACAAAAGTTCTTCCATAGAACCACATCAGAAAAGAAAAGATGTATACTGAAGGCGTACAATTTGCAATGTTCACGTATTATTCAATCATTATTACAACAACAAAATGATAGGGTAAGTGCCGGAGACGAAAAAAAGTCACCGTTCTCCCAGTACAAAAGAAGAAAAAGATAAACAGGTAAAATACCAGGTGATTTATTAGCATACTTTTGCATTTCCAAAAATGTCGCATCAGATTCAGTCATTCAGAGCTTGGCGAAGGTTGGGTTGCTTGTCTGAATATGGGCTGAGATTGCCTCTGTTAAGTCATCAGATGGAAGCATAGCAGGATTCCAGGTAGCCACATGATCCAATCACTGGCTGTATAAGCTTACCTCTACTTCTTAATAATACATCTTTCAATCCTACCACTGCAAGTAGAGACTTCATTTGCAATTCATGACATTTCATTTGTTACCCTTTTTTTCTTCTTCCAGTCTTCGAGTAAAACATGAGAACCACAAAAGAGTCTCTCAAGGAATTAGAGCTACCCCAGAGTATAACAAGGTGAAACTGGCTGAACTAAATCAACCTTAAAGGAGTGTTCAAATGTGATTGACGATTGTGTTCTACAAAAGGTAGTTTGCGCATTTGTGTTCTGCTAAAAGAGTAACATGATTCTCTTGCTGGCAAGTGATAGTATATTTAATTTTCTAGTGCTGCTAAATGGTAGTCTATTCAAGAGTGATTGACGATTAGTGCATAGTATAATTTTCTCTGGTACAACTTTCATTTTCCCGCTTAGCCTGTTCACCTGTGTATCCTGTTGGAAATTTTGGGTTAAACAAGAGGATGAAAACAGAAACAGAAAATGGTGTATCCCTGACTTCAAGGCTCTTTCGATTCTTTTAGACAATAATTCGACATTTCCCAATAAATTTGGCGAGTACAAACGGTCTCTCGAATTATGCCTTCAGGATTCAATGAAGCCCGAACACCGTAATCGAATTCAAGGATTGTACTTCCTTGACCCGACCAAGAAACACACTGTATAAGGTTCTGATGATGCTTTTTAGAGAAGAAGAAAACAAATTGTTTTTGATGTGTTGGAATGGGAGAACATCTTCGCTACTTATAGTGATATTCATGCCTGTTGGTAGTGTCGTTTCATCACCAACAGACGCTTCCAAAAGCCATTAATGGTGGCTTATGGGAAGAGACGTGTCTGTTCAATTTTGAATGGAAACTTCTAGGTTTTACAAAGTAAAACCAAAAAAAATTTTCCACGGGACGCTGTCTCGGACTCTGCTAGGGGGCGTTGCCCCCTAGACCCCCACGACCGGTCGATCACCGTATAACTCTGTGTAGCGGCAAACCTTGAAAATATCCAACATATCTGTAATGCGATTTTCCCCAGAAAAGATTTCTGGTGTAAATTCAGATTCACACTGCACCCAAAATTATAAATTTAGAAAACATGGGGTACAGATTCATCAACCTGCAATAGGTGGATGGTTGCTAATCTATATGATCATCTGAATCACCTATCCATTTTTATTTATACACCCACGATTATACACCCAAGATCAGTAGACCCAACTTATTTTACACAACCATCCAGTGTCGTACCCAATTTATTTTATGGTACCGTTTTTGTAACAATATATGATAACCTGAAAAAAAAAAATGGGAATGAAAATTGGATTTTGGTACCGGCCGAGAGAGGGAGTCACATTTGCGTTTTCTCTTCGACAATAAGCAATTCATTTTCCAATACAAGCAACAGTAATTTTAAAGTTTAATTCATGTATGGGAGTAGACATGTCATGTCTTTCCGGTATGTGAATGCATACTCGTGTTCTTTTTGTCTCATTCATAACAAAAGTGTAAAACAATTTTCTTCTATAAATTCCAAACTTTGAGAGGTACTCTGAGTGTTTTCCTGAACACGTACCTAACTAATTTAAATTTCTAGATACGAAACTTACCTAACTAATTTAACATTATTCCATAAGATAGATACCTAACTATTTTAGTCCGACAAATACAAAGTGAGACTATTTTGGTCCTAAGTACTTAAATACTAGTATTAACCATTTTAATCTGACTCGAAAAAATCCTTCCAATGCCTTTGCAGTAAACTGGTACGTTGCTGGTGGATGAACAAGAATATATTCCTGGTCTTTCGATTGCAATATAATAACAGAAATAGGGTAAAAGATAGATGAGTAGTACTTACCATTATCGTACACATGTTGCCATTCAAATTGTATCACCCCATTGTGCTGGAAACCTGCAGAAAACAATGCAACTATATATCAATGGTAGTTAGATCATTATAGGTGCAAAATTATTAACTGCATATTAATTTCGTTCATTATAATTTTTAGTGAGATTGGGCATTAGGAGAGTTGTAAACTTCGCGAGTATCCAAAAAATCCAAGTCACGTTAGATCTTTATAAAAACAAGTTATTCAAAATAGAACAAAACAAAATTAATAAAAATCACACAACTGAAGAATGAAAACAAAAGGCAATGTCAGAACATACATGAACACATTCTTTCAGTCGTAGGCTAAGAGTAAAAGTACCATTTTCCCGGCATTAAAGATTATATACTTATAAAATCTAACCAAATGCTTATTCTCAACTCTAATATGAAGCAATTATTTACCCACAAAACCGGAGCTTTCCTTCTAGAAAATGAAATAGTTATTAGCCCGACATAATCCAATATGCAAACTTTCTCGTAGACTTATTACTTGTCTCATCTTGTCTTTATCTTATGCAAAACGCAGACTTGTTCCTGACATTTATTTAAATGATATTGAAATGCCATCTGCAAGCCATAAGAGAAGTTGTAAGAATGACAGTACAAGAATGATAGACAAAAATACGTATCACATATGTGATGCTGATTTGCAGAAACATATAACATATCAAGACATTAACTTCTATGAAACAACCCAACACTAGCATAAAAGAAAGAATGAACAGATGCCAACACTGCACTTTGCATACCAATTAATCTAAATAACACTACAAACAAGTCATCGGAGCAAAGTGGAAGTAAAGATTAAAAAAGTATATCTTCTTGCCGTGACAGCATGAGGTTTAAAATCCCCGATAAAAGAAGTATGCCGCTATTATGGATATGCTATGATTATAAAAGATCCTAGAATCCACCTCTAACAACAGTTAAAGGACATTGACGAATTAGCACATTTTAGCTTGCTTGGGAAGGACGAATAAAAATTAGTGAAAATCATAGATCAAATGACAATTCTATCGACGTATACAACATCTAAGCATCAAAATATGTAATGTATCTTTATTTCTTACATATCGCACAGGCAATCTAGTTATATATATTGGATCTATCGCATGCCCTTTCCAGGAACAATAGGTAGAATAAGTATCGGTTGTTTCCCTCAGTGATCAACCGAAGAATGTGCAACGAGCCATGTAGAGGGATTCTCTTACATATATTAAGCCCGGGCCAAATTGGTGCTAGACATTAAAACCTTGGTTTAAAGACAAGTATAGCTGTAGGAATCCAAACTCCTAGTCTCTTAGCTTTGCTTGGGGTGTTAGCAACTTAGTATTTGAAGCTGCATTTGCCATAGCTGCTTCAGCCAATCTTGACATTTTAAATCGAACTATATTAAACTCCTAGTTGCCAAAATAGCTTGTGTAAGTGGAACTATACCAGGAGTTTCCCTAGCATATAAAATGAATTAATCAATTTTTCTTCTAAATATATGAATCACCAAAACAGGAATGTTTATCTACCAGATTTACATACAAATTATCAATAACAAGAAGATGCTCTAGACATTAAGTAACAAAATCAATTTTCTTAATTTACAGTTCCTATTGGGAACCCTGTGTAAACAAAATCCATTTCAAAAACCTCTATGAAACCCTAAACTATATCCAATTTTGAAATAAACAGATACAATAACACATACCCTTTTGACATAATTCAACCTTTCATGAAGATACAAACCTCAGTTGTATGAGGGTACTTTTGGAAACTCACCCAAAGAAAAACACTTATCAAGGATTCAAAAAAATTTGAATTTCACTTACCTATAATAGGGCTAGGAATAACTGCCGATATTGCTGGAAATTTTTTTAGATTCAGTCCAAGGAGAAAGCTTAATTTCGGAAAATACAGTTATAAAAAGAGAAACCCTAAATACAAATCTAGGATTATAAAGGCTAGGAAAGTTAGGGTTTCACTTCACAATAATCACAGCATATACGGAATAAAAATGTCTCGAAGCTCAAAATTTTAGTTGGCAGCCATTACTAGAAAGATGAAGGAGACTAATCAAAACTTAGACCACTCAAAGAGCCTAAGAAGCAGTCTGATTTCAGCAGACGAAGTTACGTAATGGAAAACAAATGGAGTGATTGTCTCACTGGGAAAATCATCACCAAAGATGAAGTGGAATAAGAAGAAGTTCAAAAGGAAGTTAACATCATATGGAGAAAGTTTCGTAAAGTGGAGATAAACACAATGGGACGTAGCTATATATGTCTTGTTCAAGACTATGGAGGATGTAGAAGCGGTGTTGAAAAAGGCTCCTTGGCTTATCATTTCTTATATGATGGTGCTGAAAAAATATGATGCTTCAATCCCCCTAAAGGATTAAATGTTCACTCATCAAGTTTTCTCGGTATGAATGACTGGGCTCTCGCCGGAACATCTTAACAAGGCATCATAGATAAAATGTGTAAAGATATTGGGGTGAGGATCGGTGAAGACTCTAAGCTAGGATTTACAGTCAGAGGGAGGGTAGTCGCTGGCGAAGATTAAAGTGGATTTGTGTAAAACCCTTAAACATGGTGTCTGGCTCCTAATAGTTGCAATACAAAAAGTATGCGTTAAGTAGTACTTCGAGAAACAACCAAGAAGAATTCGTCCTCAGTGTTTTGTCCTAGATCGTAATGAGGAACAATATGAATAGATTAGAGATTTTCATATATCATATGACAAAGGAGCAGTTTCAGGAGTATTATGCAAAAACTACTCACAAGATTGAAGAGATGACGCAAAGTGAGAAAGGCGTGAATAGTGTTGACGGGCTAAGTTACTCTATGAATGGGACGGAAGACTCTGATGAAGATGGGCCTGACCCGAAGAAAAATAAAAGATCTAGAGTTAGTGGTATCGAAGACAACTATATTGTTCTCGAAACACCTCTCAAACCAACAATCAAAACCCTAAACTCATCAACAACGAAATCAATCAAAATCAAATGAATGGTAGAGTGTTACAGTGAAAATGAAATCATAACTTCAGGTGGTGGTGATCTGAACATGGTAGATGTTGGGATCCTAGTCCCACATTGGTTATATGGGGCTTAATTGGTAGTTTATAAGTCAATGGGTTCCCTCATCTAGTCAACCGGTTTTCGAGTTGAGTTCTACCCATGGGCTTATGACGAGTTTAGGGTCGGTACCCTAACAATTGGTATCAGAGCCAACCACCATGACCCATGCCCACTCCACGGAAGGGGTGACCTATAGGCTAGATTAAAGTGTTGGGGAACCTATGTATGGGCGTAGTTGTCACCCGCATTGAATACTGATTGGGGAGTGAAGACGCCATAAGAGAAAGGGATACCTTCGGGTCAATGTCGATAGAGTGGGCCAACGAGGACGTTGGGTCTGGAAGCGTGGTGGGATATTGGATCCTAGTCCCACATTGGTTAGATGGGGTTTAATTGGTAGTCTATAAGTCAATGGGTTCCCTCATCTAGTCAACCAGTTTTCGAGTTGAGTTCTACCCATGGGCTTATGACGAGTTTAGGGTCGGTACCCTAACAATTGGTATCAGAGACAACCACCACGACCCATGCCCGCTCCACGGAAGGGGTGACCTATAGGCTAGATTAAAGTGTTGGGGCACCTATGTATGGGCGTAGTTGTCACCCGCATTGAATACTGATAGGGGAGTGAAGCCGCCATAAGATAAAGGGATACCTTCGGGTCAGTGTCGATAGAGTGGGACAACGAGGACGTTGGGTCTGGAAAAGTGGTAGGATGTTGGGATCCTAGTCCCGCACTGGTTATATGGGGATTAATTGGTAGTTTATAAGTCAATGGGTTCCCTCTTCTAGTCAACCGGTTTTCGAGTTGGTTTATCACAAGCCCCAAGTAAAAGATGTGAATTATGGACATCCATCGCATTACACGAACTTCACAAGGATACTCCGTTTGGGTCTGTAAACTGACATTTAACACTGTTGTTGTAAACATCAGAACTGCAATGAATGGACTCTTCTCCGGATATATGACAATTACTAATACTTGAGTGAGTTGAAGGACTTGAATTGGAAAATTCAGATAGCTTTCTATTCGCTTCAGTAGAGATAAGTACAAGTTATGTTGGAACTAATGCTATGTATGCATAATCCGCTTCCATCATTGTTAGTTGGACGTACTTGATGTGCTTGGTCGACTAGTAATGGAGCAGTTAGAAATACCTGAATTATAGACTTGTCCCACACTGGTTAGATGGGGCTTAATTGGTAGTTTATAAGTCAATGGGTTCCCTCTTCTAGTCAACCGGTTTTCGAGTTGAGTTTTACCCATGGGCTTATGACGAGTTTAGGGTTGGTACCCTAACATTTGGTATCAGAGCCAACCACCACGACCCATGCCCGCTCCACGGAAGGGGTGACCTATAGGCTAGATTAAAGTGTTGGGGCACCTATGTATGGGCATAGTTGTCACCCGCATTGAATAATGATAGGGGAGTGAAGCCGCCATAAGATAAAGGGCTACATTCGGGTCAGTATCGATAGAGTGGTCCAACGAGGACGTTGGGGGTAGGATGTTGGGATCCTAGTCCCATACTGGTACCCTAACAGTAGATGGCGAAAATGGAGGAAAAATTGAAAACCCCCTACTATCTCCCCGCTACTGAATTGTTGAATCTTTAATCTCTAATTTCAATCCTCAAAATTTGAATTGCTGTTTTAAAAGTTCTTCTGTGATACGAAATGATGCTTTACACAGATTTTCTTTGTATGCAAGCATGTTTTGAGTCTGGTTTCTTAGGAAACTAGGTTTTTAGATTTGCTTTTTCTGAGTAGAACTAAGGGAGTTAGATTAATTAAAATCAGTTTTCTTTGCTTGGGAAATTGGAGGTGTAGAAATTAGTTTAATACTCCCTCCATCCCACTATTAGTTGACCTAGTCATTTTTATATTTTGTCCCATTAATAGTTGATTTTATGTCATTTGATACTGATGTGTATATTTGTTATATAGGTGTTTTAAAATGCTTTTCAATGATATAAAATATACGAATATCCATGTTATAGTTTGAGAGATAAATCATTTATAAATTGTACTACTAGGTCAACTAATAGTGGGACAGAGGGAGTATTATTACTTACACAAGTGCTAATTTTTCTATTCTCACCCACCAAAATATGAAGGTTCTTGCTTGGAACATCCAAGGGTTTGCCAATGAATATACTAGGAAACATTTAAGGGAATTTATGAGATCTAATGACCCAAACATTATCTTCTTTTCTTAGACAAAGACCATGGATAAAAAAAATGACCAAGTTTACTTATAATTATAATAACTTCATGAATTATTTGTACGTCAATCCTATAGGTCTATCAGGGGGTTTATATATTTTTGGAAAGATGGTATCCATATAAACCTAATGATATGAATTGCAACTTTATTTCTATGTCAGTCAATATGGATTCTAGAAGTGGGCATATTTTTGTATGTATGGTACCCCGTCTGATGATGGTTGGGTGAGTCAATGGGATTACTTAGATAGTTTTTATTCTAGGTACGATTATCCTTGGATTATAGTAGGTGATCCAACTTTATCATTAGGCAGGAGGAGAAAGTTGGTGGCAACTTAATTCCCCAAAGTCATTTAGATGAAGTGTGTTAGAACACTGCTCGGTCGAACTCGTAACTATTACTATCTCAAGCTTGTTTGTCAAGTTTAGGTAATCAAAATTATAAGTCTTGATTTCTAGTCTACTTATAGCTATGTCTCGGACTAGGATAAAATGTGTAGTTGAGCTTTAGACTTCACGATGTTCATCGATTGAAGACGAAGATCTACTGAGGAGAGCTTGGAGGAACTTCATCAACAAAAGGTATGTTAATGTACTACAGACCAGGATTGATAGAGGTGAAAGAAAACTAGTTGCTGGGGATGAGAAAAGATTTTAAGTTCCGTCAGAAACTTAATAAAATCTGATTCTAAGATCAAGACTTTAGGGTTTGATAATGATAATAATATTGATAATTGATTGATTAAAAGATTCTTTTTCTAAACAAGAAGACATAGCCTTTAAATAGGTTCACAAGAACCGACTAAAAGAAAATAAAAGGAATTCTACCTAAACTAGGAAAGTAAAGGACTTGCAAAGCAAGTAAACTAAAACAGACGCAAGGGATCAACAACTATTGTTGATACGGACTAATGGATCAACTATAATAGTTGATACATACGAAAGGGATCAACTGGGACAGTTGATATGTTGAGAACAGGTAGATGTCCTACATCAGTCCCCCCTTCTTGAAAGAAACTCGCCCTCGAGTTAGCTAATAAGAAAAAGTTCATTCTCTCCATAGATTGCGCTACGCCTCGAGTCTTCATTGCAGAATATGAATTCTTTTTCTCCATGAAAAATGTAGATATCACGTTCACCGGCTTACCACTACACCAAATTTAGTGTTTAGTAACATCCGGCTTCAGTTGCAAAGAGGTGTTGCAACAGTTTGAATCTGTTACGAAAGTCGATGCTGCAATTTTTCGCAACTACACCTAAGCCGTTGCGAAATTTTGGTTGCAACAGTTTGAAACAATTGCGAAATTGACACGTAGCAACAGTTTCAATCAGTTACGAAATCTGGAACCAGTTTTTTTAAAGAACTAACAATTTTATCCTAACCGGCTATAATAGTTCCGATACAAAGTTTGCAACAGAATTTAGCAGTTGCGAAATTTTTGTAACACCAAAAAAAATAGTGTCAGGTCTATTTGGCCTTGTCAAAATTAGTTTTCCTGCAAAACAGTATCTACTGTCTAAACAGATTTTTGCTGCAGGTTTCTCAGTAAAACACATCATTCAAGTAACAGTTTCTACACCACACCATTTGTATAGATTGGACATAAAGAGGAGAACTTAGATAAGCAAGCATACAAGGGTTTGGTCTGTAGTTTATAAAGAATGAGAAAGGATGTAACTAAGCAAACATAGAGTCATTTCCTAAGTTGTTCTTCTCAACTAATGACAAGTAACAGCAAAAAAGCAGAACATGTAAGTATCATTAATATTGCTCTTCTCATATTCTACATCCTCAACTCTATCCAGAAGATCTAACTCAGAATATGTGATACCCAAGAGAACCTGCACAATGAAATCCCGTTTATGAGATACAATTCATGACACAACCAATATTACGAAGAAAAAAAGTTCAAAATATGACATACCAGTGAGCAGTGAGTTTTTCCTGGTTCATTCTCGGACCTTGGGCCACTGTATAAACATCAAGAAGTAAGACATCAGTTCTTCAGTAGAGATACATATACGTTGGATGATATTAACATTGATAATTCAACTAACTGAATTGAGTCACACCCAAAAAGTTATAATTTCATAATAACCAAATACAAAGTAACAAGTAATGTTACAAGGTAAAAACTGTCACAACAGTAAGTTGCATGATTTGAAACAGTAAGAAGAGTAACCAAATTATTCACCATGATCATCATAGTACGTAGTAAACCTGTTGGAATTAGTTGTCTTACATTGACCATAATTCTAGTAGTCATGCTCAAGATAGTACAAAGGAGCCACTCAGTGTCCACTGGTTTTGTGTTGGAAGCCTAGACATCTACCATTTTTTTTTGCTTCGGAAAGGCACATCCAACATATAATCAAACCTCGGCCTATACATGAATGGTTAAACCAAGAACATGTTTAACAGATACGAAACATCAACTGCAGTTCACATCTCCATTACAGAAAAGACTATTAAAGGAAAATAGGAAACTTAGGTACGCAAGGAATGAAATCATAAGACATACCAGTGAGAAGTGAGTTTTTCCTTGTTCATTCTCGGACCTTGGGCCACTGTTTAAACATCAAAATGAAAGACATAAGTTCTTCAGTAGAGATAAGGAGTTGTGTTTAATGACTCCTAAAAGCAATTTCAGAATGGTAAAGAAGAATTATACCTGCACAAGTTGATGCTGATCCCACAACAGTTCACTTCTCACTCAGCAAAAATCAACATTCAGCACAATACCTCGCAAGTAGATAGAAGATCAGATTCCATAAACATAAACTTAATAATATAAGTGCAAGCAAGTGGAGTACTTACCAGGGATTGATATTTCCCCGGGTGGCTACTAGTGCTTCAATTGACTTTAAATGAAGCCACCTGCGGAGTCACATACAACAGAAAGACCACCCACATATACATCTATACAACAAATAGAAACAAGGCAATAAAAAGTAGATATAATTCATAAACCGTTTCCGTTCACATACATATATCAAAAAGATCAGTTGTTTCTAGGTGTAGTTAAATACTTCTTATGCGCAACTGCATATAAGTCTTCCTTAAGCACAATAGGATAAGACTCTTACTCAAGCACAAATTCATAAGAGTATGCATATTAGTGAGTTCAGCATACATACAAAAGGGTGAACAGAAGCAAAAAAACAAAAAAGAGTAAAGTCATGTGTTAGCTAGACATTTATATAAGTGATGCAAGATGGATGAGATATCCATGAAGAACTTCATAGCTTATCTCCAAAAAAGTAGTGAAGTCATCTTAATCATATGCGACGATGAACTTCTTTGGATGAACCAAAAAACCTCCAACTCCAACATCTCCAAAGGTCGGTGCGAACGTGTTAGCTTTCACGGTTTTTTCATCTGGCAAGAGAATGTCGTCAAGCAACACCTTCAAATGAGTAGAAGTTACAGGTGATCCATGAGCCATAAGTGCTGGAATACCAGTTGCAATTATATCATCATCTATGTTCAGCAATGAACACTGCTGCTGCGGCATATCACCAACTGCTGATCGAGCTGGTGATATGGCATGACTAGGTGAACTTGTGTGAGTATCTGGTGGTATGACATGACTAGGTGAGCTTGTGTGAGCAACTGAACCTGATTGAGATGAACCATCATGACCTTGTTGACAGTTCTGATCACGTGAAGTGCTACACATGTTTGAGCCAACAACTGACGGCATTGCAGCTTGAATATCCTTCACTGTGTAGCATAATGTTTTTAAGCCTTCAATAAGAACTCCCATATTGCCACCTAAGTCTTCCACCTTTCTAGTAAGAACTCCATATTTAGACTTGAGTTCAGCTAATTTAGCACGAGGAGGAGCAGAGAGTTCAACTTGCATACGAGAAACAAGACCTACAGCACGAACACGTCCTCTTGAATCCTTCCCAAACAACTTAGTCACTGCACAAGTTTCTTCTACCGGAGTACCTGCATTGAGTTTTTCCTTGATGCCTTCTAGCACCTGAATAAGTTGTTCCTGTAGTGTTGAGCATATATGATAATCAATTGCTTATAATATTGATCACTGACTAGTATACATATAGTTAAAAAAGACTACATATAACTGAAATGAATCTAACTCACATAGTATGGTTGTGCACTAGGTAAAATTACCCCACCCTCCTGTGAATGAGATTTAATCCACACATCAGAGGTAGTGATTTGTGCTTCAGGGTTCGCAGCCACCTGCATTTACAAATACAATGAGTATGAATTAATCATTGCGCGCAACAGTTTCAGGTATGAGGTAAGTTGCATCATTGAAATGAAAGACCTACCAGTTCAACTCTCACCAAATAATGAGGCTTGCGGCCGGAGGTATGAGAGTAGTCATATAGTTCTCTTTTCCTCTTATTAGCAGCTCTTTTTCGTTGGACTGAGTCATCGTTCTCATGTTCATAAAATTTTATCCAATCCTATGATTTGACATCTGGAGGAGTATTCGTAACCACAATCCTTTCTTCATGAGTATCATATATATCATAATAGTCGATTCGCAGCTCAGACTTGAATCTCCTCCACGGATCAGACATCCCCTTTAACATAATGGGCTTGGAAGTCTCAGGTAAATAAAATGATCTCTGAAAATACAGAGGTAATCAGTGGGTTCCTAAATGTGTAATCCTTCAAATAAAGTAACTAAGAAGTAGAGCAAAAATCAATTCATGAGGTCAAATTTGTACCTTAAGTTCAGTCCAAACATCTTCCTTGTACTTATCAGGCACTTTCCTCCAGGTTTTGTACGAAATAGGAATATGGGTACGAACCAATGCGCCCTTCCTGTGGCCTACTTTTGTTGCATTGGAAGAAATTGGTAGTCCATATTCATCGACCTCCAATGTTGCTTCCATAATAACCTGTAAAATACCAAATGTGAAAGATTAAGATCGCGCAGCTGAAAACAAAGCTAAAAAAGAAAATCAATATAACATAACCATCCACATAAGAAAACATAGAAAACTTCTCAAATAAATAGAAAGTATTAAGATAGTGCAAGTCATCAAACCAAACAATTCAGAAAAATAGCGCATTCACAAATCCTTTAAACTACAGAATCAACACAAATAAGATTTTCTAAACTCTCATTATCAGTCAGAGCTGACTGATAAACTGTGGTAAATTCAAGCTTATCTACTGCGGACGTTAACTTCTGAGATGAATGCAACACCACAGACCATCCCTGTGGAGAAAGATCCGTTGTGTAGAACACTTGGGTTGCTTCAGATGCGAGGATAAACGGCTCATCAACCACTCTTTTGATACTTTTCAGCTTGGACAAGTTAACCTTTATCACATTTGAGTTTGCATCAACTTGGCACCCATTAGTTTTATCTTCAACTCTGACCAAATCACAATAGAATATTGTTTCTTAAAATTCCAAGTAATTTAAATTGATGATCTCTTTAATGACTCCATAATAGGTAATGTCAGCTTCTTTCTAATTTCTGTCCGTCGACTTAGCTCTATGACTTGTAATAGCTTTCATCGACACACCACTGTTTTTTGATACCCGCTTCACATCGCAATCTTGTGGGGAGAAAGTAAAGCCAATGACTTGGTATTTTGCATATGATTGTGCTTTGAAGAGAGGTCCTTGCACGAGTCGCCAAAGAACTGAATCAGTTTCATTGGCTTCTAACAGCTGTAAAAGAACATGTTCAAGTTAGTTGCATAACCAAAACAACAATTGATTTTAATACAAACCAATCCTTAAAACCTAACACATTACCTCGTCGCAACCATAAATGAAAAGTCTGTGTGGTCTGGTTGGACGAATGATTTCTTTGACTATGAGACTTGGCGTGGTCAACATAGGAATCATACTTCCTACAATCATATAACAATTCAATCAGTATTAGATCAATAACCTCAATTATCAACAACAACTCATCGTGTAAAACTAATACTTTTACCTTTGCCAGTCATCGATTCCTACATACTTAGAAAGTATTCATCTGCGAGCTAGTTCAAACTGCACTTGATTTATAGTAATGTCCTTGGCATTACTTAAAGGCATCTCATCAGCAAACTCACCAGCATCATCCAAAAAGCCTGTCGAGTATGTTTATGAGTACCATCACGTCCTCCATACAGTATAAGCTAGCTTCTCGCAGCGTATAGCCTCTTACAATGCACCCGTCAATGTATCCTTTATTGCGCACCAATCCTTTGAAACCTTTCATTAACCTACAGAAATCAGTGATAAAAATTTAATTAGCTCCAGTAGTGCAGTTCAGTAACGCCAAACAAGTTATAAATCAGAAAGCCCGATCATGTTTGGCTCATAATATTCTAAAATAACAAAGTGTTTCTCAGTACAAGTTATATATATTATATATGGTGGATTTTTGACAAAGGATAAAATCGTAAACCCATAATTATACAAACTCCTGATCCAACAATCAGATGTGAGTATTGAGACACGGGTCTCTGATCGAATCCTCTGCCTGAGAATACTTTCTCTCAGAGTACATGCAGATATGTAGTCTCTCGGCTGGACAACGGCATATCTCATGAATACTGCACACTTCAGTAATTATTTCTATATAGAGTCACGAGATTGACGGCTCCTAGACAGCTTGCTCTGCTAGTATAGAGCGATAACGTCTTCAGGATACAAACAACGAGTTTCCCTGACTATATAAAGGATATGAAGCTCCAGCAAGCTCATGTCAGAATAATTAATGCTCCTAGACAGCTTGCTCTGCTAGTATAGAGCCATAAGTTAATTATTCCTAAATTCTTGGATTCATCCACTGAATTTCCGAAAATATTCAAATATTTTCGCAGTATTTCGTTACTTCAATCTACGGTTCTTCCCAGCAGAATTCTATGGGTTAGTAATAAATATTCAACGCACGGGCATCTGAGCTACTTCTGAGTAAGCCCCCGACTCAAAAGGTGCAAGTGTACTCAACGATGATACACTAAAAATCCCCGCACGAACGAGTATTTCAAAATACGACGAAACGATGAACCTATGCAAAATAGGAAAGAAAATAATAAATAATTAAAATATTGACCAAGGCGCCAAGGGATTGGGCTCATTGACCGGTCGGCCGTGTCGTGGCCAATCCCACGCCAGTTTTATATTTTATCATATTTTTTGTTATTTTCCTTGATCTTATGAAAATCCTTTCATTTGAACAAATATCCTTCGTTTTGAGAAAACTCCTCAGTTTCATGGTGCTACCTTCGCACGAAGGAAATAATATAAGATTGGGAAAAATATTATGGGGCCGTGATTGTTAGCCAACCGGCCATGCCTTGATCCCGGCCAGCCCACACCTCATGGTTCCTCATTATTTTATTATTATTTCCCTAATCTCATGAAAACTCCTTCATCTCATGGTATTTTCACAAATCCATGAAAAATAATATAAAATTAGGAAAACTCGTGGGACCGGGCCCCAGCCGGCCGGCCATGCCTCGGCCGGTCCCACACGCCCCTTATTTTTTTATTATTATTTTAAGGTTTCCTTGATCCCATGAAATTCCTTGATTTCATGGTATTTCTTTCAAATTATGAAAATTCCTTCAAATCATGGAAAATAATACACAAAAATTACATAAAATTAGGGAAACTTGTGGGACCGAGCCCAAGCCGGCCGGCCATGCCCTAGCCGGCCCTACATGCCCTTATTTTATTATTTTAATATTATTTGCTTCCTTGATCCCATGGAAACTCTTTCACTTTAAGGAAACTCCTTAATTTCAACAAAATTCCTTGATTTCATGATATTTTCATAAAATCATGAAAAATATTATAAAAAGGCACCATGGGACCGTGGTCACTGGCCGGCTGGCCATGCCTTGGCTCCAGCGGTCTCACACCTCATATTCCTTCATTTTATAATTATTTTCCTTCATCTCATGAAGTTTCCTCAGTTTCAGCAAAACCCTGATTTTATTGTATTTTCTCAAATGATTGCTCAAACGCACGCCAGAAAATATTAAAATTCTCAGGACTGAGACGCGGACGTGTTGATGACGTGAGCATGTTACCTTGACCGACCAAGGTTGGCTCTTTGGTTCGCAATGATCCGGTCCCACATATTTTCATGGTTTGACCTAATTGCGCAATTGCACGTATTAGGTCCAAGACTCTTCCAAATAATTTTGGAATTTCATGAAGTGATCATCATTCGATCCCACGACCATCCAGGGTTGGTTTCATGACCCCTTGGTCGGTCTCTCACCTCTCCATAATTAATTAGGTTTTATCACCTAAGGCTCAGACGAGCATTATATGAAAAATGATTGAACCAGCATTTGATCATCTTTTCACCAACTCTTCAAGGGATCTTGGTATTTTCTCACGTGAGCATATGGACGCTACATGGTCGGCACACGGTCTCATGTAGCCGGTCCTCCTTCATTCCATGGTTAAATTTTCAATGAACTATCACTCGGTCATCAATTGATCAAATTAGGGTTTCTGAGTCCAAGGATCATAATTCCAGATTCGAACGCTAATAATTTTACGATGATCCCATGATCACCATTTTATTATACTCGGTTCAATTACCAGTATTCTAATTAATGTTTTATTTCGGTCATGCTGCCAATAATTCATCAGACGAGGAACACTTGCTCAGATAAGCAATATTTGCTCAAACCAAGGAGTATTGGTTCAACTATCAATGTTCAACAATTCATCGAATGAGAAATACTTGCTCACCTCAACGTGAGAATTACACCTATGTCTAAACAGACACGTTCAATTCATGAGTTTCAGAACATTTTGCAAAATCATGTTCAACTCAGCAAATACATGGACTCATCGTCCCATAAACTCATGAAGTCAACAACTGACTAATTAACCACGAGACGTCAATCGTGTCACATGGGGGATATTAACTAGGGTTTTGGTATGGCGGTCTACGACACGTGTGTTCATACACACGATGGAATGTGAGCAAGTCGTGCAATCAGTTTAAGGAGTTAACAAAGTAGTATATGGAAAATCGACCAAGTCTCCGCACGATGAGCAACTGGTTTCAAACACGATTTCCATTTCCCCACTCTTTGATTCCATCAAATATCACACTTCATGGGATCATGGTGTCTACAATTCCAGCAATATAAATAAGTCTCTGAAATCATGATTGAATATACAACGATCTCGCGTCTCACAGACAACACGAGATTAACTCAACATCTGAGTAATTACTCTCAACAAAGATTCAATCATTCAGAACTTATCTTATTCAGAATTCAGAACACACCCACAATCTTTGATTACCATTGATTCTACGCATTTCTCAGCTTCCCTCCTACATATCAACCCATCCTCTCTTGTGACCGAATTTACTCTGGAACGACCATTGTCTTGGTTTAGGCCGGAGTACTACAGATTGATCTCTCGAATTCAAAGAACTCCCTTCTTGCAGTGCATCTGTGTGAGGTTGAACATTTCGCTCGGTTCAAGGAGTCTCCTCCGTACGGTCGTCTCCTCAATCCCGTGAAAACCAACAAATCGTTTTTCCCCATCTACATATATATATATATATATATATATATATATGTAAAACTTGAAAAGTCATTTACAATATCAAAGTTAGTCTCTTATATGTTCCTCTATATGTTCCTCAGTACAAGTTTAATTGGGACATCTTTCGCTGAATATCAATGCACATCGAATGTGGCAATACCGAAACACTTGGCAACCTAGCATGTATTGATTCGATTCATTGTTCAAAATCTACATATATTATGTATTTTTTCACATGTCAATGCTAGGTATGCTCTTAGCTTATGTATTCACAGGTTATATATATATATATATATGTAAAACTTGAAAATTCATTTACAATATCAAAGTTAGTTTCTTATATGTTCCTCAGTACAAGTTTAAATGGGACATCTTTCGCTGAATATCAATGCACATCGAATGTGGCAGTACCGAAACACTTGGAAACCTATCATGTATTGATTTGATTCATTGTTCAAAATCTACATAGATTACGTATTTTTGCAATGCCAATGCTAGTTATGCTCTTAGCTTATGTATTCACAACAGAACATGGACTACCCCTACAATAACAAAAGAGAACGACAAGAAAATAGGCATGGATGTTTTGAAAGAAAAACATGATATTTCTAAGTAACAAAGTAAGTTGTGGTAGTTACTTCTCAAAGGGGTGCATCCACCTAAATCTGACAGGACCGCAGATTAGTGCTTCATCCGCTAGATGAACCATCAGATGAATGCTAATTACAAAAAATGATGGAGGAAAATATTTTTCCAATACACACATTGCTTCCACTAGACTTGCCTTTGCTTTTAAAAGATGTTCTCTGTTAATGACCTTCGCGCACAGGACTTTGAAGAAGATACTTATCCGGTAAAGTGTAACTCGCAGATCTTTAGGTAGGGAAGTCGCGACATGAACCAGCAAAGGAAATAGATGTTGCATTAGAACATGGTAATCATGAGACTTGTGGTTCTTTATCTCCGGAGGATTGATGCTGACGTTGTTTCGAAGATTGGAAGAGAAATTTGAAGGGACCTTTAAGTTCTTCAAAATAGTACAAAACGTAACTTTCTCATTTTTCGTCATCGCAAAACTACCCTCTGTCATTGATGTTTTACCAGTCACTTCATCTGTGTGCAGCCATAACTTCTTTTTAATCCCCATAGCCTCCAAATATTTACGCGCATTAGCACTATCTTTTGACTTACTACTCCCCATTACAGTATTTATTATATGTTCAGTTATATTCTTCTCAGTGTGCATAACATATTTGCAATGAAGAATAGAGTTTGAACCCCAATTCGGTAAATCATTTAGGATTGATCTTCTTGAATACAATTGGTGGTCAGATACCTCTTCTTCTTCATCAGCACCATGTTCAGATCCTCTTTTATGTTTCTTTGCTGGTTGTTTTCCTTTCCCTCGTTTGCATTTTAGATTACGTACCATATCTTGAACCTGCAACCCTGTCAGTGGCCATGGAGTTGCACCGCGTTCTACCCCACCAGCGAAATTCAATCTATCATCTCTATACTTGTGTTTTGTTGGCAGCCATCTACGGTGTCCCATGTAACAGATCTTCTTACTGAACGACAGCCAATCAACAACTGTCTTGTCTCCACAAGTCGGACACGCATAATACCCATGAGTCACGCAGCCAGTTAAAGTACCCAAAGCTGGAAAATCATGGATAGACCATAACAACGACGCTTCCATCAGAAACTCAGTCTTAGTGGAGGAGTCGTATGTTATTACACCTTGATTCCATAAAAGTTTCAGTTCATCTATCAGTGGCTCTAAATACACATCAATATCTTTACCCAGTGCTCTTGGGCCAGATATCAACAGTGCCAACATTGAGAATTCCCGCAACATACAGTAAGAAAGAGCAAGGTTGTAAGGCTGGAGAATTACCGGCCAACAACTGTAATTCATACCAAAACATCCATTAGGGTTGAAGCCATTCGTTTCTATCCCAAGTGTAACATTTCGTGGCTCCTTAGCGAACTCTGGAGAAAATTTATCCGCACACCGCCAAGCTGCAGAATCACCTGGATGTCGCATCACATTCATATCTGACTGCTCTTTAGAATGCCAATACATTGCCTCTTCTATCCATGGAATACTGTAAAACCTTCTCAGCCTTTCAACAATTGGAAAATGCCTTAAAATCTTTTGCGCAACTTGGGTCAGTTTCCTCTCATCATTGAAAACTTTTATATATCTAGGTTCTTCACAAACAGAACACTTAAACAATAGACTTTTATCATTCCAATACAAGACACGGTCATTCACACACGCATCATATGTTATATGATCCATCCATAGTTCTTGAATCATCTTTTTAACTTCAGCAAACTTACACGGCAAAGTATTTCCTTCAGGGAGCAACTCTTTCATCAATTCCAAGACTGCAGTAGCACCGTTGTCTGAAATTCCATATTGGGTCTTTATGTTAGTCAACATCATAGCAACGTAAAGGGCTGTTTTTCTTTCAGGACATAGATTGTACAAAGGTTGTCTTGCACGCTCATGTAGAAATTGTCTTCTCTTACTCCTGCTAGTTCCAGTATTCTCATCAACTCTATCTCCAACATTCACATCTACACCTTCTCCAACATTCTGATCTGCACCTTCTGTTGCAACATTAACTGAAGGGCCGACAACAGGGTCCACAGAAGGATGAACTACATGTTCAAAATTTTCAGCTGCATCTCCTACATTGGCATCTACACCTTCTGTTAAATTATTACCCCTATGTGCTTGCTGCGCTTCAACCACATAACTTTCACCATGAAAACGCCAAATTTTATATGATGATACAATCCCATGTTTTAACAAATGGTACGAAATCTCACCAAGTGGCAGTGATCCTTTACCGTTGTTACGCGTTTACAAGGACATGGAAACATAGTACTCTGACCACCATTATTCTTGAAAAACTCTATAAATGGTCTTACCCCTTGTATATACTCTTCAGATTTACGAGGACAGTCCATCCACCTCTTGTCAATATTAGACGACATATTACCCTTCAAAATACATACTTTAAAAGATTAAATGAAGAAGTCCTAGTGGTCCAGGGTTGCCGAATCCCTGTCAGTTAATGACACTACTCCAATCTTATAGAAGAGAGTATAAGCTACAAGTAGCCTATGTAAAACCACTAGGACTATAGAACCACCATATACTTAGTTATTGACTACAAGATAGCAAGGATACACTTAATTGAACCATCAAAGCATATGGAAAATGTACATAACTGAAGTAAACAAAGAGAGACAGAGAGAGAGGGTTCTTTCAGTTTCCAAAATCTTTTTCTTTTTTAGTTTCTATGTGATTTTTTTATATTGAAAATAATTCAAAATCCAAAATAAACAAACACCCAAATCTTAAAAACCTTAACATAGAACATTCATTTCAATTACCTAATACTATCATCAATACTCTTCCTTAGTATACTATCATCATAGTTATTTCACAAGCACCACAGTAAAGAAAGATACTTACTATCTTGATATCCTAGTTCTATGTGATTTTTTTTATTTTGAAAAAAATTCAAAATTGAAAATAAACAAATACCCAGATTAAAGCAGCTTAACATTAAACCAAAACCATCGTTCAACCTCTGATTTCATTTATCAAACCCTCAAATCTAACAGACAAAGCAACTGACCTAATATTAATATCAGAAACCCTAAATTTCAATTTTGTAGATGACAAGAAACAAAAAGAAGAAACCTTACCTAAGATTATCACGATTATGAAGATTAATTATTCCAACTGCAGCAGTACAAGTAAAATAAGTTAGACCTAACAATCGAAAAATAAAGATTAAAATCAGACCAAACAATTAAAGAAGAAGTTATTTCGGTTGATGTACTTACACGATGAGTTTGGTGAGACTTGATTGTTGTATTGAGGTTGAGTTTTCTTCTCACTAAATTTCTAGATCTAGTTCACAGAGATAGGAAAGAGAGGGCGAGAGAGAGACATGGATAAAGAGAAAACAAGTGGTGGAGAATGCGTCGTACAAGAAAAGAGGGGGAAACTTAGGAAATATCCTGCCCAAGTGGGGTATAAACATCGAAAGGAAATTTCTATTTGGGTGGAAAATTTTTGGAAGTGTAGGATGGCACGACGACGAATCGCACACGTACAACTCAAAACAGTTGTGAATCGTAACTAAATCAAACAGTTGCGAGTTTTGTAACTGAAGTGAACTGTTGCAAAATTTTCGCAACTAAATTTCGCTACTGAAAATTCGCAACAGAAGCAATGCAGTTGCGAATTCTAGTTACTAATCCTTGAATTTGGTGTAGTGTACCACGATCAAACACAAATCTCATACCTCTAGAGATCATAAAACAAAGTAGCCAAGAAATGTTCTTCAAAGCAGCGCGATATATTTGCTTAAGTTTTCCACGGTCAAACACAAAATTCACTTCAGCAACGGTGGTAAAGTACACCATACCAGCAGCAACCACCATGACTACATCACGTGTACTTCCCAAATTTTGAACTTCGCTTTTGAAAGTACATTCAATAGACTCGTACCTCCGTTGGTTTAAGAATTGGAAAACCCCCTCGAGTTCAGCATCTACATTTCTTCTTTGAAACAGAATCCACCAACCAAGTCTTCTATTCTCGACATAACTTCTAGCATCATCAACTGTATAATCAAATAGTGCTCCAACCAACTGTTGTAGTATTTTTCGTGCGGTAAATAAGAGTTCGTTGCTCGGACTTGAAAATATTTATAAATAAAAATATATACACAATATTTGTCACAGGATCAAGAGACACTAGGACTCAGGATTCCACCATTAATCATTCACATAATTCATATATTTATTCCAAACAATTATAGCTCAAATGATATTGACTCTTATTCTTGCCAAAGTAGATTTTTAGAAGATTTATTGTATATCACTAGCATGACGCATAAAAAGCACTAAGACCAAGCATACATCATCATACGATATCACAACCAATTAAGAAAAATCATAAAACAATTTATAAAAAGTGCAAGTAGTCAAAAAAGAATTAAATATAATTATTGTATGCGTAAAGAACGGCTTCCTCCATCATCCCAGTGTTGGGATTTAGCTACTCATATTAATCATGTTCTCAAAATACATTTTTATAGCTCAAAAAGTTGATTAAAAGATGAGAAAATGCTAAAACAGAGATTCGCAACAGTTATAAGCGTTACAGTTCGCTGTATAAAACAAAACTGATGTGTAGCAAACAAACGATACCACCTCAGCGCTGTAAACAACGACACTTCCGCTGTGCTGTTGACGCTGCTGAAAAACGACGGACCTGGCTGGTCCGTTCTTCGTGTTCTTCAGCTCCTTCTTCCTCTTCAACAGCAGCAGGTGGACATTGCTGCTGGTTCTTCTTCTTTGCTCCTGCTGCGTCCCAAAGCTCTCCAAACTCTTGATAAAAACTTTCTCTGACTCAAAGGAAGCTTATTTATGCGTAACAACCCCACCAAATCTCACGGAATATCTCCCAATATCTTCTTTTATTCTTCACGGCTACGTCCGAAATTTCTTTCCCTGTGGACTCTGTTTACGCGTTAATAACAGATATTTTGTTATTCAATCTTCTAGGATCGATATATATCCTCCTAGGTACAATATCTTCCCTCTTTACTCGAGTATCTTCCAAAAACACAACTCGATATTCTCTCTGTTTCCAAAATATCTCTCTTCCCTGTTCGACTTAGTCTGGCTATTCTAGCCCAATATGATCGATCCATAAATCAAAACCCAAATCTGCTGCGTGCATGGTTCTTTCCGCCAATTTTCATAATTCGAATTTGAGAAGGAATGCCCCCTATCCAGTTCAGGGGTACGAATAGCAAGTGGGGTTGAAATAAAATTCTTAGGTGGAAATAACCAAAACTTGAATTCCTTTAGTAATTTTTCTAGGATGTTTTCCGCACTTTTCGGGGTTCCTCCGGTGTATTGCTGGGGTACTTCCGGTACACTTCTGCGGCGCTTCCGGTATGTTATCAAAGGAGGTCCAAATGCCACGTTTTTTAGCCAATTTCGCCGCAAAACCTTATTTTTCCAAAAACACCTACAAATAAATAAAATAACCAAATAAGTATAAAATCGAGCACTAACACTATATACAATTGAGATATATTAGACACATAAATGCGTCTATCAAATACCCCCAAACTTATTATTTGCTAGTCCCGAGCAAATCAAATAGAGAATAAAATCCTAACTCACTGTCGCAGGCATCGTCGATTGCATTTAGCGTATGCAACAAGCCTTTAAACCCCTAGGTGGCCCTAGTGGCCGAGTTATAGTCTCGGGAGGGCTTACAAGATATATACCCACAAAACCTTAATACTCCAGACCCTAGCTATCTACAACGAACCTTGGAAGGCACTAACGAATCTCCTTGGTTGGCATACTTATTGACTACAAGAGGAAGTACCCTGATGCGAAATTCCAATTGATGTACACGAGTTTGCACTCAAGCATACTAAAATTCATATATAAGTGACAGAGCTCTACTCAGATAGTTGCACTATGGACATCATATTCGGAGTCAAATTAATCACATGGAAAGATTAAGAGATGGATATAGAAAAACATAGATGGTTTTGATGTTTACTAAGTGAACGGCGTTTCCCATATCTGTCTGAAGGCCTCCGCCAAAATGAACCTATCCTAATGGATTGAGGTACTAGTCTGACTAATATCAACACACTGGCATATACAAGGGAACCAGTGGTCGATAACCTAACTCTAGGTCAACACAACTGGCATATACAAGGGTACCAGTGGTCGACTTTACTAAATTGATTCCTTTTGGTCAAATGGTCTGGTCTCAATTTTTTTTTTTTTTTGTAACTCAATCACTCTAATTCATCTTAGCATTGGTAACAACTTGAATCGTGGGCCCCACCTATCACTTAGAGAAACATGGTTTAAAAACAAAATAAAATAAAATAAGAATAGAAGTGAAAAGGACTCAACGAGATATGGTGAAACTATCATGTTATTTCTAACACCTGAGCTCTGTGCTTTTATGAATAGACTCTTTAGATGTTTCCATCTATTCAGATTGGTTCCTCAACTCCTACAACCAAAATGCTTCCATCCACTTAGATTGGTTAGTGCCATCCTAAATACGCATAAATTTCTAGGCTCTGGAGTTTATTTATTCATACTGCAACTAAAAAGTTTCTCCCATACCCCCAAACTTAAATCTAACATTGTCCTCAATGTTCTAAAGATGAAATTAAAAGCATGAACTAGGAGAAACTGTTACCATTTGAAGCAAAAGAGATAAGGAAAGATATTACCGTGTTGCATGAGATTGGGTTACCTCCCAAGAAGTGCTAAGTTTAATGTCTTCAGCCAGACTTAGGAAAGATTAGTCACCTCGAATCATATAGTAACAGTCGAAATAGTTGTGGGTCTTCAAAACCAAATAGAGATGACCAAAGGAAACTGCAATAAACCAAGAAAATGAACAAGACTAGCAACCCCTTACCTAGTTTCCTGATTAAGAAATTTATATCTAATTTTGGTTCAGGTTCAGGTTCTATGAAAGGGTCTAAATATAAAATTTTCATTGGCTGCGTTTCTTCATAGGTGGGATCCGAATCATTAGGTCCTAGAGTCTGGAAAAACTCAAATATGATCTTAGAAGCGCACAATAATAACCTAAATAACTGAGGATCCTCTAAGTCAATAAGATTTGACTTACATAATTGACCACAATGAGAGTAGTGGTCTTCCTTAAACAGATGTGTCGACCCTAATCTCCTAAAGTAATTAGGTTTAGTCTCAAAACTTAATAATTGACACATCTGAAATTTATATGTTCCCACAATTGGTAGAAAAGTTTTTGGTGGGAAAACAAAGTCAATCTTGGTATTATTGCCTGGGCTAACCTCATCAACCATAGTATGGGTTTATAACAGTTGAGACTCGTGTTGAATATTATTAAGTTCGGGAAAACGAGTACGAAGATAGTCTTGTAAGATGGTTGAGGCATTAATGTCAAGTCCCACGTGAGGGATTTTTGTAAGAGTTAAAGAACATGGAGAATGATAATCACCCACAAACTTAGAGTTTTCGGCGTCTCTAGGTAGACTGGTCATAATCTCCCTAATTTCTAGGTCATCAGATTCCTGAAAGTGGGCGATTGATTTTTCTAAGTCAGGTTCATCCCCGCTAATCTCTACGAGTTCATCTAAGACTATTGTCTCTAAATCGTTTGACTCGAAAACAGTACTCTCAAGATAAACTGGTTCCTCTAAACCATCATCGGTTTCGTAATCATCGTCTAACACGGGGGTATTTCTAGTCAAATCCTCGTCCTTTTGAATAGGTAAATAATTATTAAAATTATTTGGATTTGAACTAGAAATATCATTATAATCATCATCACCATCCTCCTCCTCATCATCATCACAATATAATTTTTGATATTCACGAATTCTCAAGCTTTGTTCCCAACTACATGGTCTATGTTTATAATATTTCTCATAGATTGTTAGAGGTGATTCCTCAATAAAAGTTGGAGTATCCATATATCGCTGCCCACGCATATATTCACCAAGAGTCATTTCCGAAGACGTCTCTTGAAAACGAGAATTTCTAGACATATATTCTCGTAACGTCATCTCAGGTGGCGTCTCCTGAAAAGGATTCATCACCGAGGAAACACAAACTACAGAGGAATTCCACACAATCACAAACAAGGATGACTCGACCAAATAAAACCTATAAATTCTAGCAAACAAAAATCATGATGGCTCCACTTAGATTGTTTCTAGACCAGCTTCTATTTTTCGAAAGGGAATTCGTTGCAATTTGAGCAAACCCCTATGGAATAAATCCGAGTCAAAGTAAGTTGAATAGAGGCGAGGGAATCTTAGTGGAGCTTTGATACCCAAGGCCTCACGCTATCACAAGGCGGCGCAGTCACGCATTCAACTCACAGAAACCATCATGAACTTCGAGGTGTGCTTAAGAAAGTAACCAATATCCTTCGAAAATTTTTCCTAATAAGCGCGATACCCTATAGGTCTCTTTCTAATCAGATTTTAAAGCTTGGGTTCGCGTTAGGTTTTGTTCTCCTAAAGCGGGCAAGAAGGGAGCGGTGATGAAATCCGAACCCTTATCTTGTTTAGGCCAGGCCTTGCCCTTTACTAGGAAAATAAAGACAGTCCAAATTCGTCCTCAATCAATGATCACCGTAAGGAATACAGTAACTCGCTTACATGAGATTCGCGAGTGTTTCGATTGGACTTACCTCCCGTACCAGACGGGGGATGAACCGTTGTCGTCGACTCGGGCCACGACTCCTATGCCGTGTGCGAACCCGAGGGGCCGAGGTGATATTGTAATCACCGTCCTTCCCTGCACACAGTTTGTATTTAAGGGTACCCTTCCGTAGGGTTTAAAAATTAAAGTCCAAATGTCCAGTCCAATTTAAAGTTCAAAAAGAAAAATAAAATAAAATAAAATTACAGTTTTCCTCACACACTCAAAAAGAATTAAAAATTAAATCCTAAAATTGTCCTCTTTTCTTCTCTTTTCGCTTTTCGCTTTAAGCTTTTTCCTCTCCAAGTCCTTAGTTTTCACTTTGAACCTGCAAAATAAAGACAAAAAGACAAAGTAAAAAGGAACAAATAATAAAGAAATAAAAATAAATAAAAAAATAAATAAACCTAAAAATAAATCTATATACAAGTCCGCGTCGGCATCGCCATTTTGTTTAGTATTTTTCGTGCGGTAAATAAGAGTTCGTTGCTCGGACTTGAAAAGATTTATAAATAAAAATATATATACAATATTTGTCACAGGATCAAGAGACATTAGGACTCAGGATTCCACCATTAATCATTCACACAATTCATATATTTATTCCCAACAATTATAGCTCAAATGATATCGACTCTTATTCTTGCCAAAGTATATTTTTAGAAGATTTATTGTATATCACTAGCATGACGCATCAAAAGCACTAAGACCAAGCATACATCATCATACGATATCACAACCAATTAAGAAAAATCATAAAACAATTTATAAAAAGTGCAAGTAGTCAAAAAAGAATTAAATATAATTATTGTATGCGTAAAGAACGGCTTCCTCCATCATCCCAGTGTTGGGATTTAGCTACTCATATTAATCATGTTCTCAAAATACATTTTTATAGCTCAAAAAGTTGATTAAAAGATGAGAAAATGCTAAAACAGAGATTCACAACAGTTATAAGCGTTACAGTTCGCTGTATAAAACAAAACTGATGTGTAGCAAACAAACGATACCACCTCAGCGCTGTAAACAACGACACTTCCGCTGTGCTGTTGACGCTGCTGAAAAACGACGGACCTGGCTGGTCCGTTCTTCGTGTTCTTCAGCTCCTTCTTCCTCTTCAACAGCAGCAGGTGGACATTGCTGCTGGTTCTTATTCTTTGCTCCTGCTGCGTCCCAAAGCTCTCCAAACTCTTGATAAAAACTTTCTCTGACTCAAAGGAAGCTTATTTATGCGTAACAACCCCACCAAATCTCACGGAATATCTCCCAATATCTTCTTTTATTCTTCACGGCTACGTCCGAAATTTCTTTCCCTGTGGACTCTGTTTACGCGTTAATAACAGATATTTTGTTATTCAATCTTCTAGGATCGATATATATCCTCCTAGGTACAATATCTTCCCTCTTTACTCGAGTATCTTCCAAAAACACAACTCGATATTCTCTTTGTTTCCAAAATATCTCTCTTCCCTGTTCGACTTAGTCTGGCTATTCTAGCCCAATATGATCGATCCATAAATCAAAACCCAAATCTGCTGCGTGCATGGTTCATTCCGCCAATTTTCATAATTCGAATTTGAGAAGGAATGCCCCCTATCCAGTTCAGGGGTACGAATAGCAAGTGGGGTTGAAATAAAATTCTTAGGTGGAAATAACCAAAACTTGAATTCCTTTAGTAATTTTTCTGGGATGTTTTCCGCACTTTTCGGGGTTCCTCCGGGGTATTGCTGGGTACTTCCGGTACACTTCTGCGGCGCTTCAGGTATGTTATCAACGGAGGTCTAAATGCCACGTTTTTTAGCCAATTTCGCCGCAAAACCTTATTTTTCCAAAAACACCTACAAATAAATAAAATAACCAAATAAGTATAAAATAGAGCACTAACACTATATACAATTGAGATATATTAGACACATAAATGCGTCTATCACCAACAATGATGCAACAGGCGGCGAAATGATCATGATAATCATTTCAAGCACGTTGGAATTATCTACTGATTTCCTTTCTCCTCTTTTTACTCGGTTGATCCAAAACATTTCTTTTTCTAGAAGACTAGCCTGCTTATCATCAGTTCGTGTTGATTTTCCACGATCAAAAACCATAGTATGAACTCCCAGTAGTACTGTAAAACTTAGGTTAACTTGTACAAGTTCTCTTGTAAAGTATACACCGAAAAGAATTTTTGAATCTAACTCGTCAAAGCAATTGTTCCAAACTGACCTCAATGCATACATCATTATGTTTGCGATGACATCTTGTTTAATAAAAATTCCAGCATCCAATACAGTTTGCTTCTGCGTCCTTTTTTCCGAGAAATTTATATACTTGTCCATCATAAGAAAAACCAGTAAAGTAAGATATTCCATCAAACGGTACTGATCAGTTTCTCCCAACTCATTGCTAGGAAAACATGAACTTTGCAATCCAAATTCTCTTCCGGACACCTCTTTTTCGTTCTGGAAATATTGCTCGTCGTACACGTATATAAATTCCAACTTATACTTGTTGTAATACTGCACATTTAGAGTCTCTTTAGGAAATTTCTGCTGGAGAATACGGGGAAAATTCATGTTACCGTCATTTATAGCATCACAAATTCCAAGTGATGTATCTTCGTTGCTGCAGAAAGGCCCCAGAATCCTCCAAAATTCTTGGTAGCATGAATATCCAATTAGAATAACGGTGATGAGTGTCATGCATGTAGTGGATTTTATATGTCCACCCGCAATGAAAATTAAAACCATTGCAACAAGTGTAAGTGCTCCAATAACTGCCCCACGAAAAATTTCAACCAGTGTACTCTTGCTCCATCCAAAATTTGGTAATTCTATTTCTGCAACTTTGTAATGACCTCCTTTGGTCTTATCAAAAACTCCTTTGGCAGAATTAAGTATATTTGCAGCTTTTCATCTTGTCACTTCAAATGCATGGACTAAACTACCTCGGTAGTCAGAAGACGGACCCCTATATCTTATTATACCACCAAATGCAACCAATTTCTCTTGAGTTGTGACCTTCTGTGCTTGCAATGAAATTAAAACATGAAACAACATTCCCAAAAACTTGCAAAACGAATCTTTCATGTCTTCACCGATTTGAATATCAAAGGTAACAATTCTATGTCCCATGCACTGAAACTCTTTAGTTTCAGTCATATCCACAGTTAACAATGGAGTTGCTCCTGTTGAATTAATTAATTGAAGAACAACAGGACAAAAGAATTTTTCTCCCCTGGTACCTTTTAGCCGTGCGCCGCTGTAGTAATGAACAGTATTAAAGACTACTAGCTTCTGTGGTAGCAAAATATCCACTTCCTTGAATTCGATAGGACATTCAGCTTGGCACCATGGATCCATTATTAGTGCACCTCCGTACATTCTAAAATTCGAACTTCTACTGCTAACAGTCACTGAATCATAAGTGGCAATGTTGGATCGAGAACCTTCGGTTGTCAACTCAGATAATAAGGACTCAAGAAACTCCATTGTGCTAGTTTTGCAAAAGAAAACAACCCATGAATTATACAGTAAAACAGCATCTTTCATACGTGCCTTCTTAAACACTCTAAAGATGTCCATAGCATCTTTTGAATACTCATTCATTGAAATCCAGTACTTTGAGTTATAAGGAGCTGACTTAAATGACCCTTCCTCTTTTAATACCTTTGGACTTCACCATCAGTTTTGATGAGAACCACCAGTTTCCATGGCAGCAAAGTAAAATCTGTCTCCTTGACCCTTTTTGACAAGGTTGACAGGCGCACAACAAATCCAATAATATTTACTTTTCCTGTGTCACGGAGAAAAGAAGAATTCTTTGAGGTGCATGTCAACAAACCCAACTTGATATCAACACCGTATCCATCATTAAGCTTTAATAATCCCGGATCCAACAAATATGAATGGATGCCATAAGAAACTGTGAATACTTGTTCAGCTGTCCAACTTATACTTCTTGTTAATGGCAACGTATCACACACGTAAGCACCAATGTCTTGACTGCTTACAACAAAATCTTTAGCTAAACCTTGTTCCAATGATAATCTCAAGGCAGTATAGGAAACTCGATCATGAATTCTTCCAGCGAACTTGGAATTTTTCCACGAATCATCATACAGTGATGCCATCACAGCGAAAGAAGGAACTTTAGGAAAATTCCATCCAATACCTTTTGGTGTAGACCATTCCACATATGTCTCTTCCAAGTGAATACCAACGCTTGGATATGCTGTAAACTTGACGTTCTCAAAATCCCAAAGTAGCTTTTTGGCTAAAGATTGTCTACCGGTATAAATTTCTGAAGTAATATCTTGAGATCGACATACTAACATATCTACGGAAATATATGGCGACATTAAAAACTTCTCATTGGTTATCCCAACTAATTTAGTTGTACTAGGGTTTGTATGCAATACTTTTTGTGTATCCAGTTGAGTAATAACTTGATTATTTTCAACGAAAGATAAAACATGCATATCAACATCAGAAGTTATCAAACCAAGATCCAAAGGCTTACCATTAAGGTCTTGTGAAACATGCGGAATTTCGTCCTTCTCGTAAGGTGATTCAATACTGTTCTGCTCAACAGAAGTAACGAGAATAATTCCATTGCCTTCAGATGACGCTGAAACTTCGTGAGATGAAAATAAAGCTTCATTAATCTTATTTTCTTCCTCACCTTCGTCGACCAGATTTTCTTCCTCATCCTCGTTGAACAGATTTGCTTCTTGTATAGGAACATGAGTTTCTTCATCTATTCGATAAGAAACTATAATAACTGGTTCAAACGGAACTTCATGGAACTGTATAAACATTTCCTTAAGTCATTAAATTGAGATCTTGTAATTGGTTTATCATTAATCTCCTGAGAAACAACCGAAGCTTTGTCTACCTGAGTTTTTTCTTCTTCGTCGGGAAGAGATGTAGTCGAAACATCTTTAACACCAATAGATGATAACGAAACCTCTTGAGTGGAAGAAGAAACTTGTTTATCCTGAATTTCATCTTTTTTAACATTCATCGCCTTTGTGTTAACTGAGGTAGCCGAAACAGCTACTGAAGCATTAGAAGATGATGATTCCACTTCAGTTGACAGTGAAACTTTTTTAACCAAATTTTCATCTTTCTTTACAGAGTTTTCGAAGAAAGATATGATACTTGTTTCCAACTTTGCGAAAACAGTTTTAAGGTCAACAAAATCAGCTTCTGTAATTGGATTTTCACGTTTAGCTAAAGCAAACCTAAACTTTTCACGTTTTTTACGTTCAGCTTCAGCCCTTTCACGTTGAGCGATAGTAATCAGATACTCTTCAAGTTTCTCCAATCTTTGCTTTTCATCTTCTCTGACATAATAAAGTCTATTTAGTTTATGTTCATCTTCTACACGACGATAAATTATACGACGATTCTTCATTATCTTCTCCTTATACTTTTGAATACTTGTTAATAACTCTAGTCGAAGTTGTAGAAGATCTTCCATAGATAGGTCTTCAAGTTTTGTTTTCTTCATGATCAAAAACGTAAAAGAAAAAAAAACTAGGGTTTTTTTTTTATATATATATATATGATAGGGTTTGAGTTTGCGGAAGCTGGGTAAGGATCTTTTTCTAGATAAGAATCTAAAAATTCTGTATCTGATACCAACTAATGTAGTACAGACCAGGATTGATAGAGGTGAAAGCAAACTAGTTGCTGGGGATGAGAAAAGAGTTTAAGTTCCGTCAGAAGCTTAATAAAATCTGATTCTGAGATCAAGACTTTAGGGTTTGATAATGATAATAATATTGGTAATTGATTGATTAAAAGATTCTTTTTCTAAGCAAGAAGGCATAGCTTTTAAATAGGTTCACAAGAACCGACTAAAAGAAAATAAAAGGAATTCTACCTAAACTAGGAAATTAAAGGACTTGCAAAGCAAGTAAACTAAAATAGACGCAAGGGATCAACAACTATTGTTGATACGGACTAAAGGATCAACTATAATAATTGATACATACGAAAGGGATCAACTGGGACGGTTGATACGTTGAGAACAGGTAGATGTCCTACATCATATGTGGAGACTAAAACTTATCTATCACTCAGAAGTATATTCTATTTTATCTCCTATTGAGAGTAAGTTGTATAGCTATATGGACTTTTACATTATACACATTTGATATTTCGAGCGAGTTTAACTCACTTATATCTTTCTCGAAATATGGGTTGGAAAGTTTTTTGCTTTAGCTACGTTCATCATTATTCTTGACGAGTTTAGTTGGAAACAATTTATTTGTTGGAAACTAAATAATGAGTCAAAAGATGATCATGTGAAAATTCCCTTGAAAAATCTTATATGATTTGTGTGAGACAGTCATTTGATGTAGACTTGGAATGTTTCGTATTGATCATTCGGTCACTTGAAATTACTTATAAGCTAATAGTTTGTGTAAGACAGCTATTGTCTTCTTCTAAGGATGTTTCAATGATTGAAATGGGAGTTTAGAACAAATAACCATTGTCTGGATATGATACAGTATGCATACCAGTATGGAAACTGTAGTGGTATGATTTACGACTGGGAACCAAGTTTGCATACCAGTATGCGAACGGTTTCACCTGAGTTAGGTCCGGGACGACAGTATGCATACCCGTTTATGAAGTGTCGGACGTGACCAAAGTCCGGAACTTAAGTTTGTGTACCCGTTTGCAAACTAAGTTGGTTTATGTTCTAAAATCGGTTAAATATGATTTCATACTCATGAATACATATATAAATTAAGGAATGCAATATTTTCAAACCGTGGCTTAATGTTCATGAATTTATTCCCTTGAACCAATTCGATTTTGTTTCAATTGTGTCTTGTATACTTCTATGAGAATATAAAAAATTAAACAACTCTATGAGTAATACAATTTGATTCATTTGATTATCATTTGATAGAAGTGTTAGATGAATGTGGTTAGTACAAAAGTGTTCATATGGCTAACTTCGGTTAATTATTGTTGAGCCAACTCAATATACATGTTTAGGTACGGTTACCCATATCTAAATGAAGGTATATTTCATTTGTGTGTAACAAGCTAATACCATCTAACGGTGGAGAGATATTGCTTTGGTTTTAAGCAAACTTAGCTTGAATCTTAAATCAAATTTTCATCTAACGGTGAATATTGATTTCTTTGTTTCAAAGCTATCAAACCCTGATTTGAAGACTATATAAGGGAGAATTGTACCAACTGGGAAACCTAATACCCACACCTCCTGTGTGATACTAGTTACGACTAGAGTCGATTCTCCTTTAACCTAGGTTTTCCTAAAACCATTGTAGGTTAACGACTTAAAGACTTCATTGGGATTCTGAAGCCAAACCCAACTATTTTCTCAGTAGTTGCGTGTTCTGATCTTACTTGTTCTATCGTATTGAGTACTATCTTCTCTAAGATTGGCTCGAGATTTATCTTTGATAGGTAAGATATAAAAAGTAATCACAAAGCTCTTCGTCTCATTCTTTTTGATTCCACAATAACTTGTTCTACTACCATATAGTTGAGTTATTATGAGGTGATTGATATTTCTAGGCTGTTCTTCGGAAATATAAGACCAGATTATCAATTGGTTCCTATTCACCTTGATTTATCAAAAGACGGAACAAAAACTTCATAGGTATTTCCGTGGGCGACAGATTTATCTATCAGAATAGACTTTTCTGTGGGAAACAAATTTGTTTATAAAGTCTTCGACTTTGGTCGTAGCAACTCTTAGTTGTGGGTGAGATCATCTAAGGGAATCAAGTGTGTAGAGTCCTGCTGGGATTCAGAGACGTAAGGAACGCGATTGTACCTTAATCGGTGTGAGACTTGGTTAGGGTTCAACTACATTCCAGTCTGAAGTTAACTTGTAGTAGGCTAGTGTCTATAGCGGCTTAATACAATGTGATGTTCAAATCTGGACTAGGTCCCGAGGTTTTTCTGCATTTGCGGTTTCCTCTTTAAAAAAAATTTTGGTGTCTGTGTTATTTCTTTTCCGCATTATATTTGTTTATATAATTGAAATATCAAAGGTTGTGTGTAGTTCAATCAATTAGTAAATCCGACCTTTGGTTGTTGATTAAAATTGATTGACACTTGAACATTGGTTTTTGATACCATTCAAGATATTTCTTATTCAATCGGGCTCACAGATTTCTATCTATTCGATTGTAGATTGTATTGAGAAATTGAGATATAATTCTTGGTGTTTATGGGTGAAAAACTATTTTTGCTGGTTTTGGTAATTTGGGGTGTGTGGATGAAAAATGAATCTAAACCCTAAAAAAATGCACTGCACGGGAGTGGTTTTGATTCGAGAGATCAATCTGTACAATTCTGGCCTAAACTAAGAAATGGCCGTTCCAGACTTGCTTCGGTCACAAAGTGAAGGAGATGGGGTTGATCTTAGGGGGGGAAGCGAAGAAAAGGTTGAGATCGTGAAGGTATTGGCTGTTTATGACTTGTATCAGAATACCGAACTGGCTTGCAATAATATAAGCAAAGCTCTGTGTGTTTGAATACGTTATATCAACACTTGGTTTTTGTCTTGTCTCTTGTCTTTTTTGTGAAAATAGGGAGGAGAACCTATTTATACAAGTCATTGAGCCTAACCCACGTCTCTCATGGGAAGTGGAGGAAGTGGAGTGATGGAGTAGTGGAGTTGTGTGTTAGTGTCACACGACCAGTCTTGCCCACTTCTCCCATCATCACTAACCGTCCATGTCTTCCTGACACGTTCTTGTGATGGCGTGTTGCACGCTGCACGTTGTAAGCTGCCAGACCAATACCCCAGTTAGTATCCCCCAGTTTGTGACATGCTTGATGTCTCGAATGTGTGGATGTGGGACCCACTGAAAGTAGCATGTGATGCTAGATTAAATAACTAAGTTATTTAGGAAGTCGATATTTATGAAATATCGTGTGTATTCTATGCAGGTAATGCATCGAATATATTCAGTATGTATGAAGCATCGCTGTTTTAAGGCTTAACGGAGTAAGTCACGAATTTAAGCGTCTTAAAATAACATCACGTCCATCCATCTTCGAGTGATCTTTTGGAGGTTGTACATGTAAGCCCTGACTTGGCCGATCACTCTGTGTGGAAAAGTGGTGTACGGTGATCGTGGTGATGCCTCACTGGTCACCTAACTCCTGTCTTAGGTTGTCCGTCCAAGCTGGCGAAGTTGGACGGACGAGATGACTTGCGACCCACATCTGCGACCGTTGGATTAGGGTTTAGGAGGTGCTCAAACACCAACCTTTAGCTTCGTCGAATCCAAGCATGGGACGCGTTTTTGGCAACACCGATTGGTCATGCGTGTAGACGGCATGCCGGTGTACACGTCCGTACCTCGCTGTCCCATGGAGATGTGATCTAACCCACTCGATTTGTCCGGCAAAGTTGAGTGGTCGAGATCGGTTTGCAATTGGAACCGCCGCGACCATGCCTAGTTTGGGCGCACGAATCGAGGCATCTAGCCATGGTCGGCCTTGGCCGATTGGTCACGCATGTAGACGGTCCCACGGCGATTGTGTTGACATGCTTGGGACCCTTTGAGTCTACATCTACACCTCCATCTATGCCTGCGAAGATGGATGGTCGCGACTGATTTGCGACATATGTGATATGCCGCAAACCCTAATTAGGGTTTCATGTCCACGCTACTTTGGCTGGACGAATTTGCAAGCTACGCTCCTCTTTTGGGGAGGCCGACCATGTGGGGCCCACATTGGGCCGGTCATGAACATGCCAATACCTGCCTGACGACTATGGGTCTGATCTAAGCCATCCAAACATGCTGGTGAGGTTGGATGGTCGTGATCAATTTAAGACCTTTAGTGGAATTTCCTGCGACCCTTAAAGCATCACGCCGGCCGAACTTTGGACGAGCGTTTGCTTCTCCCTGGCTAGGTCGTGAGGTGGTCGATTATGCAGGCGTGAAGGGGGCCCGACGGTGTGCATGACAACGCTTGTCCATCCGGCCATGGGACGATCTATGCCGTCCAACCATGCCGGTGAAGTTGGACGGCCGCGATCTGTTTGAGACCGACATTGGCAGTCTTGTGCGTACATGTTTTCCAAGCTGCTCCATACCAGCCCAACCATCCTACTCTAGGCTGGTGTTCGGTGGTTGTTTGGGAGGCGTGGTATGTATTCAACCGACCAGGGCATAAACGGTCCCGTTGGTGGTCATTAAGATGGTAACCTGCTCCTGCTGAGGATCGTATAGGCTGGTTAAATCATGCGTCCAACTTGCGTGGTCGTGATTGTTTCTGAGAATGTCAGTCCAGATTCAAATATGCTCAATCGGGATAGTATAACACACCGAGAGATTTATGCTCAATCGGGATAGTATAACACACCGAGAGAGGTGGGCTCAATCGGGATTGTATAACACACCGAGAGATGTGGCATGTCTGGGTATTTCGTGCATGTTAACACTTGGAGATTCGTGTTACTCTGCTGAGAGCAACACTCAGTCATCATGCCGCACTAATAATGAGAGTTCTGCGGGAACAACACAGGAAATACAAGGCTAGTCATGCATTAATTAATAATGCTGTAAATTCACAGGGTATATGGGATTGTTGCTACATGCTCCAACCTGGATGAATTTTGTGTATTTAATTCACAGAATACTGGGATTGTTGCCACATGCTCCATTCTAGGTGAATTAGTAAAGTGAAGAAGTATTCATCACTTATCAGTGGCTTTATCCTTTACAGGATGTCAGAGCATAAATTTGGTTTTACAATTTCAGCCCTGAACTAAAATCCACCATCAACACTTGGATATATTTCCTTGATCTAGTGTGACTTTCTAGTTGATTCTCACGGAGTTGAAGTTTGTCCATACAGATTGTCGAACAAAATATTGGGTGTGGTTGTTAGACCCCCGCTTTTTCAATTGGTATCAGAGCAGGCAAACGTTCCAAGACCTCATAAGTCTGTGTTTGTAGCAATCTGACTCCATGGACAGAAGTGTTATCTCAATAAACGTATCGCCATTCTTCGATGGCTCGAATTACTTATGGTGTAAAATTGCGATGCGTACCTTTCTTCAAACACGTGATTTTCAATCATGGGTTTATGTCGTTAATGGTTATAATCCTCCAACGGTTACAGTAGACGGTTTAACTGTTGCAAAGGATATTGGTAGGTATGAGCCTGACGAGATTCTCGCTGCAAAGCAAAATTCGGACGTCTTAAATGCTATCATACATGCCATTACCCCAGATCTTCAGCACCATGTGACTACGTGCACTCGGTCGGTCTAAATATGTTTGGGACATCTTAGAAACCGTATTTGAAGGCAATACCTCTGAAAAGGAAGCTAGGCTTCAAAATCTAAATTCTGATTGGGAACACCTTCATATGGATGATGAAGATTCATTTGATGAGTTTAATCACAAAGTATATGAAAATTTTTATGCATCCTTTGTATTGGGTAAGACTATTCCTGAAAAGGACATTGTGATGAAATTTCTCATATCGTTACCAGCTAGGTACGATTCTAAGAAACATGTTATCGTTGAAGGAAATAACCTTGATACACTTTCCAGAAATACTCTTGTTGGAAAGTTAAAGATCTTTGATCATGAGCATACATCCAAATCTGGAAAGGATATTGCTTTCAAAGAACAAAAAAAACACTAAATTACTTGACAAAAGTAAAAGTGTTGGCAACTCAGTAATTGATCCTATTGAGACTGATTCATCATATGAATATCTTGAAAACTCAGTCTCACTGATCAAAAGACAACTTAGAGATCTTCTTTTGAAGAGAAGTAAACGGTTCATCAGAGATAAACCCAGGTCATCAGTCAAACCTCATGACCGTGCCCCTCCTAATAACAGGGACACTGTCGATACTGATGATAAGGATATGCCACAGTGCTTCAAGTGTAAAGGTTTTGGTTATTTTTCTATTGAGTTTCCAAATCGTATAAAATACACTGGGAACAAAGGTCTTGCTGCAACTCTTGATGAAATGTCCGATCACTATGATTGAAATGAAGATGAAAAGTCAAGTATTGCACTCCTTGGTGAAAATATCGATTTTGATAATTGTAGCAATACGTACATCAATTTTGATATTCTTCCTGGAGAAACTTCTTCAACCACTTTGGAGGATAAAATGGATTTTTTCCCTGTCTACTGAAAATTCTATCTCACATGTTTCAGGTACCTCAATTTGTTTAGCAGCATGCGCAGCTATGATGTCTGAACCTTCCTCCACATTGACATGTTCTTATTGTACTTTTAAGGGTCATGAACTCTCTAATTGTTTCAAGTACGAACATAAAACAAGATATGCCAACAAACTTCAAAGGAGAGCAAATCGATTAGCAAACAAACTCAAATTTGTTCAAAAATCGAATTCATCTGAGGTATGTAAATTCAACTCATCTCCGAAGAAGTTAATTTCTAAAGAAAAAGATAGACCTCTACAGAAAAGAACAAGGTCTAAATGGTTTGCGAGAAAGGTACAGAGAGTTCCATACAGGGATTACTTGGTGGACATTTTATTATCCACCCCAACACAGCCTAATTGTGTTTAGAGTGCATCTTGTCTCATGTGCCTGATATCAAAGAGACAAGAGTTGAGCACAAATCGGGCTTTAGGAAAAGAAAAGTTTTTGTTTATTTTTCTTTCTGTTTTCTGGAATTCTATTGATCTTTTCATATCTTAAAATTGGTATTGAAAAGGTTTTCCCTGTTTGATCATTGAAAGAGGGTTAAAATCGACAATTATACCTTTATTAGGGTTGAGAGTTGTGTGTACGTGAATCCTTATTACTCTGCATAAAGGTTTCGTAACCCTACGTTCTTTTTTTCCGTCCCTGAAAACTCTTTTTATCACAAGATTGCTTGTAGAGCTTGAATTGTGTATTTCTCCGATAATTCCATATTGAATGAAGACTCTAAGCCTCATATCTTCTGATGGAAAAGATGTTAATATGATTACTAAGCCATCAATCATGAAGGAAAAAAGATAAATCTCTTTCCTCTATAACTTTGAAGAGAAAAGAAAGAATATGAAGAAACCAAGGGATATCCCCTCAAATCTTCAGAAGTTTTCTGGTGTTCTTGAAGAGTTGAAGGAAACAAGGAAGGAGATTTAGAAAATAAAGGATATTTTTTTAAGAACTCTTGAAATTCAGAAGGCCCTGGTTCGGAATCAGTCAAGAAGGTTTGTTGGAATTGACTCCTTTCTTCACGAACCTTATGTTCCAATGTCTGTTGACGACAAGGAGTTCGGGGACGATAAAGAATTTTTCAAGAATCTTAATGTCTAGGAAACTTCTAATGAGAATTTATTCTTGTGTTTTAAGAAGGATAACTAGGGTTTGGAATAACAAATATTGTGATTACACTTAGCTATTGCCAACGATTTTCATCTTGCAATGTTTTAGATTTATTTATTTAAATTCTAAGTTATTTGGAAGATGATTTTGCAGTATTAATCTTTATGATTTTATATATTGCAAAAATATTATGGGATATGTGTGTTTACGTCCGTGAACTGTGATTATCTCATATATGTCAAAAGTTAAGTCTATTATGTCTTTATGCAAATATTGATAAAAGATAGAATGAACTTTTGAATATTCCGCAGTATTAATCTTTCCCTGATCCACTTCTATGTGAAAGTATTGTATGGCTCTGTAAGTTTCTTATGTTGAACATTTCCAATTAAATTAATCATTAAGGTTCCCTTGTGGTTAATTTATTTGAGTTTTCAGGATATAAATTCATGTTTCATGTGATTTGTTAATGTCCAAAGAAATCCTTCTTTTCTCGTAAAAGTAAGGTCGCTCTTGTTATTCTCCCGGGAATGACATTTTATGGGGGAGAGTTCTTAATTGAACTTGTGCTTAATTTCCAAATCTTTGTGGGGAGTGCGGCCGTGGAATATTGTAGGAGTTATCTTGTATCTTTATAAACTCCTTGATGAATACACTAAGTTTTGACTATGTGAAATCATCGAAACCAAGTTGATATGTTCTCTTTTAGTCATGAAGTGTGTCTATGAGAATTTCATTCTGATCCCGCTAGATTTCGTATCTTTGCCAATTTATATTGAGAAAAAGGGAAAGAATTATTTTGTAGTTCACACTACATACATATGGTTTACGAATCATTATGTAAGGGGGAGTGGTTTTCATTGTGAGATGAAGTATTGACTAAGGGGGAGTGATACATATCATCGCAGTATTATTGTCAAAGTTGTGATACAATTGATCTTTGATGTTGTGTAATAATATTATGACACTGTATAACAATAATTGAGAACATTTGTTTTCTTATTGTTATGGCTACGGATCTTCAACGACAATGATGCTAAGTTGAACACGTTAAGAATCACTGGAGTACTTGGAGTGACGAAGAGTTCAAGGAATGTTGAAGAACCAAGTAAATCAAGCATATTGGATGAGAAGATACAAAGTTTATTTATTTTGTAATCCATATGTAATGATAGTTTTGTCACTAAGATTGACCAACAGGGAGATTGTTAGAGAACTGCTCGGTCGAACTCGCAAGCGTTGCTATCTAAAGCTTGTTTGTCAAGTTTAAGTGATCAAAACTATAAGTCTTGATTTCTAGTCTACTTATAGCTACGGCTCGGACTAGGATAGAATGTGTAGTTGAGCTTTAGACTTCACGACAATCATCGATTGAAGACGAAGATATACTGAGGAGATCTTGGAGGAACTTCATCAACAAAAGGTATGTGGAGACTAAAACTTATCTATCACTCAGAAGTATATTTTATTCCATCTCCTATTGAGACTAAGTTGTTTAGCTATATAGACTTTTACATTATACACATTTGATATTTTGAGCTGATTTTAACTCGCTTATATCTTTCTCGAAATATGGGTTGGAAAGCTTATTGCTTTAGCTACGTTCATCATTATTCTTGACGAGTTTAGTTGGAAACAATTTATTTGTCGGAAACTAAATAATGAGTCAAAACATGATCATGTGAAAATTGCCTTGAAACATCTTACATGATTTGTGTGAGACAGTCATTTGATGTAGACTTAGAATGCTTCGTATTGATCATTCGATCACTTGAAAATTACTAATAAGCTAATAGTTTGTGTAATACAGCTATTGTCGTCTTCTAAGGATGTTTCAATGATTAAAATGGGAGTTTAGAACAAATAACCATTGTCTGGATATAGCAAAGTATGCAAACTGTTGTGGTATGATTCAGGACCGAGAACCAAGTTTGCATACCAGTATGCGAACGGTTTCACCTGATTTAGGTCCGGGACAATAGTATCCATACCCGTTTACGAACTCTCGGACGTGACCAAAGTCCGGAACTTAAGTTTGCGTACCCCTTTGCAAACTAAGTTGGTTTATGTTCTAAAATCGGTTAACTATGATTTCATACTCATGAACAAATACATATATAAATTAAGGAATGCAATATTTTCAAATCGTGATTTAGTGTTCATGAATTTATTCTCTTGAATCAATCCGATTTTGTTTCAATTGTGTCTTGTATACTTTTATGAGAATATAAAAAATTGAACAACTCTATGAGTAACACAATTAGATTCATTTGATTATCATTTGATCTAGAAGTGTTAGATGAATGTGGTTAATACAAAAGTGTTCATATGGCTAACTTAGGTTAACTATTGTTGAGCCAACTTAATATACACGTTTAGGTACGGTTACCCATATCTAAATGAAGGTATATTTCATTTGTTTGTAACAAGCTAAGACCATCTAACAGTGGAGAGATATTGCTTTGGTTTTAAGCAAACTTAGCTTGAATCTTAAATCAGGTTTTCATCTAACGATGAATATTGATTGTGTTGTTTCAAAGCTATCAAACTCTGATTTGAATACTATATAAGGGAGAACTCTAGCAACTGGGAAACCTAATCCCCACACCTCCTGGGTGATACTAGTTGTGATTAGAGTCGATTCTCCTATAACCTAGGTTTTTCCTAAAACCATTATAGGTTAACGACTTAAAGACTTCATTGGGATTCTGAAGCCAGACCCAACTATTTTCTCTGCAGTTGCATGTTCTGATCTTACTTGTTCTATCGTATTGAGTACTATCTTCTCTAAGATTGACTCGAGATTATCTCTGATAGGTAAGATATAAAAAGTAATCACAAAGCTCTTCGTCCCATTCTTTGTGATTCCACAATAGCTTATTCTGCTACTATATAGTTAAGTTATTATGAGGTGATTGATATTTATCAAAAGACAGAACAAAAACTTCATAGGTATTTCTGTGGGAGATAGATTTATCTATCAGAATAAACTTTTCTGTGGAGACAGATTTGTTTATAAAGTCTTCGACTTTGGGTCGTAGCAACTCTTAGTTGTGGGTGAGATCATCTAAGGGAATCAAGTACGTAGAGTCCTGTTGGGATTTAGAGATATAAGGAACGCGACTGTACCGTAATCGGTGTGAGACTTGGTTAGTGATCAACTACATTCCAGTCTAAAGTTAACTTGTAGTAATCTAGTGTCTGTAGCGACTTAATACAGTGTAGTGTTCAAATCTGGACTAGGTCTCAGGGTTTTTCTGCATTTACGCTTTCCTCGTTAACAAAACTTCCGGTGTCTGTGTTATTTCTTTTCCACATTATATTTGTTTATATAATTGAAATGTCACAGGTTGTGCGTAGTTCAATCAATTGGTAAATCCGACCTTTGGTTGTTGATTGAAATTGAGTGATACTTGAACATTATTTTTTGATACCGTTTAAGTTATTTCTCATATCAATCGGGCTCACATATTTCTATCTGTTCGATTGTATATTGTATTGAGAAATTAAGATATAACTCTTGGATATATTTTCTTGATCGAGTCTGACTGTCTAGTTGATTCTCACAGAATTATACTGAAGTTAGTCCATACAGACTGCCAAACGAAATATTGGGTGTGGTTGTTAGACCCCCGCTTTTTCAATGTGAAATATAGATTATATGAACTTGACCATGTTGATTTGAATTACCTAGGTAATCCCTTTACCTGGAGTAATCATAGAAGTGGGGATTCTCCCATCCTCGAAAGACTAGATAGGGCACTGGCTAATGTAGAATAGTTGGATTTATTTTCCACTGCCATAGTGTACCATTTGGAAGTAAAATATTTCTCAGTAAGGTGTTTGTTCTTAGCTAACATTAAGGCTTTCAACTCTTCAAACACTTCTTGGTACTCTAATATTGTACCCACTTGGCTCAATTTGTTGAATTCCCTTATTATATCATCATGACCAAATTCTTGAAAATGTGAACAAGTATCTTTCAAAAACACCTCCCACACTATGAAATCCGTACCCACTTGGTAATCTTGAAACCATATATCAACTTTTTTTTCTAAGTACATAGCTGACATATATACTTTTTGTTCCTTTTCCATATTATGTAATTGGAAATACTTTGTACATTTATAAGGTTGGTTCCATCAAACTTTGGAAAATCAACCTAAAGCTTATGAGTAGGAAGAAAACTAGAAATCTCACCAGTTGAATGACTCCAACCGGATCTGTCCAGAGAAGCTTGCTGAACACGAGGTTGAAATATTCCTCCATCAGATCTGGATGTTTGATCATTAACCTCATCAAATAACTTCCTAGACTTTGTTTGAAGCATATCCATCATAGAAGATAACAACAACGATGATGGAGCATCTTGCCGTGCTTTGATTTCCTGAACTTCTTTAGCCAATGTTTTGATTTGTTTGGTGAACAAAGCTTCAAATTCAGCTTTATTCACCATGGTAACAAGGTCACTCATAATCAAGTGCTTTAGTGTTAGAGCATTGCTCGGTCGAACTCACAAGTGTTGCTAAATCAAGCTTGTTATCGAATTTAGTTTTCAAAACTATATCTTGATTTATAGTCTAAAATTAGTTAAGTCTCGGTCTAGGATAGTGGAGTTGAGAAACGAACCAGTCATCATTTGCGTTCTACCGTTTGAAGACGAAGGTCAACCGAAGCTTTTGGAGAACTTCATCAACAAAAGGTAAGTTAAGACTGAACCACCTATTTCTCAAGTTATATTCACTTTTATATCTAATTAGACTAGCTTGCATAAACAAGAATTTCGAGTCGAGAACTAATTATTTAGTTTACGAATTTCTCGAAATATAATGACTAAGCTTAATGTATATTTGTTCATACTTGATCAAATTCGGTGGAGAACAGTTTATTGTTCGAAACCAAATCATGATTCAAGTTTATCATTCGAAAATAGCATGGAACAATTATATGTGTCATTGATGTTATTCAGGAATGGTTCGAATTGATTTAGAGCAATATAAAACTACTATATTCGGAATACAAGACAGTGTTATCAGTCTTATAAATTCAGAAAACTGTCATATATCTGAAGTCGTATTACATGTATTCGTACACGTAGCAGAGTAGTTGTATATCGACTTTCAGATTTGTGTGATATGCATATTCGTATGTACATCATGGTAAAATCTGTTTGTTTCATGATCTGGATAGGTATGTGTATCTGTATACAAACCACTGTGGAACTGTGGTAAGGGAACCAGGTTAAAATAATCAAACCGGTATGCGATCCAAAACAGTTCTTTGTTCTAGAACCAGTTTGGTACCCAAACCGGTACGCAAACTGAATGTTCTGTGAACTCCGGAACCGGCAATGGTCCTAAGTTTGCAAACTGGTACGTGAACTAAAAAGTTCTGTAAACTCCAGAACTTTGAGTTAGTTCAAAGTTTGCAAACCGGTACATGAACTGAAATTTTTTGAAGAGTCCGGAACTCGGTAATTGCATATGTGTGCAAACCGGTTTATGTACTGAGTAGTTATGTTGACTCTGGAACTCGGTCATTGCATAGAAGTTTGCAAACCGGTCCACGTACTGTGACTCAGCCGATTCACGAACGGTTCAAGTAATTGTACTTTGTACATTTATAAACTATGTTGATTATGATTCAATTACAATTAAATTATTTCCTTGAAGTAATTTGCATTTGATCAATTCTCTAATTAACACTAGACTCATTTGATCACATGATTATGACTCTATATGAATGTCTTGTGAACATGAAAATGAGTGTTAAGCTTTTAAGTTCAAATCGGCTAGTTTCGGCTAACCATGTTGAACATAGTCTTTATACACGGTTCGATTACGGTTTACCGAACCATAGTGTATATCATGTATATGTGAATAAGATTCAAATCTTTCATCTAACGGTGAATATTGATCGCTTGGTTCCAAAGCTATCTTAGCTTAAACCTAAAGAAACCTAGGCTTTGAAGTATATATAAAGGGAACTCTTGGAAATTGGGATCTTTGGATCCTGACACTAATTTTTGGTGTGTCCTAGTTGTATCTAGAGTCGTTCTTCTTCAGGAACTCTTTTAGGGTTTGGCGACTACAAAGACTTCATTGGGATTCGTGAAGCCAGGTCCAATTATCTTTTATCTTGATAATTTGAGTATTCTGATCTTGATTGTTTGTGGAGTCTTGCTCCATCAATCAAAATAGATAGTAATCCACAAATTTTCTTCGTCTCATACTTTGTTGATTCCGCAAGTTTTATACTTGTGAGGTGAACAATAATCTTGGCTGCACTTCGTGTTGCTTAAGTCCGAATTTTGAGATTAGCCAGACTCTTGTCTAAGTTGCTATCGATTTCCATCACCTAGATCTATCGTTTGATCTTATCATCCGTTTAGATAGTAAATTAGGAAATCAATAATAGGCTTAATCTGTGGGAGGAATATTTAGTTTAATGTCTTCAATTGAGTTGAAGCAACTCTTAGTTGGTGTGAGACCTTCTAAGGGAATAAATTGCGCGGAGTCTTGCTGGGATTCAAGAGGCATAAGGAGCACGACTATACCTGAATCAGTGGGAGACTGAGTTCAGGCTCAACTACATTCCAAACCGAAGTTAATTGGTAGTAGGCTAGTGTCTGTATCAGCTTAATACAGTTTGGTGTTCAATCTGTACTAGGTCCCGGGTTTTTTCTACATTTGCGATTTCCTCTTTAACAAAATTTTTGGTGTCTGTGTTATTTTTTTTCTGCATTATATTTTTTATCTTTATAATTGAAATATCACAAGTTTTGCGTTGATCAATCACAATAGCTAGGTCCAACCTTGTTAGTTGGATAAGACTTGATTGATCCTTGGATATTGGTCTTTGGTACCGTCCAAGAACTCTCTTTGTAGTTAGGTTCACAGATTCAATTATGTAAACGTTCTAACAACAAGAGAGAAAGATATAACTCTAGGCACTTTCCTTGGTTGAGTTTTTTACTCTCGGAGTTGTGTTGAGTTTTTTCATACAGATTTCCTAAGAAAAAATTGGTGGTGTATTTTGGTACCCCCGGCGTTTGCAGTTGGGATCAGAGCAGGCAAACACGTCAAGACCTAATAAGTTTGTATTTGGAAATCTTGTAGAATCTGTATTCACGTACAAACATGTCTCCAACCAGTTTTGATTATGCCAAGGGCTTGGGACTTACCTCAAAGGATAAATCCTTAGTTGATTCTTCCGAATCCAGAGGAAAAGATACCATGTTGTCAGTCTCTGATGATATGCTTCCCTTATTATTGAGTTAGAACATACCAGAAGTCTAAAAAAAGCCGTTGAGTTCATTGATCTTCAAACCTCTAGAATTAGAGATCTTGAAGAAAGATATACTCAAGTTTCAGATTATCTTGATAAATACCTTGAAAGGGAGTGTGAACTCTCTGGTTATATTGATAATCTCTCTAAGGATATGCACAGATTTGAACAAGATATTACTGATCGAGATGAAAAGATTAGTATACTTGAAGATACCCTTAGAGAAAGTCTAACTAGAGAAGAGTGTTTGCTCAAGTCTCACAAATTGTAAGAGGACAATCTTTGTGTGTATAAAGAGAAACTTGTCGCAGATCTTTTATTTTCTCAAAAACAGTGTCATGCTTTGAAAGAAGAAAACTCTGTTTTAAAAATTAAAATTAACTCACTGCCTGTTGTTACAGTTCCTGCGATACTACCGTGCATTGAGAAAGTCACTTCTGATGAGATGTCTGGCAAAAAACGTTCACGTAACCTACCTACACCTAATGAAGTTGTGTATCGAAACAATGCAACAAAGGTTTCTACTCCACAATTCTGTTCACACTCTGGTAAGAAGAATCATGTTGCCCTAAATCGTTATTTTAGAAATAAATAGATTTCTAATCTCCAAAAATTGCTTAACTTTGCAATCGAAGAAGTAAAAAAATATGTCTGCAATGGATTTTTTTCTCTGCAAAAGACCATAAAACTTATGGGAGGAACAATCTGGGTGATTCCACACGAAAACTCCATAAGCAAAGTTACTTTAATAATGTAGTATCTAATTGCACTACAAATATCAGCGCTTGTACTGATAGTGGAAGTACTAGTGGGAGATCTAAGTTCAGAAAATGGAATCCAAGTGATTCTGACTTCCTGAAATGCATCTCTAAAGGTCTTCGTTTTGCTTCTCGAGGAAACTTTCTTCAAAAAAAATGTTCTATGAATGAGGATTTTTCAAACTCTCATACTGCACATGAAGTTAGATCAAAAACTCATAAAAAAACAAAAGAAAAGAAAAGAAAGAAGTCACAATAGATGTTACAAGAAACTAAATCTCGAAGTATCACCCGATACCAATGGTGAGATTTTGTCTTACTCTGTTGGTTAATCTCAACAGATACGTCCTTGAAACTAAATTGAGAGTTACAAGGACTATACATATCAAGAATTATCCGTAATGTCGAGATTTCTCAAGTATGATTCTTTTTCAACTAACCCTTGTTACTTTTTGTAAGAAAGGATTAAATATTTGACAATTGTAGGTCTCTTATTCTATTTCCTTCTTCCAAAGTTCTTCCAAGTGTTGTGACTCTTTGAGACTCTTACTCGAAGTTTGTTAAGATGTGAACCTGCTTGCTGTCAAAACTGCAACTACTTCTGTCTCGGACCGTAGTTGGTAAACTTTTTTTTCTTAAAAGAAAACGGTTCGCGTATCTCTTTAATCAGTTAGGGTTTCCTTATAAAAAAAAAGGTAGAAAACTCCTATTATTCATAAACCCTTGGTTGAAGGAATAATTAGTTGAGACTCAGATTTTCGTCCTTAAAACAAGAATGGAAGGCTCAAAAAGACTTCATGAAACCATCAATCTCGATGAAGATGACTCTAAGGAAGGAAGTTCTTACCATCAAAGAATGCTGAAAAGGATTGGATCAAGATAAGAACATAACTCCTGGATTGTTGATTCCTTTAAGGATCTAACTCATGCTCAACATGACTCTAAGATTGAGATTGCTAACCTTCAGTTACAATTAAATCAGCTCTTTGTTAGTCATTTCTAGATAATCGAAAAGCAAAAAGTCATGATTAGGAACCAGAAAAACATGATCTCTAAATATACAACCCTAAGGAAGCACATTCATATCGTGAATCGAAAGGTCGTTGTACTGAGCCAGGAGCACAACATGTTAACCATTCAATGGGTAAAAGATGTTGGAGAGTCATTCTTTGATGAAGTTTTAGAAATGTATGAAGAAATAGACGAAGTCTAAGTTTTTTTTCCCTTAAGATATGAAGAAATAGACTTCATTTGATTTTCTTTTGTTATCTAGGAAACTTCTTTTGAGAATTTTATTCCTTAGAAGGATAACTAGGGTTTGGTATAGCAAAGATTGTGATTACACATAGTTATTTCCAAAGTTTTTTTATCTTGCATGTTTTTAGATTTATTTATTTAAATTTTAGAGTTGTTGGAAGATGAACTTGCAGTATGTAATCATTATTAGTTTAATTATTGCAAAATTCTTATGAAATATTTGTGCTTTTACGTTCTGGTGAATCGAGCTAATATTTCATATATGCTCAGAAGTTAAATCTATTATGTTTTTATAAACGGAAAATAAAACAAACTCTGTGAGATTTTTCTCGCAGTATTGATCTTTTTGTGATCACACCTCTGTGTTTTTCTACTTGACACACTCCGTAAGATTCTCTTATGTTGAGTAAAATCGAGTAAAATTGTCTCGTTGTTCGGCCTTGAGATTAATTTATGTTGATACTATGGATACAAATCCTTATGATTTGTTAATGTCCAAAATCCTTCTTTTTCACAAAAGTAAGGTCACTCATGTTGTTCTCTCGAGAATAACATTTTGTGGGGGAGAGTTCTTAAATGACCTTGTGCTTAATTGTTATATCATTGTGGGAAGTGTGGTTGTGGAACTTAACATATCCGATTGTCACAAGAACACCAAATCCCTCACTTCTTCTCGATCTCTCGGAATCAATAGCAGCGGCTGCTTATCTTTCTTTTCTCAGTTTTAGGGAAAAACTGAATGTAATGATTGAGAGAAAGAAACAAACTCTTCTCGTTATAGGGTTAGGGTTTATGGGCAGGATTTGGGAGCTAACAGCACACCCATCTTCTGGATAAGGGCTACCCAAATTGGCAGTCCCTTAAGATGAGCTGGCTGCCTTTAATACTTCTCCAAAAGAGTTACCCCTTATCTTTGACTGGGCTCAAAATATCACTTGCATGTGAAATGATAATTACGCCCTTTAGCACAACTTTGGATGATTTCTTCTTATTTTCTTCCGCATGACTCCAAAATACCTATAAAACTCAAAACACACGTAAAATACATAATTTACAAGAAAAAATAACAAAGAAATCATAACCAATAGATATTAAATCAAGGTGTATTCTACACCTATCATGAACAATTTTTTCATACTTGATCAAATTCGGTGGATAACAATTTATTGTTCGGAACCAAACCATGATTCAAGTTTATCATTCGAAAATATCCTGAAATAATGATATGTGTCACTGATGTTATTCAGGAATGTTTCGAATTGATTTAGAGAAATATAGAACTAATATATTCGGTATACAAGATGGTGTTATCAGTCTTATAAACTGAGAAAACTGTCATATGTCTGAAGCCGTATTACATGTATTCGTACACGTAGTGGAGTAGCTATGTATCGACTTTCAGATTTGTGTGATGTGCATATTCGTATGTACATCATGGGAAAATCAGTTTGTTTCGTGATCCGGCTAGGTATGTATATTTGTATACAAACCGTTTTGGAACTGTGGTAAGGGAACCGGGTTAAAATAATCAAACCGGTATGCGAGCAAAATTATTTTATGTTCTAGAACCAGTTTAGAACCCAAACCTGTACGCAAACTGAATGTTATGTGAACTCCGGAATCGGAAATAGTCCTAAGTTTGCAAACTGGTACGTGAACTAAAAAGTTCTGTAAACTCCAGAACTTTGAGTTAGTTCAAAGTTTGCAAACCGGTACGTGAACTGAAATTTTTTGTAGAGCCCGGAACTCGGTAATTGCATATGTGTGCAAACCGGTTTATGAACTGAGTAGTTATGTTGACTCTGGAACTCGGTCATTGCATAGAAGTTTGAAAACCGGTCCACGTACTGTGACTCAGCCGATTCACGAACGGTTCAAGTAATTGTACTTTGTACATTTACAAACTATGTCGATTATGATTCAATTACGATTAAATTATTTCCTTGAAGTAATTTGCATTTGATCAATTCTCTAATTAACACTAGACTCATTTAATCACATGATTATGACTCAATATGAATGTCTTGTGAACATGAAAATGAGTGTTAAGCTTTTAAGTTCAAATCGGCTAGTTTCGGCTAACCATGTTGAACATAGTCTTTGTATACAGTTCGGTTACGGTTTACCTATCTTACGGAGAATATTGATTACTTGGTTCCAAAGGTATCTTAGCTTAAACCTAAAGCAACTTAGGATTTAAAGTCTATATAAGGGGAACTCTTGGCAACTGGGATCTTTGAATCCTCACTGAAAAAGTAGGGATACAACAACCACACCCAATATTTCGTTTGGCAATCTGAATAGACAAACACCAATATACTTTCAAGAGAATCAACTAGACAGTCAGACTCAATCAAGAGAAAAGTATATCAAAGAGTTTTATATCTTTATCTCTCAATTCAATCCGCAATCAGCAAATAGGAATGTGCGAGCCCGATTGAATATAAGAGAAGTAACTTGAAAGGTACCAAAGACCAACGTTCAAGGATCAATCAATTTCAATCAACAACCAAAGATTGGATTTACCAATTGATCGATTCAACGTACAACCTGTGATATTTCAATTTTATAACAAAATATAATGTGGAAAAGAAATAACACAGACAACAGAATTTTGTTAACGAGGTAAACCGCAAATGCAGAAAAACCCGGGACCTAGTCCAGCTTTGAACACCACACTGTATTAAACCGCTACACACACTAGCCTACTACCAATGAACTTCAGACTGGAATGTAGTTGAACCCTAATCAATCTCACACTGACTCAAGGTACAGTTGTGCTCCTTACGTATCTGATCCCAGCAGGATACTACGCACTTGATTCCCTTAGCTGATCTCAACCACAACCAAGAGTTGCTACGACCCAAAGTCGAAGACCTGATAAACAAATCCGTCTCACACAGAAAAGTCTATTGGAATAGATAAATCTGTCTCCCACAGAAATACCTACGATTTTTTTCCGTCCTTTGATAAATCAAGGTGTACATGAACCAATTGATAAACCAGACTTATATTCCTGAAGAACAACCTAGTATTATCAATCACCTCACAATAATCTTAATCGTACGATAGAAAAACAAGATATTGTGGAATCACAAACGATGAGACGAAGATGTTAGTGACTACTTTTTATCTTGCCTATCGGAGATTAAATCTCAAGCAAATCTTAGAGAAGATAATACTCAATACGATAGAAACAGCAAGATCAGAACACGCAACTACAGAGAAAATAGTTGGGTCTGGCTTCACAATCCCAATGAAGTCTTTAAGTCGTTAACCTATGGGGTTTCGTGAAAAATGTAAGGTTAAAGGAGAATCGACTCTAGCTTATACAACTAGTATCACACATAAGGTGTGGGGATTAGGTTTCCCAGTTGCTAGAGTTCTCCTTTATATAGTTTTCAAATCAGGGTTTACAATCTAAGTTACCTTGGTAAGAAAGCATTCAATTTTCACCATTAAATGAAAACCTTATTAGATTCAAGCTAATATCTTTCAACCATTAGATCGAACTTAGCTTGTTATACACAAATGAATGTAACCGTACCTAAACGTGTACACCATGTTGTCTCAATAGTAGTTAACCGAGGTTAGCTATATGAACACTCTCGTATCAACCTTATTCATCTTAACCATAACTAGTTCAAATGACTCAAACGAAACTAGTTAAAGAGTTGTTCAATTGCTATATTCTCATAGAAGTATATAAGAACACAATTGAAACAAAATCGGTTTGATTCACTCGAATCAATTCATGAAGGTTCTAGTCACGGTTTGCACAGAATGTATTCCTTAATATATAAATGTATTAGTTCATGAACAAACCGATTTTAGAACTATAACCACTCAAGTATAAAAATGCAGGGGTCTAACAACCACACCCAATAATTCGTTTGCCAATCTGAGAGGACTTACTCCAATATACTTTCTAGAGAATCAACTAGACAGTCAGACTCAATCTAGAGAAAAGTATATCAAAGAGCTTATATCTCTAACTCTTAATTCAATCTGCAATCAACGAATAGAAATCTGTGAGCCCGATTGAATATAAGAAGAGTAACTTGAACGGTACCAAAGACCAATGTTCAAGTGTCAATCAATTTAAATCAACAACCAAATGTTGTATTATCTAATTGATTGATCTTAACGCACAACCTGTGATATTTCAATTATATAACAAAATATACTGCAGAAAAGAAATAACACATACACCAGAATTTTGTTAACGAGACCGCAAATGCAGAAAACCCCCGAGAATTAGTCCAGTTTGAAAACCACACTGTATTAAGCCGCTACATACACTAGCCTACTACCAATGAACTTCGGACTGGACTGTAGTTGAACCCTAATCAATCTCACACTGATTCAAGGTACAGTTGCGTTCCTTACGTCTCTGATCCCAGCAGGATACTACGCACTTGATTCCCTTAGCTGATCTCACCCACAACTAAGAGTTGCTACGACCCAAAGTCGAAGACTTGATAAACAAATCTGTCTCACACAGAAAAGTATATAGAATGTATAAATCTGTCTCCCACAGAAATACCCAAGAGTTTTTGTTCCGTCTTTTGATAAATCAAGGTGAACAGGAACCAATTGATAACCCAGAATTATATTCCCGAAGAACAACCTAGTATTATCAATCACCTCACAATAATCTAAATCTTATGATGGCGAAACTAGATATCGGTGTTTGTGATTACTTTTTATCTTGCCTATCAGAGATTAAATCTCGAGCAAATCTTAGAGAAGATAGTACTCAAATGATAGAATCGGGCAAGATCAGAACACGCAACTACAAAGAAAATAGTTGGGTCTGGCTTCACAATCCCAATGAAGTCTTTGAAGTCGTTAACCTACAGGGTCTCGATAGAAACCTAAGGTTAAAGGAGAATCGACTCTAGTTTACGCAAATAGTAACACACATGAGGTATGGGGATTAGGTTTCCCAGTTGCTAGAGTTCTCCTTTATATAGTTTTCAAATCAGGGTTTGCAATCCAAGTTACCTTGGTAACAAAGCATTCAATATTTATCGTCAGATGAAAAACCTGATTCAACCAAGCAAATATCTTTCAACCGTTAAATCGAACTTAGCTTGTTACACAAAAATGAAATGTACCCTCATTTAGGTTTATGTAACCGTACCTAAACATGTACACCATGTTGGCTCAACAATAGTTAACCGAAGTTAGCAATATGATTACTCTCATATCAACCTTATTCATCTTAATCATAACTAGTTCAAATGACTCAAATGAAACTAGTTAAATAGCCGTTCAATTGTTATATTCTCATAGAAGTATACAAGAACACAATTGAAGCAAAATCGGTTAGATTCACTCGAATAAATTCATGACCATTATAGCCACGGTTTGCAAAGATTGCATTCCTTATTATATAAATGTTTAAGTTCATGAACATAACAGATTTTAGAACTTTAACCTTCAAGTATGCAAACGGGTACGCATACTTGAAATACCCGGACCAAGATTTGGTTTCGCCAGTACGCAAATGGGTGCGCGTACTTCCAATCCCAGCAGAAATTCTCGGACATGAACCTCATGTCAGTACGCGAACGGGTACGCATACTTAGGTTCCCGGATTTCTCAAGCCAACGGGTACACGTACGGGTACGCATACTATGGTTCCCGGACATGGATTACATATGTGCAAGAGTATACAACATGACATATCTAATAATGGTTAAGTGTTCTAAACTCTTATTTCAATCATTGAAACTTTCTTAGAGGATGACAATAGTTGTTTTCACACATTATTAGCATCAAAGCAATTTTCAAGATATTGAAATAATCATAACGAAACATTCCAAGTTTACACCAAATGATTGTATCACACAAACCATGTAAGATGTTACTCTGATATTCGTCAAGAATATAAGATGAACTTGGTCGAAGCGCTTTCCAACACATGTTTCGAGAAATATGTAAGCAAGATAAACTCAGCTCGAAATCTAAAATGTGCATAATAGAAAACTATATCGTAATACGACATATGTCTCAATATAGGAGATAAAGTAGAATAGACTTTCCAAGTGATAGATGAGTTTCAGTCTCCACATACCTTTTGTTGATGAAGTTCCACAAGCTCCCCTTAGTAGTTTTTCGTCTTCAAATGTTGAACGCCGTGAAGTCTAATGCTCAACTACACAATCTATGTCCTAGTCCGAGACATCTATAAATAGGCTAGAAATCAAGACTTATAGTTTCAATTACTAACATTGACAAACATGCTTGAGATAGCAACACATGCGAGTTCGACCGAGCAGTGCTCTAACAAAGTATGCAAACGGGTACGCATACTTAAGTAGTCGGTCTGAGTTTGGGTTCGCCAGTATGCGAACGGGTACGCATACCTTAGTACACTTCCAAAACCCAGCAGAAATTCCCGGACCTTTACCTTATGCAAGTATGTGTACTTGGTACACGGAATTTCACAACGAAAAGTACGGATACGAGTATGCATACTCTAGTTCCGGTCATGGATCACATACATGCAAGAAAGCATACTATGTTCATAATCCAATAGTTTTAAACTCTATTTCAATCATTGAAACTTTCTTAGAGGATGACAATAGCCGTTTTCACACACTATTAGCATCAAAGCAATTTTCAAGTTATTGAAATAATCATAACGAAACATTTCAAGTCTACACCAAATGATTGTATCGCACAAACCATGTAAGATGTTACTCGACGATTTTCACATGATCAACTTTTGACTTTCGTCAAGAATATAAGATGAACTTGGTTGAAGCGAAAGCTCACCAACACATATTTCGAGAAATATGTAAGCGAGTTAATCTCAGCTCGAAATCTCAAATGTGCATAATAAAATACTATATAGTAATACGACTTTTGTCTCAATATAGGAGATAGAGTAGAAATATACTTTCCAAGTGATAGATGCGTTTTAGTCTCCACATACCTTTTGTTGATGAAGTTCCAAAAGCTCTCCTTAGTAGTTCTTCGTCTTCAATTGATGAACGCCGTGAAGTCTAATGCTCAACTACACAATCTATCCTAGTCTGAGACATCACTATAAGTAGACTAGAAATCAAGACTTATAGTTTTGATCACGAACATTGACAAACAATCTTGAGATAGCAACGCTTGCGAGTTCGACCGAGCAGTGCTCTACCAATCTCCCCCTTTGTCAATTTTAGTGACAAAATTATCAATACATATGGATTACAAAATAAATAAACTTTGTAGATTTTCATCCAAATGCTTGATCTCCTTGGTTCTTCAACATTACTCGAAATCTTCGTCATTTCCAAGTACTCCAATGATTCCAAATGTGTTCAATTCCGCATCATCGTTGTTGAAGATCCGTAGCAATAACAATGAGAAAACAGTTGCTCTCAATCATTGTTATACAATGTCATAGTATTATTACACATTATCAAAGTTCAATTGTATCACAACTTTGACAACAATACTATGGTGGTATGTATCACTCCCCCTCAGTCAATACTTCATCTCACATGAAAACCACTCCCCCATACATAATGATCCGTAAACCATATGTATTTGTAGTGTGAACTACACATTAATTCTCCCCCTTTTTGTCAATAAAAATTGGCAAAGGTACGAAAACTAGTGGGATCCTAATGAAATTTCCATAGAGATACTTCATGACCAAAAGAGAACAACATATCAACTTGTTTAGATGCAATCCTATAGCCGAAACTAAATGCATTCATCAAGGAGTTTATAAAGATACAAGATAACCCCTACAATATTCCACAGACGCACTCCCCAAAAAAATGCCATTCTCGAAAGATTTGGCAATTAAGCACAAGTTCAATTAAGAACTCTCCCCCATAAAATGTCATTCTCGAAAGAACAACAAGAGCGACTTACTTTCACAAAAAGAAGGATTTCTTTGGACATTAACAAATCACATGAAACATGAATTTGTATCCAAAAATCACAATTGAATTAACCACAAGGAAAATGATCAATTCAATTGGCCATGCTCAACATAAGAAAACTTACGGAGCAACACAGTACATACACAAAGATGTGGATCAAGGAAAGACCAATACTGCGAAATAATCAAAGATTCGTTCTATTTTTCATCACTATTTACACAATGACATATAATAGACTTAATCTTTGTAAACAAAAATTCATCCTATCTTCCATCAATAATGACATAATAGGCTTAACTTCTGTAGCCAAAGTCCATTCTATCTTTTATCAATACTTTCTTACCAACATATAATAGAGTCAACTTTTGAACAAATATGGGACAGTCAAGGTTCACAGACGTAAACAACATATCCCATAACAAATTGCAATATATAAAACCATCTAGATTAATACTGCAAAAATCATCTTCCAAATAACTTAGAATTTAAATAAATAAATATAAAAACATTGCAAGATGTAAACATTGGAAATAGCTATGTGTACTCACAATAATGGCTATTCCAAACCCTAGTTATCCTTCTTAAAACACAAGAATAAATTCTCATAAGAAGTTTCCTAGACTTTGAGACCTCTGAAAAATTATTTATCGTCCCCGAACTCCTTGTCGTCAACAACCATGGGAACATAAGGTTCATGAAGGAAGGAGTCGATTCCAACAAACCTTTTGAAATGATGTTGAAGCAGGGCCTTCTGAATTTCAAGAGTTCTCAACGCAATAGCCTTTATTTCCTGAATCTCCTTCCTTGTTTCCTTCAACTCTTCAAGAACACCAGAAAACTTATGAGAATTTGAAGGAACAATCTTGGCTTCCTCACATTCCTTCTTTTTCTTTTTAAAGTTGGAGGTAACGGAGATTTATTTTTTTCCTTCATGATTGATGGCTTAAATATCATATTAACATCTATTCCATCAGAAGACATAATGCTTGGAGTATCCATATGAACAGAATTGTGAGAGGAAATCACAAGATGATATCAACAAGCAGTCTTTTGATAAAAAGAGTTTCAAGTGCAGGAAAAAAGAATGTACGGTTACGGAATTTTTAAACACAAGTTAACGCCCACACAACTCTCAATCCTAAAGATGATAGAATTGTCGAGAATAACCCTCTTTTATTTATTAAACAGGGAAATCCTTTCCAAAATCAATTAGATATGAAAGGAAGCATGAATTCCTGACTTGTAAAGCTCAGCAGAGCAAAAACAGAAAAAAGAAAATCAAAACAATCTAAAACAATTTTCTTTTCATAAAGCCTGGGGTGTGCATAATCTTGTCTCTTTTGATCAGGCACATGAGACAAGATGCACTAACCAACACAATTAAGTTGTGCTGGGGTGAACAATAATCTGTCCACCATAACCTATTCGAAAGGAATTCATAGAGTCATGTTTCTCAGAGTGTTTAGACCATAAATTTCTCTCTAATGATCTAGTCTTTTCTTTGGAAACTATATTCTTTGAAGAAGAGATGCGTTCACATACCTCTGATGATTTTTGAACAAATTTGAGCTTGTTTGCTAATCGATTCGCTCTTCGTTGAAGTTTGTTGACATATATGATTTTGTGTTTGTACTTGAAACACTTTGAAAGTTCATGACCTTTGAGATAACAATAATAGCATGTCAACACGGAAGATGATTCAGACACCCGAGATGTGTAGGCAGCTAGACACATAATGGAACCTGAAAAATCAGAAAAAGAGTTTCCAGGAGAAACATGTAGATTCATTTTTTCTTCCAGACCGGTTGAGATTTCTTCTGAAAGATTATCAAGATTGATGTATGTATTGCTACAATTATCAAATAAATATCTTCACAAAGAAGTGCAACACTTGACTTTTCTCCTTCATTAGAATCATAGTTTTCAGACATTTCATCAAGAGTTGCAGCTAGACCTTTGTTCCCAGCATATTTTTTACGATTTGGACACTCATTTGAAAAATGACCAAAACCTTTACACTTAAAGCACTGAGGCATATCCTCGTCATCAGTTTCATTTATATCCCTGTTTTTATGAGGAACACAATTATGAGGTTTAACTGATGACCTAGGTTTATCTCTGGAGAATCGTTTACTTCTCTTCAAAAGAAGATCTCTAAACTATCTTGTGATCAAGGAAACTGACTTGTCAAGATCTTCATCTGATGAATCAGCCTCGGAAAAATCACCTTCGGAGATGCAAACACTTTTACTTTTGTCAAGGAATTTAGTGTTCTTCTGTGCTTTGAAAGCAACATCCTTTCCAGATTTGGATGTATGCTCATGATCAAAGATCTTTAACTTCCCAACCAGAGTATTTATGGAAAGAGTTGCAAGGTTATTACCTTCAACGATGGCATGCTTATTAGAATCGTATCTAGATGGCAGCGATCTGATACTTTTCATCACAATGTCCTTTTCAGGAATAATCTTACCCAACGCAAAAGATGCATTAACAATTTCAGACACTTTGTGATTAAACTCATCAAATGAATCTCATCTGTCATATGAAGGTTTTCCCAATCAGAATTTAGGTTTTGCAGCCTAGCTTCCTTTTCACAGGCATTCCCTTCAAATACGGTTTCTAAGATATCCCACGCATGTTTAGACCGAGTGCACGTAGTTACATGGTGCTGAAGATATGGGGTAATGGCATGGATGATAGCATTTAACCCGTCATAATTTTGCTTTGCAGCGAGAATCTCGGCAGGTTCATATGCACCAATATCCTTTGGAATAGTTGCATCTCCTTCTGCAACGACCGGAGGATTATAGCTACGCATACAAAACACATGTTGGGATGTCTCCCTTTAGGCTTGTTTACGGTAAATCTTGTCACTTACCCGTGGAAATTGAGCATAAGGCGTTTTGGGCTATTAAGCAATGAAATATGGAGTTGGATGGTGCTGGAAAGCAAAGGAATTTACAACTCTAAGAGCTAGAAGAGATTCGCAATGATGCATTTGAAAGCTCACGTATTTACAAGGAAAAGACGAAGCATTTCATGATAGTATGATCACAAAGAAACAATTTTGCATTTGGCAGAAAGTGCTTTTGTTTAATTCTCGCTTGCAATTATTTCCGGGTAAATTAAGGTTGCGTTGGATTGGACCTTTTATTGTGACTAATGTGTTTTCTCATGGTGAAGTTGAAATTCGTAGTTTAGCTACAGACAATGAGCTTAAAGTAAATGGGCACCGGTTGAAACCATATTATGATAACTTCTATTCGGATGTCGTGGAAGGAGTTAACCTTGTGGATGTACTCCCTCTAGAGGAGCTTTAGCATGCAAGGAGATAGTCGGGCTGACGACTTTAAACCAAGCGTTGCATGGGAGGCAACCCATAGGATGAGTATTTCTTTTCTTATTTTTATTTTTGGTTCTTGTCTTGTTTTTATCTTTTTCTTGTCTTGTATTTACTTTTTCTTGTCGCATATCATTATAAGATTTCCCACCTTGACTTTCTTTGGACGATTCAATTTACATTGAGGAAAATGTAAAGTTTAAGTGTGGGGGAGTGGTTAAGCATTTGCATTGTAAATTTTTCATAAACTTTAAACTTTTGTGTGAATTAGTGCATGAAAAACTCCAACTTGTAGTTTGTTTAGAGTCACATAGTATACATGTCGCTAAGGTTACATAGAAATTCTCACAAGAGTGACTAAACTTAAAGATAACAGAGAACGTAATCGAGTTTCTTGCTTGTATAAGAGTTATAGTTGGATTTAACCATGCCAGTGGCAAATGAGGTGCAAACTGAATTTGGTATTAGAGTTGTGATCCCCTATAGTGGAAACTACCTATTGTTACATCATGTGAGGCACCGACCTTCAATTCTTTGTATGTGTCTAAATATGTGTTTTTAGAGTGTGTGTCACCGTACATTAATTCCGGGTAGAACGGTGAGCTACCCAACCTCCCACCAATAGAAGTGAAAAAGCGAGGGTTTAACAACACCACCCAATATTTCGTTTGGCAATCTGAATAGACAAACTCCAATATACTTTCAAGAGAATCAACTAGACAGTTAGACTCAATCTATAAAAAGTATATCAAAGATTTTTATATTTCTATCTCTTGATTCAATCCGCAATCAACAAATAGGGATTTGCGAGCCCGATTGAATATAAGAGGATTAACTTGAACGGTACCAAAGACCAATTTTCAAGTGTCAATCAATTCACTCAACAACCCTAAGGCCGGATACAAGAACTGATTGATCTTAACGTACAACCTGTGATATTTCTATCATATAAATAAAATATAATGCGGAAAAGAAATAACACAGACACCAGAATTTTGTTAACGAGGAAAATTCAAATGCAGAAAAAACCCGGGACTTAGTCCAGAATAAACACACACTGATAATAAGCTATTACACCAATTTCCTACTACCTATTCTGACTAGATGTAATACCTTCTTTAGCACTTGTAGAACTCCTAGCAGAATACTGATTATCTTTAGAAATTCTTCACACAAATCTTCTAGCAGAACCCAAGGTTCTCTTTAGAAGATACACCACCACGATTGATACGATTCGATATTTTGTTTGCACAAAACACCGGTTTGATTTCCCTTTAGATGTAAATAAAGGTTTTGGAAATCTTGTGTTTATTTTGATAAAAACAATTACTAGGTAAAAGTAATATCAAAAAAAACTTGTAGATTAGGGTAATAACTTACAATCAGTATGCGTACACACAAGGAGTCCGTGAACCTGATTTCCGTAAGTAAACTTGGGTGATTACAAAGATCAATTTCCAAGTTAAGAAAACCCTAATAATTCTACAACAAGAACAACTAGAATAATTCTAGAGATATCTTGTTTAAAACTTCTCAAGGATTTTTACGAGATGCCTCAATAGAAGTTTTTCTTTCTAGTCTCCGACTTCGACTAACAAGTGTTGGTATACGATCGGAAACTAAAATCTATCAAAACCTAGGGTTTATGATCAACAACTCTTGAATGGTTTTATATCAAAAGAGAAAACCTTAGAATAAACAAGAGGTGAAAAACCTAGATTACAAGTTGTATGATCAATCATGAAGATTAAATCCAACTTGGCTTTGTGATCCCTAATACAAAGACTTTTATCTCACTCTCGTTCATGAAGAACGGAAGACGTGGAAAACAACCTGCAGAGCTTACGCCAATTTTCCAAAGGGATGAAAAACATGTAAACTCACAAACTCCTTATTTATAATGAACAATAGTTTTGAAGCTAAGCAAAGCTATTTTCCTTTTTCAAGACTCTCCTAAAAAAGAGAGTCTTTCCTAAGTTACAACTCTTTCCAAAATAACTAAATAAATAATTAATTTAGCAAATTATATTTTTGTGAATAAATCACAAATTAAATTAGGAAGGAATCACAAACACTTTAATATGACAATCAAAAATGTTTGGACCAATAGCCATCTTGCCTAGATAAGGAAACATCACCAATTTGACCAAAAATGCCTTTTAGTCACGTAATTGGGCCCAAGTCCGTGAACTGTTGCAAACAGCCCATAGATTGTTTCCTACTAACGATCTGTAACAATCACAGCAACACTTATAATTGTTACTTTAATAAATCACTCATAACTTCATCGTTATAACTCGGAATTGAGTGATTCTTGGCTCGTTGGATTCATAAGCTCATTCACTATAACATGAGATTCTTTATAAGGATAAAGGTTATTGTCTTCAAGGTCATGAATCAAATAACCTCAAGTATATATACATAAATGTGCATTTACCGTCATTGGAATTGTTCCATGGAGTGAGCATTAATCTTGATAGATTAGAAAGGTAGAATTGAACAAGAATCCAAATGAAATCAATCACTGTAGGATCATAATCTCGCAGCAATAATGACTCAGCGAAATTATCAACAACACAACACAACAGCGTCGCAGAACAGTTTCAGAAATGATATAATAAACGACGTCAGCTAAAATCATGAGAAAGATGTAATAGTTCTGCGAAAATTAGAGAGTTTGCGAGATTATCATTTGTAAGGTTGCGAGAATCTCGCAAAGCATATCCGAAAATAAAGGACAGATAAGCTGTCATCCACTATGTATTTCCCTATAAATAGTCGTTCAGTTGTAAAGGAAAGAGAGAGATCTTTTTTCTGGGTGAGAAGCAAGTAAATAGGAGAGAGAAAATCTAGAGCAGGGGTTATTCTTGATTCATTTATCTTTTCTTGTAAGATTGTTCAAAAATTCATCAATAAAATTAAGATTGTTAATCTAAAATGAGCTGAATGTTAGTGAAATCATATGAGGGGTGTAGTGTAGGATTTCCTGCAACTACATAATGGCGCTAGAAATAGGGAGATGAAGATCGAAAGTTGAAGATTGTTGTTGAGATTGTTCAAATCAAGAAAGTGATTAAATAAATCGGTGAACTAGTTAAAAGAAAAATGATTAGAGTCAATGAAGATGACAAAAGATTGGAGTGTAATATGATAACAAAAACAATGATTAATGAATTCCATGAAAACATCAAAGGAAGAATACATAAACGAAATTTTGAAGGAAGGAAGGTTATGGCAGTAGAAAAGACATCACCCTTGAAAGATTGGGAAAAGCAAAAAATCATATTTATGGCGGAAGAAATACCAAAGGAAAATTTGAACCACACATCTCCATTGGTTATTATAGTGCCTATTACGCGAAAAGAGAAGGGAACAACAACAAAATCCACGGAAGAATGGATATTGAACAGAACTTTAGTCGATACAGGAAGTTCAGTGGATATAATATTTTATCATGCGTTCAGGGGAATGGGATTTGAAGATGAAGAAATGTCCAGTTCAACATATCTTGTTCATGGCTTTGGAAAATCCACAACAAAACCTAAAGGAGAAATAGTAGTACGAATTCCACTAGGAGAGATCGAAACACACGTGACACTATGCGTGGTGGATATGGAATCGCCATATAATATGTTGCTAGGAAGACCATGGATACATGCGATAAAATTTGTAGTATCAACGTTGCATCAATGTATTAAATTCCCCACACCAAATGGAATAGGTGAAATCAGAGGAGATGTTGACAATGCGAAATTATGTCATCAAATTGAAGTAAAGCATTATGAAGGACAAGCAAAAAGAAAACAATTTCGCAGAAAGTTGGCAAAGGAGGCAAAGAAAGAAGAAGAATTTAGAGTATACATGATAAGGGCAAAAGAAGGCAGGGGAATACCCAGCGAAATTTCGGAAGAAGGAGAAGGACCTGTGAAAACAATAAAAGAACCAACACCAATGGGAGAATCCAAGTCCAGTTACACTGCCGCAGAACCAACAAAAGAAGTAAACGTTGGGACTATAGAATAACCTCTAATATTGAGAATTGGAACCAAGATGGATGTAGAAGAAGAAGAAAGAACTGTTAACCTTTTGCGAGAATATAAATACGTTTTCGCAGGGAGCATGGATGAGATACCGGGAATAGATCCATCAATTGCATGTCACAAGTTGGAGATTAACAAGAATGTGAGACCATTTAAACAAAGAATAAGAAAAATCGCAACAGCTTACCATTCCCAAATAGAAGAAGAACTACAGAAAATGCTTGATGCAGGAATCATAAGAGAAGCTAAATACCCAGAATGGATAGCGAATATGGTCATTGTCCCAAAGAAAAACAAAGGAATAAGGATTTGCATAGATTTCACCGATTTAAACAAAGCTTGTCCTAAAGATAGTTTTCCGTTACCAGATATTCCTTAAATGGTGGAATCCGCAGCGGGAAATGATAGGGTGTCGTCTTTAGATGGGTACAAAGGGTATAACAAAATCCCTCTCGCTGAAGAAGATCAAGAACATACTGCTTTCTTCGCCCCTAGAGGTTTATATTGTTACACGAAAATGCCATTTGGTTTGCGAAATGCAGGAGCGACATATCAAAGAATGGTAAAGAAGGTGTTCGCGAAATGGATACACAAAACATTAGAAGTATACGTGGATGACATGTTAGTAAAGAGTAAAGAAGCCAAAGACCATGTACAGGACCTGAGGGAGATTTTTGAACAAATGCGTCAGTATAACATTAAACTGAATCCTGAGAAGTGTACTATTGGAGTTGCATCGGGAAATTTTTTAGGCTACATTGTATCAAAGAAAGGAATACAGGTTGATCCAGAAAAAGTGCAAGCAGTTCGTGACATGCCAACACCAGCAACAATAAAAGATGTACAGAAGTTGAATGGACTTTTAGCTTCGCTGGGGAGATTCATTTCGTGATCATCAGACAAATGCAAATATTTTTTCGATATACTCAAGAAGGGGGGAAATTCAAATGGACTGATGAATGCGAAAAAGCTTTTCAAGGGATCAAAGAACATCTTATGAATACAATTATTTTACAAAAGGCAGAATTAGGAGAAGAATTATTGATCTATCTTGCGATGACGTCGCATGCATTAAGTGTTGTATTATTGCGAATAGACGCAGGAGTGGAGAAACCCATCTATTACATTAGCAAAACTTTTAATACTGCCGAGAAGAATTACTCAAAGATTGAGAAGCTAATCTTAGCATTAGTTTATGCATCATTTAAGCTCCGCATATATTTTCAAGCGCACAAGATAAAGGTATTAACAAAAGTACCAACTGAATCAGTGATGAAGAATTCTAAAAGATCAGGAAGAGTGGAGAGATGGAATGCACAAGTAGGCCACTTTGATATTAAATATGAAATTTTGTCTTCACCAAAATCACAAGTTGTTGAAGATTTCTTGGCAGAATTTTCTCTAGAAGAAGATGAAGCGGTAGAAGAAATGATGGATATAGAAGAAGAACACGGAGATCCAAAAGATTTATTAACAGAACCAAATAGATGGGAGATATTGGTAGATGGATCATCAAATGGAGAAGGCAATGGAGTTGGAATTGTTTTAATTTCGCCAGAAGGAGTGAAGATGTCTTTTTCATTCAGATTGGAGTTCGCATCCACTAATAACGAAACGGAATATGAACCTGTGATACATGCCTTAAAATTCGCAATAGAAATGAAACTAGAAAATGCCAGGATCACTAGTGATTCGCAGCTAGTTATTCGCCAAATAAAGGGAGAGTATACTACAAATGAACCATCCTTGAAGAAATACAAGAAGCTCGTTGAAGAATTGTCAGCGAAAATCCCAAAAATAAAATGGAGGCACATTTCAAGGAAGGATAACAGACTCGCAGACGCTTTTGCTTTCATCTCAAGCATTATGACAGATCCAACTACGAGATACATAAAAATACAAACACTTATGTCACCATCAATCAATAAAGAAGAAGAAGAAGTGGACGTGATGATAATAGACGGTGAAGAAGAAAAACAAACGAACAATATCGCAGATTGGAGAATAGAACTTCAGGCATATTTGGCGAAAGGAGAAACACCAAGAAATAGATTGGAAACACACAAGTTAAAAAGCCGCGCAACGAATTATGAATTAAGAGATGGGCGGCTATACCGAAAATCCTTTAATGGACCATCACTCAGATGTTTGACACGAGAGGAAGGAGAAAAAGTGCTAAAAATGTTACATAGTGGGGATGCTGGCAATCATAGCGGGGGAAGATCTTTGGCACATAGAGCAAAAATGCAAGGCTATTACTGGCCATACATGCACGAAGATGCAAGACGTTGCGAAGATTGTCAGCGGCATGGAAAGAAAATACATGCACCTGGAGCACCATTGTCATCTTCAACCAGTGTGTGGCCTTTTGGAAAGTGGGGCTTAGATATTGTGGGGCCATTTTTACCAGATTCTGGACAAAGAAGATACTTAATAGTCGCAACATATTATTTCACAAAATGGACAGAAGTGAAGGCAGTACAACATATTCGTGACAAAGATATCTTTACATTCATATTCGAAAATATCATTTGCATATTCGGAATTCCTGCGCAGTTGGTATCTGATAATGGGAAACAGTTTGAAGGACAGAACATAGAAATGTTACTTAATGCATTTAAGATAAAATGTGGAAAATCTACTCCTTTGTATCCATAAGCTAATGGGCAGGTGGAAGCAACAAAAAAAAATGCAGATATATTAAAGAAGAAATTGGAAGGACATCACAGAGCATGGAGCGAACAAGTACATAATGTAGTATGGGCTTATAATACAACTAGAAGAGAAGCTACTGGAATGTCACCTTTTTGTTTAACATACAGAGTTGAAGCGGTGTTACCAACAGAAGTTATTATTCCGACAACAAAGAGAGAAGCTTGGGAGAAAAATCTTAGTGCGGGTTTGATCTTAAACAAACTTGATGAATTAGAAGAAAGAAGAGAAAGAGCTTTACAACATATGGAGAATTATCAGCGAAGATTAGCCCGAGAATATAATAAACGTGTCAAAGTACGCGAATTCCAACCAGGAGATTTAGTTCTGCGAGAGACACCAATATATCAACGAGAAAATGGTGGAAAATTAGCGAAAAAATGGGATGGACCTTACATCATTAAGGAGATAGTTGGAACAGGAGCTTATAAATTAATGGATCCAGAAGGTAGAGATGTTGGTCATAGACTTGACAAACCATGGAACAGGTTGTACTTAAAAAGATATTATCCGTAAGAAGATTTGAGAAGTTATGGACTCTGAAAGAATAATTGCGAGATTATTCATATCAAAACAAGATCATGGTGTGCGAAACTTTCGTAGAGATAATTATAGAACAATGACATAAAAGAAAGGGGCGAACCTTTATGGCGTACACCCTAGTTCGCGAATAAAATTTTGCAAGAAGCAAATGTAAGACCTAAAGTACGTCATATAAGGGGGTACCTGTTGCATAGCTCAGGGAAAGGCTACACCGCCACCGGAACCTGAGCCATGGAGATTTGGGGTCAATAAAGCCCATCCGGGAGAGGCACCTTGGATTCTCAGCTTAAGCATATGACTTAGGTTGGGAGACTAAGGTAATAAGGACTCTCCCAAGGAGTGCAGAATCAGATCAAGGCTCCGAGGTACACGGTTGAGTCAAGAGTGCCAGGGGGGTTTGAAGCGTACCTTGCCATTCTTGACAAGTCTTGGCTTATACTTCACTCGGCCCGAAGAAAACCCCACTTAGGGTGCAGTATCGTAACCATAAGCCTTATAGGTAAAAGGGATAAGAGGCTGCGAAAACAACTGGTTGTTGTTAAGACTGGATGGGAGAAGCTAACCTTGTATGGTAGAAGTACGCCTCCTTGAAGGTGCAACCAGGGGGAAGATAAGGGCGGCACCCTCCATTAAGGAGCTGATAAGTGTCTTAAGACCCAAATGTCATGAGGCTTTTTACTCGCAAGGGTATTAAGGCTTGTCATATTTGTGCAACAATCCTGAAGAGGCAATAATAAAAAAGAAAAAGATGAGACGAGATCAATGGGTTTTCGCATGAAAGTGCGAAGACGTCCTGCGATTTCGTCGCAAGACGGCAATGTCATGGGGCTTTATTTTCGCAAGAATATTTAGACCTGTCATATTGTCGCAACATTCCTGAAGAGGCCATAATACAAAAGAAAAAGTTAAGGCAAGATCAATGGGTTCTTGCATGAAAGTGCAAGAACGTCCTGCGATTTTTTCGCAATGACAAGAGGTGGCATAATAAGACCTTTAATTAGGAAGGAAAAATAAGACCACATGACAAAACAAAATATTTATAAGTATTCATAACAAATCATTTTTCGCAAGAAAGATAATGAGAGGCAAGTATGGGAATCAAAACAAGAGGCATTATCTTTCTCACCAGCAAAATACTAAAAGGGAAAATTGATTCCAAAGTTGGTTGAAGAATATTATTCGCAAAAAGTAATAAAGATGAGACAATTCAAGAAGATAGAACTAGATAAGAAGCTCATGCTTCAGTATTAATTCCAGTAGAAGGAGATAATAGACGTTCTTCACCAATGTTCTCATTATCGCCAGCCCTCTCCTTCATTTCGATTCTGATCTTCGCCTTGATTAGCACCTTGATTATCGCCAGCAATTACTTCTTCAGAAAAGATTTCTTTTTTCATTTTCATTAACACCAGCAGTTTCTTCCTTAGAAGGAATCTCTTCTCCATCTTCCAAAAAACTATCATATGCACCACTTTCATAATCATAATCACTGTCAGCAGGACGAGGAACTTCATTATCATCTACTTCCAAAGGTTAGATTGATGTAGGAGGAAGAGATTTAGACAATAAAATATCATTTACAAGGACTCAGCCTGGAGATGAACTTGACGAAGAAGTGCTCTCTGATGATTCCTATCTTGAATATCCTTAAAGTAAGCAAGATAATCAAGTCTTCTTTCTGCTCGGTCGCGAGAACCAGTAAGGACAGAGACGAGTAATGCATTTTCTTTGCGAATTTTGGCATATTTAGCCTCCAAAACAGAAATGGAGGAATGAAGATTTTTCTCAGACAGAATACAAAATTTCAATAAGATGAAGAACTCAAAAAGATATTACAAAGAAAAGATAGTTAAGGCAGTCAAACTATTATGACTACCTTCCTTTTGCAAAATAAGGTGTTGAATCACGGTCAGACAACTATTCTCCCAACGGTCCATTGCGTCATCAAATTTATCTCCAACTAAACCTTTAAGTCGAGACTGAAGATTTTTCTCTTTAGAAATAAGAAAGGCATTTTTCTTCGCAAGAGAAGAATAAGATTCTTCTAATTTGGAATACTGTTCTTTAAGTTGATTCGCCTTTACACTTAAAGTTATTCTACCTTGAATGAGTGTATCTCTTTCATCGATAGATGATTCTGTTACTTCTTTAAGTTCATTTCTCAAAGAGCGAAGAGATTGTTCTTGGTCATCACATACTTTCTGAAGAATGCTAAGTTGTTGCGAAAATATCTCCATCTTGTTTAAACAAGTTCGCTTCTCTTGAGATAAGGTTTTATTCTCATCTGATAAAGTTTCCATCCCTAAATTAGTTTTAGTTAAATAATAAGAAAGGCGAGATATTTCATTACTCAATAAATTTTGCCTCTGAACTAATTGGGTATTTTCATTGGTAAGATTATTTATATGATCAACAGAATATGAATAGAGGTTATCTAATTGGTTATATTGATCCATCAAAATCTCTTTATCAACACGGGATTCTTCAACAGCATATTCAAATTGATATCTCTCCATTATTCGTTTCTGATTTAAGGCTTAACATGCGAAAGAGGGATTTCAAGGATAATTAAATATGGGAAGGATAAAATCATTAGAAAGGCAAATTGAAGACACAGATAAGGAAATCATACCTCTCAATTCATCATTCTTTTTGCGAAGGTTGTCACGATCCAACAAAACATTCTGAAGCTTTTGATTTTCGAGACGAAGAGCATTACACTCTTTTTCCAAAGCTGTTTGCGAAGCAGCTCTGTCAGAACCGAAATACTTACTCAGAATTTCGCAAATACCAGACTTGACAGGATCAATGGGAGAATTCTTTCCATCATCCAGGACTTCAGACAAAACTTTGAAAGCAATATCTATTCCTTCCACGGTTTCTTTCGAAAAGGGAAGAGGCTCAGGTAGAGAACTGGCAATGATAGAAGGTTGAGAAACATTATCAATAGGAAGAGGATAAGTTTCATTCACAGAAGGATCAATAATGGGGGTTTCAATCATTGAAAGGTCAGTTGAAGAAATGAAGTATGAGGCAGCTTTTTCGTGAATTGGAGATAATGGTTTATCTTGCGAAGATGTCGCATGAGATTTAGAAGAGATAAGTAAGTGGAATGGAACAGAGGTTTCAAAAGTTTTAAGGTGGCGAGATTTCTTGAGAGGTTTATTGACATCCTTATCACCCTGCGAATTACAATCCAGATAAGAAACAGAGACAACAATATTGTTATTAGAAAAGAATAATGTTTCTTACTACCTTCTGATTCGCAAACTTTCTTTTGTGTATAACAGTCTTATGTTGCGGTTTGGGAATATTAGGGTTCTGAACCGTAAATTTAGTGTTGGAGGCGCTTTTGCTGAAATAACAACAGTATGGGAATCACATAAACAACATCAAATAAGGCAGTAAGCAAGATCAATTCCAGCAAAACCCATAAGGAAGAAAAAAGAAAACTAACCTTGATGAATCCATGGAAAACACTAGCAGGAAGATTTTTTCGAAGAAAATTACGAATGATGAAGATCTACAGAGGGAACGGTATGGAGATGAAGAAGAACTTAAAAAGATTGAAAGAAGAAGAAAGAAGAAAAGTTGCAATAACGGAATTTGCAGAAGAACAATTAAGTTGCGGAGAAAATAAAAAGAGAGAAAAAGAGAGTGAGAAAGAGTATATATTGAGGAAATTTTTTCTCGAGAAGATAAACACGAATAATGCGGAAAGATGTAAGCGGTTAAAAATCAGCAGTTATAAAAGACGTGTCAAGAAATAGATAGGAAAAAGGATACGTGTGATAAATGCAGAATATGAAATGATGGATAAATGCGGCATTTCTCACATCATTCTCTACTTCGCAGAGAAGATATGAGAAGAGGCAAGATGTAGGATCATAATCTCGCAGCAATAATGTCTCAGCGAAATTATCAACAACACAACACAACAACGTAGCATAACAGTTTCAGAAATGATATAATAAACGACGTCAGCTAAAATCATGAGAAATATGTAATAGTCCTGCGAAAATTAGAGAGTTTGCGAGATTAACATTTGTAAGGTTGCGAGAATCTCGCAAACCATATCCGAAAATAAAGGACAGATTAGCTGTCATCCACTATGTATTTCCCTATAAATAGTCGTTCAGTTGTAAAGGAAAGAGAGAGATCTTTTTTCTGAGTGAGAAGCAAGTAAATAGGAGAGAGAAAATCTAGAGCAGAGGTTATTCTTGATTCCTTTATCTTTTCTTGTAAGATTGTTCAAAGATTCATCAATAAAATTAAGATTGTTAATCTAAAATGAGTTGAATGTTAGTGAAATCATATGAGGGGTGTAGTGTAGGATTTCCCGCAACTATAATCACATACCTTTGTTGATGAAGTACTTGTTGATGTCTTCTTGTAGTCTTTCAATCTTCAATCTTCACCCTTTAAGGATAGCTTCGATTCAACTTCTTAGACCTAATCTAGTCCGAAACTATCTTTAGTAAGAAATTCAATCACAAATCAAGTTAGGTAATTAAGACTCATACATGTGGTATCTAACCATATTCTTCTTCACCATAACTAGTTCAATTGACTCAAATGAACTAGTTAGAGAGTTGTTCAATTGCTATGAGATCTTATGTAACTACACAAGACAAAATTGAAATAAAGATGATTCGATTCGATTGAATCGGCTCATGAACTTTATAGCCACAGTTTGCATATTGCATTCCTTAGTAATTTAAGTTTCATGTTCAAAGCACATCTATAGATCATAACCCACTCAAGTACGCAAACAAGTTCGCGGACTTAACGCAATCGCCAGAATTTTCCAAACTCAGCAGAAAATCTCGGCAAGGAGACTTCCGCCAGTTCGTGGACTAGGTTCGCGGACTGAGTGCGCGGAATAAACACGCAAATGAGTTTTTGGAAAATCCCAGCAGAAATTCCCGGCAAGAGAACTTTCGTCAGTTCGCGGACTTGGAAAATCCAATTCCTCCTGTTTCTCTCAATCAACAAAGTTCGCAAACTTCGAATTAAGGAATAGGATTTATCCACAAATGTGTTTCCACAACAATGCTTATATCCATCATTGGTTATGTTGATCTAAACCCTCATTTCAATCATTGAAACATTCTTAGAGGACGTTATATAGTTGTTACACTATTTCTCGTCAAAGCGATTTTCAAAGTGATTGAAACATCATGACTTTCGTCACTAGGTGAAGATAAACTTGATTGAAGTGAAAGCTTACCAACACATGTTTCGAGGAATATATAAGCGAGTTAAACTCAACTCGAAACAATACATTGTTCCACATATTCAGAAACTTCCCAACTTAATATGTGCGCCCCAATTCTTTTGCAATCCTCACCGCATTTATTAGGGATTCTTGGCGAGGATGCACTCTCAACACAATCAGGTTGTGTTAAGGTGAGCAAAATCTTGCTCACTACAGGTATTTGAAACAAAATCATGCATGGACTCTAGGAATTTAAAAACTTCCTTGAAACTTTCAATAAATGTTTCACACCTTTTAAAGATGTTATCCCTTGTCAAACTCTTGTCTGGGAGATCATTCTCAATAGTACTCGTTGCTTTATTAGTCTTCTTTGGTACCCATTTCTGAGCAGCTTTTGGAGCAACGTATTTCTTTTTCTCCCCAATATAATTGTGAAACTTCTTTGGGAGAATATTGAAAGAACTGATATTATGAGACTCAGTTTTTCTCCAGTTTGGAACATCAGATCTTGTCATCCTAACAGAATCATATATGGTTTTATCTCGTTTAAGAAATCTGCAATTCCTTCGCAAGTGACCTGGTTTTCCACAATAAAAACAATGTTTAGTATAATGTAAAAAGTTATGTTTAGTATTACCTGAATGTGTATGTGCTTGCTTTGGAGCTTGGCAAGATTTCTTCTTTTCGCCATCCGTAGTTGGTAGAGATACTTTACTTTTGTCAACCGTGGAAGGTTTTGGTTGAGAAAAACATTTAGCTTTGACAAATTTTACCTCTTTGAAAATACTAGGAGCGTCTATTCCTTCATAGACCAATCCTCGTGTATCACGATGAATTCTACATGCTCCCAATATCGAGGTTAATTTATCTGAGCTGCTATTTCTAGACAAACTCTCTTTTAAGCTCAAGTTTTCTTATTCTAAACTTTTGACCTTCTCAAGCGCAATAACTAGATTATTCTTGGATGATTCACATTGAACTTTGAGATCTTCTCGTTCTGAATCAAATAACAAGTTCATCTCAATGTTTTCCAAGTTATCTAGCTTTGTTTGAAGAGTAATTTCCCGATCTCGACCTTCGGCAATTTCTTCTTTAAGCTTTCGTATTTCGTTGGGATAATCTTTTGCACCACTAGAATCAAGTTAGTCTTGCAAGTATTTATTCCGACTATGAAGTCTGTCATATTTAACTTTCTCACTGAAAATGGTACTATCAGCTTCTGAAAGTTTCCGATGACATTCTTTAAGAAGATTATTAGCAACTGGATCAACATGGAACACTTCTTCGTCAGAATTAGAATCAGTATCCGAAAGAATTTTTCCAGAAGCTAATGCAACCTCTCCTATGAGCTCTTGAGGATTATAATATTCAGGTCCATCATCAAGAGTAGGCAAATCTGCTGCATATGCCGATTGTCTACGGCTCCAACTAGGACATACTGAAGAAAGATGCCCGAAACCACGACAGTTATGGCATTGTACATTATCCTTAGGAGATGTTGTACTTTTAGAAAAACTCTTTTTCCTGTCTCTCAAGAATTTTCTAAATTGTCGTGGAGTAACATCCTTAGTATCTGGCGAACCAGATTTATCCTTAGAGGATTCAGAATTGTTTGCAGCTTTAAGAGAAATCACCTCTTTTCTTGCGTGTTCATTATCAAAGATCTTTAACTTTCCAACAAGAGTATTTTTGGAGAGTGTAGAAAGATCGTTTGCTTCTTCAATGGCATGTTTCTTAGACTCGTATCTTGATGGTAGAGACCTGAGAATTTTGCACACAATATATTTCTCCGGAATAGTTCTTCCTAACGCAAATGAGGAGTTAACTATTTGAGAAAGTCTTTGGTTAAACTCATCAAAGGTTTCATCATCAGACATGCGAAGGTTTTCCCATTCAGAAGATAGATTTTGAAGCCTTGCTTCTTTCTCTGCGGCATTGCCTTCGAATACGGTTTCTAAGATATCCCAAGCATCTTTAGACTTATTGCACGTAGTCACGTGGTGCTGAAGATCTGGGGTAATGGCATGTATGATGGCATTCAAACCGTCAGAATTTTTCTTTACAACAAGTATCTCGGCAGGACTGTATTCACCAATGTTCTTGGGAACGTTTACATCTCCAACTGCCACAACAGGAGCATCATAGCCATTAACTATATATACCCATGTTTGAAAATCACGTGCTTGAAGAAAAGCTCGCATAGAAATTTTCCACCATAGGTAGTTTGTGCCATCGAAGGCTGGTGGTACGTTTATAGAGACAACACCTCTGTCCATAGAATCAGATTGCTACAAACACAAACTTATGAGGTATTAGCGTGTTTGCCTGCTCTGATACCAATTGAAAAAGCGGGGGTCTAACAACACACCCCAATATTTCGTTTGGCAATCTGAATAGACAAACTCCAATATACTTTCAAGAGAATCAACTAGACAGTTAGACTCAATTTATAAAAAGTATATCAAAGAATTTTATATCTCTATCTCTTGATTCAATCCGCAATCATCAAATAGGGATTTGTGAGCCCGATTGAATATAAGAGGATTAACTTGAACGGTACCAAAGACCAATGTTCAAGTGCCAATCAATTCACTCAACAAACCTAAGGCCGGATACAAGAACTGATTGATCTTAACATACAACCTGTGATATTTCTATTATATAAATAAAATATAATACGGAAAAGAAATAACACAGACACCAGAATTTTGTTAACGAGGAAACTGCAAATGCAGAAAAACCCCGGGACCTAGTCCAGAATAAACACACACTGATAACAAGCTGTTACACCAATTTCCTACTACATATTCGGACTAGATGTAATACCTTCTTCATCACTTGTAAAACTCCTAGCAGAATACCGATTCTCTTTAGAAATTCTTCACCCAAATCTTCTAGCATAACCCAAGGTTCTCTTTAGAAGATACACCACCACGATTGATACGATTCGATATTTTGTTTGCACAAAACACCGATTTGATTTCCCTTTAGATGTAAATCAAGGTTTTGGAAATCTTGTGTTTATTTTGATAAAAACAATTACTAGGTAAAAGTAATATCAAAACAAACTTGTAGATTAGGGTTTTAACTTACAATCAGTATTCGTACACACAAGGAGTCCGTGAACCTGATTTCCGTAAGTAAACTTGGGTGATTCTAAAGATCAATTTCCAAGTTAACAAAACCCTAATAATTCTACAACAAGAACAACTAGAATAATTCTAGAGATATCTTGTTTAAAACTTCTCAAGGATTTTTACGAGATGCCTCAATAGAAGTTTTTCTTTCTGGTCTCCGATTTCGACTAACAAGTGTTGGTATACGATCGAAAACTGAAATCTATCAAAACCTAGGGTTTATGATCAACAACTCTTGAATGGTTTTATATCAGAAGAGAAAACCTTAGAATAGACAAGAGGTGAAAAACCTAGATTACAAGTTGTATGATCAATCACGAAGATTAAATCCAACTTGGCTTTGTGATCCCTAATACAAAGACTTTTATCTCACTCTCGTTCACGAAGAACGGAAGACGTGGAAAACAACCTGCAGAGCTTACGCCAATTTTCCAAAGGGATGAAAAACGTGTAAACTCACGAACTCCTTATTTATAATGAACAATAGATTGGAAGCTAAGCAAAGCTATTTTCCTTTTTCAAGACTCTCCTAAAAAAGGGAGTCTTTCCTAAGTTACAACTCTTGCCAAAATAATTAATTAAATAATTAATTTAGCAAATTGTATTTTTGTGAATAAATCACAAAAAATTAGGAAGGAATCACAAACACTTTAATATGGCAATCAAAAATGTTTGGACCAATAGCCATCTTGCCTAGATAAGGAAACATCACCAATTTGACCAAAAATGCCTTTTAGTCACGTAATTGGGCCCAAGTCCGTGAACTGTCGCAAACATCCCATGGATTGTTTCCTACTAACGAACTGTAACAATCACAACAACACTTATAATTGGTACTTTAATAAATCACTCATAACTTCATCGTTATAACTCGAAATTGAGTGATTCTTGGCTCGTTGGATTCATAAGATCATTCACTATAACATGAGATTCTTTATAAGGATAAAGGTTATTGTCTCCAAGGTCATGAATCAAATAACCTCAAGTATATATATACATAAATGTACATTTACCGTCATTGGAATTGTTTCATGGAGTGAGCATTAATCTTGATAGATTAGAAAGGTAGAATTGAACAAGAATCCAAATGAAATCAATCACATACCTTTGTTGATGAAGTACTTGTTGATGTCTTCTTGTAGTCTTTCAATCTTCAATCTTCACCCTTTAAGGATAGCTTCGATTCAACTTCTTAGACCTAATATAGTCCGAAACTATCTTTAGTATGCTAAATCAAGAACGCATTTTGGCAACTAAAATTGACAACTAACTTGACATACCAACGCTAGTGGGTTCAACCGAGCAGTGCTCTAACAAGAAGCACTACTTTGATCTCTTGAGTGTTATTTTATCAATAATGATGGTGACATCGAATTGGTAACTTACATACCACTTGTAATCTTGTTGACAGTTAACACCATCCACTTTATCTCTCTCTACACCAACAAGTCCATAGAAACACCATCATCATCAACACGAGGGGCATCACAAATTCGAAGGAAATTTGAAGATGTTCAAGGTTTACAAGCAATGGTACAGAAATGAGCAGATTTTAGATTCAAGTAAAGCAAAAAGACAAGTAGCAGAATTTCTTACAAGTTGAAGACTTATGTCCAAAAGCGAGTACTATCAAGATGAGATTTAAAGAAGTTTATGATATCGAGACATACAAGTTGTGAAGTATCAAGCGGTAAAGTACTTACACCATGGCCTTTGTACTTGCCTTTTTTATTTTATCTTATTTGTATTTTACTTTCTCTTGTCTTAAAAAAAAAAAAAAAAAAAAAAAAACTTAGGACTTGGTTATCATTAGGCCTCTTCCTATGGGTGTGGCAAACATGAATGTTTGCCATTTATGCACCCACTATGGAGGTGGAAAACAGGAAAACCAGCCTGCTTAAGTGGGAAATTTTCCACTTAGCCAGGCAAAGTCAAGTTTCTACCGAGCGGTCTCGACGGCTCGGTCTAGTTTACACAGCTAGCGGCTTTCATAAGACCGACCGGTCTAGTTTACACCGTTGAATATAATATGATCCAACGTTCATAAATCTTCCCTCCTAAAAATACCACATTCCTCTACCATTTTAACTCACACCTTCTCTTCTCTACTCTTCATATTGTTAATCTAAAACAAATTTCATCATCTAACTCTTTCATTCACTCGAATTGTACAATTTCTTTAATATTTCTCAATCTAGTACTCAATCTAAACAACAAAAGAAGAATATTAGGGGTCCAAAATTTACCGTAGCCGAAGATGAAAGCATATGCAGAAACTATGTGTTCTTTACACAAGATAGTATCGATGGTGCCAGTCAACAATCTACCAAGTTGTGGGATAACATATTTGCTAACTTTCATCAAAAAACTATGAACATCAACGAGCGTTATGCAAATGGATTGTCCGGTCGCTTTGTTACAATCAACGCCCAAGTTGCCTTGTATGTCGCTGCTATAATACAAGTTGTTCGTGGTCGAGAGAGCGGTCTTGTCGATGTTGATGTCGAACGAAAGTGCCGAACTGATTGGCACCATAAACATGGGACAAATTTTGCTTATGAAAGTTGTTATCATATTTTGAAAGTGTTGCCTAAATATAGTCCAGAAGTGTTAGCAAACATGCATAATATACCTGCAAGTTCACCATAAACTTTTTCACCTTCAACGCCAGCTTCACAACCATCTCAATCATCTTATCCCCCTTCATATAATCCATTTTCTTCACCAGAAACCACCAGAAACAACAATTCCAACTTGAATGTCAATACTGCAATTAAGAGAAAATTATTAGGACGAAATCATGCAAGAGCAGCGAGAAAATATGCCCAAGAAGGAGAAGCAAGTAAAGGAGGTAGTAGTACTATGGAAACTTTGATAGATAATCAGAAGACCGTCGAAAAACAAAGAGTTGTAGACCACAAGTTCTTGACTAAGGAGATGAAAAACATCGACTAACTCAAGAAAAATTTGTTTCAGACTATGACAAGAATAAGATTCTAAATGCAAACACCAAAAAAATGAACCCCAGACAATTTATGGTATGGGAGATGGAGATGGACCGGTTAACAGAGGAATTGGAAAAAAAAAGAAACAAGAGAAACATGGAACAACAATTTGGGGTTCAAGCTGAAGATGAGGATGATGAAGACGACGATGAAGTAGTGACACTTAATTAATTAATGTATCAGCTTTAATTTTAATGAATATGTAGTAGTTTGGTTATGGTGAATGAAATTGTTCTGTTTTTTTCATTACAAGTTGTTCTACTTTATTTCATTACATTAAAACTTAAACTATTTTTTTCATTATATTAAAACTTAAACTTGACAACGTCCATGAAAACATTATTAAGCCTAACATCCCATACGAGTTATTAAAAACTCCTTAAGAATTTGGTAATGCGCTTCGTATTCGAAATCTTTTCGTTTCCATCTTCGCCACTCGTCTCGAGTTCGTATTCCCAATTCAATATTGGTCTCACCTCTAAGACGGTATCGAGTGACAATCCTTTTCATAGCTATAAAATCCACAAGATCTTTTTTGATATCCATGAATCAGCAAAGCAAAGCAGCACGATCCCGGTTATGAGGATTACCTGTCTCTGTGCAGAAGGCATCATGAATTTTACCCAAATAACTCATACTAGGTAAACCTTTCATCCGTCGTTCTTCACCTCTCTTCGGGTAGTATATTACATAGTTTCTACAAAGAGATAAATCTTCATCTTCAGCGAATCTAGGGTCATCCATAATTTAACCAGAAATTAGAGAAGTTTTTGTAGAGAAGTGATGTGTGAGTTTGAAATGGATGAAGTGGAGGATTTATAAGGAATGCTAGCGGTTGAGTCTAGACCGCTACTTTTAATGACCGTTAAAAAATTTAAACTTAAAACAACAAATGAAACTTAAACAATTTTAGAAAAATAAAAATAAATAACAAATGAAACAATAATAAAAAAAACAAAAACAAATGAAACAACACTACTCAATTCGTACCCCATCTCTTCCAAACTCAGCCCACAGATTCGCTCTGAGATCTTCCCTTAACCTGTTATACAGAGTTCTGTTCTCGATATGACTGGTCATTTGCGCATAGTTCCTTGCAGGTAATCCTCTTGCTGGTATAATCTCAGGCCTTAAGTCTTCATCTTGATAGTTAGTCCAATCCTTATTACGACGAGTCTCCTGGATAACCATGTTATGCATAATGATGCAAGTCGGCATAGTCTTATGCATTTCACGAGCACTTAGATCACGATAAGGCCCACAAATGATTGCGAACTTCCGCTTCAGAATTCTAAAAGCATGTTCCACATCCATTCTCATATTCATTTGTTTACTATTGAAATACGAGTATGAACGACCCATTTCACCGGCAGGTAGCTGACGGTAACATTGAACTAAAGTTGACCATTTTGGATAAATTCCATCTGCAAGATAATAACCATGAGTGTAGTGATTCCCGTTGATAGCGAAATTTACCTGAGGAGAAATTCCATACTTTAAATCTCAAACAAAGGCGATTTGTGTAAAATATTTATATCGTTTTGAGATCCCGGGAGACCAAAAAAAGCGTGACATATCCAACAATCATAAGAAGCATCACCCTCAAGGATCACCGTTGGTTTTGCGTAGTGACCCTTATACTGACCGGCCCAATAGGTAGGGCATCCGATCCATACCCAATGCATGCAGTCAAGACTACCCAGCATTCCGGGAAATCCCCTTTCCGGATTTTTCTTTAATATTTCTCTAACATCTGCATCAGTTGGGTTTCGTAAATAGGTAGGACCAAAATGATAATCATTGTTTCACAAAACAACGCAAGATACTTGTATGCAGTTATTTTTCCAATGCGAAGGTACTCATCATTAGAATGTGGAGGTCTGCCATATCCTAAAATCCTCAAAGACGAAGTAACCTTTTGTTCAGGGCTATGACCCCTAATATTCAGTGCATCATACTGATAATTAAATTGAGGTTCTACCTGACAAAGCTCACCAATAATCTTTAGCACCAAATGTCTGGGCATGCGGAATCGGCCTTGGAAATTTTCATCAGAGAACACACTGTCAGGAAGAAAATAATCGTGCATCAGCTTCTCGTGCCATTCATCCCGACCATGGTACGTATATATTCTTGTGAACACTTCTCTTAGCTCTGGATCTCTAGGTATTTGCCCCGATGAATCTAGTTGCATCAAGGTGTTGGTTAGTTCTTTATCTTCATCTGACTCATCATCAATTTGTTTCAAGGCCTGAACTAATATTTGTTGTTGTTCTTCAAATCGATCCATATGAATACGCACTTCTTCGTCAGAAGAATCCATATCCATTGAGTTGAAAAAAAATTAAACAGATGATTAAGGTACAAAAGAGTGAGTAAAGATAGAGTTAATGAGAAAATGAGGTGTGATTAAATTTAATTGAATTACCGACCTAACGGTTGTTGATTGATATTGATTGACACTTGTATATTGGTCTTTGGTACCATCCAAGTTATTATTTGTATTTGACTAGTACTCGCAGTTTCTGTTTGAGGAAATCAAATCAAGAGAGAGATATAAACTCGTTGATATACTTTTAATTGATTGAGTCTTGTTGATTCTCTTAAAAGTATATTCGAGTTTGTCCATACAGATTTCTAAGCGGAATATTGGGTGGTGTTGTTAGACCCACGCTTTTTCAATTGGTATCAGAGAAAGCAAACACGTTCAGACCTCAAAAGTCTGTGTTTGTAGCGATCTGACTATATGGACCATAAAGTCTCAATTGACGCCTCACCAGGTTTAAAAACCAAACGTAGGAAAAAGTCTGATAAACTGGTTACTCTTCAAAAAGGGTTGGATGAACAAATCCGGATCAACTCTGGTCTTGTTGTAGAAATTGCAATTCTTAAGGATTTGATATCTTGTAAAAGTCCCTCGATGAATCTGAGTAACTCCAGTTGTTCCTCCTTAAAGTATAATCGTAAATCATATGGTAATCAACGACCAGTTGTTATGAAAACTGATATGACTAGGAACCACTCAGACAAACTTGAAAGTCTTGGCACATGTTGGTGTTGTGATTCTTCCGATCACCGTCAACAAGTCTGTATGTCGTTTCAAAGGATCCTAAATGTTTGATGGTTTATCAAAAGTGATTGTAGTTGAAGTGGTAAAACGGATTCGTATCAGACTTGTGAAGAAAACAATTTTTCTAGATTTAAATTAAACAGGCAAATAAATAAAATAGTTCAAACCTTTAGAGAAAAACACCAAGACTTGGATTCCACCATTGATCCATTATTTGATAAATTCTAATAATTAATATTCATGCAATTTTTCTTTTAGAGTGATTCTAATATTATGCCTTTTGTAGATTTTTGAAGTAATAAATGTAAACACCAAGCATGAAACATCAAGAGTCTTAAACTAAGCATGCTCCATCAAAATGAATCACAATTATTCAATAAAAATCAATTTTCCAATAAAAATTCCATGCAAATAATCATGTAATAATATTGCAAATAAATAATAAAGTTAGAATTATACCATAAATAAGGACCAATGGCTTCCTCCGTCGCCTTGGCTAAGGGGTTTAGCTCCTCATCCCAAAAACACACTCACAAGATAAATTCATGGCTAAAATAGGTGTTTTTATTGATGTATAAGATGAAACAGGAAATTGTAACACTGTGAAAGTGTTACAGCGTCACCGTTACAAAGGGGTCACTGTTACAAAAGAGTATGGTAATTTAAGACTGTTGTAAACGATAACTATCTACTGCTGTGAAACAACAACAGTGGTATTGAAAATAAGTCTGCTGAAGAACGACGGACTCCGCGAGTCTGTTCTTCGTGTTCTTCAGAAGCTTTAATGGCAGCAGCAGCAGCAGCGCTGTCTCCTCTATAATTGCTTCTCCTAGGCTCTCATCGACTCTAAACTCTCTCCTAAGGTTTTCCAAACTTTTCTTTGATGTAAACCAACACTTATATAGCCCAACAGATCCATAAATCTCGACTAAATATGCGATTATTCTTTTTCTTCTTCTCATGCAGTTGAAATGATAATCGCTTCTGTTGAGCTTTTTCACGTGTTGTTGGCTATAAAATAGCTACCAAACTCTTCCATAATCTTGAATAGGACCATGTACATGTTAATCCAGCGTCAAAGTCCTCCAGAAATCTCTCAAAAATATTCTAAAAACCCAACAGAGAACACGTCTCTCTGTTGGAAACTTTGAAACCCTCTCTCGGCCATTCCAGCCCAATTGGTTGGTTCCAATCGATTGTACTAGGCCTGTTTAGTCCATCCAAGTCCAGCCCAACTGATTTCGGCGATTGAATCTCGTTAAAACTCCATCAAAATTTGATTATCAATCTGCCAGTGAACTTCCCGCCAATTTTCCAATTCAAAACGTGAAGAAGGTTGGTGCCCTTATCCTGTGTTGTTCTCCCTTTAGCAGCTGCCTGGAAATAGGTCACCCCTTAGTAATTAGGTTACCCCTTATCCAAAATCGAGGGTCCGTATAGTGATTTCTCTGGGACATTTTCCGCACTTTTTTCGGGGTTCCTCCGGGATATTCCTGGGGTACTTCCGGTACAATTCTGGGGCGCTTCCGGCACGTTATCAACGGAGGTCCAAATGCCGCATTTTTAGCCAATTTCGCCACAAAGCCTTATTCTTCCAAAAACACCTACAAATAAATAAAATAACCAAATAAGTACGATATCGAGCACTAACAATATATACAAATGAGCTATATTAGACACATAAATGCGTCTATCAAATACCCCCAAACTTATTATTTGCTAGTCCTCGAGCAAATCTAATCTAAAATAAAATGACTACACTTAGCACGTGCAGTAAGCCGTTAAACCACTAGGTGGCCCTATTGGCGGAGTGTTGCCTCCGGAGGGTTTACCAGAGGTGTACCCACAAAACCTTAATACTCCAGAGCTTAGCTATCTATGCAGAACCTTGGAAGGCACTAAAGAATCTCCTTGGTTGGCATACTTATTGACTACAGGAAGAAGTACCCTGATGCGAAATTCCAATTGTTGTACACGATTTTGCACTCAAGCATACTAAAATTCATATAAAGTGACAGAACTCTACTCAGATAGTTGCACTATGGACATCATATTCGGAGTCAAAACTAATCACATGGATAGATCAAGAAGATGGATATAGAAAACATAGATGGTTTTGATGTTTACTAAGTGAACGACGTTTCCCATATCTGTCTGAAGGCCTCCGCCAAAATGAACCTATCCTAATGGATTGAGATACTAGTCTGACTAATATCAACACACTGGCATATACAAGGGTACCAGTGGTCGATAACCTAACTCTAGGTCAACACAACTGGCATATACAAGGGTACCAGTGGTCGACTTTATTGAATTTATTCCTTTTGGTCAAATGGTCTGGTCTCAACTTTCTTTTTTTTTTTTTTTTTTCTACTTTTTGGTAACTACCATTTTTTTTTTCATCTTTTTTTTTCATCTCTTTTTCTTTTTCAACTTTTTTTTTTCATGGTATCTCAATCACTCTAATTCACCCTAGCATTGGTAACAACTTGAATCGTGGGCCCCACCTATCACTTAGAGAAACATAATTTAAAAACAAAATAAAATAAAAATAGAAGTGAAAAGGACTCAACGAGATATGGTGAAACTATCATGTTATTTCTAACACCTGAGCTCTGTGCTTTTATGAATAGACTCTTTAGATGTTTCCATCTAATCAGATTGGTTCCTCAAACTCCTACAATCAAAATGCTTCCATCCACTTAGATTAGTTAGTGCAATCCTCAATAGGCATAATTTCTAAGCTCTGGAGTTTATTTATTGCAACTAAAAGCCAAAAAGTGTTTCTTCCCCACCCCCAAACTTAAATCTAATTGTCCTCAATGTTTCTACTTATGAAATTAAAGCACATACAAGGAGAAAATGTTACCACTGGAGGGAAAAGAAATAAGGAAGGATATTACCGTATCACAAGAACGCGGGAGCCTCCCAGTAAATGCTAAATTTATAGTCATTAGCTAGACATCAAATACCTCAAAAAGAATTTTCACCTTCCAAAGTCGTATACCAATAGTCGAAACAATTGTGGGTCCATAAGACCAAATAGAACTTCCACTAATAGGAGACAAATAGTCAAGAACAGAAAAATGAGCAGAAAGAGCACAACCTGATCTAAAGTTTCTCGCAAGACAATTGGATTTATCTGGAGTGCCCAATTGGGCTTCATATGAGTGTCTCGGGAAACATTTCATCCGAAAAACGGGCCTCTAACATATGGATTTTCTCCTGGACAGTATCAGGAGGATCGGGTTGTGGAGTCTGAATAGACTCAGGGAATACCTCACTAGGCTCGAGTCCCAAGTTAGGGACTTCCAATGGGGATACTTGACTATCACAAGAATCATTACTACCTCCAAACATAGGGTTTTCACTACTCTCAGTCAAACCTTTAATTATTGCTTGGATTTCCGAATCTTCGGAGTCCTTGAAATGCTCAAGAGCTTCTTGTAGTTCTACAGTAGGTTCACCTATCTGTCTTAGTAAGATTGTCTCATCAAATGCATCCACACAATCATTAAATAAAGTGTCATCCCAATTATCCTGAATTTGAACTAAAGTGCTAATCATATTCACTTCCTCTAAATCATTGGAAGGTTGTCTAGTAACATTAAAAACATTCAGTTCAGTGGTCATATTACCAAAGGATATGTTCATGAGTCCAGTCCTACAATTGATGATAGCATTAGATGTGGCTAAGAATGGGCGACCTAAAATCACCGGGACGTGACACTTGGGTCCTGAACTGGCTGGGTGTCTAGAACAACAAAATCAACTGGATAAACAAACTTATCAACCTCAATTAGAACATCCTCTATGACACCACGAGGGACTTTGACAGACCTATCAGCTAATTGTAGTGTCATGTTGGTCGGTTTCAGCTTACCAAGACCTAGCTGGGTGTATACATGATACGGGAGTAAGTTAACACTAGCTCCTAAGTCAAGTAATGCCTTATCGACCATGTGATTACCAATTGCACAAGATATGGTAGGGCATCCAGGGTCCTTGTACTTAGGGAGTGTTTGGTTCAGAAGAATTGAACTTACTTGACCAGCTAAAAAGGCTTTCTTATGGACATTAAGCTTACGTTTTCGTGTACAAAGATCCTTAAGGAACTTGGAATAAGATGGTAGTTGCCTAATTGCTTCTAGTAACGGAAGGTTTATGGTAACTTTCTTAAAAACCTCCATTATGTCATTAAAGTTTGATTCATTTTTTGTTGGTGCCAATAACCGGGGAAATGGGGCTCTGGGGACAAAACCAGGCTCAACAGGACCCTCATTGGTCTCTTTAGAGACTCTATCAGTCTCCTCATTTTCTGGCTCATAAGGGTGAACTACAACATGTTCACTTTCAGGTATGTCGACCTTATTATCAACTTTCTTTCCACTCCTAAGGGTCGTGACAGCATTCACATGATTGTACGATTTCTCTCCTCTAGGGTTAGGATCAGTATGACTAGGGAACCTTCCATCTTCTCTCTCACTTATAAACTTAGCTATTTGTCCTACTTGAAGTTCTAACTTGGCAAGACTCTGGGAAGTATTCTTCAATTCCTGCCTAGTTTCTTGTTGAAAGCTCATGTGGTTCTTTGATAGCATGTCATGGTTACTTACTAACATAGTGATAGCTTCCTCTAAGGTAGAGATCTTTTTCTCGGAAGTGTTCTGAAACTGGGTTTGACCTGAAGAGTTCTTAAAACCAAAACCTGGGGGGATGAGAATTGCTAGACTGGCCTTGACTCTGGCCCTTAGACCAAGAGAAATTAGGATGGTTTCTCCAACCAGGGTTGTAGGTTTCTGAGTATGGGTCAAACTTCTGACGGTTCTCAAACCTAGCATTGTTATAGACAGCATGGGCTTGTTCTTCACTAACCTGACCTTCCCATAATGAATTATCGGGCTCTATTCCACAACTAGAGACTTGAGAGGCTCTATTAGGTTCAACAAGGGACCTATTTTTAGACTGGCCCATTTCCAAAGCTTCTAACCTTCTAGATAAAGCAGCAAACTTAGCATCTGAACCAAAACTTGTATCTACCACATTGGTGCTACTTCTATTGACTAAGAGTCTTTTAGGGGGTTCAACACAAGATTCCCACTGTTGGGATTTTTCAGCGATAGCTCCTAAGAAGGTAAAAGCATCATCAGCATTTTTACTAGTGAACTCACCAGCGCACATAGACTCAACCATGGCTTTGGTCGAATAGTCTAAACCATCATAAATAATCTGTACGAGTTTCATATTATCAAATCCATGGTGAGGACACTGAGATAGGAGATCATTGAATCGCTCTAAAAACCTATAAAGAGACTCTCCCTCTTGTTGCACACTAGCACTAATTTTCTGCCTAACAGCTGCAGTTTTGATTAGGGTAGAATTTCATATAGAAGGCAGCAATAAGTTCCTGCCATGTTTCTATGGATTCAGACGGTTGGTTGTTCAGCCAGGTCTTGGCTTTGTCTCTCAAAGAAAAGGGAAACATCTTAAGTTTCAAGACTTCATCGGTAAGGTCCTTTATCCTAATTGTCCCACAGATTTCCTCAAAGTCCCTAATATGAAAATAAGGGTTCTCATCATCTTTTCCTAAGAATATAGGGATCATCTGAAGAATACTAGGTTTTATCTCAAATTAGCCGTAGTGGCTGGCAATTTAATGCATGAAGCTCGGTTGGTCCTAGTTGGGAACATGTAATCTTTCAAAGTTGCCATCGCTGGCACAACAGAAGTACTAGGGGTACTTTTATCACTCAGAGATAAATTCTCAAAACTGAAGTTTCCAAAAACAGGGCTCTCAAAAGAAGAGTCTTCGAGCTCCCTGCTTAAATCAGAAGAACTACTAGGTTTTTCGCTAATCAATCGACCTAGAGTATCTCTTTTCCAAGCCCTATTAACAAAATCGGGCATACACTAAAAATAATTCAAAAAGAAATAAAAAATCCTAACAGGAAGGTTCTAGCAATCACACAACAGGCTGACTCGACTTTACCACAGCAAACCTAAAGATTTCTAGCAAACAACAAGCATGATGGCTCCACTTAGATTGTTTCTAGACCAGCTTCTAATCCTTCGAAAGGGAATTCGTTACAATTTGAGCAAACCCCTCTGGAATCAATCCAAGTTAAAGCAAGTTGAATCGAGGCGAGGGAAGCTCAGTGGAGCTTTGATACCCAAAACCTCACCGATCCTATGCGGCGCAGTCACGCATTCAACTCGCAGAAACCGTCAAGAACTTCGAGGTGTGCTTAAAAGAGTAACCAATATTTTTTGAATGATTGTCCTGTTAAGCTCGATACCCTATAGGTCTCTTTCTAGTCCAAATTTTAGGCTTAGGTTCGCTTTAGGTTTCGTTTTCCTAAGGCGGGCAAGAAGGGAGCGGTGATGAAATCCGAACCCTTATCTTGTTTAGGCCAGGCCTTGCCCTTTACTAGGAAAATAAAGACAGTCTGGTTCGTCCTCAAACAATTAGCACCTTAAGGAGTACAGTAACTCGCTTGCAGGGGATTCGCGAGTGTTTCGATTGGACTTACCTCCCGTACCAGACGGGCGAAGAACCGTTGTAGTCGACTCGGGCCACGACTCCTATGCCGTGTGCGAACCCGAGGGGCCGAGACGATATTGTAATCGTCGTCCTTCCCTGCAAACAGTTTATATTTAAGGGTACCCTTCCGTAGGGTTTAAAAATAAAAATAAAAATGTCCCAAAATTAATGTCCAAAGTCCATAAAAAAAATACAAAAGAAAAGAAAGTCTAAAAAAAAAAATTACAAAAATAAAAATGTCTCTCTTTTTTTTTCTCTCTTTTACAAAATAAAGAAAATCTTCTTCTTTCGCTCCTTTAGCTTTGCTTTTCGCTCCCAAACTTTAAGTAAATCACCACAAGCTTTGGCAAAATTGTCTTTCGCTCCAATCTTCAAAAATCTGCAAGGAAACAAAAAAAACCCAAAAAACGTAAAAAGAACAAAAATAATAAAAATAAAAAAAATCTAAAAAAAATGCTAACTAAACACAGGTCCGCGTCGGCGGCGCCAAAAATTGATGGTTTATCAAAAGTGATTGTAGTTGAAGTGGTAAAACGGATTCGTATCAGACTTGTGAAGAAAACAATTTTTCTAGATTTAAATTAAACACGCAAATAAATAAAGTAGTTCAAACCTTTAGAGAAAAACACCAAGACTTGGATTCCACCATTGATCCATTATTTGATAAATTCTAATAATTAATATTCATGCAATTTTTCTTTTAGAGTGATTCTAATATTATGCCTTTTGTAGATTTTTGAAGTAATAAATGTAAACACCAAGCATGAAACATCAAGAGTCTTAAACTAAGCATGCTCCATCAAAATGAATCACAATTATTCAATAAAAATCAATTTTCCAATAAAAATTCCATGCAAATGATCATGTAATAATATTGCAAATAAATAATAAAGTTAGAATTATACCATAAATAAGGACCAATGGCTTCCTCCGTCGCCTTGGCTAAGGGGTTTAGCTCCTCATCCCAAAAACACACTCACAAGATAAATTCATGGCTAAAATAGGTGTTTTTATTGATGTATAAGATGAAACAGGAAATTGTAACGTTGTGAAAGTGTTACAGCGTCACCGTTACAAAGGGGTCACTGTTACAAAAGAGTATGGTAATTTAAGACTGTTGTAAACGATAACTATCTACTGCTGTGAAACAACAACAGTGGTATTGAAAATAAGTCTGCTGAAGAACGACGGACTCTGCGAGTCTGTTCTTCGTGTTCTTCAGAAGCTTTAATGGCAGCAGCAGCAGCAGCAGCGCTGTCTCCTCTATAATTGCTTCTCCTAGGCTCTCATCGACTCTAAACTCTATCCTAAGGTTTTCCAAACTTTTCTTTGATGTAAACCAACACTTATATAGCCCAACAGATCCATAAATCTCGACTAAATATGCGATTATTCTTTTTCTTCTTCTCATGCAGTTGAAACGATAATCGCTTCTGTTGAGCTTTTTCACGTGCTGTTGGCTATAAAATAGCTACCAAACTCTTCCATAATCTTGAATAGGACCATGTACATGTTAATCCAGCGTCAAAGTCCTCCAGAAATCTCTCAAAAATATTCTAAAAACCCAACAGAGAACACGTCTCTCTGTTGGAAACTTTGAAACCCTCTCTCGGCCATTCCAGCCCAATTGGTTGGTTCCAATCGATTGTACTAGGCCTGTTTAGTCCATCCAAGTCCAGCCCAACTGATTTCGGCGATTGAATCTCGTTAAAACTCTATCAAAATTCGATTATCAATCTGCCAGTGAACTTCCCGCCAATTTTCCAATTCAAAACGTGAAGAAGGTGGGTGCCCTTATCCTGTGCTGTTCTCCCTTTAGCAGCTGCCAGGAAATAGGTCACCCCTTAGTAATTAGGTTACCCCTGATCCAAAATCGAGGGTCCGTATAGTGATTTCTCTGGGACATTTTCCGCACTTTTTTCGGGGTTCCTCCGGGATATTCCTGGGGTACTTCCGGTACAATTCTGGGGCGCTTCCGGCACGTTATCAACGGAGGTCCAAATGCCGCATTTTTAGCCAATTTCGCCACAAAGCCTTATTCTTCCAAAAACACCTACAAATAAATAAAATAACCAAATAAGTACGATATCGAGCACTAACTATATACAAATGAGCTATATTAGACACATAAATGCGTCTATCAATGTTGCAAGTGATCTTTGCAAGAAAGCTAAACAACTTTTTGATACTCATAAAGGACATACAAAACTAGTAGGAAACTCTAAACAGAGAAGTACTAATAGTATGGGTGCCTTTGCTTTAAGATCTACGTCTCCCGTTCAATGGTTTCTTGATAGTGGATGTAGTAGACATATGACAAGCGATCTCACATGGTTTGTTTCGTCTATTGACTATGAAGGAGGTCATGTAATGTTCGGATATGGGAGTTGTTGCTACATCAGCAAGAAGGGAACGATCAAACTTCCCGGTGTTCCAGAAATCCATGATGTAGTATATGTAAAAGGTATGACTGCTAATCTTCTTTCTATTAGTCAAATCTATGACAAAGGCCATCGAGTTGTCTTCAATGCAAACGGATGTGACATTGTAGACAAAACCGGGAAAGTAATTTTTCAAGGAACTCGTGGTAAAAAAACTGTTATCTTCTCGATACTCAGTTCAGTAACCGTTGCAATTTGACTAAGGTGGAATCTACACATCTTTGGCATGAGCATTTTGGTCACATCAATTATCGTCTTCTAACTAAGATCATTAACAAAAACTTGTTAGAGGCATTCCCAAAATCAATGCAAAGATTGAAGGTGTATGTGGTGCCTGTCAAAAGGGTAAAAAACGAAGGTCCACCACAAATCATCTCGAGATATTCTCACTAAAGCTCCACTTGATTTAATTCATATGGATCTCTTCGGACCAATTCAACAACCCACTGTTGCTGGTAAGAAGTATGCTTTAGTTATGGTAGATGATTACACCAGATTCACTTGGGTTGCATTCCTATCTCATAAGAATGAAACTCTTAGTGAATTCAAGATTATTGTTAAAAGGATCCAGAACGAACAAGGTCGCAATCTAAAGAAAATTAGAAGCGATCGTGGAACTGAATTCAAAACACCAAAGTATTTGAATTCTGTGACGAATGGGAATCATTCAACAATACTCACCACCTATTACTCCTCAATCTAATGGAGTTGCTGAAAGAAAAATAGGAATATTCAGGAAATGGCCAGGGTAATGCTCCATAACAAAAACTTACCATTATTTTTGGGGAGAAGTTTTTTACAGCATGTTACTTGATCAACCGTGTGTATTTACGGTCTAAAACCCTTAACACTCCTTATGAGTTGTGGTACGGAAGGAAACCCAACCTACACTATCTCAGGGTGTTTGGAAGTAAGTGCTATATTCTGAAAGATCGAGAACAAAAGGGAAATTCGACACCAAAAGTGAGAAGGTATCTTTCTTGGCTATGCTTCTGATAGTCGTGGTTTTCGAGTGTTTAATCTCAGAACACAAGTCATGATGGAATCTGCTAATGTTATCATCGACGACATTAGTAACTTTCGTCATGATAATCCTCCTGCTGAGTTGCCTCCAACCGAGACAATTGAGAAAGTCAAAGAAATTCCAGAATCAGTTGAAGTTATCCCAACGGTTACTGATCCTGACATTTCCAGTGACGAGGAGAAGAGCACTGATCAAGCCATTCCTGACGAACAAGAACGTGTCCCTCCACGACATCTTGGGTTCAAAGGAATCATGATCCCAACAGTATTATTGGAGGAAGAGATTCTACAGCCAAAACAAGAGGACAACTTCAAAATATGTGCAATTTGGTTGTTATCTTTCACAAGTAGAACCAAGGAATATTGATGAAGCTCTGAACGATCCCTTTTGGGTGAATGCGATGCATGAAGAGTTAAATCAATTTCAAAGACAAGATGTGTGGGAACTTGTACCTTGTCCTCAATATCAATATTGTTGGTACCAAATGGATATTCAAGAATAAGTCTGATGAATTTGGCACGATTGTCAGAAACAAAGCTAGACTTGTCGCTCAAGGATATTCACAGATTGAAGGGATTGACTTTGATGAGACCTTTGCTCCGTGGCACGTCTTGAGTTCATTTGTTCTTGTTAGCTCATGCTTGTTTTCTTAAGGTTAAGCTGTTTCAAATGGATATAAAATCCGCGTTCCAAATGGAATTTTAAAGGAGGAAGTCTATGTCGCTCAACCTAAGGGGTTTGAAAATCCTGATTCCCAGATCATGTGCTAAAGCTCAAAAAGACATTGTATGGGTTGAAACAAGCACCTAGAGCCTGGTTTGAAAAACTTACTACTTCTCTCATTAGAAAAGGTTTTTCAAGAGGCGGAGCTGATAAAACTTTGTTTACCAAATGGAGTGGGAAAGATGTGGTTATTGCTCAAATCTATGTAGATGATATCATATATGGATCAACTTCTGAAAAATTTGCAAAGGACTTCCAAGTCTCTCTTGCTAAGGAATTTGAAATGAGCAATGTTGGTGAATTAAAATTCTTCTTAGGATTACAAATTCAACAACATAAGGATGGAATTTACTTATCCCAAGAGAAGTATGCTCGAGACCTTGTGACAAGGTTCGGTCTGGATAAGTCTTCCCCAAAATTAACACATATGCCCACTACTGTAAACTACATAGAGATGAGAAAGGAGCAAAAGTGGATCAAAAGTTGTATCGATCTATTATTGGTAGCCTTTTGTATCTTACAACTACTAGACCTGATATTTCTTCAGTGTTGGTTGTTGTGCCAGGTTTCAGGCAAATCCAAAGGAATCTCATCTTGCAGCTGCAAAAAGGATCATTAGATATATTAATCACACTGTCGGGTATGGTTTATCTTAACTTTTGATATAACACTGATTATCTGCTTATTCAGATGTGATTGGGCAGGATGTGTAGAAGACAGAAAAAGTACATCAGGGGGTTTCTACTATGTAGGACTGAATCTTGTAGCTTGGCATAGCAAGAAGCAAAATTCTCAATCCTGTCTACATGTGAGGCAGAATATATTGCTGCTGGATCATGTTGTACTCAACTCCTATGGATGAAACAAATGCTAGCTGATATGGAGTTGATACTGGAATAATGAAGATCTTTTGTGATAACTCTAGTGCGATTCGAATCACTGAGAATCCCGTTGAGCACTCAAGAACAAAGCACATTGACATAAGGTACCATTTTATTCGTGATATCTATGAAAATGGTATCATAAGTATGGAATTTGTGCCTTCCGAACAACAATTGGCTGATATTCTTACCAAACCATTAGACACTGCTACGTTTCAACACTTGCGGCAGTCTATTGGTGTTGTTTGGTTCATTAAAACGTTTTATAACTCTTGCCCCTATGCTTGTGCTATCTTTTGGGAATTGAGTTTGAAACTCCAGTAGGTTTACTCTAGTTCAGTTTCTGTAGAGTTGTTTTGTCTTGTTAGTGTCATTTTTGTTTCAAAATCCTTCTTTTCTTTTGAAATTAAGGTCGCTCTTGTTTTCTTTCGGAATGACATCAAATGGGGGGAGTTCTTTTGAACTTGTGCTTAATGGTCATATCTTGAGGGTGTGCGGCTGTGGAATTTTAGAGGGGTTATCTTGTATCTTTAAACTCCTTGATGAATGCTATTAGCTTCGGCTATATGATTGCATCTAAATAAGATGATGTGTGTTCTTTCTTTTTGTCATGAAATGTCTCTTCGGAAATTTCATTATGATCCCGTTCTTGTACCTTTGCCAATTTTATGACAAAAAGGGGGAGAATTAATATGTAGTTCACACTACAAATACATATGGTCTTCGGGTCATTATGTAAGGGGGAGTGGTTTCCATGTGAGATGGAGTATTGACTAAGGGGGAGTGATACATATCACCATAGTATTATTGTTAAGTTGTGATACAATTGAACTTTGACGCTGTGTAATAATACTATGATACTATATAACAAAGATCGAGACCGATGCTTTCTCATTGTTATAGCTACGGATCTTCAACAACGGTGATGCTAAACTTACAACCTTTGGGATCATTGAGTACTTGGAAGTGATGAAGATTTCGAGGAATGTTGAAGATTAGACATGTGGAATAGGAGCTACTAAGTTTCTTTATCTTTTTTGTATTCCATATGTATTGATAGTTTTATCACTAAAATTGACAAAGGGGGAGATTGTTAGAGCATTGCTCGGTCAACTCGCATGCGTTGCTATCTCAAGCATGTTTGTCAATGTTAGTGATCAAAACTATAAGTCTTGATTTCTAGTCTATTATAGCTAAGTCTCGGACTAGGATAGAAAGTGTAGTTGAGCTCAAGGACTTCATGGCGATTCATCATACAAGTAGAGAACTACTCAAGGAACCGATGGAACTTCTCGACAAAAAGGTATGTGAAGACTTGAACTTATCTGTCACTCAAAAGTATATCTACTCTATCTCCTACTTCTTGAGACAAAAAGTCGTATGCTATATATATAGACTTAGATTATACACATTTGGTATTTCGAGCCGAGTATACCTCGCCTATCTATGTCTCGAAATATGTGTTGGTAAGCTTTTCGCTTCGACCAAGTTTATCTTTACCTAGTGACGAAAGTCATGATATGTTTCAATCATCTTGAAAATTTCTTTGACGAGAAATGGTGTAACAACTATATAACGTCCTCTAAATGTTTCAATGATTGAAATGAGAGTTTAGATTACATAACCAATGATGGACATAAGCATTGTTGTGGAAACACATTTATGTATAAGTCTATTCCTTGAACCAAAGTTTGCGAACTTTGTTGATCAAGAGAAACCGGAAGAATGACTTGTTGCCAATCCGCGAACTCAGTCCGCAAACTGCCGAAGTTCTCAAACCCGAGAATTTCTGCTGGAGTTGACAAACTATTGCGTGAGCTAAGTCCGCGAACCCAGCAAACCCAGTCCGCGAACGGCGGAGTTCTCATCCCAGAATTTTGCTGGAGTTTGTAAACTCTGCCGGTTGCTTAAGTCCGCGAACCTAGTGTGCGAACTTAAGAAGGTTATATATCTGAAGATGATTTCTGAACTTAAACTTTAAAAAGACTAAGGATGCAGTTTGCAAACCGTGGCTATAAAAGTTCATGAACCGATTCAAGTGAATCAAATCATCTTTGCTTCAATTGTGTCTTGTGTAGTTACATAAGATTTCCTTGCAATTGAACAACTCTAACTAGTTCATTTGAGTCATTTGAACTAGTTATGGTGAAGAAGAACATGGTTGATATGAAATGCTCATATGGCTAACCTTTTGGTTAACTATTGTTGAACCAACAATGTACACGTTTGGGTACGGTTAACAAACCTAGATGCGTGCAGTTCATTTGTGTATAACAAGCTAAGTTTTCGATCTAACGGTTTGAGAAATATTAGATGGAATCTAAATCAGGTTTTCATCTAACGGTGAATATTGATTGCTTTGTTACCAAGGCAAAACCCTGATTTGAAAGACTATATAAAGAAGACATCTAGTATTGTGCAAAACTAATCCCCACCCTTACATGTGATACTAGTTTGCGTACTAGAGTCGGTTCTCCTTTAACCTTTGGTTTTCTTCTTCTAAAACCAAGTTAACGACTTAAAGACTTCATTGGGATTGTGAAGCCAGACCGATAGTACTTTATCGTAGTTGTGTGATCTGATCTTGCATCTTCCATCGTACGAGTACAATCATATTGATTGGCTTGAGATTTGATATCTCCGATAGGCAAGATATAAAAAGTAATCACAAACATCTTCGTATCATTATTGTGATTCCACAACATCTTGTTTCGCTACCATACGATTAAGATTGTTGTGAGGTGATTGATTAATCTAGGCTGTTCTTCGGGAATATAAGACCGGATTATCAATTGGTTCATGTTCACCTTGATTATTATCAAAAGACGGAACAAACTTTAGGGTTTTTCAGTGGGAGACAGATTGATCCTTTGATAGACTTGTCTGTGTGAGACAAATTTGTTTATTGTCAAAGCCTGCGATTTTGGGTCGTAGCAACTCTTAGTTGTGGGTGAGATCAGCTAAGGGAATCATGTGCGCAGTTCCTGCTGGGATCAGAGGCGTAGGGTACAACTTACCTTGGATCAGTAGGATACTGATTGGGGTTCAACTACAGTCCAGTCCGAAGTTAGCTTGGAGTAGGCTAGTGTCTGTAGCGCGGCTTAATACAGTGTTGTGTTCAATCTGGACTAGGTCCCGGTGGTTTTCTGCATTTGCGGTTTCCTCGTTAACAAAATTTCTGTGTCTGTGTTATTTCAATTTCCGCATTATATTGTTTTATCTTTATAATTGAAATAATACAGGTTGTGCGTTAGATCAATCAATTGGAGAATCCGACCTAATGGTTGTTGATTGATATTGATTGACACTTGGATATTGGTCTTTGGTACCATCCAAGTTATTCCTTGTATTTGATTAGTACTCGCAGTTTCTTTTGAGGAAATCAAATCAAGAGAGAGATATAAACTCGTTGATATACTTTTAATTGATTGAGTCTTGTTGATTCTATTAAAAGTATATTCGAGTTTGTCCATACAGATTGCTAAGCGAAATATTGGGTGGTGTTGTTAGACCCCCGCTTTTTCAGGGTTGTTATGTGCAGTCAGGGAAGCCACATAATGGATTGCAGGTGGTGTATGAGCCTATTGGGTTGATTGGCTGAATCAATGGCATGAGTTTGAGGTATTGCATGAGTTGTTGTTGTGCAATTGAAGCTAGAACAGTTTGGTGCAACAACTCAGGCATGTGGTCAAGACCAGTCAGATGCTGCTGACTAGAAATGATTCAGCTGAGTTAGACTTTGACTCAGTGACATTGACTGAGTTGACTTCACGTTTGACCGGTGACCGGGTGGACTTTGTCGGTCATCTGAGATGCTTGCCGACGACTTTCCCGGCCAATTTTCGGCACCGATACCAGTTTTCCGGCGACTACTTTTTGGCAAGAATCTTATTGGGTTATTTCTACACATAGTTTTATGGGCTTGGTGGACCTTTTGTTGGACTCTTTGGGAAGACTTGACCTAGTTTTGGAAAGCAAAAGATTATAAAAGAAAGACTTCTACAACTTGGAGATCACGTATTATTTTTGGAGCTTTGGAGATAGCCGCTTTTACTTACGCTACTAGGATTTGTTTTGCTTTCATCTTCTTAATTCAATTATTATTATGTTGATGAACTCCATAGCTATGAGTACCTAATTTAATATTATTGGTTAAGGATGTAGTCCGATATCTACAACTTGTGCTTGATTAATGCATTAGTTTTCTCTCTTTGTTTTCGTTCAAACTTCTATTGTTTTTATAATCACATGATTGATGTATTGTGATAGGATTTAGGTGTTTGTTTAGTTAAGTGGCCAATTAATTGAACTTGCATCCTTGTCTCCAAGGTCATGAATCAAATAACCTCAAGTATATATATACATAAATGTACATTTACCGTCATTGGAATTGTTTCATGGAGTGAGCATTAATCTTGATAGATTAGAAAGGTAGAATTGAACAAGAATACAAATGAAATCAATCACATACCTTTGTTGATGAAGTACTTGTTGATGTCTTCTTGTAGTCTTTCAATCTTCAATCTTCACCCTTTAAGGATAGCTTCGATTCAACTTCTTAGACCTAATCTAGTCCGAAACTATCTTTAGTATGCTAAATCAAGAACGCATTTTGGCAACTAAAATTGACAACTAACTTGACATACCAACGCTAGTGGGTTCAACCGAGCAGTGCTCTAACAAGAAGCACTACTTTGATCTCTTGAGTGTTATTTTATCAATAATGATGGTGACATCGAATTGGTAACTTACATACCACTTGTAATCTTGTTGACAGTTAACACCATCCACTTTATCTCTCTCTACACCAACAATTCCATAGAAACACCATCATCATCAACACGAGGGGCATCACAAATTCGAAGGAAAGTTGAAGATGTTCAAGGTTTACAAGCAATGGTACAGAAATGAGCAGATTTTAGATTCAAGTAAAGCAAAAAGACAAGTAGCAGAATTTCTTACAAGTTGAAGACTTATGTCCAAAAGCGAGTACTATCAAGATGAGATTTCAAGAAGTTTATGATATCGAGACATACAAGTTGTGAAGTATCAAGCGGTAAAGTACTTACACCATGGCCTTTGTACTTGCCTTTTTTATTTTATCTTATTTGTATTTTACTTTCTCTTGTCTTAAAAAAAAAAAACTTAGGACTTGGTTATCATTAGGCCTCTTCCTATGGGTGTGGCAAACATGAATGTTTGCCATTTATGCACCCACTATGGAGGTGGAAAACAGGAAAACCAGCCTGCTTAAGTGGGAAATTTTCCACTTAGCCAGGCAAAGTCAAGTTTCTACCGAGCGGTCTCGACGGCTCGGTCTAGTTTACACAGCTAGCGGCTTTCATAAGACCGACCGGTCTAGTTTACACCGTTGAATATAATCTGATCCAACGTTCATAAATCTTCCCTCCTAAAAATACCATATTCCTCTACCATTTTAACTCACACCTTCTCTTCTCTACTCTTCATATTGTTAATCTAAAACAAATTTCATCATCTAACTCTTTCATTCACTCGAATTGTACAATTTCTTTAATATTTCTCAATCTAGTACTCAATCTAAACAACAAAAGAAGAATATTAGGGGTCCAAAATTTACCGTAGCCGAAGATGAAAGCATATGCAGAAACTATGTGTTCTTTACACAAGATAGTATCGATGGTGCCAGTCAACAATCTACCAAGTTGTGGGATAACATATTTGCTAACTTTCATCAAAAAACTATGAACATCAACGAGCGTTATGCAAATGGATTGTCCGGTCGCTTTGTTACAATCAACGCCCAAGTTGCCTTGTATGTCGCTGTTATAATACAAGTTGTTCGTGGTCGAGAGAGCGGTCTTGTCGATGTTGATGTCGAACGAAAGTGCCGAACTGATTGGCACCATAAACATGGGACAAATTTTGCTTATGAAAGTTATTATCATATTTTGAAAGTGTTGCCTAAATATAGTCCAGAAGTGTTAGCAAACATGCATAATATACCTGCAAGTTCACCATAAACTTTTTCACCTTCAACGCCAGCTTCACAACCATCTCAATCATCTTATCCCCCTTCATATAATCCATTTTCTTCACCAGAAACCACCAGAAACAACAATTCCAACTTGAATGTCAATACTGCAATTAAGAGAAAATTATTAGGACGAAATCATGCAAGAGCAGCGAGAAAATATGCCCAAGAAGGAGAAGCAAGTAAAGGAGGTAGTAGTACTATGGAAACTTTGATAGATAATCAGAAGACCGTCGAAAAACAAAGAGTTGTAGACCACAAGTTCTTGACTAAGGAGATGAAAAACATCGACTAACTCAAGAAAAATTTGTTTCAGACTATGACAAGAATAAGATTCTAAATGCAAACACCAAAAAAATGAACCCTAGACAATTTATGGTATGGGAGATGGAGATGGACCGGTTAACAGAGGAATTGGAAAAAAAAAGAAACAAGAGAAACATGGAACAACAATTTGGGGTTCAAGCTGAAGATGAGGATGATGAAGACGACGATGAAGTAGTGACACTTAATTAATTAATGTATCAGCTTTAATTTTAATGAATATGTAGTAGTTTGGTTATGGTGAATGAAATTGTTCTGTTTTTTTCATTACAAGTTGTTCTACTTTATTTCATTACATTAAAACTTAAACTATTTTTTTCATTATATTAAAACTTAAACTTGACAACGTCCATGAAAACATTATTAAGCCTAACATCCCATACGAGTTATTAAAAACTCCTTAAGAATTTGGTAATGCGCTTCGTATTCGAAATCTTTTCGTTTCCATCTTCGCCACTCGTCTCGAGTTCGTATTCCCAATTCAGTATTGGTCTCACCTCTAAGACGGTATCGAGTGACAATCCTTTTCATAGCTATAAAATCCACAAGATCTTTTTTGATATCCATGAATCAGCAAAGCAAAGCAGCACGATCCCGGTTATGAGGATTACCTGTCTCTGTGCAGAAGGCATCATGAATTTTACCCAAATAACTCATACTAGGTAAACCTTTCATCCGTCGTTCTTCACCTCTCTTCGGGTAGTATATTACATAGTTTCTACAAAGAGATAAATCTTCATCTTCAGCGAATCTAGGGTCATCCATAATTTAACCAGAAATGAGAGAAGTTTTTGTAGAGAAGTGATGTGTGAGTTTGAAATGGATGAAGTGGAGGATTTATAAGGAATGCTAGCGGTTGAGTCTAGACCGCTACTTTTAATGACCGTTAAAAAATTTAAACTTAAAACAACAAATGAAACTTAAACAATTTTAGAAAAATAAAAATAAATAACAAATGAAACAATAATAAAAAAAGCAAAAACAAAAACAAATGAAACAACACTACTCAATTCGTACCCCATCTCTTCCAAACTCAGCCCACAGAATCGCTCTGAGATCTTCCCTTAACCTGTTATACAGAGTTCTGTTCTCAATATGACTGGTCATTTGCGCATAGTTCCTTGCAGGTAATCCTCTTGTTGGTATAATCTCAGGCCTTAAGTCTTCATCTTGATAGTTAGTCCAATCCTTATTACGACGAGTCTCCTGGATAACCATGTTATGCATAATGATGCAAGTCGGCATAGTCTTATGCATTTCACGAGCACTTAGATCACGATAAGGCCCACAAATGATTGCGAACTTCCGCTTCAGAATTCTAAAAGCATGTTCCACATCCATTCTCATATTCATTTGTTTACTATTGAAATACGAGTATGAACGACCCATTTCACCGGCAGGTAGCTGACGGTAACATTGAACTAAAGTTGACCATTTTGGATAAATTCCATCTGCAAGATAATAACCATGAGTGTAGTGATTCCCGTTGATAGCGAAATTTACCTGAGGAGAAATTCCATACTTTAAATCTCAAACAAAGGCGATTTGTGTAAAATATTTATATCGTTTTGAGATCCCGGGTGACCAAAAAAAGCGTGACATATCCAACAATCATAAGAAGCATCACCCTCAAGGATCACCGTTGGTTTTGCGTAGTGACCCTTATACTGACCGGCCCAATAGGTAGGGCATCCGATCCATACCCAATGCATGCAGTCAAGACTACCCAGCATTCCGGGAAATCCCCTTTCCGGATTTTTCTTTAATATTTCTCTAACATCTGCATCAGTTGGGTTTCGTAAATAGGTAGGACCAAAATGATAATCATTGTTTCGCAAAACAACGCAAGATACTTGTATGCAGTTATTTTTCCAATGCGAAGGTACTCATCATTAGAATGTGGAGGTCTGCCATATCCTAAAATCCTCAAAGACGAAGTAACCTTTTGTTCAGGGCTATGACCCCTAATATTCAGTGCATCATACTGATAATTAAATTGAGGTTCTACCTGACAAAGCTCACCAATAATCTTTAGCACCAAATGTCTGGGCATGCGGAATCGGCCTTGGAAATTTTCATCAGAGAACACACTGTCAGGAAGAAAATAATCGTGCATCAGCTTCTCGTGCCATTCATCCCGACCATGGTACGTATATATTCTTGTGAACACTTCTCTTAGCTCTGGATCTCTAGGTATTTGCCCCGATGAATCTAGTTGCATCAAGGTGTTGGTTAGTTCTTTATCTTCATCTGACTCATCATCAATTTGTTTCAAGGCCTGAACTAATATTTGTTGTTGTTCTTCAAATCGATCCATATGAATACGCACTTCTTCGTCAGAAGAATCCATATCCATTGAGTTGAAAAAAAATTAAACAGATGATTAAGGTACAAAAGAGTGAGTAAAGATAGAGTTAATGAGAAAATGAGGTGTGATTAAATTTAATTGAATTACCGACCTAACGGTTGTTGATTGATATTGATTGACACTTGTATATTGGTCTTTGGTACCATCCAAGTTATTATTTGTATTTGACTAGTACTCGCAGTTTCTGTTTGAGGAAATCAAATCAAGAGAGAGATATAAACTCGTTGATATACTTTTAATTGATTGAGTCTTGTTGATTCTCTTAAAAGTATATTCGAGTTTGTCCATACAGATTTCTAAGCGGAATATTGGGTGGTGTTGTTAGACCCACGCTTTTTCAATTAGTATCAGAGAAAGCAAACACGTTCAAGACCTCAAAAGTCTGTGTTTGTAGCGATCTGACTATATGGACCATAAAGTCTCAATTGACGCCTCACCAGGTTTAAAAACCAAACGTAGGAAAAAGTCTGATAAACTGGTTACTCTTCAAAAAGGGTTGGATGAACAAATCCGGATCAACTCTGGTCTTGTTGTAGAAATTGCAATTCTTAAGGATTTGATATCTTGTAAAAGTCCCTCGATGAATCTGAGTAACTCCAGTTGTTCCTCCTTAAAGTATAGTCGTAAATCATATGGTAATCAACGACCAGTTGTTATGAAAACTGATATGACTAGGAACCACTCAGACAAACTTGAAAGTCTTGGCACATGTTGGTGTTGTGATTCTTCCGATCACCGTCAACAAGTCTGTATGTCGTTTCAAAGGAGCCTAAATGTTTGATGGTTTATCAAAAGTGATTGTAGTTGAAGTGGTAAAACGGATTCGTATCAGACTTGTGAAGAAAACAATTTTTCTAGATTTAAATTAAACACGCAAATAAATAAAATAGTTCAAACCTTTAGAGAAAAACACCAAGACTTGGATTCCACCATTGATCCATTATTTGATAAATTCTAATAATTAATATTCATGCAATTTTTCTTTTAGAGTGATTCTAATATTATGCCTTTTGTAGATTTTTGAAGTAATAAATGTAAACACCAAGCATGAAACATCAAGAGTCTTAAACTAAGCATGCTCCATCAAAATGAATCACAATTATTCAATAAAAATTCCATGCAAATAATCATGTAATAATATTGCAAATAAATAATAAAGTTAGAATTATACCATAAATAAGGACCAATGGCTTCCTCCGTCGCCTTGGCTAAGGGGTTTACCTCCTCATCCCAAAAACACACTCACAAGATAAATTCATGGCTAAAATAGGTGTTTTTATTGATGTATAAGATGAAACAGGAAATTGTAACACTGTGAAAGTGTTACAGCGTCACCGTTACAAAGGGGTCACTGTTACAAAAGAGTATGGTAATTTAAGACTGTTGTAAATGATAACTATCTACTGCTGTGAAACAACAACAGTGGTATTGAAAATAAGTCTGCTGAAGAACGACGGACTCCGCGAGTCTGTTCTTCGTGTTCTTCAGAAGCTTTAATGGCAGCAGCAGCAGCGCTGTCTCCTCTATAATTGCTTCTCCTAGGCTCTCATCGACTCTAAACTCTCTCATAAGGTTTTCCAAACTTTTCTTTGATGTAAACCAACACTTATATAGCCCAACAGATCCATAAATCTCGACTAAATATGCGATTATTCTTTTTCTTCTTCTCATGCAGTTGAAATGATAATCGCTTCTGTTGAGCTTTTTCACGTGCTGTTGGCTATAAAATAGCTACCAAACTCTTCCATAATCTTGAATAGGACCATGTACATGTTAATCCAGCGTCAAAGTCCTCCAGAAATCTCTCAAAAATATTCTAAAAACCCAACAGAGAACACGTCTCTCTGTTGGAAACTTTGAAACCCTCTCTCGGCCATTCCAGCCCAATTGGTTGGTTCCAATCGATTGTACTAGGCCTGTTTAGTCCATCCAAGTCCAGCCCAACTGATTTCGGCGATTGAATCTCGTTAAAACTCCATCAAAATTTGATTATCAATCTGCCAGTGAACTTCCCGCCAATTTTCCAATTCAAAACGTGAAGAAGGTGGGTGCCCTTATCCTGTGCTGTTCTCCCTTTAGCAGCTGCCTGGAAATAGGTCACCCCTTAGTAATTAGGTTACCCCTTATCCAAAATCGAGGGTCCGTATAGTGATTTCTCTGGGACATTTTCCGCACTTTTTTCGGGGTTCCTCCGGGATATTCCTGGGGTACTTCCGGTACAATTCTGGGGCGCTTCCGGCACGTTATCAACGGAGGTCCAAATGCCGCATTTTTAGCCAATTTCGCCACAAAGCCTTATTCTTCCAAAAACACCTACAAATAAATAAAATAACCAAATAAGTACGATATCGAGCACTAACAATATATACAAATGAGCTATATTAGACACATAAATGCGTCTATCAAATACCCCCAAACTTATTATTTGCTAGTCCTCGAGCAAATCTAATCTAAAATAAAATGACTACACTTAGCACGTGCAGTAAGCCGTTAAACCACTAGGTGGCCCTAGTGGCGGAGTGTTGCCTCCGGAGGGTTTACCAGAGGTGTACCCACAAAACCTTAATACTCCAGAGCTTAGCTATCTATGCAGAACCTTGGAAGGCACTAAAGAATCTCCTTGGTTGGCATACTTATTGACTACAGGAAGAAGTACCCTGATACGAAATTCCAATTGTTGTACACGAGTTTGCACTCAAGCATACTAAAATTCATATAAAGTGACAGAATTCTACTCAGATAGTTGCACTATGGACATCATATTCGGAGTCAAAACTAATCACATGGATAGATCAAGAAGATGGATATAGAAAACATAGATGGTTTTGATGTTTACTAAGTGAACGACGTTTCCCATATCTGTCTGAAGGCCTCCGCCAAAATGAACCTATCCTAATGGATTGAGATACTAGTCTGACTAATATCAACATACTGGCATATACAAGGGTACCAGTGGTCGATAACCTAACTCTAGGTCAACACAACTGGCATATACAAGGGTACCAGTGGTCGACTTTATTGAATTTATTCCTTTTGGTCAAATGGTCTGGTCTCAATTTCTTTCTTCTTCTTTTTTTTTGTTTTTTTCTACTTTTTGGTAACTACCATTTTTTTTTTCATCTTTTTTTCTTTTCATCTCTTTTTCTTTTTCAACTTTTTTTTTTCATGGTATCTCAATCACTCTAATTCACCCTAGCATTGGTAACAACTTGAATCGTGGGCCCCACCTATCACTTAGAGAAACATAATTTAGAAACAAAATAAAATAAAAATAGAAGTGAAAAGGACTCAACGAGATATGGTGAAACTATCATGTTATTTCTAACACCTGAGCTCTGTGCTTTTATGAATAGACTCTTTAGATGTTTCCATCTAATCAGATTGGTTCCTCAAACTCCTACAATCAAAATGCTTCCATCCACTTAGATTAGTTAGTGCAATCCTCAATAGGCATAATTTCTAAGCTCTGGAGTTTATTTATTGCAACTAAAAGCCAAAAAGTGTTTCTTCCCCACCCCCAAACTTAAATCTAATATTGTCCTCAATGTTTCTACTTATGAAATTAAAGCACATACAAGGAGAAAATGTTACCACTGGAGGGAAAAGAAATAAGGAAGGATATTACCGTATCACAAGAACGCGGGAGCCTCCCAGTAAATGCTAAATTTATAGTCATTAGCTAGACATCAAATACCTCAAAAAGAATTTTCACCTTCCAAAGTCGTATACCAATAGTCGAAACAATTGTGGGTCCATAAGACCAAATAGAACTTCCACTAATAGGAGACAAATAGTCAAGAACAGAAAAATGAGCAGAAAGAGCACAACCTGATCTAAAGTTTCTCGCAAGACAATTGGACTTATATGGAGTGCCCAATTGGGCTTCATATGAGTGTCTCGGGAAACATTTTCATCCGAAAAACGGGCCTCTAACATATGGATTTTCTCCTGGACAGTATCAGGAGGATCGGGTTGTGGAGTCTGAATAGACTCAGGGAATACCTCACTAGGCTCGAGTCCCAAGTTAGGGACTTCCAATGGGGATACTTGACTATCACAAGAATCATTACTACCTCCAAACATAGGGTTTTCACTACTCTCAGTCAAACCTTTAATTATTGCTTGGATTTCCGAATCTTCGGAGTCCTTGAAATGCTCAAGAGCTTCTTGTAGTTCTACAATAGGTTCACCTATCTGTCTTAGTAAGATTGTCTCATCAAATGCATCCACACAATCATTAAATAAAGTGTCATCCCAATTATCCTGAATTTGAACTAAAGTGCTAATCATATTCACTTCCTCTAAATCATTGGAAGGTTGTCTAGTAACATTAAAAACATTCAGTTCAGTGGTCATATTACCAAAGGATATGTTCATGAGTCCAGTCCTACAATTGATGATAGCATTAGATGTGGCTAAGAATGGGCGACCTAAAATCACCGGGACGTGAACACTTGGGTCCTAAACTGGCTGGGTGTCTAGAACAACAAAATCAACTGGATAAACAAACTTATCAACCTCAATTAGAACATCCTCTATGACACCACGAGGGACTTTGACATACCTATCAGCTAATTGTAGTGTCATGTTGGTCGGTTTCAGCTTACCAAGACCTAGCTGGGTGTATACATGATACGGGAGTAAGTTAACACTAGCTCCTAAGTCAAGTAATGCCTTATCTACCATGTGATTACCAATTGCACAAGATATGGTAGGCATCCAGGGTCCTTGTACTTAGGGAGTGTTTGGTTCAGAAGAATTGAACTTACTTGACCAGCTAAAAAGGCTTTCTTATGGACATTAAGCTTACGTTTTCGTGTACAAAGATCCTTAAGGAACTTGGAATAAGATGGTAGTTTCCTAATTGCTTCTAGTAACGGAAGGTTTATGGTAACTTTCTTAAAAACCTCCATTATGTCATTAAAGTTTGATTCATTTTTTGTTGGTGACAATAACCGGGAAAATGGGGCTCTGGGGACAAAACCAGGCTCAACAGGACCCTCATTGGTCTCTTTAGAGACTCTATCAGTCTCCTCATTTTCTGGCTCATAAGGGTGAACTACAACATGTTCACTTTCAGGTATGTCGACCTTATTATCAACTTTCTTTCCACTCCTAAGGGTCGTGACAGCATTCACATGATTGTACGATTTCTCTCCTCTAGGGTTAGGATCAGTATGACTAGGGAACCTTCCATCTTCTCTCTCACTTATAAACTTAGCTATTTGTCCTACTTGAAGTTCTAACTTGGCAAGACTCTGGGAAGTATTCTTCAATTCCTGCCTAGTTTCTTGTTGAAAGCTCATGTGGTTCTTTGATAGCATGTCATGGTTACTTACTAACATAGTGATAGCTTCCTCTAAGGTAGAGATCTTTTTCTCGGAAGTGTTCTGAAACTGGGTTTGACCTGAAGAGTTCTTAAAACCAGAACCTGGGGGGGATGAGAATTGCTAGACTGGCCTTGACTCTGGCCCTTAGACCAAGAGAAATTAGGATGGTTTCTCCAACCAGGGTTGTAGGTTTCTGAGTATGGGTCAAACTTCTGACGGTTCTCAAACCTAGCATTGTTATAGACAGCATGGGCTTGTTCTTCACTAACCTGACCTTCCCATAATGAATTATCGGGCTCTATTCCACAACTAGAGACTTGAGAGGCTCTATTAGGTTCAACAAGGGACCTATTTTTAGACTGGCCCATTTCCAAATCTTCTAACCTTCTAGATAAAGCAGCAAACTTAGCATCTGAACCAAAACTTGTATCTACCACATTGGTGCTACTTCTATTGACTAAGATTCTTTTAGGGGGTTCAACACAAGATTCCCACTGTTAGGATTTTTCAGCGATAGCTCCTAAGAAGGTAAAAGCATCATCAGCATTTTTACTAGTGAACTCACCAGCGCACATAGACTCAACCATGGCTTTGGTCGAATAGTCTAAACCATCATAAATAATCTGTACGAGTTTCATATTATCAAATCCATGGTGAGGACACTGAGATAGGAGATCATTGAATCGCTCTAAAAACCTATAAAGAGACTCTCCCTCTTGTTGCACACTAGCACTAATTTTCTGCCTAACAGCTGCAGTTTTATGATTAGGGTAGAATTTCATATAGAAGGCAGCAATAAGTTCCTGCCATGTTTCTATGGATTCAGACGGTTGGTTGTTCAGCCAGGTCTTGGCTTTGTCTCTCAAAGAAAAGGGAAACATCTTAAGTTTCAAGACTTCATCGGTAAGGTCCTTTATCCTAATTGTCCCACAGATTTCCTCAAAGTCCCTAATATGAAAATAAGGGTTCTCATCATCTTTTCCTAAGAATATAGGGATCATCTGAAGAATACTAGGTTTTATCTCAAAATTAGCCGTAGTGGCTGGCAATTTAATGCATGAAGCTCGGTTGGTCCTAGTTGGGAACATGTAATCTTTCAAAGTTGCCATCGCTGGCACAACAGAAGTACTAGGGGTACTTTTATCACTCAGAGATAAATTCTCAAAACTGAAGTTTCCAAAAACAGGGCTCTCAAAAGAAGAGTCTTCGAGCTCCCTGCTTAAATCAGAAGAACTACTAGGTTTTTCGCTAATCAATCGACCTAGAGTATCTCTTTTCCAAGCCCTATTAACAAAATCGGGCATACACTAAAAATAATTCAAAAAGAAATAAAAAATCCTAACAGGAAGGTTCTAGCAATCACACAACAGGCTGACTCGACTTTACCACAGCAAACCTAAAGATTTCTAGCAAACAACAAGCATGATGGCTCCACTTAGATTGTTTCTAGACCAGCTTCTAATCCTTCGAAAGGGAATTCGTTACAATTTGAGCAAACCCCTCTGGAATCAATCCAAGTTAAAGCAAGTTGAATCGAGGCGAGGGAAGCTCAGTGGAGCTTTGATACCCAAAACCTCACCGATCCTATGCGGCGCAGTCACGCATTCAACTCGCAGAAACCGTCAAGAACTTCGAGGTGTGCTTAAAAGAGTAACCAATATTTTTTGAATGATTGTCCTGTTAAGCTCGATACCCTATAGGTCTCTTTCTAGTCCAAATTTTAGGCTTAGGTTCGCTTTAGGTTTCGTTTTCCTAAGGCGGGCAAGAAGGGAGCGGTGATGAAATCCGAACCCTTATCTTGTTTAGGCCAGGCCTTGCCCTTTACTAGGAAAATAAAGACAGTCTGGTTCGTCCTCAAACAATTAGCACCTTAAGGAGTACAGTAACTCGCTTGCAGGGGATTCGCGAGTGTTTCGATTGGACTTACCTCCCGTACCAGACGGGCGAAGAACCGCTGTAGTCGACTCGGGCCACGACTCCTATGCCGTGTGCGAACCCGAGGGGCCGAGACGATATTGTAATCGTCGTCCTTCCCTGCAAACAGTTTATATTTAAGGGTACCCTTCCGTAGGGTTTAAAAATAAAAATAAAAATGTCCCAAAATTAATGTCCAAAGTCCATAAAAAAAAATACAAAAGAAAAGAAAGTCTAAAAAAAAAATTACAAAAATAAAAATGTCTCTCTTTTTTTTCTCTCTCTTTTACAAAATAAAGAAAATCTTCTTCTTTCGCTCCTTTAGCTTTGCTTTTCGCTCCCAAACTTTAAGTAAATCACCACAAGCTTTGGCAAAATTGTCTTTCGCTCCAATCTTCAAAAATCTGCAAGGAAACAAAAAAAACCCAAAAAACGTAAAGAAGAACAAAAATAATAAAAATAAAAAAAATCTAAAAAAAATGCTAACTAAACACAGGTCCGCGTCGGCGGCGCCAAAAATTGATGGTTTATCAAAAGTGATTGTAGTTGAAGTGGTAAAACGGATTCGTATCAGACTTGTGAAGAAAACAATTTTTCTAGATTTAAATTAAACACGCAAATAAATAAAGTAGTTCAAACCTTTAGAGAAAAACACCAAGACTTGGATTCCACCATTGATCCATTATTTGATAAATTCTAATAATTAATATTCATGCAATTTTTCTTTTAGAGTGATTCTAATATTATGCCTTTTGTAGATTTTTGAAGTAATAAATGTAAACACCAAGCATGAAACATCAAGAGTCTTAAACTAAGCATGCTCCATCAAAATGAATCACAATTATTCAATAAAAATCAATTTTCCAATAAAAATTCCATGCAAATGATCATGTAATAATAATGCAAATAAATAATAAAGTTAGAATTATACCATAAATAAGGACCAATGGCTTCCTCCGTCGCCTTGGCTAAGGGGTTTAGCTCCTCATCCCAAAAACACACTCACAAGATAAATTCATGGCTAAAATAGGTGTTTTTATTGATGTATAAGATGAAACAGGAAATTGTAACGTTGTGAAAGTGTTACAGCGTCACCGTTACAAAGGGGTCACTGTTACAAAAGAGTATGGTAATTTAAGACTGTTGTAAACGATAACTATCTACTGTTGTGAAACAACAACAGTGGTATTGAAAATAAGTCTGCTGAAGAACGACGGACTCTGCGAGTCTGTTCTTCGTGTTCTTCAGAAGCTTTAATGGCAGCAGCAGTAGCAGCAGCAGCGCTGTCTCCTCTATAATTGCTTCTCCTAGGCTCTCATCGACTCTAAACTCTATCCTAAGGTTTTCCAAACTTTTCTTTGATGTAAACCAACACTTATATAGCCCAACAGATCCATAAATCTCGACTAAATATGCGATTATTCTTTTTCTTCTTCTCATGCAGTTGAAACGATAATCGCTTCTGTTGAGCTTTTTCACGTGTTGTTGGCTATAAAATAGCTACCAAACTCTTCCATAATCTTGAATAGGACCATGTACATGTTAATCCAGCGTCAAAGTCCTCCAGAAATCTCTCAAAAATATTCTAAAAACCCAACAGAGAACACGTCTCTCTGTTGGAAACTTTGAAACCCTCTCTCGGCCATTCCAGCCCAATTGGTTGGTTCCAATCGATTGTACTAGGCTGTTTAGTCCATCCAAGTCCAGCCCAACTGATTTCGGCGATTGAATCTCGTTAAAACTCTATCAAAATTCGATTATCAATCTGCCAGTGAACTTCCCGCCAATTTTCCAATTCAAAACGTGAAGAAGGTGGGTGCCCTTATCCTGTGCTGTTCTCCCTTTAGCAGCTGCCTGGAAATAGGTCACCCCTTAGTAATTAGGTTACCCCTTATCCAAAATCGAGGGTCCGTATAGTGATTTCTCTGGGACATTTTCCGCACTTTTTTCGGGGTTCCTCCGGGATATTCCTGGGGTACTTCCGGTACAATTCTGGGGCGCTTCCGGCACGTTATCAACGGAGGTCCAAATGCCGCATTTTTAGCCAATTTCGCCACAAAGCCTTATTCTTCCAAAAACACCTACAAATAAATAAAATAACCAAATAAGTACGATATCGAGCACTAACAATATATACAAATGAGCTATATTAGACACATAAATGCGTCTATCAATGTTGCAAGTGATCTTTGCAAGAAAGCTAAACAACTTTTTGATACTCATAAAGGACATACAAAACTAGTAGGAAACTCTAAACAGAGAAGTACTAATAGTATGGGTGTCTTTGCTTTAAGATCTACGTCTCCCGTTCAATGGTTTCTTGATAGTGGATGTAGTAGACATATGACAAGCGATCTCACATGGTTTGTTTCGTCTATTGACTATGAAGGAGGTCATGTAATGTTCGGATATGGGAGTTGTTGCTACATCAGCAAGAAGGGAACGATCAAACTTCCCGGTGTTCCAGAAATCCATGATGTAGTATATGTAAAAGGTATGACTGCTAATCTTCTTTCTATTAGTCAAATCTATGACAAAGGCCATCGAGTTGTCTTCAATGCAAACGGATGTGACATTGTAGACAAAACCGGGAAAGTAATTTTTCAAGGAACTCGTGGTAAAAATAACTGTTATCTTCTCGATACTCAGTTCAGTAACCGTTGCAATTTGACTAAGGTGGAATCTACACATCTTTGGCATGAGCATTTTGGTCACATCAATTATCGTCTTCTAACTAAGATCATTAACAAAGAACTTGTTAGAGGCATTCCCAAAATCAATGTAAAGATTGAAGGTGTATGTGGTGCCTGTCAAAAGGGTAAACAAACGAAGGTCCACCAGAAATCATCTCGAGATATTCTCACTAAAGCTCCACTTGATTTAATTCATATGGATCTCTTCGGACCAATTCAACAACCCACTGTTGCTGGTAAGAAGTATGCTTTAGTTATGGTAGATGATTACACCAGATTCACTTAGGTTGCATTCCTATCTCATAAGAATGAAACTCTTAGTGAATTCAAGATTATTGTTAAAAGGATCCAGAACGAACAAGGTCGCAATCTAAAGAAAATTAGAAGCGATCGTGGAACTGAATTCAAAAACACCAAAGTATTTGAATTCTGTGACGAATTGGGAATCATTCAACAATACTCACCACCTATTACTCCTCAATCTAATGGAGTTGGTGAAAGAAAAAATAGGAATATTCAGGAAATGGCCAGGGTAATGCTCCATGACAAAAACTTACCATTATTATTTTGGGGAGAAGTTGATTTTACAGCATGTTACTTGATCAACCGTGTGTATTTACGGTCTAAAACCCTTAACACTCCTTATGAGTTGTGGTACGGAAGGAAATCCAACCTACACTATCTCAGGGTGTTTGGAAGTAAGTGCTATATTCTGAAAGATCGAGAACAAAAAGGGAAATTCGACACCAAAAGTGAAGAAGGTATCTTTCTTGGCTATGCTTCTGATAGTCGTGGTTTTCGAGTGTTTAATATCAGAACACAAGTCATGATGGAATCCGCTAATGTTATCATCGACGACATTAGTAACTTTCGTCATGATAATCCTCCTGCTGAGTTGCCTCCAACCGAGACAATTGAGAAAGTCAAAGAAATTCCAGAATCAATTGAAGTTATCCCAACGGTTACTGATCCTGACATTTCCAGTGACGAGGAGAAGAGCACCGATCAAGCCATTCCTGACGAACAAGAACGTGTCCCTCCACGACATCTTTGGGTTCAAAGGAATCATGATCCCAACAGTATTATTGGAGGAAGAGATTCTACAGCCAAAACAAGAGGACAACTTCAAAATATGTGCAATTATGGTTGTTATCTTTCACAAGTAGAACCAAGGAATATTGATGAAGCTCTGAACGATCCCTTTTGGGTGAATGCGATGCATGAAGAGTTAAATCAATTTCAAATACAAGATGTGTGGGAACTTGTACCTTGTTCCTTCAATATCAATATTGTTGGTACCAAATGGATATTCAACAATAAGTCTGATGAATTTGGCACGATTGTCAGAAACAAAGCTAGACTTGTCGCTCAAGGATATTCACAGATTGAAGGGATTGACTTTGATGAGACCTTTGCTCCCGTGGCACGTCTTGAGTTCATTCGTCTCTTGTTAGCTCATGCTTGTTTTCTTAAAGTTAAGCTGTTTCAAATGGATATAAAATCCGCGTTCCAAATGGAATTTTAAAGGAGGAAGTCTATGTCGCTCAACCTAAGGGGTTTGAAAATCCTGAATTCCCAGATCATGTGCTAAAGCTCAAAAAGACATTGTATGGGTTGAAACAAGCACCTAGAGCCTGGATTGAAAAACTTACTACTTCTCTCATTAGAAAAGGTTTTTCAAGAGGCGGAGCTGATAAAACTTTGTTTACCAAATGGAGTGGGAAAGATGTGGTTATTGCTCAAATCTATGTAGATGATATCATATATGGATCAACTTCTGAAAAATTTGCAAAGGACTTCCAAGTCTCTCTTGCTAAGGAATTTGAAATGAGCAATGTTGGTGAAGTAAAATTCTTCTTAGGATTACAAATTCAACAACATAAGGATGGAATTTACTTATCCCAAGAGAAGTATGCTCGAGACCTTGTGACAAGGTTCGGTCTGGATAAGTCTTCCCCAAAATTAACACATATGCCCACTACTAGTAAACTACATAGAGATGAGAAAGGAGCAAAAGTGGATCAAAAGTTGTATCGATCTATTATTGGTAGCCTTTTGTATCTTACAACTACTAGACCTGATATTTCCTTCAGTGTTGGTTGTTGTGCCAGGTTTTAGGCAAATCCAAAGGAATCTCATCTTGCAGCTGCAAAAAGGATCATTAGATATATTAATCACACTGTCGGGTATGGTTTATCTTAAACTTTTGATATTAACACTGATTTATCTGCTTATTCAGATGTGGATTGGGCAGGATGTGTAGAAGACAGAAAAAGTACATCAGGGGGTTTCTACTATGTAGGACTGAATCTTGTAGCTTGGCATAGCAAGAAGCAAAATTCTCAATCCTTGTCTACATGTGAGGCAGAATATATTGCTGCTGGATCATGCTGTACTCAACTCCTATGGATGAAACAAATGCTAGCTGACTATGGAGTTGATACTGGAATAATGAAGATCTTTTGTGATAACTCTAGTGCGATTCGAATCACTGAGAATCCCGTTGAGCACTCAAGAACAAAGCACATTGACATAAGGTACCATTTTATTCGTGATATCTATGAAAATGGTATCATAAGTATGGAATTTGTGCCTTCCGAACAACAATTGGCTGATATTCTTACCAAACCATTAGACACTGCTACGTTTAAACACTTGCGGCAGTCTATTGGTGTTGTTCTGGTTCATCAAAACGTTTTTATAACTCTTGCCCCTATGCTTGTGCCTATCTTTTGGGAAATTGAGTTTGAAACTCCAGTAGGTTTACTCTAGTTCAGTTTCTGTAGAGTTGTCTTTGTCTTGTTAGCGTCATTTTTGTTTCAAAATCCTTCTTTTCTTTTGAAGTTAAGGTCGCTCTTGTTTTTCTTTCGGAAATGACATCAAATGGGGGGGAGTTCTTTTGAACTTGTGCTTAATGGTCATATCTTGAGGGTTGTGCGGCTGTGGAATTTTAGAGGGATTATCTTGTATCTTTAAGCTCCTTGATGAATGCTATTAGCTTCGGCTATATGATTGCATCTAAATAAGATGATGTGTGTTCTTTCTTTTTAGTCATGAAATGTCTCTTACGGAAATTTCATTATGATCTCGTTCTTGTACCTTTGTCAATTTTAATGACAAAAAGGGGGAGAATTAATATGCAGTTCACACTACAAATACATATGGTCTTCGGGTCATTATGTAAGGGGGAGTGGTTTCCATGTGAGATGGAGTATTGACTAAGGGGGAGTGATACATATCACCATAGTATTATTGTTAAAGTTGTGATACAATTGAACTTTGACGCTGTGTAATAATACTATGATACTATATAACAAAGATCGAGACCGATGCTTTCTCATTGTTATAGCTACGGATCTTCAACAACGGTGATGCTAAACTTACAACCTTTGGGATCATTGAAGTACTTGGAAGTGATGAAGATTTCGAGGAATGTTGAAGATTAGACATGTGGAATAGGAGCTACTTAAGTTTCTTTATCTTTTTTGTATTCCATATGTATTGATAGTTTTATCACTAAAATTGACAAAGGGGGAGATTGTTAGAGCATTGCTCGGTCAAACTCGCATGCGTTGCTATCTCAAGCATGTTTGTCAATATTAATGATCAAAACTATAAGTCTTGATTTCTAGTCTATTATAGCTAAGTCTCGGACTAGGATAGAAAGTGTAGTTGAGCTCAAGGACTTCATGGCGATTCATCATACAAGTAGGAGAACTACTCAAGGAACCGATGGAACTTCTCGACAAAAAGGTATGTGAAGACTTGAACTTATCTGTCACTCAAAAGTATATCTACTCTATCTCCTACTTCTTGAGACAAAAAGTCGTATGCTATATATATAGACTTAGATTATACACATTTGGTATTTCGAGCCGAGTATACCTCGCCTATCTATGTCTCGAAATATGTGTTGGTAAGCTTTTCGCTTCGACCAAGTTTATCTTTACCTAGTGACGAAAGTCATGATATGTTTCAATCATCTTGAAAATTTCTTTGACGAGAAATGGTGTAACAACTATATAACGTCCTCTCAGAATGTTTCAAAGATTGAAATGAGAGTTTAGATTACATAGCCAATGATGTACATAAGCATTGTTGTGGAAACACATTTATGTATAAGTTCTATTCCTTGAACCAAAGTTTGCGAACTTTGTTGATCAAGAGAAACCGGAAGAATGACTTGTTGCCCAATCCGCGAACTCAGTCCGCAAACTGCCGAAGTTCTCAAACCCGAGAATTTCTGCTGGAGTTGACAGACTATTGCGTGAGCTAAGTCCGCGAACCCAGTCAGCAAACCCAGTCCGCGAATCGGCGGAGTTCTCATCCCAAGAATTTCTGCTGGAGTTTGTAAACTCTGCCGGTTGCTTAAGTCCGCGAACCTAGTGTGCGAACTTAAGAAGGTTATATATCTGAAGATGATTTCTGAACTTAAACTTTAAAAATACTAAGTTATGCAGTTTGCAAACCGTGGCTATAAAAGTTCATGAACCGATTCAAGTGAATCAAATCATCTTTGCTTCAATTGTGTCTTGTGTAGTTACATAAGATTTCCTTGCAATTGAACAACTCCCTAACTAGTTCATTTGAGTCATTTGAACTAGTTATGGTGAAGAAGAACATGGTTGATATGAAATGCTCATATGGCTAACCTTTTGGTTAACTATTGTTGAACCAACAATGTACACGTTTGGGTACGGTTAACAAACCTAGATGCGTGCAGTTCATTTGTGTATAACAAGCTAAGTTTTCGATCTAACGGTTGAGAAATATTAGATGGAATCTAAATCAGGTTTTCATCTAACGGTGAATATTGATTGCTTTGTTACCAAGGCAAAACCCTGATTTGAAAGACTATATAAAGGAGACATCTAGTATTGTGCAAAACTAATCCCCACACCTTACATGTGATACTAGTTTGCGTACTAGAGTCGGTTCTCCTTTAACCTTTGGTTTTCTTCTTCTAAAACCAGGTTAACGACTTAAAGACTTCATTGGGATTGTGAAGCCAGACCGATAGTACTTTTATCGTAGTTGTGTGATCTGATCTTGCATCTTCCATCGTACGAGTACAATCATATTGATTGGCTTGAGATTTGATATCTCCGATAGGCAAGATATAAAAAGTAATCACAAACATCTTCGTATCATTATTTGTGATTCCACAACATCTTGTTTCGCTACCATACGATTAAGATTGTTGTGAGGTGATTGATTAATCTAGGCTGTTCTTCGGGAATATAAGACCGGATTATCAATTGGTTCATGTTCACCTTGATTATTATCAAAAGACGGAACAAACTTTAGGGTTTTTCAGTGGGAGACAGATTGATCCTTTGATAGACTTGTCTGTGTGAGACAAATTTGTTTATTGTCAAAGCCTGCGATTTTGGGTCGTAGCAACTCTTAGTTGTGGGTGAGATCAGCTAAGGGAATCATGTGCGCAGTATCCTGCTGGGATCAGAGGCGTAGGGAGTACAACTGTACCTTGGATCAGTAGGATACTGATTGGGGTTCAACTACAGTCCAGTCCGAAGTTAGCTTGGAGTAGGCTAGTGTCTGTAGCGGCTTAATACAGTGTGTGTTCAATCTGGACTAGGTCCCGGGGGTTTTCTGCATTTGCGGTTTCCTCGTTAACAAAATTTCTGGTGTCTGTGTTATTTCAATTTCCGCATTATATTGTTTTATCTTTTTAATTGAAATAATACAGGTTGTGCGTTAGATCAATCAATTGGAGAATCCGACCTAATGGTTGTTGATTGATATTGATTGACACTTGTATATTGGTCTTTGGTACCATCCAAGTTATTCCTTGTATTTGATTAGTACTCGCAGTTTCTTTTTGAGGAAATCAAATCAAGAGAGAGATATAAACTCGTTGATATACTTTTAATTGATTGAGTCTTGTTGATTCTCTTAAAAGTATATTCGAGTTTGTCCATACAGATTGCTAAGCGAAATATTGGGTGGTGTTGTTAGACCCCCGCTTTTTCAGGGTTGTTATGTGCAGTCAGGGAAGCCACATAATGGATTGCAGGTGGTGTATGAGCCTATTGGGTTGATTGGCTGAATCAATGGCATGAGTTTGAGGTATTGCATGAGTTGTTGTTGTGCAATTGAAGCTAGAACAGTTTGGTGCAACAACTCAGGCATGTGGTCAAGACCAGTCAGATGCTGCTGACTAGAAATGATTCAGCTGAGTTAGACTTTGACTCAGTGACATTGACTGAGTTGACTTCACGTTTGACCGGTGACCGGGTGGACTTTGTCGGTCATCTGAGATGCTTGCCGACGACTTTCCCGGCCAATTTTCGGCACCGATACCAGTTTTCCGGCGACTACTTTTTGGCAAGAATCTTATTGGGTTATTTCTACACATAGTTTTATGGGCTTGGTGGACCTTTTGTTGGACTCTTTGGGAAGACTTGACCTAGTTTTGGAAAGCAAAAGATTATAAAAGAAAGACTTCTACAACTTGGAGATCACGTATTATTTTTGGAGCTTTGGAGATAGCCGCTTTTACTTACGCTACTAGGATTTGTTTTGCTTTCATCTTCTTAATTCAATTATTATTATGTTGATGAACTCCATAGCTATGAGTACCTAATTTAATATTATTGGTTAAGGATGTAGTCCGATATCTACAACTTGTGCTTGATTAATGCATTAGTTTTCTCTCTTTGTTTTCGTTCAAACTTCTATTGTTTTTATAATCACATGATTGATGTATTGTGATAGGATTTAGGTGTTTGTTTAGTTAAGTGGCCAATTAATTGAACTTGCATCCTTTTCCATAGCTATTTTAGGGGTTTTTCATCGAGCGATAACCCCAAATACAGTGGCAGACGCACACTGGGGTCAAGTGGGGTCAGCAGACCCCACTCGATTTTGTTTTCCATGTACTAATTAACTAGATATTTTAGTGTTTGACCCCTCTCAAGTTTAAATATTGGTGTTTGACCCCTCACCAAAAAATTTCTAGGTAAATTTCTAGGTCCGCCACTGCCCAAATACAAGTAGCATGATATGATTACGGTTTGTAGTGATACACTCTTGTAATCATTTGTAGAGTTTGACCCTTGTCCGAATTGTCATGCGCAATGTATGACAATTGCATTGATTAGCCTGTTTCTGAAACTTAATGCTCCTAGGAATTGAACTTAATTAGCGCAAGGCGTTAGGTTATTTTTTAGGTAGAATTCAAATCCGCAGCTCTAATGTGTGTGTTGATGAACTTGGAAAATTAACGGATTATCTTGCTCACTTGATAGTCTAGGGCTTTTGATGATAAAGAGATTAAATTGTAATTCTAATCATGTATGCAAGCACATGTTTAAAATTGAAGATGAATTCCTTGACCAATATCTTTCTCTGATTGATTATTTCTCCAATTTACTTTGCTTTTGATTTACTTTTATTGCTTACATAAAAATCAGAAATCCCCCCAATTGGTTACTTTAGGAAATTGAATACATAATAACTACAATTGCCTCTCTGTGGAAACGAACTATTTCTTATCATATACTTTAGGATAGTGAAATTATTTTTGACGCATACAACAACGATCAATTATCCGAAGAATTCTAACCCTACAACACACATATACATCATCATATTCCAACACATTGGCATCAAAAAATTATCATTACATGAATTTGGTTCAATCGACAATCAACACAACAATATAATAACCATTTCATGCAACATTAATCACTAATACAACACAAAATAAGTAGTAATCATGGAATTTTAACTACATATATACTCTAATGTTGCGTGTGAGTTTTGTATAATATAACTAATCAACCTAATATCAAAATTTTCATGGTTATCAAAATTAACTTTCATTATAAACCCTAGAAGTAGAGTTACCTACATTCTGTGATTTTGCGGATGAAGTTCAAAATTGAAAGATGCAATAGATACACCTATACGTATGGAACGAACTCTTTTAATTGCATAAAATAAATCAACCTAGATCATCATCAAAATCGAAAGGGGGGAGGAAAGGGTTAGGGATGAAAGGAAGAAAAAGGAGAAGTGAAAATGCGAGTTTCTCCTGAGAGTTTATACTCTGATTACACAAACTTATTTTCTGTTTGGTCAAGGTCCACGCTTTGACCCAAACGGAAACTCAGTTTTCGTATTGCACTATTTACACCGCTACTGAGTTTCTGACTCTACAGGCTAACAGAATGCTTCACTCCCATAGTAAAGTGCATTGTCACTCTCATTTCAGCTTAGCTACATTTAAGCTACAACCAAGCGAAACCCGTAACCATATATAGTTCCTTTATCTTAGAGAAGCTAATAACTAAGTTACACTATTATACTTTCTTACTAACAGAGATTACATACTAATTTGCAAAGTTTTCCCTATTTTCCCAACCCTATTTTTCATATTTCTCATCCCCATTAAATCCCACCCCCAATTACCCTATGTACCACCCCAAATGAATTTCAATATATCCTAAATACTGTCTCTTAAAATTTTTATTGATCCTCCTAAATTAAAACCTCCCCGAAAGCCAGATACTGAAAAACCCTAGATTCCAAATCGTAGATTAATTACCCATGATTAGAAAGAAAATAAGTGCACAATAGTCATTATATATAGTAACAATGGACACGAAATTTTTCCGTCTCTAGGTCCTATGTTCATCTCCGTACTTCAAAGATCATGCAAACATCTGTAATATCAAGTAAAGAGCAAGAAAACCCAGGGCTCAAATAGTTGTAGTTTGAAAACAAAAATCAAATAATTTTAGTTTCTTCTTAATGGCGGATTTAACACACTTCTTTTATCTATTCCTCCTATTTTATTTGTATATCTTCACTTCAGGGATTAAAGCAGAGTCCCAAGATGCACCATATGTTGGGATAAACATAGGAACAAATGTATCAAATTTATTGTCACCACGGGAAAATTGTTATCACACTAATGATGTGAAAATCCAAGCTTCTTATGATTTTGATAGTTATTATCAGAAACAAGATATTGCCTCTAGTTCTTGTGATTTCAAAGGTGTTGACATGATCACTGGTACAAACCAAAGTCAGGGAAGCTATATTTTTCTTGGTGAGAGGAAGTCGGTGTTTTATTGGTAAATTGAGTTACGAATTTATTTAAAAAAAAAGATAATACTATAATTATATTATATAGAAATCTTACCTAGGATTTTCAAGTTGATGGGTTTTTAATGGTATCGTTTAATGATAAAGGAGAATATCGAAGAAGAAGAAGTTGGTAATAATTTTTATGAATGGTAAATTAGAAAAATCAGAATTGAAAATTTGTTTGAGATTTGAAATTGCGAGAGGATGAAATATAGGAAAAATAAGGGCGGAAATAGGAAAAACCATATGCAATGCACATTGTCTTCGTACTATTACTAGTATATGACCCGTGCCGTAATGGCCCGGGCTGCTGATTGTTGTTAATATTTAATGTGGCTATATGTGTTTTTTTTTAAGAATTTAATTGGCAAGCAATATTGCTTACCTATATGGCCTGTAAGTCTGCAAGAATCATCAATAGTTTTAAGGTTTAAAATAATGGCATATCGACCATTGCACTTGAAAGTAACACAAAAATTCTTCATTTTCTTTTACTCCACAATCTGCATTACAATATCTTCATTTTAGAACAAAAAAGAATGATTAATATTTTTTATTATCAAAACTTATTGAAACTGCAATAAGTTTTTCTCACATGTAAATGACAGTAAACTCTTCACAAAATCAGCTACAAACTGCTTCTCCTCATGGTAAAGGTTTAACACATGTAGATGCTTCGCCCATGATTCTGGGATCCTTCCAGGTAGTAACACTTCCTGTGTTGTGGTATAAACATACCACAATGACTCTGCAAGACCATACACAATCATTGTTTAGGGCATATCTCATTTACGATTATATTCATAAGAAAATCGTTGTGGTTTCCCTTCACTAATTTGCAATGATAGGACAATATAAAATTATGTAACCAATCAAATCGCAATTTAACCTATTTTGTCAGTTGAATTACCCAAGGTCAGCATTTGTTACCTTATGTCTAAAGATACCATCTGAAATAAACATTCGGCATCTGCTTTCTCGCCAGCCATCCCTGCCTAATATTTGATTGGCTTAGATTCATTTGGACACATACTTTCTCACCAGCCATCCCAGCCTAATTTTTGATTGATCAAGATTCATTTGCAAAAAAGTTAGATCCAAAGCTTATAATATTTCACATTTGAGAACCAAGATCGATCAGTTGTTGGTGTAAGTTATTTTCTTGAAACCAACCAAGGCGTCCAACTGCTACAAACTTGAGGAAGTTGGGGGCTACCTTATTTGCAGAAATATCCACTCTAAATTTTGCTAGAAGATTTTCAGTGATAATCAACGGATTAGTTGCCCTGGAAACTACTTCCACCATTTTATAATAAGAATTTTTTTCAGTTTTTGTCCATGAATGCCATTAGATCTCACACCTGCAATAACTCGGTAAGATTGGAGCCAGAAATAAGTACTCAGCATATGTGAATTCAAGGGAGATAAAGTATAAACTCGACACCTTCTACATATTATATACATTAAGCATTACCTCACGTTTCATGCGCCTATGTAATTTGAACGATGGAGTTGACTGCAGCTCCAAGTATATGCAACACTATTGCATCCTTCTCCACGTAAGGGTTATCTTCTCTACACGAAATAAACACCCCAAACATCAGTATTGAAATTGAATAAGAATAACCTCAACCTAAGCATATAAATAAGTTTACCATGCTCGTTCAGAATTTGTAGCAGTAATGCAACATATCCTCAAAACTTTCCAAAAGAATATTTTGACCACGAATTTATGAAGTTATCCACTATAAAAATCAACATTAAGTTTAAATCTGGATATGGGCAATAGTGCTCTTCCGTTCAAAATTAAACTTAAAGTTTAGACACCAATTGTATTTCATTGAATTGTTTTGCATATATGAGTGAAGATTTAGAGAAGCCATAATGTATTTCATTGAACTGTTTTGCATATATGAGTGAAGATTTAGAGAAGCCATAATGTACCTGTACCTTCCATGTTTTTTGTCGATCAACCCAATAAAAATGAGTTAATGAACCTGGTGGAAATTGAGCATGTAACCTTCACATATGGAGTAAGGCATGTTGTACGAAATCTGCAAAAATAAACCATGGAAATTCTGGAGAATGAGGTATACTGTATCTTTCAGCAAAAAGAATCATAAAATTCCGCGTGCGATCGATGAAGGTAAAACCATAAAAATTGTCTCATATAAACCCAAATATGGTCTGCTTCTCACATAAACCCAAATTTGTGGACTATAACCAAATTTGGTATGGGAATGGCAGTGGTTGGACTAAGCCCAAATATAGTCTGCTTTTCTAGGATTTCGGACCAAATTTAGGCACTGACACATACCATAAGCAAAATTTATGGGGCATATAAGAAAAAAATAAATCAGTTTAGCGACCAAATGGTTACAGTCCAAATTGGAGATTTCCGTTAAATCACAATCCACCAACTATAGTATTAATGCAATGTAGGTTGTGGTATCATTTCTTATACAACATTAATTAAAGAACTATAAAGAGAAAAAACAACATGCACAATGCATAACCTTCCAAAGTTGTTTCAGTGCAGCTCATCCCATTGCAATATCTTTGATATGAGTAAACCATTAACCATGACTGTCCTTGCTGGTAGTATTAGCGAACAAAAATTAAAAATTATACAGTGTTGGGAGATGTGCATTAACATTTGGATCTTTTGAATAAATTTGAACGCATATGGCTGTAAAATGAGAAAGTGGCATTTTGCAGTTGTAGGAATACAGTAATTCCTTGAACCTGAAAGTTCTAGTCGCAATGTTAGGAGAACGATGGTAGAGTGTTGACTATCAAAGAACCTAGATAAACAAAAGTTTACAACTAATAATCTACAAACGTGAAATAGACAAATAAAAACACTTACGGAGGATGCGAAGCTGAGTGTATTCTACGCGCAGGGAGAATTACCTCTGCAGGGGCCTTGTGCAGTAAACCCCAAGGTGACCAAGAAGACCCAGTATTTAATCATATCCGGTAGGATCTGCTCCAAGCTGTAAAAAGGTAGATTCCTCCTCAAGATGAGCGTCCACACATCTATGTTCATGATGCGCCTATTGTCGCGTAAAGTCCCGCCTTTCAATCTACATCACTGAAAGGAACAGTTGGCAACATCAGTAGCTCATAAAACATGGATCAAAAATTTTGGATTACAAATTCAGGTAACCAAAAAAATACAGGACAAATATAGTCTGCTTTACCTATATATCGTGCTCATATATCGTGCCCTGAGATAATCAAGGAGGGAGTACCTGAATACAACATTTGGAACCACCTGAGCTCCGGTGTACATTATGTATTAGCACTATTAGACTATTAGAACTTATCAAGCTATGAGCTCTTTCTTTCTCTCTTTAATTTACTTATATATATATACAACTGCTTCTATGTGATCAAAGAGATTAAAGCAACAATTAGTAAGAGAAGATTTAAATGTGAGACCTTTCTTTATGGGATTTCGACCTGTTTTCCATTCCCAGAGTAGGGAAACTATTTTCAACCTCCAAGAATAGAAAGGCTAGTTCCCATTCGTTCAGGCTTCATTAGTCGTACAAACACGATCATTCATGTAGGTGTAAATTTCGACCATCTCCTTCAAGCACTGCATTTACTCCCTTTCAGTAAACAATAAGACGGAACCATACGGGTCATATGCAATTATAATGAAGTAGTTCCAAAGCAGCAAATCAGAGCTTTACTGTCTTAATGGTGCATGCCACCTGCTTTTGGCCATTATATCCTAGAAAAGAGAGAAAGAAAAGTAATTAGTTCAACCAAAATATCACATATACCCAAGTTTCATAAGTAGTTTACAGATTTTTGAGTTTGAGAATTGTCGAAATTAGCTCTCAAGAGGATAAAATAATTGTAATGTCAAATGAATAATCTTACATCACAGATGAATAAGCTCATGGCCCAGAGTAAAGAATATTACCTTTTTTAAGAAGGGTTTTCTCACATCTCACAAAACAAAAAATTCACATGTGCAGTGTTTGTAAACCCAAAATCATAAAGATCACTTTAGCATTTTTAGCTAGCTACAACTACAATAAAGAGTAAGACCGATGGCATTACCTGCAACTACAAAAAGAGTAAGACCGACAAATTTAGCTAGCTTTGTGACCTATTTTAAGGGGAACTCTGTGGTGTTTGCATTTTTACAGAACGCGGAATGGATATCGGTAGATTGGTTGGTTTCTAAAACATTAAGCTCTTTAGCTAAACCAACTACTGCTAGATTGGTTCTGTCCTTAGCTGTGCGTTTTGGTTGTATATTCTTCGAATGTACCTAACCAATGCTTTGGTATCAGTCACAATTAAAAAGCATTTGAACAAAGTCAGAATCAGAATTCAAATCGAAGAAACTGAGCAAATACATGATATGCATTAACAAAGTCAGTCACACCCGAATAAAAAAAAAAGTCAGTCACACCGAGCAAAATAAAATAAATCAACAAAGTCAGTCGCAATGCAAAATCAATTGAAAATACAAATTCATCAAACACAAATTTAAAGAAGAATTAAATTGGAGATAGTACTGACCTAATAGTCGTGAGAGAGTATGCGAATGAAAGAAATGGAGAAACATGGGAAGATGATAACCTCTGTCGAGGTTTATGTAGCTCTTCTAACGTAACGCATCAAATTGATTACCCGGTTATGAATCAAAGGGATTGAATGGCGTAAATAACGTCGTTGTTAATGGAGGAGAACAGTTCGAGGAAGAGCTCTAATTTACTTCTGTAACGGAAGAGGGGATTAAGCGCAAGAAGAGGCCTGGGACGTCAGATTAGGCCTTAAAAAAGGGTTCATTCTAAGCCACGATTTATCTTTTGTACTTTTAGAGGAATGGCGGCCGTCGATCGGAGAAAAACGCCTATTCACGACCATTAAATTGGGCAACAATCATTTGTTTTTGCAAGATAGATGCATTGGTAAACTGACCGCATCACTGTGCACTCTGATTGGTCACTTGATCACTACGCACTCGCAACTGAACATCACATTACCCAACAATTATCATGTATCAGAATAGAAGCATTAATGTATATGTAGCGTTAAAATAGTGACACTCGATTTCTTCTTGATAATTTTTAGCTCGCTGTCAAAGCAAAATCACGAAGTCAAATAAATTCCATTATCAGTGGTCAAATAAGTTCCATCAAACCATACTGATCCCATCATATAGTTAACATCTCACAGTGATAAAGTTATTGGTGATCATAGTTATAAAAAAAAGGTGGTGTTTAACTCCTTCATCAAAGAGTCAATCATGGACAGGATTTACCGAAAATTGTCATCCGGCGGTCGGGATCATTCGGATCGAATTTGACTTGGACGGCTGGGAATGATAGTTGTGTTTTACCAACATCAGCTCTGAATTTTACCATATATACATCAGCTCTGAATTTTAGCATATAACTTTTCGTTTCCAAAACTCTGTCTATTGATTTCGAATAATTCTTCGTCTCCTTCACTGAATCTCAACAACAACAATTCCTGCCGAAGGTGTATGTTCGTCTCTCTGAAGAATAGATATGAGAAGATAGATTAATTCTAGGCTTTGTTCTTTTAATCTTATTGAGAAACCTAGCTCTAATCTTTTTCGCCACCATCAACAATAATCGATCACTGCAATTCGACAGAATCCACAATTCACGCAGATTTTCTTTCCGTACTCTAATTTTGGATTCAATTCTTTTCAGATTAATAATTGACTCAGGTAATTGTTTATCTTCATCGACGATTCGTTATTTTACTTGATTTTGAATCCGATGAAAATTGGACATTTGGGTGATTTGTTTTTTGAAATTCTGAGTTACTGATGCCCCGTATTTAATTTTGTCTCTTCATATTGATTTCCAATTGATGTTGAATAACTCAGCGGTGGTCGATGTTTCATATAATTTTTAGCTTTTCTCCTGTTCTTAATTCTTCCATTTAATCTCACTGTATTATACTTTGGCATCAATTTATAGGTACTGTTATACTTTGGCTGTAGCAGCACCATGACAGCTTGATTTTGCTCGGTCTCCTTCTTCGGGCTCTTGAAGCATGGATTGTCTCGAGAAATTGGAATAGATTGGTGATGGTGAAGGCAAAAATGGGTGAGTCTAATTTTTTGGTGAAGGCAAACATGGGTAAGTCTAATATTTTTTTGTTAATTTTGTTATGAACTGACAAAGTGTTTGAATAAATGCCATAGCTTAACATTTAAATTTGCTTCTTTTGATTTAAAAAATATCGGCCACTATATTGTGCTGCCCTTTTCTTCTCCATGATACATTCTTTGTCAGCAGATGCATGCACATGGCAGCAAAAGGGACAATCTTGGATGCACTTTGTGTTGGTTCGTATTGGTTACATTTCTATGATGATGTTAAAATTAAGAATGCCATCCATATCGATGAAAAAAATATTAAGCGTTATTCTTGCGACAACATATGCTTCATCGTGCTTCTATTTTCTTATCATCTGAAGCTGAGACAGAGTGTGTTGTATTGTGCAAAAGTGGCAAGGTATGCATTTTTTGAGGGATTTTAACTCAATGCTGTTAGTGTATGTTACTCACATTGCAGGTAGTTTAAGTAATCACTAAGGATTTATTGTCATGATGTGAGTCTCATTGGTTTGCAAATTATTGGTGGTTATAATTTGTCCTGATTTTTTTTTGTTAAGCCAATTAGCTCAATTGATTTGCCGCGATTGAAAATAGGTTTTCCCTTGAGGATTTAAAGAGCGGCAAAAGGGAACTACTGGTAGTTTGTTGGTGGTTTGGTTTGTAAGAGTAGTAAGATTAATATCTGCATTTGTACCAGCATTTGAAGATTAGAGAAGTACTGATCCAGTCACAAGTATTTTAGACATAAGGCTTCAGATTTTTATGGCTAAATCTTTAGATGACTTTGACACTTGATGGTCAAAACAGAATCTACAAATCTGATAGAATGTTGTGTATTATGTTTTCAATCTAGGGCTACACCATATGATCCTCTTCTTAACTGGCCTTTTCGACATTATAGACGCCACTCACCAAGACTTCCCACAGCCAAATTGGGAATCCAAGTAGTGCAGCTTCTGATTTCACTTAATCGAAGGAGCATGATTAATATCTTCATACCTGCTGTAAACGATATGGCTTCAATGTTTACGCTATGTCGAAATAATGATACCCACTGAATATGCCCAATGTTCTCATCACTGAAGCTTGGAAAAATTATAATCAAATCATTGACTAGCAACACAGGCTCATCATGTTTCATTTTGGAATTGTTGGTTGGACAATTATGAGAAGTGTCAAATAAGTCTGACAATGCGAAACTTTTGTTGTTTAAGGATAGTAGGATGCGACATCAACGTGATTTTGATATTTGCATGCCATAGTCTGTGTTTTTTAACGTGATTGTTGCTTCATGTAATCTTATGGTTAAAATTTTGTGGCGGTTGTATTTCGCTATTCTTCAGGATATGAGAATATGGCCATCTAAGTGTGCTGATCTTTTGGTTTGGATTTGCTCTTGAGGACTTTTTGATCTAAAAAGGTGAGATATTCTCATGTAGTACCCATTTCTCCTTTCTATTAGTTTAACTCTGGCGGAGATACCATTTTGGTTTCATCTTGATAGAGACACTTAGAAAGAGACTTGAAAAGTTATCCCGATTAAATACTATAATTTGGCAATTGGTTGGTGTAGGATCACATATATATCTTTTGTACCTTCTGATTTGCAACCTAGATGAAAATAAATACGAATCATACTACACTCTAGCGATGACTAACTGAATGTCGCAACCTAGATGAAAATAAATACGAATCATACTACACTCTAGCGACAACTAACTGAATGTATTAGAGCAACAACATCGAAAAAGGGTCACTTGGAGCACTTACCTGTCGTCATTACAAAGAAGTACTGTTGAGTGAGAGGTACGTTTGATCATTTAGTTAAGTGATACTTTGAAGAAATTAAAGTATCATCATCGCTGTCTTGAAAAATCCATCCAGATTCCAGGAGATGCCTGAATGGTTGATTTGTTTTAAAAGGTTTCAACTTTGCTAGAAACAACTATATATGAAAGCATGTTCTTTTTATGTGTTCCGTTCCGACGACACTTATACCCACTGCTCAACGATACAGATCTACATGATCAAAATGTGAGAATATGACGCAATTCCGGCGGTAATCTCTCATGCCTTAGCATTTGTGACTAATTTTTGCTTATTTCTTTTTACACTCTTTTTACCTGCTAATGTTTATATGCGTCAGTATTTTCTATACAGACTAATACATCACATACACCATTATATAAAACTCCAGTGGTTGCAATTTAATGAATCATAGAGATCTACATACTGGTGACCGGCCGGACTGCTAATCTTAATTTTATATTCGAGTTGAATGCTTTTGGACAAGACAGGTACGAATCTTATCTCTAGGAGACTGAGAAGCAGGCCTACGTGTGACATGTGATGTCCTCTTTGGTTTCTCTGTGAAGCTTAATTGAATGTACACTGACACCCAGCAGAATTTCCCTGGAAAGTCAAACAGAATCATGTGTTTCGCAGTTACACGCTTGAAGCACCTTGCAGTCAGGTTGGTGTTCGATTATGTTGCATAGTTCGTTTCATAGTTTCTCTTACTGCTTGAAGATTTCACTGGATTCTTTTTCACTTTTCAGTTTGCTTGCTTGAGCATTTAAGCAGTGCTTTTTTGTGTTTTTGATATTGAAGTCTCTGTTTGCGAATCTTTGTACTAATTATCATGTGTTGGTTTTTAGTGCTCCAGCATTGTCTTTCAAGAGGGACAGCTAAATCAACTCTTCCAACTGTAGCAATTTTCAGTTTTGTTGGTTCTGTAAGGGGTCGGGAAGACTCAGATTTAATGTGGCTCTAAATGGTAACAATTTTCTTGGTCTTCTTAATTTTTCAGGATCTTCTCATCCTATTATTGTAAAAATAATATTTCAGAATTATGTCTACCTAGGAAACCGTAGAAAGAATGAATAAGAAGAAAATATTATATTTATCATTAGTGTCATTCGAAGCTTTCTTGATCTTTCAGAACACATCCATGACAGTGCATTCAGACATATTTCAGTCACTCGAGGTCACCTGTTATATATATTCCACCGACCAATAAAGTGAAGTAGATGTATAGTCTCAATGGTTTGGTACTTTGGTACTTTGTACTCATATTATATTTGTTATGATTATACTTTATGTGTTACTAAGATGGGTTTAAAGAAGCGTATAGCTCTGATATATAGGGCTCTTGATTCCAATTCAATGAAGCAACATACTTCAATGCTTAGATTGTCTGTTGTTGTACAAGTGTCGACATAGTTGCTACTACTTGCATATCAAACAAAATGGACTGAGGAGTTTCGTAGGATACAATACTTCATTCATGTTTTTTGAGGTATGTGCATGAAGTTACCCAAGTGTCGACATAGTTGCTATATGTTATTGTACAAGTGTGCTTAGACAACCTGTTGATTAAATGCCTTGAACCTTACAACCTTATTTTCCTGAAGTTTTTTGTGTTTGTATTTACATTTTACAAAGATTTGAGGTATATTAACAACTTCAACTGACGTTGTTAAGCCAGAGTAGTAATCAGGAAGAGGAAACTGCCACTATTCTGGTTTACACATAATGATTTACAACTTACGAGCTTATGAACATAAAAGAATGAGAAAAAGAGTTTTCTGGCATACTATTGTTCCTTATATGAATGAAATGTGAAATTGAGTTAAATGATGGAGATGAAGCTTTGTTGCTCAATTTTCTAGGTTAGTCATGGGTTTCATCAATTCTTAAACAATATTAATGATTTTTATTTTTATCGTATACACATACGAGCTAACTAGATAACATGACTTTCAATATTATAATTTCTGGCAAATGATCTTAGGTTTTTTGGCTAATTTTTCTTGAGAGTATCTATAACACAAACATAACTTACAATATCTTTCAAGTAATGGTCGCATATAAAAAACCACGGTGCACATTATTAATCTCGGCATACAAATGTTGACACAATTTTTAATGGCAGAGCTTTGATATACAAGCACCAAAGGTTTATATGCTACTTATCTGATATTTTCTTCACTAATCATAATTATAGAATAACAAGAAAATTTGAGAAGGTACGAGAGTACTCCTTTGAATTAACATATTGAATCAATCAAGCATGTTCGTAGAGCTTTCCTGGGATAAACGGCTTAACGAAGAAGAGGCAAACACTTAATTTAAAAAAAAAAAAAAAAAAAAAAAAAAAAAAAAAAGACTCCAAGTAAGGATTTTAAAAAATGATCATAATACTGATTTTGAGTAAAGTTATGTAATCTCGCTTTTATTGTTAATGTAGGATGTAGATAAAAAGGATGATACTGAAGACAAAGGTGGTCTAATAGTTATGAATGTGTAGCTGTTGGAGACGTTTCTCTCGGTCCTGTGATTATGAAAGCGATTCTAGACAACATGCTTCTGATAGTGTGAGCTCCTTACAGGGATGGGGATGGTGTAAGCGATAGCAACAATAATTCAGGTTAAGATGTCACTACTATTCTGGAAACGACAGTTTTTCATCTAGCTAATTTTGTTTTTTATTTATCGATTTAGTTGTACTTTTCTCATGCACTGCTACAGCAATAACTTTTTGTAGATAATTTACGGAATAATTGATCACCATGTTTTTGTTTATGTCAGGATCCAAAATTCTCAGAATTGATGTAAGCTCATGTTAATGAACTTTAGCAAGATAGTGTAAGTTAGCAATCATACCTTTTCTGTTTTGCAAGCGTCCACTTCCACGAGATGCACTTAGACTTGAGGAGTTTAGCTGACTCCAATTTACGGTGTATCTTGCCTCTTAGTCAAGTACAATCATCCTCAATGTACATTGATTGCAGCCCTCACTATTTGTGCAAGCTAAAAACTAGAGAAGATACTTCTATTTACATGAGAGAAGACACTTCTAATCTAAATATTAGTCAGTTCACTGTCGACATTCCAAACAGGTGGAAGTGTGAATTCAGTATGCTCCAACCATGCATGGGACCTAAGAGTTTTGTGTATTTTTGAGGCCAAACATCCTGCAGTGTTAATACTTTAGGGCCTATTTTCGATGATATCAGTGGTCACGGTGTATAGGTGTGACTATCTTGAGCATTGTTTTTCAAGGTGCCATCATCAAAAATTCCATAAATGCGATATAAATGCATGGGGAATTGTTTGATGTTAGTTCAGTGTTGTTTTTCTTTTACTATTTTTTAGGCGAAAATATTCTTTGCAGAAAACACTTATCGAGCAGAGACATGATGAGGCTTTCTGAGAAAAATATTTAACAAGGTTTTAATACTTTTTTCTCCTATACTCATTGTATGTATTACTCTTAAGTAGTAATCCAGCTTTCTGTTGACTAAAGTTTCTTATAAGGTTGTCTTCCCCTGTTCCTAGACAAGAACCATGAACAAAAGATGGAGAGGAACCTTTTTTGTCAAATCATCCTATGTTGATAATGTCATCCTATGAGACAATGCCATTAATGTTCTTTGTCTGATAAACCCATATTCTTTGTTTTGGCCATCCATCGCTTTTATGTTTGCAGCAGAGTCTCATATTATAAGTATGACTCTTCTTTTTCTCATATCATAGATTAGGTGTATTCTGAAAAGTACACAACAACATCTTTAACAATGTTTTTAGATTTCAGATAAATCTTTTCAGATTTCAGATTAATCTTCTGAGGGTGAATGATGTTGCAATCTATGAGGTTAACACCCGAAACAGATGATTATGCAATGAGGTTTGTAGGACATTCCTCTGATCTAAATTTACAAGGACTTGCAATTTTCCAGGTATGTTGTGCTAAATAATTTTGTTACTAAAAATTAAAATGCTCCATTGATTTTAGTACTGGTAAACTTTTGCGTAGATTTAGTTGTCTTTTTCTATTTTTTTTGGCTAAAACTGCGGATATTGAAACTTCAGGTGTTTAATTATTTTAAGCTGATTTAATAATTAAACTTCAGGTGTTTAATTATTTTTTATCTGTAAGCATATGTTGTTGGCTTCATCCTAATCTTTATTGATTTAATAGTTCCAAGACATTTGAAGTGCAACAAGTGTTGCACACTTGCACTATGGTCTTGATTGGGTATTACTTGATATTATATCCCAATATCCCATGTTTTTTGGAAATGGTATCTGCTGTATTTGCTCAAATGGAAGAGCACGTGGTTTTCAACCATGTAGTTGTGGGTTCGACTCCCATAGATGGCATTCTTACTTGGGTTGGTTGGGCAGGTTAACAGTGATTTCATTGTTTGGTCGGTTGGAGAAGATTTTCAGAAGGATTCTCTCTGATTATCTCTCGAAGGGTAAACCTTCAGGTGACTGCTAAGATTGTTTCAACGGGATAACAGAGTAACTGAAAGGATATCCTAGCTTTGTTTCAGCGAAAAAATAGTTTTGATTTTTCAGTTGGGGATTTCTTAACTAAATAAATTATTTTTATCGTCTCTTTTTTCATTAGCATTGATTTGTTAATTCTGATGTTAATTTAATTCTCAATTTTTGTCCTTTTTGGGGTTTCTTGGAGCGTTGCAGTATTGAGAATGTGATTTGTGCTGCATGAGTCATTAAGGATTTCCTTTATATACAAATATTGGACAAAGTCCATCCCTTCTGGAGGTAAGTCATAAGAATATATTGTGGAGTCACCTTGGTTGGTAGGTATCCTAAATGACTACTGAATTAGTTACCAATATCATGTAGCTTTTAATAAGCACTCGCAGTATAAATTTCAAATAAATGAGAATAGGAGGTAACTAGCTTGAGACCAGTTTTGGAGAAAAACGATGAAATTCCATGAGAAATTATTTATTACGAAATCCATATAAGAAACTAGATGAGTATTCATGATTTCATATTTGATTATTTGGTTGTTTGTGATGCTTGGGTCATTAGGTTTATCAGTCGATCGGTTTTTTCTTGAGGTTGTGGCGAATGGAGTAATTTCTATACTCAGTTCACTTGGTGCAGGAAAGTATCCACCTGAGTTTGTTCTGGATAATCATTTGAACATAGTAAATATGGCTCAACCGTGGATTTCTGAAAGTTGATGCTAGCTGTGGTGAGTTTTGTCTAAATTAATTCCGAGGATGGTACCCAAGAAACCATGTGATTCGGGAAACTCCAGTGTTGGTATATGATTGCCAGCGTATTAGAGTCTCCGGTATTACGCCGTTCCATTATTGTTCAATGTAGCTGAGTAAAAGGTCCCTGAGATAAATCTGCTTATTTGGATCTATTCATATGCTGTTGCTTAATTTCAAACCGTATGGACTGTTTATATGATTGGTTCATCCACCTGGGCTTTTGGTCATCCGTTCTCTTGAAAATTTATGTTTGGTTTATTTAGATTAGACAAGTGCTAATTTTGAAGTTCTTTGGTTTTTTTACAACTCTTGCTTGGTGTAGAAAGAAGATCCAGCGATATTGCAGTTGTCTCTTTTTTGACTTGATATTGCATGCCTCAATTTCACCAGGCAATTACCATATAATAGGTAGCTGGTACCTAATCATACTGGGTTCTGAACCATCACCAGTGAATTTAAATGAGATTTGTGGAGGCTGATTCTGGAAGAAAACGAGTAGATGATCGGAGGAGTGAAGAGCGTAGATGCATTCCTCTTTTCGACTGGCTCATGTACATAGCTGCGTTATTTCTAACCTGCTCATCAATGACTAGATTTTTCATTAAATAGTTATTGCAAACTGCAGTCGACAAGTTCAAGACTAATCAACCAAATCCAAAAAAATTATCATAATGGACGTGTCCCAATTATACCTTCTTCCTAATTGACAGCGTCCAATGTTACCCTCCTTCTCTCTTACAAGAGTCAAAAAAAGTGTTAGCCAAAAAAGTGTTAGGCTTATTTCCTGGAAGTGTTAGGGTTATTTCATGTAATTTTTGTTTTTGTTTTTCAACCTCCACAAAACCACACTTCCTCTAGGCGTTATTACAGAAAGCTTATTGAGTGAGATAAAAAGAAAAACCCGGAATTTTGTTTTTATTGTTTGATTAAAAAAAAATCCGGAAAAAAGAGAGGGTAATATTACTATTCATGCTGACCGATTACGATAATTTTGTAATCAATTAATATGGGCTCTTTCTTGAGAATTACGAGGAATGTAGTTGCCGGCCCATAGTGCGTAAGGATGTAGTTGAATTATTTAAACAACTAGATTGGTATGGTCTAAATTGATATCCTAATTAGTAACCAGCTTCCTGACCCTTAATTGATAAACCGGCCATCTTTTTCCTACCTTATATAAAGTGGTCATTCTGTTAGATTTTAGGTCCGGACCCACTATATTGGTCCAAAGCCATTGAAAAAGTCAAAACCGTGTGAATCATTACTTAACTACCCTTCTTGATTTTCTAGCAAGTCTTATCTTTAAGAGAAGAAGGAGAAAGAGTCGCTCAGGGGACGGTCATGGTTGGTATTCTGTTGCCATTTTTACTGCTCAGCTCGGAGAACCAGATGATATTACAAACACCACCATTCTCGACTTGAATTTCTGCCGTTGTGGTGATGGAACTTCGTCTTCTCCGGTGATGGAACTTCGTCTTCTCCGGGATGATGAACAGGTAATGGAAATATAAGAGGCCATCACAAAATAAATGGGGATTATTCTAATTAATGTGTTTGATCATTTATTTGCGTTAATTAGAGGTATGGGTAGGAAGCAATCAAGTTAAATTGCATGTATTGATGTTTGATTTTGGGGATTGAAAATTTAGGGTTCTTAAAAAACTAGACCTAATGTCCGTCTTATGCTTTTTAGGGTTCGGATCTGTTTGTATTTCGTGTTGGATTAGATATCTAATAACTTGGGTTTATCAATTTGTAATGGTGGTGTGTTACTACTGTGACAATTTAATTTGTTTGTTATGGGAGAATCATAAACAAGTCTTGCTGGTTAATTTTGAAGTGTTTGTGAATTGTTGATTTGTCAATGGTTGGATTGTTGTTTTTCCTTTCAATTCGTGATGACATTAGTCTGTCTCCTCTATGTTTTGTTTAGAACTAGTTGACCATACTGTACATGGTGGATTTTCGACAAAGGATAGAATTGTAAAACTATACTCAATATTCGGCAACCGGATGAATATTGAGGCTCATGTCTCTCATCAAAGCATGAAAGCTCATGCCATAAAATCTCTGACTGAGAAGGCTGTCTCTCAGAGTACATGTAGATGTGTAGTCTCTCAGCTGAGGCCACGGCACATCTCATGAATACTGAGCAATTTCAGTAATTACTTCGGATCCGCCAATCGGATGAGTATCGAGACTCATGTCTCTATGCATGAAAGATCATGCCACCTCTGATGGAGAAAGTCTCTCAGAGAAGATGTAGATGTGTAGTCTCTCAGCTGAGGCCACGGCACATCTCATACTGTATAGAATCGAAAGATTGGGCGGCTCCTAGACAGCATGTCTGCTAGTATAGAGCGACAACGTCTTCGGGATGTAACCAAGTTTTCCCCGACTATGCAAGAGGAATATGACACTCCAACAAGTTCATATTGCTCAACCCTCAGATAATTAATGCTCTTAGACAGGAAGCCCTTCTAGTATAGAGCCAGCAATTAATTATCTTAAATCGTCTGAATATCCAGCAGTATTCTACGAGCCATCTCCTGAATATCCAGCAATATTCTACGAGTCGTCAATCAATCGCCCGAATATCCGGCAATATTCTACGATTCCTCGTTATATTTCGTTACTTCAATTTGTGGTTCTTCCCAGCAGAATTCCACAGGTTAGTAATAAATATTCAACGAAACATGCATCTGATCATCGAATAAGCCCTGGCAAAAATGGTGCAAGTGTAATTAGCAGATAATGCACAGACCAGCATTTTGAATGCACGAACGAGCATTTCAAAAATACGAACGAACGAGGAACCTATGCAAAATAGGAAGGGAAAATAATAATAATAAAATATTAAGCAAAAGCGCCAGGGGACTAGGCTCACCAGCCGGACAGTCATGCCGTGACTAGTCCCGCGCCCAATTTTATCTTTTATCATATTTTTACTATTTTCACGATCTCATGAAAATCCTCTTGTTCGAACAAATTTCCTTTATTTCAAAGAAATTATCTAAATCACATGATTTTATCAAAAATAATAAAATTAGGGAAAGGTGTCGCGGGACCGAGCACCAGCCGGCCATGTCTTGGCCGTGGCCCGTCCGACACCTCATGTCTCATTATTTTATTACTTCTTCTCAAATTATGAAAATTCCTTGATTTTATGAATTTTCCCTAAAATCATGAAAATTACCTAATTTCATGTATTTTTATCTAAATCACATGATTTTATCAAAAATAATAAAATTAGGGAAAGGTGTCGCGGGACCGCCGGCCGGTCATGCCTTGGCCGTGGCCGGTCCCACACCTCATGTCCCATTATTTTATTATTCATTCTCAAATTATGAAAATTCCTTGATTTTATGAATTTTTCCTAAAATCATGAAGATTACCTAATTTCATGTATTTTTATCTGAATCACATGATTTTATCAAAAATAATAAAATTAGAGAAAGGTGTCGCGGGACCGCCGGCCGGCCGGTCATGCCTTGGCCGTGGCCGGCCCCACACCTCACGTCCCATTATTTTATTATTCCTTTTCAAATTATGAAAATTCCTTGATTTTATGAATTTTCCCTAAAATTACCTAATTTCATGTATTTTCTCTAAAATCATGGAAAATATTAAAAAATATTAGGAAAACTTGTGGGCCCGGGCTCTATCCGGTCGACCATGCCCTAGCCGATCCCACACGCCCATTATTTTATTATTATTTGGTGTTTGGTTTCCTGATTTCATGAAAACTCCCTGATTTCAACAAACTATCTTGGTTTTCAACAAATCCCTTTGATTTTATGAAAAATTATCTAAACTTATCAAAATTACATAAAATTGGGAAGAGTGCCTTGGGGCCCGCGCCCATTGGACGGCCGGCCATGCCACGGCCATTCCCGATCCCACACTCCCATTCCCTATTTTATATTTTAATTTATGTCTCTCATCTCATGGAAGTTCCCTAATTTCGTCAAACTCTCCAGTTTCATGGAATTTCCCTTAAATCAGAGAAAAATACATAAAATCACATAAAACTGGAAAAAGCATGTGGGACTGCGTGTCAGCCGGACGGCCATGCCTTAGCCGTGGCCGGTCCCACAACTTGATTCCTTGTTTATTTATTATTTTCATCATCTCATGTATTTTTGCCGGTTTCAGCAAAACCATGGATTTTGCATATTTTCTCCAAATGTTGCTCAAACGTGCATCAGAAAATATCAAAGTTCTCAAGACTGAAGCACGGACACTATGGTGACATGGGAACATCCCCTTGACCGACCAAGGGTGACCCTGAGGCTTGCAAACAGCAGGTTCCTCATGTTTTAATGATTTTAACCTAATTTGCTCAGTTGCTCATATTAGGTCCGAACTCTTTCCAAAAATTTGGAAGTTCGCTCAAACGACCATCAAGAGACGGTCTCATGACCTCTTGGTCGGCCCCTCATATTTTCTACATCAGGTTTTATGATTTATTGCATACGAGCATTATTTCAGTAAATGATTAAACCAGCATTTAATCATTCTTTCACCAACTGGTCCTCAAGAGACTTTGGTATTTTTTGCTCATTCGAGCATCTGGGCATTATATGGTGAACCCGTCATCCCATGTAGACGGTCCCGTGTTGATTTGCAATAAATCATCATTTCGGTAAAATTAGGGTTTTGAATCCAGAGCTCTGCAGAAACGTGATTCTGTGCAGATTCGAACATTGATAATTTTATGTTGATTCCATGATTGATATTCATATTTATTTTGCTCGACCCAGCAGTCAGTAACCTAAATTAATATTTTGTTTGGTCCAGCTACCAACAATTCATCAAAAGAACAATATTTGCTCGAACTAGCAATATTCGCTCGAACCGGCAATATTTATTCAATTAGAAATATTCGCTCAGACTAGCAATATTTGCTCAAATCAAAGAATATTGGTTCAACTACCAATGTTCAACAATTTAGCAACACAGTTTTGCTCGTCTTAGGTTATAATGATACCTCGTCTCAGCAGACACATTAAATTCATGAGTTTCGAAACATCTGCTAATCATGTTCAACTCAGCGCTACATGGACTCATCGTCCCATAAAGTCAGCAACTGACTCCACAATCACGAGATTTCAATCATGTCACATGGGGGGATATTAACTAGGGTTTTGGTCTGGCGGTCTACGGCACGTGTGTTCACCCACGATGAGAATGTGAGCAAGTCGTGCAATCAGTTGGAAGAGTCAGCAAAGTAGTGGGTGGAAAGTTAACCAAGTCTCTGCACGATGAGTAATTGGTTTTAACACGATTTCCCCATTTCCCACTCTCTGATTCCAGCAACTGTCACACTTCATGGGATCATGGTGTTTTCAACTCCGGCATTATAAAATGTCTCTGAATCCTGATTGAAGAAAGAGGTTTTTCGAACAATCGAACAACATTCGCCAAAACGAGCAATTTCTCATCAAAGTTCATACAAACAATCTTTCGTCTACACGAACTCACAGAAATTACTCTCAATTGAGCAAAATTCAATTATTCAGAACATTTTCACGCTGAATTCACAACACACCTACAATCTCAGATTACCATTGCTCTCACGCATTTCTCAGCTTCCCTCCTACAGATCAACCCATCCTCTCTTGTGACCGAATTGACTCTGGAACGGCCATTTTTCTTGGTTTAGGCCGGGGTCTTACAGATTGATCTCTCGAACTTAAAGCACTCCCTTCTTGCAGTGCATCTGTGTGGGGTTCAACATTTCGCTCGGTTCAAGGAGTCTCCACACGGTCGACTCTTCAATTCCGTAAAAACCAGCAAATCGTTTTTCCCCATTCACACATACCCCAGTCGGTAATGGTGATGAACTGTTGGGGAAAAAGATGAACATGGTTATACACATCAACCCATTTTTTTCAAATTACCGGGTTACAAGTTGACTCGGGAATGATTCACTAATTTGACTCGGACTCTTTCAGTCGATTTGAGGGACTTATACGTCTTTTCAGTTTACAGGATAACTAACACGTAAGCGATAACTGTCGTTACCCGTTTTTTCAAAAAAACGGGACGAAAAATATCAAACTCGACCATTTTATATAATGATTCAAAAAATCGTCCACTTTTTTAAATGTAGTTCAAAAAGTTGTCCACTTTATTAAAAAGCCCTTAAAAATATAGCAACTCAAGCCACTTGCATTGAGTTGAAACCATAACCCAAAATATTCATAGAAAAAAATACATGTATGATGTATTATACTATATATGGATTAACATGCTAACTCCATGGACTCGAGAACCCAAAAATTATTAAAAAGAAATATATGTATTCTACTATATATATGGATTAGCATATTAACTCCATGGACACGAGATCACGACATAGAAAGGCACGGACTCTAGCCTTCCTTTCTACCAAGTTTGATGTACATGAATAATCCATGTACGTGTGTTTTTCCATTTTGTTTTGTTTATCGAGTGCAGATTTATGTAGCACAAATTTCATCAAAGAATGATTGGGCAGCGGAACATTGTGAATGAGAACACAAATAAAGACATCAGCTATGCGTACCAGAGAATGTGAGAAAGTATTCGAGTCAGTTGATAGTAAATATCAAGTGTCTGATGTTTAATTGGCGTTTGAAGTCTGATATGTTCTCAGGTTTTACTTTGTCTACTCTTTTATGTAACTGGAATGCAGTGATGCATACATCCTGTGTACCTGATCCGGTGGCCGTGGTGTTCCCGTTGCATCTTTTCAATTCGATGGAAAGAAATGTGAAGGTGTGTGGGTGAAAAATAAAGGATTTTGGTAAAACCTGATTCCATGTTTATCGTTCGCGAATCTCTTGCTCCGAATTATGACCCATATGTGGCATACAGTTAAAAAAAAAATCATCGCCCATGTTCGCATTAAACAGTTGTTATATGGATGTCTTCGAATCTTAAGCCTAAATTTAAAAATTAATTCAAACACATATTCTCTGATTAATTTCACATAATATAACTTACAAAGCAACTTTTTCATGGATGACAATTTGTTTTGGACTATTTTTCGTGTGTTTATGGACGACATATTGGGAAATACATCTTAGTATACATAATACTTATTTCAATATAAGTTCCAAAAGTTGTTGCTGAAAAATCTTTTTCTTACAATTTGTGGTTGCCCACTAATTAGCCCATGGGTGTTGGATTTAAAGTAACATACAATTCTGTTGTAATGATTGAATACCAAGGAGACGACAAAGTTCACGAATAATGGAACAAATTCACCAATTTATTTTTGTTAAACTTTTCAAAGAAAAAACTGACTCAATTCTTTTTCAAACATTAGAAAATGTACCTTATAGGAATTACAGGAAACGAAACTCCATATTGAAGAAAAGTATAACTAAAGGTTTACCAAAGGTACATGATCATATATTTTCGGAAAAGGTTGGATATCCAAGTTATCATTAGAATAATGATGGAATATATATAAATATAATAATTTGTAATTGATGTAAGACAAACCATACAAATGTTGTTCCTTCCAACCCAATATGTCATGAATATTTAACGTGGATGTTGTTCTATTTATTGTCACATGTTGATGATTGTTACACATCCAATTATACTTGCGATGTGTCAAGCATTAACGCAAGAATTGTACGATGTTTAAAAGAAAGATGGATGAGGAAATCTCGATCTTTGTTAGTAAATGTCACTATTCATATGCGATGACTTATAAACTGACGAAGTATTTTGTGAGTCAATTAGTCAGTGATACTACATCAGGTATCCATGCTTGACTGTAGTTATATGCAAACAGAACTCTCACATAATATGTTTTATTGTTTTTTCTTTTCTAAATGCTATATTTCCACATTTTCAACTTAGTGGTTGTTTAGATACTTTGATTAGTGCCTTGATACCACTATGTTTATTAAAAAGAGAACCATCAAGTGGTATGATGGTTCCCAAGCCTCCTTCCATAGGGGAGGTTGGGGATTGAACCCCTCTAATATCATAATATCCTAGGCTAATGTGCCTATGTGTAGTTCTAGGGACCACTGTTCTATATTTTCAAAAAAATTAAGCCGAGTTATAATGTACATTGCAGGAAAAAGTTAACCATTTTGAGGGGCCATGGAACCAAAAAGATATTTTTTAAATGTATGGAAACATTTAGGGGGTAATGTACACAAATGGAAATTCATCAGATAATTGACATGAGCTTCTTACTGGAGCCTTATGTGCATATATTTTGTTCCCAATTGCAATACACTTTCCTCTAAGGTTATGGTATGTAAAACGGCCAGGACGATTTATTGCTTCTACGAGTAATTTCTACATTTTTGTTTATTTGGGTACTGTCATTCGCTCATCCTTATCTATACTGAATATGTTAAACAACAGAAACTAACACCTAATCAATACAATAGGTACAAGGTCTTTATGAACTGAAGATGTCATACATAAGTCTTAGTACTGGAAAGATACCTTGATATATTCAAGGAATTCATTATACAATGCTATTGAAGTTATGGAAATGGTAAATCATTACCCTCACAACTTAAAGGTTATGTATGTATGATTATTATACTAGATGGTATAATTTGGTACTTCTATAATTTGCACGCCTTTTAACTTTCTTCTAAGATAACTTACTATGTGAGTAAGTATAATAATGTGAATGTAACAAGCTAGCTGGATTAGTTCTAAGGAAGCCATAATTCATAATCTAAACTTTTATTATTTGGGATGGCTTTGATGTTCTTCTTTAATCCTTAATTTAGACTGTCACTAGAATATGAAGATACTTAATTTTGCAAGATCAAGAGCATATAAAGAGGGTTGAAAGATCTATATTTTTTGTACATTACCTTGGAAATCATTTAGACATGAAATTAAGGAACATAGGTTATTTGTCTTTCAAGAGGTGAGAGAGTTGCAGGTAAGGGGAGCACATGACATAAAAAATTTGGAATGAAAATAGAATTCAACCATACAAGTACGAAATCATTCTTTACAAAATGAAAAAACAGATTCAGTTCATTTTCAAACATTACAAAATGTAACATATAGGGGTTGCAGGAAACGAGACTCTCTGTTAAAGCAAAAAAAAAGTATACAAAAGGTTAACCAAAGGTACATGATCATATGTGAAGAAGTTGGATCTCCAACTTATCGTAGCATAAGGATGGAAAAAAGATATAATAATTTTTAATTCATGTAAAACAAACTTTATAGACGTTGTTCCTTCCAACCCAATATGTCATGAATATTTAATGTGGATGTTGTTCTTTTCATTGTCACATGTTGATGACCGTTATACATCCAATTATACTTACGACGTTTCAAGTATTAACGCAAAATAAAAAGATGGATGATGGGATCTTGATCTCTGCAAAGATAACATTCGGACCAAGGATAAATAATGGGTTTTATGTTTCGTTATATAGTTAGGGTTGTTGTCTAGGCCTAAAGTATGTAAACTAAAAGGAGAGGTTGATCTGGGGACGTAAGGCCCCGGTGATACCTAGTATCAATATAGAAAAAAAGTGGAAACTACAGGGAGACCCATTCTTACAATTTTCCTACTGTGAAACCCACCCCCACAAAATCTCACGGGCGCACCCAAAAGCGGCCAACAAATTATTCGCAGGCCCAGAGTTTTCAAAATTTGTTTATTTTCTTTTTTATTTCCCAGTTTAGCCTCACTTTCAGTTTCAGTTTTAGAGATTTAGGCGCAGAGATTAAGATTCAAAGATTCAGTTTCTGAGAGGTTGAGAAGGAGATAGAATACGATCGAGAGCGAGAGCTGAGAGATTGAACTATCGATAGCTGAGAAGGAGCTGATTGAGATATTCGATTTCAGGTTCGTTCGTTTTTATTCCAATCTTGATTCTGATTTTTGTTTAATCTTGATTCGATTCTATGTTTTAGTTTCTGTAAGATTAGGATCTATTATTTTAGGTTTACAAAGATTAATTTAGTTTTTCGAATCGTTTTTTAGATCTTTTAAGCTTGTTTTTGAATTTTTGTTTATTTTCTAGGTTTTGAATTTGTTAACATCAATGTAGATCTTTTCGGTTAAATTTATTTGTTTCGATTTCATGTTCCGATGTTAACATACCAATTTACTAGGTTTTGCTTCTGTTCTGTTGGATTTTTTATTTGATTTGTTTTTCCATTCTTATTTTTGATCTGTTATCTATTATTGATTTTGATATCCTGTTGATTTCTCATCTGATTATGGTTAATGTAGATTGTTTTTTGTTGTTGATTTGATCTTTTAATTTTGAGTAAGAATTTTTGTGAAGCAATATGCAGGATAGATATGTTTGGTTTTTTCTCTTTTGTGTTTTGCAGGGTGAAAATGCCTGTTGGTAGTGCACTAGCTGTAATTCACTACTTCAGTGAATTCTTAGCACATCTTGTTGATGTCAACACAACTTTGGAGTCTTTGAAGACAGCCGTTTGCCAGAAGTGGACTCGTTTATTACCGCATCATGTCATATTTTCCTTTAATGATGGAAGCAAGTTTGTGCGAGTTGATTCTGATATTCTGCTTCAATGTTTTGTATCTCGTTGCCACTGTAAAGGTCAGAAGAGCTTTGATTTACTTGTCGAAGTTGGCTGTAATTCTTCCAGAAGTCGTAGTAGAGCTTCAAGTAGTCGTGTAATAGAACCTGAACCCGAACAAGCTATGGTGAATTTCCTTGAAGATGGTTCTGTGCCTGTTAACAAGGTTCTTAGGACTGAAGGTTGGGATAAATTACTTGGTGAAGTTGGTAAAGTGTTTTTTGGAGGTGTAGAAGATGTACGTATCGTAGTGAAGAAAAACGAGTTAAAAGCTGGGCGTGTTCTTGTATATAAGAAGAATGAACCTAGCAGGTTCTATGCAAAATGCTCAAAAGAAAATTGCCCTTGGGAGTATAAGGTTTGTGCTGTTGATGTTGAAAACAGGATGCTTAAGGTTAAGAAATATGAGAGCAGTCATACCTGTGGTGTTGGAACTGAAAGGCTTTTCCACAGGATCAGCAGTAAATTTGTTTCTAGTCTGATCAAGGATGAAATCCGAAGTGATCCGAGTTTCAAAGCATCTGATTTGGCAAAGTTTTTCAAAACTAGCTACGGGATCAATGTGAAATACTACCAAGCTTACAACGGAAGAGAGAAAGTGTATGAGGATATATTTGGTGATGAAGCCATGTCGTATTCGCATCTGTCATGGTATGTAGATTCCATTCGCAGCACAAATCCTGGGAGTTGGATTGATTTTCAAGTTCAAACGGATGAACCTGAAGCGAACGAGGATAGTTCAGCTGAATTAGAAGATGAGGCACCTTCAAATAAGTTTGTGCGTCTTTTTATTGCTTTCGAGGCATGCATCCATGGTTACCGTTACCTTCGCCCCATGGTTTATGTCGATGCTACCTTTCTTACAGGGACATATAGAGGATGCCTCATGGATGCAACCGCTATCAATGCTGAAAATGGTAATTTTTCTGATAATGCATCCTTTTTATATATGTGCATAATGTCTCATGCATTATTTATTTTGGCTTCATAATGTCTTATGCATTATTGTTTTCACTTTTCTGGTTATGCATCATTTCTGTTTTAGATGCATAAGACATTATACATTTTTTGTTTTAGGTGCATAATGTCTTATGCATTATGGTTTTCACTTATTGATTTTATGCATCCTTTGCACATGCATAATGTCTTATGCATCATTTAGTTTAGATGCATAAGACATTATGCATTATTTGTTTTCACTTTTCTGGTTATGCATCATTTCTGTTTTAGATGCATAAGACATTATACATTTTTTGTTTTAGCTGCATAATGTCTTATGCATTATGGTTTTCACTTATTGATTTTATGCATCCTTTTTATGCACATGCATAATGTCTTATGCATCATTTAGTTTAGATGCATAAGACATTATGCATTATTTGTTTTCACTTTTCTGGTCATGCATCATTTCTGTTTAGATGCATAAGACATTATACATTTTTTATTTTAGCTGCATAATGTCTTATGCATTATTTAGTTTAGATGCATGAGCCATTATGCATTTTTTTTAGCTGCACATACTTCATGTAGACGCTGGCTTGATTTTATATTTTTTTTCTGTGCAGGCTTCTTCCCACTAGCCATGGCCCTGGTACCTGTTGAAGATAATGATAACTGGGAATGGTTCATGAGGAATTTGAGTAATGTTCTTGATCATGATCAAAGGCCAATCACATTTTTATCTGATCGTGCAGAAGGATTAAAGAGAGCGATTCCATTTTACTTTCCTGGAGCCTTCCATAGTTTCTGCTATTATCATCTTAAGATGAACTTACCTATTAATGCATCTGACGAAAGGTATGGTGCAGTTATTGATTCATTTCAAGCTGCTGCTTATACTCTTAGTCCCGAAGGTTTCCAAACTGCCATCGCTACTATTAGGGGTCTTGGTTGTGGTTGGGTTGCCGACTATATTGAAGATATCCCTCCAGAGAAGTGGTCAAATGCCTTTTTCCAGGGTTGTAGGTATGGTAGGACATCTTCTACTCTTGTTGAATCCTTCAATAGTTTGATGTTGCATACCCTGTCATGCATCTGCAGAACAAGTTATGCAGATTTATGTTATGCAGAATCACACATGAGAACTAGTTATGCATACCAGAGCCTTTCTTACTCTTCTTCAGAGCATCTCCCTTTGCCTTGATTTGCATCTCCTTCAGTGTTTTGACACTATCAATTTCTTCTTGTTCATCTTCAACATCAGTAGGTAAAATCACATTGAGGAGAAAATTATGTTAAAATCGAAGAAGAGTAAAGTGATAACTCAAAAAAAATTATGGGTATTCAGGATGAAACTCTCACGAGAAACAGTTTTTCTTTTTAGGTTTACTCTTTTTTTCTGATTCATCATCGGCAATTACTGTAACAAAATTTAAGATTAAAAAAAAAAAATTCAAAAAAAACAAAATCAAACACTAACAGATGAAGCTAATGATAAATCTCACCGGGTTTTTTCTGTTTCTTCGACTTCATTTTTTCTTCGATTTTCCCTTTTTCATCTGAAGCATCAAGAACAAAAATTAAAATCGAAAATCAAATAAAATCAAATGTACCGAATGCATGCAAGAATAAGATCGATTAAACTAGTTTTAGTACCTAATTTCTTCTCTTTTGATTTCTGAAGTGTTTTTGTTGGTGTTTCATCCATTTTGGTTGTACTGAATTCTAGGGTTAAGGTTTTTTAGAGTTTGAAATTGATTTTTAGGGTTTGATCAACTTCAATCATCGCTTTTAGGGTTTGATCAACTTCAATCATCAGTCATCCGTTACAGTGTTTATGGAGGAATATGAATAGAAAAACGGATGAAGAATAAATGAGAAGAAGAGAAAAGAAATGGTTCTGACCGTTTTTGGGAGTTAATAAAACTGCCCAGAACCGCTGAAGGGTAATTGAGGAACTCTGCACGTTTTTAATAATTTTAAATAATGTTGGGTGCCACTATAGGGAAAAGTAATTGTGAGCCTGGCGGTAAGAAGAAAAAAATTCTGGGCCTGCGCTTAAGTTTCCCTAAAAAAACACCTCACGGGGATAAAATTAAGAAAATTTACATTACACATATCAGATGGATTTTAGCACAGTATCCAATCCCTTACGTTTGGTTCATAGCTCATGCAATCTTTAGATTTACTTTTCCGAAAGGAAATGGTGATGAATTGGGAACAGAAAGTGAAATTAGTCAAGCGAATAATCAACAACTTCAACTCCTTTCTACAAATTAAATTTATCAATGATACGAAAGCTTGAGAGATAAATCAAGAAAATCAGTATTAGATTGAGATACTAATATATTATCATCATTTCTAACTGATGATGATGCAGATTCTTCCATTATATAAGAAGAAGAAGAAGAAGAGTAATATGACGAGGAGTGCTGATAATCTTTCTTAATTGGTCTAGTAGTGTGATGACCTTTTTTATTATCTACTGTTGGGAAAAATTCATGCTCCATTAAAATATTTGATGATTTCCCCTTTTTATGAACTGTCAAGAATTCTGCATCCTGCTGCTGCTGTAACAAGGCAACAAAATCATTTTTCAAGGACAATAATGAAACCCTAATTTTCTCAAAATTTGAAATGTTTTGTGGAACAACAAATGGCTAAGAAAAAGAGAAAAACTACCTCGTCATTAGTAAGTCCAGAATAACCGGCGCATAATAATCCAACAGAAGTAAAATCCTTTTTGGTTTGTGCATCAATATTATTATTCCACTTTCGTCCAAGTCCAAGGTGAAGTTTTAGAAAATCTGATTTGTTGTCTACAATCTGTTTGTCATTAGTTGCAGTGGTCTCAGAATATCGTGTAATATTCCTTCCTTCTTGAAACCCTATATTCTCGCCATTGTTAAGATTTTGCTGCAACAATTATTAAAATAAAGTAAAATGGATCATTACAAGAAAACATAAGAAAAAGAACAATAATAATGAAATTATTGACCCAAAAAATTGGTTAATCTTATTGTCGAGACAAATTTCACAATGTTGTTGAGATAAACAGTAATGTTGCTTTTGGGTTAAAGAGAGCTCTAGAACTTTCGAAACTTCAAATGGATTGCTAAACCGAATTTCTTCTCTTTCACCACCATTGTTATTCCGCTGCTTAAATGGCTGAAGAGCATAAGATTGTTGATGATGACATCTGTCAACATTTGAAGCTGAAAGCTGATCCATAGTTGATAACTTTATGACCTCCATTATTATTATCATCAATGTTTGTGTTAACTCCGTGGATCATGTTCTTGCCACCATTGTTAACAAATCTTGAAACAGGAACGACTGATGACGAGGATAATGATGTTTGTAATTGATGTAGAAATGGGTACTGTATCTGATGATTTTGAGATTGATTATAAATCTGATGAGATGTTGCTGGTAGTAGTATTGCTGTTGTTGGATATCCATGATGAACTTGTTCTAACTTGGCAATACCAACTCCTCTTTGTGGAAATTTCTTCTCGAGTTTTTTCTGAACAGATTTACCACCTTTTTTTCCCTTTGTTTTCCTAGTGATGGTATTCTTAGTAGTAACTGTATTGTTTACATGATGACGGTGATCATCAACCTTCATCATTCTCGTCATCATCTCCTGCTGATCTTGGTAATCAAAACCCGTATATCATCTTCCTCCTCCTACTACTCCTATATTATCTATGGATGAATTACTCCAAAACCGAAATGAATTCGCCATTTAATAAGAAAATCGATCCCCAGATACTGCAATCTTTCCTTATATTTCTAAAGAGAGAGAGTGGGAGAAAATTTTAGAAGAAAATGCCTTTTACAACAGAAACCGTCTCTCTCTCTCGAAATGCCGTAGTACATGTTTCTAATTCTAAAACGGTTTTTTTTTTTAATTAATTATTATTAAATTCTTACGATTCTTCCTTGTATGATCCAACTAGAACTTCGGCCTCCATGGTAAGTAAAAAAATTATGTCATTTTAACATTTGTCATTTTTTTGTTGGCTCTATATAAAATAATAATTACTCCCTTCGTTTCTTTTTAATAGGCTAGTTTGATTTTAGAAAAAATTAAAGAAATTAAGAATACTAATCATTGAAAGTGGTCCTCATGACACTTGTTAATAAAAGAAGTGAAGTGAAATGGTCCCCATCACACTTGTCAGCAAAAGAAGTATAGTGAAATGGTCCACATGACACTTGTCAAAAAAGAAGTTAAGAGAAAAGTGGTCCCAGAAAACTAAAATAACATTTGATTTTCCCAATCAGGAAACCGGCCTTTTTTTTGAAACATTTATTTTAAGAAAGTAGCCTATTAAAAAGGAACAGAAGGAGTATTTTATATGTTTTTTAATTGTTATGTTTTATATTTTTGAGAATTGCTAGGTTAACCTAATATTTGTCTTGAAAAAACCACTAGGTGAAACATGTAGTGAGACCAATTGATAACCTTTACTATCATTATCATTGTTGGGTTTTTCTCGGGTTATTTTTCGGAAAAACTTGCGGTCATCTTGTGCAATTGTTTCTTTTATATTAATAACCATCTTATTTTCACGTTAAAAAAATCAACCATAACGTCCATAATAATGTTATTTGTGTCCCAACTACATAGAATAAACATTGCCACTAACATACTGAGCACCTGCACTACCATCACCGGAACCACCCATTACCACTACCTTTTCTACCACCAACACTATCGTCACTGGCTCTATGCACCACCACTCATAAAGACCACCCTGATCATCCTTAATGTTTATCAACAAATTTATTATTTATTTAAAGAAAATATATTTATTAAGACACTTATAATGGGAGATCAATAAAATATTTATTATGTGAAGTTAATGACACAATAATGATGTAAACAACTAAAAGCATTGATATAGCTTTTCCCTAAATAAATCTCAGCCGCTCTTTATCTTGCCTAACTTCTCCAAATGCAAAATTTAAATTAATACAATTTTTTTTGGTATGGTATGGTATGGTATGCAAAATAAAACATTATTTACAATTTATATGCAAATAATTTATTATATTCCAAAAAGGGGGTTGGTGCGCAACTTGTCGCTCGACTAACAATCAATTCATTGTAAACGTTTGCTCTTTTGTTTTCTAATAAAGCCCTCTGAGGCATCTTTTTATGCAAACTATTTTTTTCAATTATAACCGCTCTTTATCTTGGTTTGGTATCTAACTTTCAGAATGAGCTTGGTTTCTTTATAGTCCTCAACGGTTCATCTTCTTTCATGTCCCGACCCAACAAAAAATTGGCCTAGAATATTTATTTTAATTTAAAAAAATTTAAAAAATAAAAGAAAAACAAATTTAAAAACTAATATTAAATAAAAAATAAACCAAGGATAACTAAGTAATTCATCCCACTACCGCTACTTCTTCCACCACCACCACCATTAACGTCATCATTCCACCATTCCCACCATCACAACCACTATTATCCCCACCGCTAAATTTATTATCTATTATATTAATGAAAGTATTAGTTTAAATTTAAAAAAATTAGGAAAATAAAAGAAAAACAAATTTAAAAACTAAATAATTTATGTACCTTACACCTTCTCATCCCACTTCCACTACTTCTTCCACCACCACCATCATTAACAACATCACTCCACCGTTCTTACCAACACCCACCACCATTATCCCCACCGCTGATCCACCACCTTCGTCCACAATCATAATCACTATTAATGTCTATTGATTTTAATATAAGATAAATTTATGATGTACTGTATTAATGAAAGTATTAGTTTAAATTTAAAAAATTTAAGAAAATAAAAGAAAAACAAATTTTAAAAATTAAGTAATTTATGTACCTTACACTTTTCTGATTCACTACACCAAATAGGGTAATTTGTTACACAAATATGTGTGACTTCTTATTTAATGTCACACATATAAGTGTAATAAATATGGTGTTTTTCTTTTGTTACACATGAGTAGTCACACTAATAAGTGTGACTTTAATTAATTTAAATCACACTAAAAGTATGTCAAATCTCTTACATATATTAGTGTAACAAATTATGCAGTAATTAAGAAAAAAAATATTTATTATTGTTCCCCCGCCCCGTTTTGGATATGTACACCCGACTTTCCCCAACCCACCACATTGTTAGATTTTTTCCAAAATCCGCAGAAGCGTGTGCAAAATTTTAATAAATAGTACCAAAATAATAAAACTTAAATTAATAAAAAGAAATTTGTTTCGACATCAACTAATTCAAGTTTCAAAAAATGAAAATCAATAAAAGTTACTACAATATACAACAATCACACCATATCAGTGACTGTACGAGTATAATCTGAGAACAAATCAGGATCAATCTAATCCAGATGAGAATCGAGTTTCTTGCCAGAAAACCAACCTGTGCACATCGTTTGGGATCCGTTATCGTTATAATACTGATGATGTTCTCAATTATTTGAGTTGTAATATTATAGTCACTACAAACAAACAAAAAAATAAAAATAGGATACAAGCCAAAGCACCAGAATAGCTAATGTAGGAATTACCAACAGATACCATTATAGTGTTCTTAGTTAGTGGCAGGTCCACCCATTAAAGCCCAGTAATCAGAGGTCCATAATTAAAAGAAAACATGAAAATGGACCAAATTTTTTAAGCCCAGGTCCTGCACACGTACGAGATCAGGTATACGTAATATGAAAATACCACAAATAACCTTTCCTATTTAATATGTTAAAAGCAGGAGAAATATTATTCACATTTCATATTCATTTTCTTCTTCTCTTTCCTCTCACCATTGCTGCAGATGAAGATGAAGATTTGTCTTTATTCTTTCTCGTTTCTACCGAATCAGATGATGAAGATTTTTCTATTGTAATGTTTCTTTTAAGGTTTTGGCGATCTAATCATTGTTGTGCTTGATTATGTTTTCGATCTCCATGGTTGATTTGTCGACTATATATTAGATCTAGATGAATAATCACATTTTTTGTTCATTTCGTTGCTAGATTCGATTATGCCACTTCCATTTTAGATTTTTTAGACGTGTTTCAGTTCTTTTTTGTATATGAAGCAACAGTACGTATATCCCGTACTGATAGAAACTTAGTTTATTTTTGAGAAGAAGAAGAAGAAGATGCATCGTTATGATTTACGACGAGAAGATTGTTTGTGTTTCCAGGTATGTATATTAACAATGATTTTCGGTTTCCATTCTATTTTTTTCATAGATTCGTTACTAGTTTTTCACATGCAGCTGAAGTTTAGATTATGAATCAACAGTACATATATGATGTACTGAAAAATTATGCTTTAATTTTGTTATTTTTGTAGTTTTTGATATTTTTCTTCTTCGATCTAGAAGTATATATATGGAATATTCAAGAAAAAAAGTGTTTCGATTCTGGTTTTTAGAGATTCATTACTTGGTTTTCACATGCAACTGATTTTAGTTTCATTTTTGTTGTTTTTGATATGCTTTTAAGTTGTTTTTGTGTATTAATCATCGGTACGTATATGATATACTAGTGGATTTTGATGGAACAAGTTCAGATCTAAATAAACAATCATGTTTTGTGTTTATTTCATTAGTAGATCTGATACTTTTATGGTTTGTTTTTCAGTTTTCTTTTGTTATTATCAATTGTTGATAAACATCACTGTCCAGAGTTCATCCTAAATTTTATACTTCTCTTGCTGTTTTAAAAGTTTGTGGGGATATAGTTGATGAAAAGAATGTACACAGTTGGGTTTTGCTTAGATTTGTTTATAGACCTTCTTTGATTCATATGTGTAGTATTTGAATTTTATGTTTGTTAGTGATGCTGTGAAGTGTTTGATGAATAAGTGTTCTTGAAATGCATTAGAAGCGTTGGATATCTTTAGAGAGATGAGAATTGAAGGAGTTAAATTGGAATTGCACGACTGTATCTTACTCATTGTTGGTGCTCCACTTGGTGAAGAATTGAAGGGGATTTTGATTCATGTGTATGTGCTCTTCCTCTTATGTGGTCTTCCTCTTTTCTGTATTTCCTTTTAAGATTCATGATACAATTTGTATCTTATCTATCACGGACAGGTGAAGGTGGGAACCCGTTCTGCGTTACTCAACTTTGGATCACCAGTGGATGCATCTCAGCTATATAAATTACTCCATGCTCTTCATCCACATCCTCATCAGAAGAAAAATTAGCAGGCAGAGGTGCACCTGGAACATGTATGTTGCTCGGATTTTGTTGCTTTTGTCATACATACCAAAATAAATAGAATAGTAGCTTGGTGCATCTTCTCGATGTTGTTTACTGCTCTGGAACTGTTATCCTCAACTGGATAGATAGACCTCACCCTGTGTAGTTTCCTAAATGCCAAATGGCCTAATGTAGGCTCATGGGCATGCGGATAAGTAAAAGGTTAGCCTAATATTTACAGTTAGATAATGTGATTTTGTTAACTGATACTAGTTTTTGAAAGCTTTATCGTTCTCCCAAAATCATGTAGACCTCTGAGGCAGAACAATTTTTTTTTTCTACCACAAGTTCCCTGACTACCTGCTGCTGTGCGATATTGTCTCACTGGAATACCAATTTCTTGCTTCATGCTACAAACAGACACCACCTGATACACAACTGTTTTTTTCACCCTTAGTCACTATGTGGAAATGATAATCTATAGAGTCACAAGACTCATATATTGTTATTATCAATTGTTTTTCAGTTTTCTTTTGTGTATTACCTATCAGTACATATATGACGTACTGTTTTCTTTTTGTGGTTACTATGAATCTATAGGTTTTCTCTTATTTTTTGGGGTTTGTTATAGTTTGTTTTTGTGTATAAATTGACAGTACATATCTGGTGTACTGATATAAAATTCTTTTGATTCTGTTTGTTCAGATATGTGCTCAAATTGTAAGCAGCGGATATATACTTGAATTTGTAAGCAGTGCAACAGATATGTACTCAGATTTGTTAGCAATGCGGCATATATGTACTCAAATTTGTTAGCAGATATGTGCTCGAATTTGTGAGCAGTGTGCCAGATATGTACTCAAATTTGTAAGCAGTGTAGACACACACGTTTGGTAGCAAGGGGTATTATGGTCATTTCTATGTTTTAATTAATTTTGGACCTCCGGATAAAAAGAAAAATCCGGTTGGCCCCTACTATAAATAACTATATGGGCCTAGGACCAAACAAGAAATTTTCCATAGCTAATATAGCTTATCTCTGCTGCCTGCGAGTTATGAACTAACCAGTGAAAAGGGTCCTCTAAAATTAAAAGCAAAGAGTTCATACCAAATATTTTTGCAGCATGGTTACTTGCCATACAGGACAGGCAGATCATATATACCATAACTTGCCAAATTCCAAAATTTTGTAAGGCAAGGTAATGGATGGTTTGATATGTACCCAATGCCTCAAAGGATGCAGAACTAGTTTACTAATGTTTCTGTCATGTACTCTAATCAAAGCAGGGTGAAAGTAAACTAGACGGGATATGCTACCATAAACTAATAAACACATTTATATATACCTAAAATTAGATTGAGAAAACCACCCACTTAGCAACTTTCTCTGACGTGACATATAGCAACTTGTATTTACAGCAAAACAGAGCTCAGTTCTCTAGAATATCTCTTGCTGCTCAGTCCACTCGCAATTATTCTTTATGGCAAACGAGAATAGTTGAAAGCAAAAGAAAATAAAATGACATTTAAGTAATCATAACTACTTCAGTGGGTGTCTTAGACAATTTACTTTCATCCTAAAGAAGACTAAGGCCACTAGCAAACACATCAGAGTCCAAGACAACGATACAAACGATTAGCAAATACTTTCCACTTATTTTCCTGAAGTGTTGAAATAAAATTCAGAAGAAGCTGTATAGTGCTAAAATATCAAAAGAATTTGAATAGTACCCTTAATCGAGGTGTATTCACGATCATCATCCCATCCTCTTTTGCCTGCAAATTTCAGTTTATACTGGTGGTATAACAATAGCAAAATATAATTCTAAAATCACTCATAGAATTGAGTTGCGAATAAAACATACACGGAAATAACATTTGTTTGCATAGGTACGCCTCACAAGAATGTGGAGGATTGTGCATTTCATTTTATTCTCTGTTTTCTTAGCTAAGTTTCTTTGAACTCATTGTTGATGAAACTGTTCCAAGCATTTTAGGGAACCCTAATCGGAACCTTAGCTAGAATCTGTTCTTTACTTTTCCACACATTTGTACCCAACTGGCTTGAATAATTTCTTCAACCTGCGGTTTACCATAACAACGGAGAAACCTACAGTGTTTGCTTAACAATAAAAACACACGAAACTTGTGCACAAACAAGTGAATTGACTCTATATCATATAAATCAACGCCAACGAGACAAAGAAAGCAAATAACATAGGAATCATATTGTTGTGTCATACTCACCTGATGTGATTCCAAATCCTTGAAATCCTTAATGTTTACTTATCCCTGAAAGGTAATTAAAGGAAAAAGAGACAAAGAAAGTATTTCAGCCAAGCCTAATGAACATACTATAAAAGACAGTCATGGCAATGTTAGGCTACACCATAAGCACTACTAGTCAACCGTAAATAACTATTACACAACCTTAATGCTAGCTAGTATCCTTCTCTTGAGTCAAGTGAAGCATTAAGTTGGGTGAAGCAGCTGCAACGAGTGTCAACTGCTACAAGACGGGCAGATTAGGATACTGTATTTCATTCCCTAGCTCACCTATATGGCAATGTATGCTGCAGTTTTTCAATACCATAATCTAACCAAGAAAACACACAACTCTATCAAGTAAATCTGTCTTTTTTTAAGCAATTTATCAAGCAACCTGCAGACAAACAAGTTGAATTACTCTATATGATATAAATCAACACCAATAAGAGTATGAAAGTATCATATAAACCGTATCACACCTGATGTGATACCAAAATCCTTAAATGGTACCAAATGTTTGTTAACCTGAAATAGAAATTAGGGAAAAATAAATAAAAAACTTACAAACGCAGAAAAATAGAAAAGGAATCACAATACTAAAATAAGGTGAGCGGAACAATTATAATTAGGATAAGCAACCTCCCTAAAATCAAATCTATAGAAACCTCTAAAATTAATCTAACATGAGATGATATAATTATAATTAGGATATAAGCAATCTATAAAAAACCCTAAAATCAAATCTATAAAAACCCTTAAATCAAATCTAATCTAACATGAAATTAGGATAACCAATCTATAGAAACCCCTAAAGTCAAATCTAATTTAACATTAGATGATGTAATTATATTCATAACTTTTCTCGGAGAATAGCAGAGAAAAAGTTTCAAGATATTAAAAGAATTTTTTAAAAGAAAGGGAACAATTTCACGATGATTTATTCTTTGTATGTTATTTTCACGGTCGATTTTGAAGACGTCAAAAGAAAATGGTTCAATACCTGGAAAGAAGAGAAGATGATACTTCGGTGATTTGTTTAGGTTTTAATAAACGCAAATATGGTTATTCGATAAATAAGGGAAAGTCATGAGAGGTGGGCTTTCATTATTTTGGCGGTGTTAAAGGGCCCATGCCCATGGGTGTGCGGTCCAAAACAGAAGTCCTTTGATTTTCCCTTTAGTCTTTTGATTTACCCTCTCCATGTATATACAAGATAATCTATCTATGTAATGATATAAGTCTTTATCAATGAAACCCTTCTCTTTTCTCTGCCTCTTCCTTTTTCCTTGTTATTCTACTGCAAAACGTTATCACCACGAGCTCTCGCCCCGCATCAATGATTTTTTTTTTTTGGATTTCTATCAAATCCGTGAAGGACTGTTTTGGATCTGTATTTTTTTTCAATTAAATACAGTATGTTGGAATCAATGGGATCGCCGGAATCGAATCAAATCAGATAAGTTGGATATATTTTTTTCTATATTATATATATTTTTTATTCGCTGTTTTTAATTGGGTATATTGGAAAAGTTGATTTGATGATGAATCCAGGGATTATTTTGGTCGTTGTCATACTGTGTTGGTACTAATCATCAGGAATTATTGTTTTTTGGTTGTAATGATAGTTCCATAATTTGGGATTTGGTTGGATTATTGTTTTGATTCATAGTTTCGTAATTTTGGGATCTGGTTGGATCTTGGTTTAGGTCGGTGGGAGAAAATCTGTTCGCATACCGGGGAGAAGAAAGGCTGTTCGCATAACCGGATACCAAAATCTTTAAATTATTTGATTTTGCTCTGAGTTTGGGATGTTTCTTTCTGTGGTTTAAAGTGTTCCTGACTAAACAATCATGAAAGAAATTGTGACAATCCAGGTTGGAGGTTATCCTAACTTCATTGGCTCCCACTTTTGGAACTTTCAGGTCTTCTGAGGAAATTAGATTCTTGATAAACGGGTTCCAAGTATACCCGATATTTGAGATGAAATCAGTCCCGGTTCCACCCATTCTGGTTCCAGTTATCCTTACCTGTCCCACCCGGTCCGAGTTAACCCGATCCGACCCAGTCAACTCCGATCCAACCCGGTCAGCCCTGTTCCGGTCCGACCCGACCCGTTAAGCCATGTTCCATAGCATGTCCTGTTATATTATGTTTTTGGGATGTGCGCGACCAAGGGCATTCTGGATTTGTGTATATACGGTGGGAACCAAATTTTAAGGTATGGAACTATAACACGAGTTTTTATATGCTAGGCTTATTTATTCACTAGGTGTTTTTTTTTTTTTTAGAATATGCCTAGTTTTGTTAATTTTTGTCTTAAAATAAGTTCAACAGCATATAAACGATCAATTTAAATTATTTTTATTGATCTCAATCATTAAGAATTTTGGTCTTAATGTTATTTGTTCTCTTGAATATGATATTGGCTATAGTCGAATGATGTCTTTTATTCAATTGGTTGTACCAACTCTATTTCAATGTATTCATTTGGGGTTTAAAAGGACTTAAGCACTATTATTGTGTACTTGATATTTTTCTCCCAAAATTTGAATGTTCCTTGAAATGTATCCACTTGCTCGACTATTAATATGTCAGTTGTTTCAAAACATACGTTCAAATAAAATCACATGTATTCCCATTTTTGTGGAAGAACTCACAAAAGATGATATGAGTCAGAAAATTTTCATTTCTCTACTTCATCCATAATACTAACGAATCGGTATATGTTGAAGTATGACAACAAGAGAATTAATTATTTTTAATAATATATTCAACCTAAAGTAAGTGGTTGACATGTGTAGTGAGATTCTCTTGGCCTATTGAGATAAAGAAATTTCTCAAATTAAGCTAAATGTAGCAAAATTGAAAATGAAAAGAACCCCAGAGTGATAAGGGTTAGACTTAATGACTCATATAAAGCATGTGAAAAGGGACATATATATCATGAGACGGAAATGTATTTTTTCCCAGTAGTAATGACACCAAAGTACCGGTATCAGCTGAATATGGGATGAAGCTAAGATGTAATTCTAGCTCCCATCATAAATGAAAGAGTTGGAAATGCGCCTGGTCATAGGTGTTGATATATACAATGTAATATGTGTATCATAGTAGCAACCAATTTTAACATCAATGGCAACAAGAACTTTGCCTGGCCAATTGACTATTTAATTGAACTAGATCATATGTCTGCCCTTACAGTGAGAATGGATTTGATTGCATCTATAAATTATTTCTAATGAATGTGGAAGGAAGCATATTCTTAGAAAATTAATGTGTCAATCTAGTGAATTGTAGATCACTGGAACTTGGAATCCTTATTAACCCCAACAATGAAATGATTGGGATTGATTCGTAAATACTTTGACATAACCATAAGGCACATTGGTTGTGACACGATGTTCCGTTTTGAAAGTACTAACACGAGCATCACTTCATTTGAATGTATAAGAAAATGAACTAATAGAATGTGAAGTTACGACATCTATCATAATCAGTGATTTCTAAAGTTACTAGATTTGCACCGCCTCTCCCCATTATGCTTTAGAGTAAGAAAGCACGTCACTCATCTTACAAAGTCTCTCTTTAGTGAAACATGATTGAGACCATCCTGTTTTACTTAGATGCAAATGTTAACTAACTCATTCTCCAAAGAAATAAAGTGTTGTTAGTGAACATATATCCATGCAGAATGCGGACCATTCAAGTGATTTATGGCTCTGGTGGATGATTCGACGCATTAAATCAGTTATTGTTCATAACAAACGATGCGTTTAATTTTTGTAGAATTTCTAGCACATATTACACAAAGCAAATTGCAAAGGCTCACCACCCTTCTTAATTCTAGAGAATTTACATCAAAAGGACTTGATGAATATTGCATGTTTAATAAGATCAATATAGAACATCTTATACCCAATGGTCTCGCAGAGGCTACCATCAAAAGTTACAGATGGTGTCTAAGGAATAGGTTATGCATAACCTTTTATTGCTTTAGGGATATGCAATATTACGCGCATCTTTACTTAATTCGTTTTAGAACCCAATATTAATCAACCTTTTCTGCGTACCAGTTGGTAACTGGATTTAAGCCTGACATTCGTGTTCTTACACATTTTTGGTTGCACTATATATGTGCTATTACGAGTCCACATCGTACAATGATGGGTCACGAAAATGATTAAGTAATTTTGTTGGATATTTACTCTCAATAATTATCCGCATTTTAAAACTTTTGGCAGGAGATCACTTACCGCTAGATTTGTGGGTTATCACTTTAATGAGACAGTCTTCCCGTCGTTAGGGGGAGATAAGAAAAAGTATTTTCTAAGAGAACGACAGGAATTGTCGTGGTGTGTTCCCACTGTGTATCATATTGATTCTTGTACTCCACAAATGTAATTGTGAAGTGATAAAGAATATTCGATTTTCAGAATGTACACTGATGTCGCTAAAGTGACAAGATCACACATACCATATGCAAATATTCCTGCAAGGTTAGAAATACTCGGTATAGGGTACACCATAGACTAAGGTGTTGCAACTACACTTGGTGGAAGTGTAGTTGAGGCCGTGGCTCCATAAAGGAAGATGGAGAGACCACTTGGTTCGATCAATCCTCACCTAGAAAGGAAGTAGGTGAGTAAGGCACAACTTATTTATATCATCAGAAATCATCTCATAAGATTGTCTCTGAATATGTCCATGAATCAAACTGGAGGACGCTCCCAAGTTTTAAATGATTCTAGAGAACAATGAAATCTGACGGATTATGAGAATGCACATGAGTTAATGGAAGGATCATGCGTGCACAGTGATGATATAATCCATAAATAGTTGCTCCAGAAGTAGAGCACAATGAGATCGAACCATGCTTTATTTTGATTAATTTCAAATAAATAGCATATTTGTCCTACACAATCCAGGTAGAACTTAGTTCTTTGGAAAATATACGGGTATTTGGTGTGGTAGTTCTAACCAACCAAGTGTAAAGCCTATTGGACATATATAATTAATTTGTCATAAAGCATAATGAGAAGAAAGTAGTCTTAAAGTACAAAGACTCGCCTTGTGGCGCGAGGTTTCTCACAAAGCCCTGGAATTGTTCTCTTGTAATGAACGTTATGGAGTTCCGCTACCTAGTTAGCTTGGTAATTTCAAAAGGACTTGAAATGCAGCATATGTATATGGTTGTTACGTATCTCTGAAAGAATCAAGAGATAGAAGATATTTATAAAAATAGTTGATAGACTTTTGTTGCCCAAATCAAATGACTCTAAACCACGGAGTGCGTTTACAGTTAGATAGAACGCTCACTTATAGATTCAAGCAATCAGACGGATGTGGTATACCAGTCTAAGTGGCTATTTGATTTGGAGGGGATACACAAGTAAGTTATTTTTCCTTACGTATTCATAAGAAAGTTCATGATTTGGAATTGTAGCTATTTATGTTGATGGTACATACATGATGTGTACTCTTGATGTGATAAGAGACCTTAAAAGCTATTTAAAATCCGAAGTTGAGATGAAAAATCTAGGGAAAGCTCGATCGAATACTGATCTTGTGGTATATTATTCCACCAGTTTGCATATGTCTAAAGTTGTCAGGCAATTTAACAAAGACATGCATCCTGATAGCACTCCCATGATCAGTCGAGGTTCAAATGTAAGTAAGTAACCATTTTGTCAAAAAGAAATATGACGAAGATGTGTTGGGAGATGAAATTCCCATATCTAAGTACAATATACGCATTTTTGTACTTAGTATAATAATGTACTCGATTAAATTTTACGTCTTCAGGGAACTTGTTAGCTAGATATAGCTCCGCGCCAATGCAACGTCATTGGAATGCTATAGTGAATGTAATCATGTACTTAAAAGTAACCATTGACATAAATTTGTTTTATCCCTACAAATACATTAAAAGGAATGCTAATAAAAGTGCAATCCAAAAGTTGTTGATTATGAAGGAACAATAATCTCTTCTCCAGCGAAAGTAATCAGAGGGAGATATGGTAGATTATTTTCTAGGTTATTACCGATATTCAGTTTTGAAAAGTACATGACTAAATGAACAGTCTGGAACAACTCTGGAAGTAATCAGGGGGAGATGCCGACATCAGGGGAGGATCCAAGGATATGATGTCGACATAATTTACTTCGAAATTGAAGTTGTGTTGTACTCTTTTTCCCTTCGATCGAGAATAGTTTTTCCCAAAGGGTTTTGTTACTCGACAAGGTTTTTAGCGAGACAATACTAAAAACATCAAGTATGTTGAACGTTGAAGACATAAAGATCGCGTTGATATTACTGAAAATATCTGATAGTCCGTTAAGCAACGTAACTTCCAGAATCAACAACATGGTCTTATAAACATTCAAGTCACAAAAGTAAAGTGTGATAAACTCCTTTTGACTGCATTAGACTAATGAAAATTGTCTAACATCAGGGGGAGCATCTAATGGTGTGTTGAACTATTTTCCTTCACCGAGGTTAGTTTTTCCCACAGGTTTTTTTTTACTCGGCAAGGTCTTTAATGAGACAACAACAAACACCGAGAATGTAATTTCCCAACTAAGGTTATTGTCTTTCCCATGAGGATTTTCTGCCTTAGGAGTTGTAAAGCAACTAGTCAGCTTCAACGGAGCAAAGTGATCATCTGCAACAAATCACCTTTACTTGCATCTTTCACGTTGTACTCTTTTCCCTTAGTCAAGGTTTTATCCCACTGGGTTTCCTTGTCAAGGTTTTAATGAGGCAACGTATACGAATCCAACTATGTTCTAAGTTTCTTTAGTATTGTACTCTTTTTCTTTAATTCAGGTTTTGTTCCTCTGGGTTTTCCTGATAAAGTTTTAACGAGGCAATTAACTTAGACTCGTCAATCTTTGAAGATCGTATTGCATGTGATGAACTACATGTAAAGTACGAGACAACATGTGAAGTACTACATATGAAGAGTTGTACCAATTTTTTATCCCTATGGGTTTTTTCCTTGTCAAAGTTTTAATGAGGCAATTGATATTGGCACAAGTCATCAAGGAGAGAACGACATATGAATAACTACATTCGAAACACTATATGTGAAGCAATGCGTACGAAGTTCTGTTGAAACGCACAAGGAGGAGTGTTAAAGGGCCCATGTCCATGGACGTGCGGTCCAAAACAGAAGTCCTTTGGTTTCCCCTTTACTCTTTTGGTTTACCCTCTCCATGTATATACAAGATAATCTATCTACGTAACGAGATGAGTCCTTATCAATGAAACCCTTCTCTTTTCTCTGCCTCTTCCTTTTTCCTTGTTATTCTACTGCAAAAGGCGGTGGTTTATTGGGCTAGAGGGGAGACATTATTTTTCTACATTATTTGTCACTTTTTGTTTAACATTTGAACCCATTTATCAGTGTAAATAATATGTAACACTATTTAGTGTAACATAATTAATTATAAATTAAATAAAATAAAATTACGATTTATTGTTACACTTTTTAAAGATGTCACACAAATTTGTGTAACAACTGTTATCACACTAATTAGTGTAACAGTTCAGTGCTACAAATTACCCAATTTGGTGTAGTGATCCCACTACCACTACTTCTTCCACCACCACACCATGAACGTCATCACTCCACCATTATCCCCAATGCTGATATACCACCTCCACACACCATCACAACCACCATTAATGTCTACTGATTTAATATAAGATAAATTTATATGTACTGTATTAATGAAAGTATATTTATTTGATTAATTAAACAAACATTTATTATGAAATACTAATAGGACATTTATTATTGAAAGTTAATTAAACTGATCATTTTGCGGCCGTAGATTTAGCTTTTCCAATTACGAATCCTGGACGCTCTTTATCTTGCCTAAGTTGTCCAAACTATGCTGTATAAGCTAGAAATCTATACAGATAGAAATGTAGAATCCAACGGCTGAAATTACTTGATAAAACACGATCCATTTTTAGACTGCCCATTTTTGAAACCACATATGGTGTGAGTAAGCTACACACTACGAAAATCAAAATACGCGGGCATGATTAATGTGTGACAAAATTGTATGGTCATAATTGTATGGCAAGTATAGATTTTCATTTGGTATTATAATTTATTCCTACTAATTGAAGATTAATTAGTCAGACTAGTTTGAAACCCGTGCTACGCAACATGACTGTTGGAGTTTTTTTTATATTGTTGGTTTATATCCACTTAGGCGGGGCTTCGTCCCGTCCCGGTCCCAATAAGAGTTCAAGTAGGCTAATATAAAATTACTATCCAACGAATTGAAATTAACAATTAAAACCATGTAATTGTAAATTTCTGATAATCAAAAGTGTAATATTGTTCTATTATAAAAATCTCACATGATTTAAAAACTAATTTCAAGCAATCAAATGAAGCAGTAATCAATTCTTCAAATCTAGCTTACAAAGCATAGTTTGGACAACTTAGGCAAGATAAAGAGCGGTCAGGATTCATTCTTGGGAAAGCTAAATTTATGGCTGTAAAATGATCAGTTTAATTAACTTTCAATAATGAATGTTATATTGTAGTATTTCATAATAAATGTTTGTTTAATTAATCAAATAAATATACTTTCATTAATTAATACAATACATAATAAAATTATCTTATATTATAGACATTAATGGTGGTTATGATGGTGGGCGGGGTTGGTGGATCGGCGGTGGGTATAATGGTGGTGGGTGTTGGTGAGAATGGTGGACTGATAACATTAATGGTGGTGGTGGTGGAAGAAGTAGTGGTAGTGGGATGAAAAAGGTGTCCTAAAGTAGATAAATTACTTAGTTACCTTTGGTTAATTTTTTTATTTGATATTAATTTTTAAATTTATATTTCTTTTATTTCTTTTTATTTTTTTAAAATTTAAAATAATACTTTCATTAATAAAGTACATAATAAATTTATATTATACTAAATCAGTGGACATTAATAGTGGTTGTGATGGTGGGAGGGGGTGGTGGATCATCGATGGGGATAATGGTGGTGGGTGTTGGACGTGAGAATGGTGGAGTGATGACGTTAATGGTGGTGGTGTTGGAAGAAGTAGTGGTAGTGGGATGAGAAATGTATCCTAAAGTATATAAATTACTTAGTTACCCTTGGTTATTTTTTTATTTCATATTAGTTTTTAAATTATTTTTTTTTTAAATTAAAATAAATATTATAGGCTAGATTTTTGTCGGGTGGGGACAAGAAAGAAATTGAACGGTTGAGGACTATAAAGAAACCAAGCTCATTATGAAAGTAAGATACCAAACCAAGATAAAGCACGGTTGTAATTGAAAAATTATCTTGCATAAAAAGATGTCTCAGAGGGATTTATTAGAAAACAAAAGAGCAAACGTTTACAATGAGTTGATTGGTAGCCGAGCGACAAGCTGGGCACCAATCCTTTTTGACATCTAAAAAATATTTACACTCAAACTGTAAATAATGTTTTGTTTTGCATACCATACGAAAATAGTAAATTTCATATACATATGTATTATTTTTATTATATACATATGTATTATTTTTATTATTTATACGAAAATAACTGTAAAATTATTCTTTTACGTATTAATCTACTAAATTTTGCATTTGGACAAGTTAGACAAGATAACAGCGGTTGAGATTTGTTTGGGAAAAAGATATATCAATGGTTGTAGTTGTTTATATCATTATTGTATCATTAACTTCACATAATATATATTTTACTAATCCCTCATTATAATTTTTTCATTAAATATATTTTGATTAAATAAATAATAAATTTGTTAATAATCATTACGGATGATCTGGGTGGTCTTTGTGAGTGGTGGTGCATGGAACCGGTGACGATAGTGCAGGTGGTGTAAAAGGTAGTGGTGATGGGGGTTCCGGGGATGGTAGTGCAGGTGCTCGGTGTGTTAGTGGCAATGTTTATTCTATGTCATTATGATATAATGAACATTATTATGGAAGTTGTGGTTGATTTTCTTAACGTGAAGATAAGATGGTTATTAATGCAAAAGAAACAATTGTACAAGTTGACCACAATTTTCTCCGAAAAACAACCCGAGAAAAACCCAGCGACGATAGGGATAGTAAAGGTTTTTAGTTGGTCACACTACATGTTTCACCCGATGATTTTTTCGAGACAAATATTTAGGTCAACCTAGCAATTCCCAGGAAAACACAACAAAACACAGAGAAAATTGTGATTTTATATAGAGCCGACAAAAAAAATGATAAAAGTTAAAATTGACATAACTTTTTTACTTACTATGGAGGCCGTGCCGTTGCGACACGGGTGAAATTCTAATAAACTATAAAATAAATCAATCTAACTAATCTCAAAAGTAAAATAGTTTAACTATCAAGAATATAAAGCACATCTTGACTAAGTTTGTCTGTGTAAGTGGTGGTCCAGATTTCATCTTGCAAGACATAAATCTACAGCTGTGGTGCTCCCATGAAACGCTTCTCTCACACATTTTTTTTTGTTTTATTTCATTGCAAAACAAAACGCCTTTCTCTCATGATTTATAGGGGATACCGGTCCTAATAGGAACTGATACCATTTCATATAAGACAAAAAAAATATTAAGTGATCTTTACCGTTGGATCGATGAAATGGTATTAGCCCCTAGTAGGACTGATATCCCCTTTATAAATCATGTTCTCTCTAATGGCTCTTCCCCTTCATCTTCTTCCATTTACGTCTACATGGGAGATCACATATGGATAAATCTACGGCAGTCATTTTTCTTATGGAACACAAAATTAAACCCGGATAACCTCACCATTAGCTTTGAGATCGAGAAAAGGAGGGAGGCAGAGAGTTTACACTTGCAGACAGTCCTTCGACTTCTTCTTTCGAATTCAAGAGATGATTTTGGATCTGTGTTGAATCATGCCATAGCTGTAAGTGGTCTTCTGTATCTTTCTTCCCTTTCAATATTTAAACAATATTTTCTTCTATTTTTGTGCATGTTGTAATTGATCATAAAACTTATCCATATTGTTTCCATTTCCAAAGCTAAGTTCCATCGAAAGAATTCTGCTAATTACCCATACAATTTTTGATTAGGATTATTTTTGCTCCACCTTTTCTTCTGAACAATCTGTTTTTGATTACTATGAATTGTTTATTTGATAATTAAGAAGATATACTCCCTTTACCTTTTTTTTATCGACAATGATACTCCCTTTTACTAGAAAAAAAAGGTAAAGTCAACCTAATTGTTGTAGCTGCATTTTGGGAACAAAAATTGAAAAGTGTTGTTAGGCCTATCTAGAAAGAAGAAATCCAATCGTTTTGATGGATTTGAGATTAAAAGATAAAATCGATCAAAGTTAAATGATACATTGATCAAGGATCTAGAAATCACGTGTGCTTCATCATTCGTATATCCTGTGCAACATCCATATATCCTGTGCAACATCCATCTTCCGATAATCACAAGTCTCTGTCCATGGGATCCGATTTCTGCAGCTCTTTTTTTTTCTTTTTTTTCTTTCAATTCTAGGGTTTATTTGAGCTTTCCATTCAATTTTTTATTTATTTATATTTATTCAATATTGCATAGGATTAGGTCGTCTTCTTTAGGTGTGATTCTAAAAAGTTCTATGATCATAATAATTTATAAAGTTTTGGTGATTTAATTAAGGTGATTTGTCAACAGGGAAAGACTACTTATTTCCTTCCAATGTTCGAGAAAAAGCTTGAAAATGAGTTTCTGCAGAGTAACGTTATGATCCAATCAGATGAGTGATAAGGTGAGTATTGTTATTTGCTCATTCATAAGAATTTTTAATGATAGTGGTGGAGGAATTTTACATATTTTGATGTCATTTGTTTTATCGATATCCTTGATCTTTTAAACATATTTGGGTAAACTCTCAACAGGTTGGTGAACATTTATTATTCAAAGCTACTGATTCGTTTAGAGCTCTCAACGTTGCAACAGCACACTTGAGAAGATGCTTACTGTTAGAAATTTAAATGTCATTTATATACTTAATGGCATAATCATGTAAATCTATGGTGCTTGATTGCAGGGACGTTTGATGTGTCAGTCGAGAAACCGTAGCTTAATTGCAACGAACTATCGAAAGCGTAACACAGTGATGCTAACGCAGATGTAAGACCTCTTACCTTAAAGTATTAACATAAATTCTGACTAGATGTGTTCAAATAATATCAACAACAATGAGTTTTACATAAGCAAAGAACTCAGCACAAAGGAGGCGCCACGAACAAGAAAGCTCGCATTACAACAACTAACTTATGGTGGAAGGAACTTACAGTAATTGAAAAAATAATTCTTATGTTCAAAAATAATATAAAACATGGAAATATATTGCATTATCTGCATTACAGTGCACCATAAAGGAGTTCATTTGGCGCAGACTGTACATCAGAGAAACACCAATCACTCCAATCTTGGTTGGTTGCTTTCTTACTAAATTCTTCCTTTCAATATTCGTGACTTGAGAAGGGAGGCACTAAGGTATACAACCTTGGAGCGTACTTTCTTTAGCATTGGTTTTGTTGTTTCTCTAAGTGCAAATAATTGGTGATGTCGGCAACTATGGTCACACAAAATGTAAATCCATGGTTAAGGAACCGTTGCCAAGGTATGTTATATAAGATTTAACTTTCTATGACTCAATAAGTTCTCTTTTCCCTGAAACAATTAAACCTAATTCTTAATGCAAAGGATTACACAGCCATTCGGGATGTTTAAGAAATGATTTCACTCAGGTGCATGTAATAACGCTCAAACTGTGGATGTTTAGGATTGGGATCTGATGCCTTTTTATCATCCAATACTACAATACTACAGGAACATGTGTCATACAGGTCATCTAAGTTATGAGCCAAATTGAGGTCAAATTGTCCACCCTTTTTAATCTTGAGAAGATATTTTTGGTAATGATATTTCCATGTAATTGCATATGTTTAGGCTTATTTTGACTCTTTCTTGGATATAATAATGGTACGCATTGATTAAGGTTGAAATGATTTCTCTTTCTTATAATTGTACTTATAGATGACTTCAATTTTACTTTATAGATGAGTGATTTTTACCCATAATAAGAAGTAGTAACATATATTGTTTTCAGTAAAACAGGTTTTTGGGGCAGCAACTTAATCAAAGGTAACAGGTCAACAAGTGAGAATGCAAATATAAGTAGATCTTTCTGAAGGTAAGAATGAGTTTGAACCAGTTGAAAACATCAAATGGGACTGTCTGTATTTATTTATTTTATATGATTTTATGAACAAGAAATTTTAGTGCTCAAATGGTAGTGTAGGAAAATGCATAGAGCCTATGTATACTGCGTTAGATTAGTTTTGTCGTAGTTTTATTAGCACGTCAAATTATTCGTTTGTCAGTTAAATTATGTTTTTAATTGAATGATGGACTTACATTTTAGTTTACATTATGCGTGTGACGTGGTGCGTTTTTGATTTCAATGAAGTCCATTATTCAATTGGGTACTTGGTTTCCCAAAATTCTTTGTTTAGTTAAACTTGGAAGGTTGATAACTTGACATCCATGTATACATGTGATAGGTTCTATTTACTTAAATTCCACGAGAAATTATGTTTTTTTCCTTTACCGGTTTCTGTCATACAATAACTTGAATAAGTTATTAAATAAAGGAACTGATCCATTGATTTCTGCTCAGTTCTTAGAAATCCCATCAGTAACACGCAGTATCCATAGCGGAGCATGTGAAAGTGTAATGAGGAAGTAATTGTGTATTCAGTGATACATCTTTTTAATTCTAAATGAATTTGATAGCCAGCATAGACGTAGGCACGGATTATTTAAACTGCATATTTTTTCTTAGGTTTGTTCAATGTCTTCCTGTTCCTAATTCATTGTACCTGGAACATAATTTTTTGATGTTGTCTTTATTCATTTGGATATTATTTTTACGTATGGGATTACATGGCGCACGAATCTTGAGGAATGCTTTCTTAAGTGGGTTTTAATGATCCATTACCAGATGATTCCTCTCTGCCTCACATTTGGTGTCCCAAGCCACAATCAACTTTAGACATTAGACAACAGGTTAGTATCATCGGCAGTGGTTATTAGGGTTTACAATTTTATAATTTCCTGGTAATGACACTGTTGCAACAATTTTTTTTGTATCCAAATGTTTCTTTCTTTCTTTTTTTCCTTTTTTTTTTCAAGTCAGGGGTTAGTGAATCCACTTTACTTCCAGCCCTTGCAGATAGGAAATATTGTATTACCCAGCCAGGAAATATGCAGCCTTCGCAACGGTTGCAGGGTCAGGGCCAGAGCTCACAAAGCCATAAGCAACAACACGTCCACTGCAGCGGCTGAGCCGCTGTGGTCTTATGAATATTTGATAGGTTAAAATGATTTGCATTCCAGCAGATAGGTTATGTTGACAATATGACTTGCGCGAAATCTTGAATTATGTCCTTTTCTCTGATGAACATAACAATGGTAGGCTGGATTGATTTTGATAATGTTTCAGTATGTAGGCTTTTAAGCTGATTGTTTTTGCAGACAACTAATAATGTAAAGAGTGATGTTCATGTTGCAGAGATCAAATTCTTTGTACAAGGAGGCTTCAGTATCAGTAAGGCATTTGTTGGTTAGAATGATATCTTTTTGGTGACTTCACAACTAATACTGCATAACCTTATACCCAGCTAGAAAAGTAATGGTTCCCTTTTTTCGGTCTTGGTTCGTGGATAATTGATTTAAATATTACAATTTCTACATTCTGTTGTTGCTCATAAAATATGGGGAATGTAGCTGAGGATGGACCGACAAAACTCATGGCCCATGTTTCCAGTTTACCTAGACTGAACAAATCATCAAGGAAAACTGAGAGTTTAACTATTGCATAGGATTGAATTTTGTACTGCAGTAGAAAACTACAATTTTTAACTCCATTATTAATGATGATCTTTAGAATGTACACTATTGGAGTATCATGTTTCATCACCAAACTCATATCTTCATGAATAATATCAAATACTTGATCTTTTACTTGGTTGGCGTTTAAAGGCTTTGCAACTTTTAATATTCACAAGTGATAATTGTTTTGCTTTCGTTCTTCTTCTTATCTTTCAGTGATTTCAAACCTTCTGTACCTCTTCCTTTGATCAATAAATTCTTCTTTATTGATCAAACCAATAAATAAATAACAGTACTCTCCAACAGACAAAACGAGGAAAAAAAAGAAATTCTAGGTAAAGTAAGTCGTAAACAACACTGTAACCAACAGACTAACAACGGCACGGGTTAACCCCTAGTAAATATTAAAGCGTAATTAGATTTTTTTAGTATTTTATCCGTGCTACATACCGGGTATGATGAGAATTGATCCCATTTGGTGAGGCGGATTTTCGCCGCGCAGCTGTTTAAGAAGAACGCGAAATTGGGGATAAAAAAACTAATTGGGGGATATAGATTACTTCCCCCAACCCATGGTGTGTGCTAAGGGGTGATTTTTGGGTATGAAAATACTAAAATACTCTTTGCTCAAAATAAAAATAAAAATCAAAAAACTTAAAATCAAAAAACAAAATCACATCCCCATTTATCCCACTCTCTTTCAAATTAGAGTTTCCCCATTCCCTTTCAAACTCTAAATTTTCCCCACTCCCTTTCAAATTCTGTTCTCTTTTAAATTTTCCCCATTTCCCCACTCCCTTGAAAACGATTTTTTTTTTATCATTCGGAAGCGATGAGGACCATGCCGATAGTGATGAATACCATGCCGGTATTGATGAAGACCATGGCGGAAGTGATGAAGACCATGCCGGAAGTGATGAAGACATGCTGGAAGTGATGAAGACCAATGCCGGCATAGATGAAGACCATACCGGTAGTGATGAAGACCATGTCGGCATACATGAAGGCATGCCGGTAGTGATGAAGACCATGTCGGAAATAAATTTTTTTTACATCGACGGAATTGATGAATATCATGCCGGAATTGATGAAGACCATTCCGGAAAATGGTGCCGGCATACTTGGTAACTAACATTCAATGCCGGAACTGAGTGCCAGCATGCTCGATAGAAGTCTATCAATGCCGGTAGTCAAGTGAAAATTTTTTGAAGTTTCCTGGATACTTTTCATCATGTGCCGGCGTAGAGATTTAAGCAACATATTATGCCGGCATAGATACCGGCATGGTCGAGAATTAACTGACTGTGCCGGAAGTGGACTGATTAAAACCAAAAAATTTAGTTTTTGAAGATCAAAACCAAAAAAATTTGTAACGGGACTTTGTCAAACATTTATGAAAATTTCCAACAAATGCCGGCATGGTTTTTTAGGTTGAATAAAATGCCGGCACCGAGCTATTTCAGCTGCAACAATGGTGGATTCAAAAAAAAAAAAAAAATTCAACCTCTTAGCAGCAATTCTCTCTTCACAATCGTCCTCCACTTTCACCATAAAAAGTTCCCTCTCAAAAAAAATTCCATCTTTCTACGCTCATCTCATTCACCCAAATACAAATACAAATACACACTAATCATTTAACAAATACTTAAGATTTTTACTAATTATTATTAACCACTAAACCTGATTAGTGAGGGGTAAATTAGGATTTAAAAAAATACTTAGATAAGGGGTGACCCTGATTTGATATTTGGATCCAGTTTTTGTCTTTTTCCTCTATCCCCCAATTAGTTTTTTTATCCCCCAATTTCGCGTTCTTTAAGAAGGGGTACCAATTAACAAATGCAGTACACCAATTATCATTTAGTAGATTAAATGTGCAACCAAATTCACCAATTACAAATTGTTTAAACTTTTGGACATTAAAAAATCCTCTTAAAGAAAATACAGTTGAAAAATTACACTAACCTTTGGAATCAGTAAACTTCATGGCATTGCCAATATCAGTACTCTAAAAATTATTCGTAAGGCTAGATTTGAAGTTTGTTACTCAAAGTAGCACTACACCTACCATTATTCTTGCTAGATTTTAGAATACATATTTCTTGGCTAATCAACTTTTGGAACTTAAAAGTAAAGAAACAAAGTCGTAATAATATTCTATCCTAAAATCCTAATAAGGACTTCTAGTTCGGCTAAATCATGTTTGTATTTCACCCTCTATACACTACACCATCTGCCTTACGTACCATATCACACAATTCTGTTAAGAATCAAACAACCAATTCAACTGCTCTTTCAGAGTCCAACTCGCCTCAATAAAACAAAAAAATTACACTCACTATATAGTAATATCAATAGTGGGTATAAGAGATACTAAGTAAATAATAATATAAAATATGTTGCAAAATAATGCAAACATATGAAGTGCTTCCCGTCGAAGATAATGTAATCAAAAAAATATACTGACATGTTTTTATTCAGAAATCATATATTAGATATCTTAAAAAAATGATATCAATATTAAATATATTGCAAACTCTAAATAGTGCAAAGAATATGAAGTGCTTCCCGTCGAAGATGATGTAATCAAGAAAATGCACCGATATATCTTTCTTCATAAATCATATACTTGTGTTAAGACAATAAGCGACCAAATCAATTGCTCTTCCAGGATCCAACTCTTTATAATGAAACGAAAAATCGCGCTCACTATATGGTTGTATCAATATATGATATCAGAGACACTATAAAAAAACATAATATTAATAAAAAAAAATAGATGGCCAATTATACATAGTAAAAATCATATCTTCAGAAATCATATATTTGAGATACTAAAAAAATGATATCCATGTTAAATGTATTGCAAACTATAAATGGTGCAAAGCATATGAAGTGCTTCCCGTCGAAGATGATGTAATCAAGAAAATGCACCGATATATCTTTCTTCATAAATCATATACTTGTGTTAAGAACCAATAAGCGACCAAATCAATTGCTCTTCCAGGCTCCAACTCTCTATAATTAAACGAAAAATCACACTCAATATATGGTTGTATAAATGTATTAGAGACACTATTAAGAGAAGAAATATTTGGATATCATTAATTAAAAGAATAGATTGCCAACTCTACACAGTGAAAAGCATATGAACTGCTTCCCGTCGAAGAATATAAAATCAATGAAAAGTACTAATATATCTTTCTTCAGAAATCATATGCTTGCATTAAAAATCAAGCAGCCAACTGAACTTGTCCTCCAAACTCCAACTCCTTATAATTAAATGAAAAATCACATGGCTACATAGTTGTATCAATATTTAATGTTGATATTAAATAGTTTTCTAACTCTAAGTCGTACGAAGCATATGAAGTGCTTCTTGTATAGGAGATGCACTGATATATCTTTCTTCAGAAATCATATACTTTCTTTCAAAATCAAGAGGCCAACTCAATTACTCTTCCATGATCCAATTTCTTGTCACTAAATAAAAAACTACACCCACTATATAGTCATATTGATATATGACATTAGAGACACTAAAAAACACACAAATTGACATAAAATATATAGTTGACTCTAAATAGTGCAAAACATATAAAGGTCTTCCCGTCAAAGAAGATGTAATCAAGAAAACGCATTGATATATCTTTCTTCATGTAATCAAGGAAATACAACCAGTACTACGCACGTACCACATCACACAATTCTGTTAAGAATCGAGCAACCAATTCAACTGCTCTTTCAAACTCCAACTCGCCTCAGTAAAACAAAAAAAGTTACACTCACTATATAGTTATATCAATAGTGGGCATAAGAGATATTAAATAAATAATAATATAAAATATGTTGCAAAATAGTGCAAAACATATGAAGTGCTTCCTGTCGAATATAATATAATCAAAAAAATATACTGACATGTTTTTATTCAGAAATCATATATTAGATATCTTAAAAAAATGATATCAATATTAAATATATTGCAAACTCTAAATAGTGCAAAGAATATGAAGTGCTTCCCGTCGAAGATGATGTAATCAAGAAAATGCACCGATATATCTTTCTTCATAAATCATATACTTGTGTTAAGAACCTATAAGCGACTAAATCAACTGCTCTTCCAGGATCCAACTCTTTATAAGGAAACGAAAAAATCACGCTCATTATATGGTTGTATTAATATATGATATCAGAGACACTATAAAAAACATAATATTAATAAAAAAAAAGATGGCCAATTATACATAGTGAAAAGCATATGAAGTGCTTCCCTTCGAATAACATGTAATCAATATATCTTTCTTCAGAAATCATATATTTGAGATACTAAAAAAATGATATCCATGTTAAATGTATTGCAAACTATAAATAGTGCAAAGCATATGAAGTGCTTCCCGTAGAAGATGATGTAATCAAGAAAATGCACTGATATATCTTTCATCGTAAATCATATAGTTGTGTTAAGAACCAATAAGCGACCAAATCAATTGCTCTTCCAGGCTCCAACTCTCTATAATTAAACGGAAAATCACACTCAATATATGGTTGTATCAATATATTAGAGACACTATTAAGAGAAAAAATATTTGGATAATATTAATAAAAAGAATAGTTTGCCAACTCTACATAGTGAAAAGCATATGAACTGCTTCCCGTCGAAGAATATAAAATCAATGAAAAGTACTAATATATCTTTCTTCAGAAATCATATACTTGCGTTAAGAATCAAGCAGGCAACTGAACTGGACCTCCAAACTCCAACTCCTTATAGTTAAATGAAAATTCACATGACTATATAGTTGTATCAATAACCAATGTTAATATTGAATAGTTTGTTAACTCTAAGTCGTACGAAGCATATGAAGTGCTTCTTGTCAAGGAAATGCACTGATATATCTTTCTTCAGAAATAATATACTTGCTTTCAAAATCAAGAGGCCAACTCAACTACTCTTCCAGGCTCCAATTTCTTGTCACTAAATAAAAAACTACACCCACTATATAGTCGTATTGATATATGACATTAGATACACTAAAAAACACACAAATTGACATAAAATATATAGTTAACTCTAAATAGTGCAATATATATAAAGTACTTCCCGTCAAAGAAGATGTAATCAAGGAAACACATTGATATATCTTTCTTCATGTAATCAAGGAAATACAACCAGTACTACGCACATATCAGATCACACAATTCCGTTAAGAATCAAGCAACCAATTCAACTGCTCTTTCAAACTCCAACTCGCCTCAGTAAAACAAAAAAAAATTACACTCACTATATAGTTATATCAATAGTGGGTATAAGAGACATTAAATAAATAATAATATAAAATATGTTGCAAAATAGTGCAAAACATATGAAGTGCTTCCCGTCGAAGATAATGTAATCAAAAAAATATATTGACATGTTTCTATTCAGAAATCATATATTAGATATCTTAAAAAAATGATATCAATATTAAATATATTGCAAACTCTAAATAGTGCAAAGAATATGAAGTGCTTCCCGTCGAAGATGATGTAATCAAGAAAATGCACCGATATATCTTTCTTCATAAATCATATACTTGTGTTAAGAACCTATAAGCGACTAAATCAACTGCTCTTCCAGGATCCAACTCTTTATAATGAAACGAAAAATCACGCTCATTATATGGTTGTATCAATATATGATATCAGAGACACTATAAAAAACATAATATTAATAAAAAAAAGATGGCCAATTATACATAGTGAAAAGCATATGAAGTGCTTCCCTTCGAAGAACATGTAATCAATATATCTTTCTTCAGAAATTATATATTTGAGATACTAAGAAAATGATATTCATGTTAAATGTATTGCAAACTATAAATAGTGCAAAGCATATGAAGTGCTTCCCGTAGAAGATGATGTAATCAAGAAAATGCACCGATATATATTTCATCATAAATCATATAGTTGTGTTAAGAACCAATAAGCGACCAATATTTGTTGTATCAATATATTAGAGACACTATTAAGAGAAGAAATATTTGGATAATATCAAAAAAAGGAATAGATTGCCAACTCTACATAGTGAAAAGCATATGAACTTCTTCCCGTCGAAGAATATAAAATCAATGAAAAGTACTAATATATATTTCTTCAGAAATCATATACTTGCGTTAAGAATCAAGCAGGCAACTGAACTGGTCCTCCAAACTCCAACTCCTTATAGTTAAATGAAAATTCACATGACTATATAGTTGTATCAATATCCAATGTTAATATTGAATAGTTTGCTAACTCTAAGTCGTACGAATCATATGAAGTGCTTCTTGTCAAGGAGACGCACTGATATATCTTTCTTCAGAAATCATATACTTGCTTTCAAAATCAAGAGGCCAACTCAACTACTCTTCCAGGCTCCAATTTCTTGTCACTAAATAAAAAACTACACCCACTATATAGTCGTATTGATATATGACATTAGATACACTAAGAAACACACAAATTGACATAAAATATATAGTTAACTCTAAATAGTGCAATACATATAAAGTACTTCCCGTCAAAGAAGATGTAATCAAGGAAACACATTGATATATCTTTCTTCATGTAATCAAGGAAATACAACCAGTACTACGCACATATCAGATCACACAATTCTGTTAAGAATCAAGCAACCTATTCAACTGCTCTTTCAAACTCCAACCCGCCGCAGTAAAACAAAAAAAATTACACTCACTATATAGTTATATCAATAGTGGGTATAAGAGATATTAAATAAATAATAATATAAAATATGTTACAAAATAGTGCAAAACATATGAAGTGCTTCCCGTCGAAGATAATGTAATCAAAAAATATACTGACATGTTTTTATTCAGAAATCATATATTAGATATCTTAAAAAATGATATCAATATTAAATATATTGCAAACTCTAAATAGTGCAAAGAATATGAAGTTCTTCCCGTTGAAGATGATGTAATCAAGAAAATGCACCGATATATCTTTCTTCATAAATCATATACTTGTGTTAAGAACCTATAAGCGACTAAATCAACTGCTCTTCCAGGATCCAACTCTTTATAATGAAACGAAAAATCACGCTCACTATATGGTTGTATCAATATATGATATCAGAGACACTATAAAAAACATAATAATAATAAAAAAAAGATGGCCAATTATATATAGTGAAAAGCATATGAAGTGTTTCCCTTCGAAGAACATGTAATCAATATATCTTTCTTCAGAAATCATATATTTGAGATACTAAAAAAATGATATCCATGTTAAATGTATTGCAAACTATAAATAGTGCAAAGCATATGAAGTGCTTCCAGTCGAAGATGATGTAATCAAGAAAATGCACTGATATATCTTTCATCATAAATCATATAATTGTGTTAAGAACCAATAAGCGACCAAATCAATTGCTCTTCCAGGCTCCAACTCTCTATAATTAAACGGAAAATCACACTCAATATATGGTTGTATCAATGTATTAGAGACACTATTAAGAGAATAAATATTTGGATAATATCAATAAAAAGAATAGATTGCCAACTCTACATAATGAAGAGCATATGAACTTCTTCCCGTCGAAGAATATAAATTCAATGAAAAGTACTAATATATCTTTCTTCAAAAATCATATACTTGCGTTAAGAATCAAGCAGGAAACTGAACTGGTCCTCCAAACTCCAACTCCTTATAATTAAATGAAAATTCACATGACTATATAGTTGTATCAATAACCAATGTTAATATTGAATAGTTTGCTAACTCTAAGTCGTACGAAGCATATGAAGTGCTTCTTGTCAAGGAAATGCACTGATATATCTTTCTTCAGAAATCATATACTTGCTTTCAAAATCAAGAGGCCAACTCAACTACTCTTCCAGGCTCCAATTTCTTGTCACTAAATAAAAAACTACACCCACTATATAGTCGTATTGATATATGACATTAGATACACTAAAAAACACACAAATTGACATAAAATATATAGTTAACTCTAAATAGTGCAATATATATAAAGTACTTCCCGTCAAAGAAGATGTAATCAAGGAAATACATTGATATATCTTTCTTCATGTAATCCAGGAAATACAACCAGTACTACGCACATATCAGATCACACAATTCCGTTAAGAATCAAGCAACCAATTCAACTGCTCTTTCAAACTCCAACTCGCCTCAGTAAAACAAAAAAAATTACACTCACTATATAGTTATATCAATAGTGGGTATAAGAGACATTAAATAAATAATAATATAAAATATGTTGCAAAATAGTGCAAAACATATGAAGTGCTTCCCGTCGAAGATAATGTAATCAAAAAAATATAGTGAAATGTTTTTATTCAGAAATCATATATTAGATATCTTAAAAAATGATATCAATATTAAATATATTGCAAACTCTAAATAGTGCAAAGAATATGAAGTGCTTCTCGTCGAAGATGATGTAATCAAGAAAATGCACCGATATATCTTTCTTCATAAATCATATACTTGTGTTAAGAACCTATAAGCGACTAAATCGAGTGCTCTTCCAGGATCTAACTCTTTATAATGAAACGAAAAATCACGCTCACTATATGGTTGTATCAATATATGATATCAGAGACACTATAAAAAAACATAATATTAATAAAAAAAATGGCCAATATACATAGTGAAAAGCATATGAGGTGCTTCCCTTCAAAGAACAAGTAACCAATATATATTCCTTCAGAAATCATATAGTTGAGATACTAAAAAAATGATATCCATGTTAAATGTATTGCAAACTACAAATAGTGCAAATCATATGAAGTGCTTCCCGTCGAAGATGATGTAATCAAGAAAATCCACCGATATATCTTTCATAATAAATCATATAATTGTGTTAAGAACCAATAAGAGACTAAATCAATCGCTCTTCCAGGCTCCAACTCTCTATAATTAAACGGAAAATCACACTCAATATATGCTTGTATCAATGTATTAGAGACACTATTAAGAGAAGAAATATTTCGATAATATCAATAAAAAGAATAGATTGCCAACTCTACATAGCGAAAAGCATATGAGCTGCTTCCCGTCGAAGATTATAAATTAAATGAAAAGTATTGATATATTTTTCTTCAGAAATCATATACTTGCGTTAAGAATCAAGCAGCCAACTGAACTGGTCCTCCAAACTCCAACTCCTTATAGTTAAATGAAAACTCACATGACTATATAGTCGTATCAATATCTAATGTTAATATTAAATAGTTTGCTAACTCTAAGTCGTACGAAGCATATGAAGTGCTTCTTGTCAAAGAGATGCACTGATATATCTTTCTTTATAAATCATGTACTTGCTTTCAAAATCAAGTGGCCAACTCAACTACTCTTCCAGGCTCCAATTTCTTGTCACTAAATAAAAAACTACACCCACTATATAGTCGTATTGATATATGACATTAGAGACACTAAAAAACACACAAATTGACATAAAATATATAGTTAACTCTAAATAGTGCAAAACATATAAAGTGCTTCCCGTCAAAGAAGATGTAATCAAGGAAACACATTGATATATCTTTCTTCATGTAATCAAGGAAATACAACCACTACTACGCAAGTACCATATCACACAATTCTGTTAAGAATCAAGCAACCAATTCAACTGCTCTTTCAAACTCCAACTCGCCTCAGTAAAACAAAAAAAATTACACTCACTATATAGTTATATCAATAGTGGGTATAAGAGATACTAAATAAAAAATAATATAAAATATGTTGCAAAATAGTGCAAAATATATGAAGTGCTTCCCGTCGAAGATAATTTAATCAAAAAAATATACCGACATGTTTTTATTCAGAAATCATATATTAGATATCTTAAAAAAATGATATCAATATTAAATATATTGCAAACTCTAAATAGTGCAAAGAATATGAAGTGCTTTCCATCGAAGATGATGTAATCAAGAAAATGCACCGATATATCTTTCTTCGTAAATCATATACTTGTGTTAAGAACCAATAGGCGACCAAATCAATTGCTCTTCCAGGATCCAACTCTTTATAATGAAATGAAAAATCACGCTCACTATATGGTTGTATCAATATATGATATCAGAGACACTATAAAAAAACATAATATTAATAAAAAGAAATATATGGCCAATTATACATAGTGAAAAGCATATGAAGTGCTTCCCTTCGAAGAATATGTAATCAATATATCTTTCTTCAGAAATCATATATTTGAGATACTAAAAAAATGATATCCATGTTAAATGTATTGCAAACTATAAATAGTGCAAAGCATATGAAGTGCTTCCCCTCAAAGATGATGTAATCAAGAAAATGCACCGATATATCTTTCTTCATAAATCATACACTTGTGTTAAGAACCAATAAGCGACCAAATCAATTTCTCTTCCAGGCTCACACTCTCTATAATTAAACGGAAAATCACACTCAATATATGGTTGTATCAATGTATTAGAGACACTGTTAAGAGAAGAAATATTTGGATAATATTAATAAAAAGAATAGATTGCCAACTCTACATAGTGAAAAGCATATGAACTGCTTCCCGTCGAAGAATATAAAATCAATGAAAAGTACTAATATATCTTTCTTCAGAAATCATATACTTACGCTAAGAATCAAGCAACCAACTAAACTGGTCCTCCAAACTCCAACTCCTTATAGTTAAATGAAAAATCACATGACTATATAATTGTATCAATATCTAATGTTAATATTAAATAGTTTGCTAAATTTAAGTCGTACGAAGCATATGAAGTGCTTCTTGTCAAGGAGATGCACTGATATATCTTTCTTCAGAAATCATATACTTGCTTTCAAAATCAAGAGGCCAACTCAACTACTCTTCCAGGCTCCAATTTCTTGTCACTAAATAAAAAACTACACCCACTATATAGTCGTATTGATATATGACATTAGAGACACTAAAAAACACATAAATTGACATAAAATATATAGTTAACTCTAAATAGTGCAAAACATATAAAGTGCTTCCCGTTAAAAAAGATGTAATCAAGGAAACGCATTGATATATCTTTCTTCATGTAATCAAGGAAATAGAACCAGTACTACGCACCAGGACCGATGGGAATTTTTGATTTGGTGTTCCCGGTACCGTCACCACGCATCTAAAAACTCCAATATATATCTTTCTTTATTAGTATAACTAGTTTGTCACCCGTGCTATGCACGGGTCGATGTCTCGCTATAAAATATTGAATCTATTATCTATATTTCAAAATAGTTTCATATAAAGAAAAATAATATCTTATCAAAATGCTAATAAAACATTGAATAAACTAATAAAAACCAATAAATATTTATGGACTTTAGATCTTTAATTATAAACTAAAACAAATAATAAAACTGCATCACAATTATTCAAAAAGTCAATGTAATTAAGAAATTTAGTTTGCATCATGATTGTGATAAATTAATCTAAATATTATTGGATATTTAATTTAGTAATGAGTAAATTGACTATAATTTAATTATAATAAATTTAGTACTGAATCGTAAATTTAGAACCCGCATTTGGGGCATAATCTTCATGAGTGATGAAAACCATACCGACTGTTTGTACTTTAGCAAATGAATTTTCAATTAAATCATTAATGTTTATTTTTTTTTAGTTGTTTTGTTTTATTTGGACTAAAATTTTTGTTTAGAAAAACCAACTACCATTTTGTTTCAAATGGAGCTCTTAATTTGTTTCGAATTGAGCTCTTAATATTTGAATGAAATGGACAGTGATAGTTTGATTAGCCTTTCTACTATATCAGCATCGAGAACATATGCACTTGTCAAGGATCAAGAGCATTCATCAACTTTGATGTCCAAGTCAAATGAGTCTAAAGTAAAATCAAGAGTTAAATAATAGTATATGCACAAGTTAAATGGAGGCAGCACATGTGAATGAATGGAATTAATCCATCAGATGCAAATGATTTAACTACCAAAATGGAAGTTGAAGTCGGCAACAAAGATGAAGACCATGCCGACAGTTTTTTATTTCCTTTTTATTTCCTTGTTAAAATCTTTAACAATTAGTATAGTCTTTAATTTGTGACCATGCCAACCTTTTACTATCGGCATGGGTACTGGATGAAGGCCATCACAAATCTTGACTTTGATTTTCTTTTTCATCTAAAAATAAATACAACCTAAAATCAATAACTATAATCTATATATTTATCTCACTAATCTAATAATTAATATAATCTAACAACCATAACAACTAATTAAATAAAGGCAATAAGGGGGTTCTTCGATTTTGAAGTATCTCTTTTGTTTAGTATCCCCCAATTTATAGAGGTATCTTCAAATGTAAGGTTCTAAATTTAATATAAGAATTTTATTAAACTGATATGTATATATATTTTTCTTCGTATATGTGGAACAGAATGAATATTTGTCTGTGCACGAAGCACATGGATCATTTTGAACTTGTTGGGTAGGTAAAATATAAATATTCGTCATGTCCTGCATTTCTATTGGCATGGATTACAAAAAAATAGAATTAATATATTACTGACTGTGAAAGTAGCCTTGCACCAATATCCATATTGTGGTAGTACTCTAAAAATGGATTAATTTTACACAATTTGATATTTGTAGTACTGTGCAGGATACCTGCATAAATAAAAAGTGGATTTCTACCTTCTCGGTAGAAAAATGTCAGTCACTCTTAAATGGTCGTTGTTGGTTTCTCTATAATTATACTTTTTTATTAACTCGACTAAGTTACATGGGATTAGCGTCACCACCACTATAACTATACTTTTTTATGTGAGACCTATTTGGACCCTTGAAAATGAGACCTAACTTACGTTATTTGGAACCCAAATGAAGATAGATAGTTAATGAGTATAGAAAAATGAATCAAATTAATGCATGCTTGGCTGTGATTCGTATACACATATATTTCAGTTACCGAATGAGTAAAGTAGGATTTCTTATCAAAAAAAAAGTAGGATTTCTTATACTTGTTTCGTCTATACTACAAAGTGCATCGACTAATTGATTCACTTGGTTGGTTGTGTAGTAGGAATTTTTAATCTAACAGTACGCTATCTATTTGTAATACCAGTGTACTAATTGTAAGATTTGGAACCTATGGTTCATTAATTTTTCCAGAAAATCCGAAAGTTGAAATTGGACGCCTATTATTTCTTGACTTCTTTTCTCAAGTACCAAACTTTTTTCATTTATGTTGTATTTGTGATCTCAAGGCCGCATATGAAATAAATTCATTCATGTTTATACGAATGGGTTCAAGTGTGCTATAAAAAACACCCATTGGTCACTTATTAGCATTAGTAAGCTTGCCCCCACATCCATCACTTCTCGTACAAAGGCAGCAAATAAATAAAAAATTCCAAACTAAAAGTTCAGGTAGAACACTCACATTCACAACCATCATTTCTCTATAGCTTGATCAACTTTAGTCTATTGGAAATCTAAATCTCCTTGAAAACTTGCCACTATTACGTCTAAATTGATCAGAGTTATGCGTAAAATTCCCAAAAACCGGGGCCTTTGACCATCTTTATTGACATTTACTCAAAAAATTTACGTTTTGAAACAATGGTTCAGCATGTAAACTATTTTTGACCTGGGAGGCTTTAATCCTAGCAAGCTAGTACTACTGTATATAATTTTCTCATTGATAATCCAGATTTGTAATAAACCGCAGCAGGAGTTTGAGGTTGGATAATGTTTAATGATTCTTGACGTACTTGAAGTGATGCTCTCGATGTTACCAAATTGTTGAACTGCGCTCATCCATAGCACTTTCTACCTCTGATTTCCTTGTAATAATTGTGACGTCAAGTGATCTTTTAGTATCTTGAAACTCGCTGAAAAACCTCTGAAGTTTAGAAGAATGGAAACAAAGTTTAGTTGAAGAGTTGTGGATGAAATATTTTACGTAGATGATTACCTTAGCGACAAAAAGAAAAGCCAATTACAGATGAGTACCTTAGTAACAGAGATGCAATTGCTAAATCAATCATTTTAGCAAGTCCGCATTTCTTATTCAAGCTATCAACCTGTTAAGTTAATAAAGTTAAGACACACATGAACCATCAAGATATATAATATAATAAAAATTATCAGGTAATTCTCTTTCTCGCCTCTCGGACTGATGCTCTTTGTTTCTCTTGTTGATGTTTAGTGGGTTGATTAGTTGAGAATTTTTCTCTATTCAAGCTATTTATTTTCTTGGATGGAGATGAGACTTGAACGACTCCAGCTGTAGCAACTCCTTGAGATCAAGCGCAACCACCAACACCAAAGGGAGATGATTTTCTTCGATGGAACCATTCTCGATCATCTTTTTCAAGTATATCAAGCCATATACATATACCGGAGTAAGGAGAAACGCAAAAAGAGCTAACCTCCTTTTCAGGATTCCTCTTCCAGGATGGGTTGGATTTATATGTTGGTTGGACATTGCCTGATTTGGATTTATATACTTATAGAAATATTCTTGAGACTTGAACTGGCCGCAATAATTTTTTCCAAGGCTACACTGAGCTAATGATGTTTAAATAAGTAGATCATACTGGTTAGATATTGGCTTACCGGAGGTACGGCGAAAGTTTACTTTGCACCTTTCATTTGTTCTTTAGGTTGTATGCCCATATTTATTCATGAGAAGTTCTATCTGCACCTGCCGGCTATCCTCAATCAGGGATGGCATCAGTTAATTTGTGTCAAGACGACACATTCTTAAAGAAGACAAATGAACACAGTAAGAAATAGAAAAAATAGGGAACACGACCCTTGGAACTCCATAGACCATATTTGCTAGCATCGAATTTACAACATTTTTTAGCATCATAACTATCAGTGCATGACAACACTTTCTTGGTTTAAATTATCTTTTAAGAAAAAAAAATGTATAAGAGGTTGTAAACTTACTTTTTGCATCACCAACTACAAAAACCCATTTGATTGTATGCTTTTTCCTACTTGTCCAAGGTACCGTTGAAACTTTATTACCACGTACTCATTAATTTTATCCAGCGGGATATAAATTCCATGAACTCTCCTGTGGATATATCTGAAAAGTGCATAATGCAATGTTGCTATAAGAGAGTATATCGTACTCTGACTAAAATCCTTCAACCAAAGTCTTTCACCGGATTTGGATACCCACCTATAAAGTCATTTGCTTGTAGATCATGCCATTTGCATTGATCTAGAACATGACAAAAACAGAGCAGCCATGAAAGAAAAAATTAGAGGCCATAGAAGACTCAAAGCTACAAAATTGTGTCAAGGATGTGTTTTTACTTTCAAAAACTAATACAGTAAGGGAGATGATTAAGAAAAATATTAATGGAAAAAAACAGTTAAAATCTAGCTCACTCAATTTTAGTACCTCCCTTAAGCGCCCAACACCCTAGCACCTATGCACAGATGCAAAAAGTGAGCACATACGTACTCTCTTACGCCTGGACTTCCACAACTGATACATTCCACTATATATATTTTTGATGAAAAGTTACTAAACAAATGTCAAAAACTATAACCGACAATATTTACAGTAAAATTTTCTGAAATCTACACATTTAATGGGGATCACAAAATGGAGAAAATAAATAGAGGTGTCATACCAAAATTGAATCGCACAACACTGTTAAAAAGAGTAAGATCTCAAGATATGTTCTCAGATCATAAACTCCAATTAATGGTGTTGGAGATGTTAAGGTCTTACATATAAAGATTTTTCCACTCACGGGTTGAAGCCTTGAAGGAAACGGAAGTGCACCCACCTGGCAGCGGAGAACCAAATGCTCTAGGCAGAAACAAACCATCACCAAATGCTGGAAAATAACGAATAGAGCAACCAAAAGATTGCGCTGATGTTAGAAGTAATTTGAACTCGTGTTCATTGTTCGATTAAATCAAAGGAAAACATCCTGAAACCTTGAAACAAAAACACAAACACTATTTAGACATTTAAAGTATATGGTACAATTTAAGCCAAACACAAACCCTAGAACCCAACACAAACCCTAGAAAAAAAAACAAACAATAAAGATGATTTTTATTGTTACTTTACATTTTAGTATTGGCGCTCATATCATCAGCAAGGCAGCAACTGCAAAATAAAATACAAATCAAAGAAGAACAATGAAGAATCTTAGGAATGCCCAAAAAAATGATTTAAGTCAAACAAAAACCCTAGAAAAAAAAAAAGAAAGATAATTTTTATTCTTATGTTACATTAGTATTGCGCTCCTGTCACCAGGAAGGCAACAACTGCAAAATAAAATACAAACCAAAGAAGAACAAATTAAGAAGAATCTTAGGAATGTCCAAGAAAAAATATTAAGTATCTTTTTACACCGCTTTGGAATAGAATTAAATTTCCACATATATTTTCTTGCAATATTTTTGTCCAAAAATATCGAGCATAACTCGCACTATAGGAATAAAAATAGAAATTATTCTTATTTTATTTTTGTTGGGATAAATAAAATTAAGCAAAAAATATTAAAACTCATTTATAGTTAGAGATTACACTTATTTTACTTTTGCACAGAATACACAATATTATGAAAAAAAAATTCACACTTTTATTGGATGCTTTACAATGAAATACCAACTCTAAGAATCCTGTTTTTTTTTCGTGGGAATAATATCGTTTAATATCTTAGAATTAATGTAATTTTTTCGATTTGAGATTTTCAACATATTCGGCATCTTTTATGTCTAAGGAAAAAATATTCGGTATCTTTTTTATGTCTAAACAGAAAATCATCAAACAAAAAAACAGGTTTTAGGATTTTATACCTTGCATGAGTTTATTATTATAACCACGAAGCTTTCAAATGACAGATATCACATGTAATCTGGATGCCGTAACTATTCATCACAAATATACATACAAAAAAAATGGCAACAAATAGGATGTCACAATTTTATACCTTGCATGTGATTATTAATATGGCCACAAATCTTCAAAATAACGGAGACCAATATCCGTGAAATCTGACTATCGCAGCTGTTGATCATAAACTATTGTTCGCAAACATATGCAAAACAAAAAATATACACATACTTACAAATCCAAAACGAGTATAAACAAAAAAAATACAATTACAAAACAAAAATACCACGGAACAAAATTTATCACCTTATCAATACACGCATCATCGCATGCGTTCTGTGGATTATCAATACACGGCATCATCACATGAGTTCCGTGGATCATAAAATCACCATTAGCAGATATATTGCTAAAAGAACCGATAAATGGAAAGAAAAAAAAAAGGCAAAAGTCTAGCAAAAAAAATAAATAAAACAACAGGAATGATGAGATTTTACCTTTGCTCGATTGCTTTATATAGAGATCATTCAAGTCCAGAATTTCCAGAGAAAAGAATCTCGGTTTAGGGAAAACTACCTTGTTTAGGAAACAACACCATAAAAGTTATGAAACTTTTGTAAATTTTGATACTTACATTTTATTCTCGTATTACCGTAATTATTGGTTGCTCATGAAATCTTAAGGGTTTTTCACAAAAATAGGCCCGTTTTTTTGGTGCTTTTCATTTCTAGGCCACTTTTTTTATTTATTGCTAAAGTAGGGAAGTTTTGACCAAAAGTGATGGATGGAAAGTTAGCACCGTTAGGTGCACTTAAAATGACAAGATAGTCCTTTGAATAGGTTATTTCGACCCAACCAGCTACTATGACTCTTTATACGTCATCACCCAGTGCGTACGTGGAAAGGCCCACGTGACACTGCTTACGTGGCACTCTTATATTCTTCTCCATAATGATAGATGGGTTTTCCATTCACTGAGAAATGACTCTGGCGATCACTCATCATAACGCCAACTCCAGTAGCAGACCGGACTTTGCCACAGAGATTTGTCTTTCCTGATTTACAGAACTTGCATTCCTTGCATTCTGCTTGGTAACAAGGGATAACATGGTCCCCAGGTTGAACTTCAGTAACTCCTTCACCAACACTCTCACCAACCCTGTCCATGTAAATTTTAACACACACAAGTTCCAGTAAGTAATTTTAGTCACATTATAGGATTGTATATATCATATATAAGACACGTACCCAGCGGCCTCATGACCAAGAATGCAAGAGAAGAGTCCCTCAGGATCCTGCGTGCAAACTGATAAGAAAGAAAAAATAAAACTCAAACTGTATAACCACACGCCACCAAGACATAAGTCGTAACTCGTAAATGCGGCAAGAACATAATCATGAGAGCAAATGAATTATCTTGCCTGAACCCATTACTCCATTGTTATATCTTTTGCATACTACCACCAGTTTCCCCACCATCAAATCCATGTCCAAACAACTGATTCAACTTCATTTATCCTCCATACTGCTGCTCACCATCTCCACAGCATATCATTAAATATCGAACCAACAACATACACACAACTTTAAAACATGGTTCACAACAATAACAACAATAACACATACCCAAGCTTCACAACAATAACAGCTTTAGCTAGCACTCAAGCATTTCCTCAAACATGGTTCACGGCCATTGAGCCCATGTTGATAAAAACAGCCACCATCTTCTGGATTTTGATTCATTCATCACTCTAACAATGCACATTAATCTCATCATTTACTTCTCAAGACTCCCTGCAGCGTCACTACCACCAACCAACATAGTAAATTCATCAACACCTGAATATCGATCACCAATTCCATTTCTGCACATAGAACACCAAAAAATCATTCATGTCCTTTACCTGCAACTTGAATTTGATCAACACCCATTCCCTGAATTCCTTTGTTCTTCCACAATTTCAGAACTCCATTGAAATCCCCAATTTTAATTTGTCTTCTGCAATAGTCTAAATTAGCAACGCCAAATCAGTATACAACCCTAGATTTAACAACCTCAAGTCTTCCTCGAATCACCACTGATTAATTCATCTCCTTCATCTAAGATTCCACATCAACAACTCAATCTTATAAACCCTAATTTTTAATTCAGTTAACTGAAAAACTAAAATTAAACTCTATGCAATCATCTCCAGCACAATTAAGATCAAAAACCACCTATAATCTATCAAAACATAACACATTAACAGAACAATTTCAATAAATTCGAAACCCTAAAGTAAATCTCCGATTTACCTTTTCCGTGAACTCTGAATACGATAGTCGTATCATCACCACCTCTATCAGATAACCCTTGACCATTCCCTACCTCGTTCGATCTCAAAAGTCTCGATTTCAATTTCTAAAATCACCAACATCCGAAGAACATGGAAGAAAGAAAGAGAAAAAAGAAGAAGAAAAGAAAAGAGAAATGATTTTCCTCGATTCCGGTTTTAGAAGAACCAGAGAGAAGAGAAGGTTAATTCTGTAATCTCCGCACACCCACGATATATCGCTAAGTGATATTTTGACGAGAATTTGTCCAGTCAACGCGATAAATTGACCGAGATGGTTAAAGTGGATGGAATCCGTTTAACTTGCCTAGTTTTGCAAGAAATAAAAAAAGTGGCCTAAAAATGAAAGTGAGGGTCCAGACCAGGCCTACTTCTGCATATATCCCAAATCTTAATTAGTAACCATGAAATAGAGATTATAGAAATCGTGAATTAATTATTAGCCATGAAATAATATTTTTTTAAATAAGAAAAATAATATGTAAAGATTTTGTTTACATTTTCTCTGTTTTTTAATTAATTATTAATTATTAACCATGAAATAATATTTTTTTAACAAGGAAAATAATATGTAAGGATTTTGTTTACATTTTCAATGTTTTTTTAATTATAGAAAAAAATAAATTAAGAAAAATAATTTTTGGAAATCATAGTTTCTTGAGTGCTTGTTTGTTTTATATTAACTCCATTTTTTGTTTGTATTAGCTTTATTCAAATCATAATTTTTGTTCCCAATCATTCATACACATTACTAACAAAAATCCAACTGATGTGCAGGACCACCAACAAAGATTTGGGGAAAAGAGATTCATGACCGGGCTAATCAAGTTTTGCAGAATAGAGATTTATGACCGGGCTAATCAGGCTTTTTTTGAAATTATATTTTTTCGTTTTTTTTGAAATTTTATTTTTTCTCGATTTAATTAATGGATTGGGGATGTAATTAGGAAAATAACATTTTTTGTGTATGTAAACGGACATTGGACACTTGATGATCATTCGATTTATTTTTCATCACGTGATGATCATTCGATTTATTTTTTCATCACGTGATGATCATTCGATTTATTTTTTTGATTATCATGAAGGAATTGTGATTTGATATATTATTGGCATTATTATTGGCATGTTAGGAGATTTTCAAGATTTTGTTATGCGAGGCAAGAAGAAGATTTTTCAAGATTAAGTTATCTTATTTTTAGAAAAATAATATTTCTTCAGTTAAAATTCAATATTTTATTACTAAAAAGAAGTAAATGGTGGGGCCAGAATCAACCAGAAGCTAGAATTCATAATCAACGTGGAGTTCCGGTGAATGAGAACGCTTTACAAAACTCTGTTATTATATAGAGAATTACTTTTTCTGGGTAGCAAAATTTGACACACTTTGGTAATTCAATATAAGGATTTTTTTCACCAGTTTCATTATATTTTTGTTGGCTAAAATATATTATTTTTTTCAATTATGGAATTTTATCTGCTCAAATTAATATTTTTTAATTATATACAATGAACTTGGACTATCTAAGTGACGAACTCAAAAATTCAACGGTCCGAGATTTTAAAAAAACTTTATGAACGTGGTGTTAGAATAGGAAATAAAATCTCAACCAATAAGGACTAAGAGTTTCATTAACCTCGCAAAAGGAGGGTAAGCGCTTCCTTTGAACTTGGAACCAGAGATATAGCCCATTTTATAAAAAATTAACGGACACTAAATCTAAACAGTTTTTAGACCAATCATAAGCCATGGTTTCGTGGACCGCAAATAGGAATAAAGATAAGCGCAACTTTAAACGTGGTCCTCAGCTATAAATACCCCTTATAAAAATAATTTGGTATCCCACAGGTTGTGTAGTAAGCCATCTTCTTTTAAAAAGAAAAAATGACTGCAAATATTATCTATTAACATGATTAGTTGTGATTAAAAATTGAAGCATATGTTCTGCTACCGGTTAAGAAAATGTAAGGGAAAAAGAAAAGTGTTCCTTTATTAATGAACTCAATTGTTCAGGAATTAGAGAAGACTGAAACTGGATCTGTTTATCTTAAAACATTGAAAACAAAATTTCTGTGCAAATATATTACATATTAGTCGAACAGATAGATCTCACTAAAACGTTTGCACCCAAACGAAGATACAGGTTACTGACGAGAAACAATTAAATAAAGATGTAGTGAACGATTATAAAGTAGGTCAGAATGAGGGTTCGTGTATAGAACTTCCCAAATCTATAATAATATTTGCAACGGGGAAATGTTTTGAACCATTCTTTAAAGAAATAAAATATATAATTTCGTCTAAATGCTTTAAAGTATTGGCTGGAAAATCCCCTTATTTACACTCGACTTACCCGTAATCTTTTCTCCATCTATAATCGCCATGCGAGGTTTTCCAATTAAATATCAACTGGGATTGGTGGAGGTATTAGCAACTCCCTCCGGCTCATTAGACCCGTCTCTGAACAAACCAAATATAACAACAATAATTAGATATCTTTAAACCACAGAAAGTCATCTAGTTAAAAATCCTCTACTCTAAGCCAGTACCAATAAGGTCCCGTGTAGAATGAACGTGATTTCAAAAAAGTTGTTCTTAGTTTCTATGCAACACCGGGAACAAACAACATAAAAAATTCAAAACTTGAGTTGACATATTTAGGTTACAACTTCTTTTAGTACATTTGTTAGTGAGCTAAAACATACCTTATCCAAATTATGCCCTAGCAACTCGGTAAATGCAAGTTCATTCATCCCATATATCAATGGAAATACCCAATATCCCCATATCCACCATTTTTTTACATAAAGTATTTAGAAGTCTGAAAAAAGGAAAAACATCCTTATATAGGAAACAAAGAGTGCATAAAAGCCGATAACTACCATTTATCTGATTGCATACTCCTGATGGATGCTAAAGTAACACACTTTATGAATTTATTTATTTTAGGATTATGGATTTACTTTAAAAAATATTGATATATAAAACATTTGGAATAAACTTGGACTAATACGTGATGTTAAATTCAAAGGTCATACCAGAAATTACTATTACCATACAGTAATCATACAGTAATTTCATCGATATAAATATTGATAAAAAAAAATCATCACAACAATATGTCCTCATTATTCCAAATCATTAATGAAGAGTTCAAAGCGATTAATAGAGTACGTAAAATCCTACCAATTGCTGACTTGAATGAAAAATCCAACCAAGAAAATGAAAATGAAAATTCCCCGAGTAGTCTTCATAGGAGAGGAGCAATGCCAATCAACTAAAGTTTTCATCCGCAAAACGATGATATTGAATCGTAAGCATCCATTAACAAAAGACAAAAATAGGTAATCATACAATAATTTCATCGATATAAATGATAAAAAAAATCATCACAACAATTTGTCCTCATTATTCCAAATCATTATTGAAGAGTTAAAAGCGACTAATAGAGTAAAATCCTACCAATTGTTGGCTTGAATGAAAAATCCAACCAAGAAAATGAAAATTACCCGAGCAGTATTCATATGAGAGGAGCAATGCCAATCAACTAAAGTTTTCATTATATCTGCAAAAGGATGATATTAAATCGTAAGCATCCACTAACAAAAGACAAAAATAGCAGCAACATCCAAAAACATTAAAAAAGAATGAGGCTTGAATTTGCACTCAAGCGTTTTTATATAGGGAGAGAGAATTTTTTATTTATTGGAATTAATGTCTTATATTTACCAAGAAAAATCAAAAAGATTTTTTCTTCTACATTTTGTTTTATCTTTGCCTCTGGATTAGAATATTGTTATTTTTGGTTAGGTATATTGGCGATTTAATATTCCGTGATTTTTTTTTCTTGATCAATTTTAGGAAAATGTATTTAGAATATTTCTATTTTTAGGTAGTTATATTAGAGTTATTATGTTCATGGATTTTTTTTCTTTGCTGATAATATAGAATGAGTGATGTAGAAAAATAATCTAATGAGTAATTTTAGAAAAATATATTTGTAATATTGTTAATTTTTTACCCTATATTTATTGGATATGTTACCTTGTGATCGATTTTTCAAGATGATGCTAATAATTATTCCTAGATTTTTTACCTTAAAAACAATATAAAAAAATATAAATATGAGTTTTTTACCCCATAAACATTTTTATTTGATTTTCTGGATTTTATCATAAATATTTGAAATTAACATAGTAATTTTTTTATTTTTTGGATACTTATCATAAGTACTCGAAACTAAGATAGTAATTTTTTTAGAAAAATTTGACGGATATGATTTTAAATAATCATGTAAACTCAGTGTAATTATACGTAATAATTTTAAGCCGTCCAATCAAAGATCTAAATATTAATTTAAAATATCAATTAACATCGTAATTTTGAGATGTTGTCAGTTTTTAATGCATAAATATGCCTGGATTTTCTAGATGTTTATTATTAATATTAAAAAATTAATATAGTCATTTCTAAATTTTTTTGCCTTATAAAAGATTCAGAAATATAAATCTTATTATTTTATTCCATAAATATGTTGATTTGTTTTTTTTTTAATTTCAGTCATAAATGTAAGAAATTAATATAATAGTTTTTTTTTTTCTGGATTTTTTATAATAAATACATGAAACTATAAAAGATTCAAAAAATATAAATATTATTATTTTATTCCAAAAACTCAAATTAAAAAATTAAACAAAGCAAATTACATACTTTTGGTTCCATAAATATGTTGAATTGATTTTTTTTAATCACAAATTTCCGAAATTAATATAGTAGCTTTTTTTGGCATTTTTAGATTTTTTTCCTTATAAAAGATTCAAAAAATATAAATTTTATTATTTTATTCGATGAATATGTTGAATTGATTTTTTTTATTTAAGTCATAAATGTACGAAATTAATATAATAGTTGTTTTCGTTTTCTGGATTTTTTATAATAAATACATGAAATTATAAAAGATTCAAAAAATATAAATCTTATTATATTGTATCATAAATATGTTGAATTGATTTTTCTTTATTTTAATCAAAATATCTGAAATTAATATAGTAGTTTTTTTTATTTTCAGGATTTTCACAATAAATACATGAAATTAATATATCAATTTTCTAAATAATAAGGGTTGTCCGACTTGTGTGTCCCAACCACCCACTCAATCTACACCGCACATTGTTAGATCAATGCACCATATCTCACGAAATTTCATCCGACGAATACGAATGGTTTTTGTTACACCGTGCTAGTTTAAAACCCGTGCTACGCACCGGGACTGCTGGAATTTCTTACACTGTTAGTTTATATCCACTGAGGCGGGGCTTCGCCCCGCACCCGTCTCAATAAAGTTTTAATAAGCTTATACAATTACTATCCAACAGATTGACGATTAACGGTTAAAACTTTATAATAATCAAATATGTAATATTATTATAATTTAAAGATCTAACATGGTTTTGAAAACTAATTTCATGTAATATAATAGAATAGAATAATAATCAATTCTACAGATAAACTAAAATAAGTAGACCTAAGTAATTTTAAAAGTAAAATATTTTAAGCTAGAAAGACATAATTAGTGCAATTAAGGAAGACACCAGCTCCTTATAGTTAAACGAAAAATCACACTCAATATATAGTTGTATCAAGTGTATCGTATTGAAGTCAGTAAAAGAACACACGATATAACATAAAATAGTTTTCCAATTCTAAATAGTACAAAACAGATGAAATGCTTACCGTTATAGAAGTTGTAATCAAGGAAATGAACTAACTCCCACTAAGACTCTGTTTGATTGGTACTTTAACCGCAAAGATTGTCTAATAATTAATGATTGGAGTACTTTATTGGCAAAGAGAATCTAAATTGTATTGGTTACTTAAATAATGTGGTTGTTGGATTTTTAGCGATGCATATGGCTAATTCCATTATGTATGCATGAACATTATTTTGGCTTGAAACAAAACAGAAAACCCTATTGGAATTGAACGATTAAAGAGCCCTTTTTTTTACATCAACCGTAGGTCAAGTTAATGAAGTGTCGTCACGTACGACATGGTCTAAAAAACAAAGCAATTTCCTGCATATAGCCAGTTTGAGAAAGAAAATGAATAATAAGTATATATGTTAAAAAAAAACTATAATTCAATAATCTAGCAGAACCACATCCAAAATATCATAAAAATTTATCAAGAAAATCCAAGAAAGAGTAGAATGCTCTTGGGAAAATAACTTAACAATGTTACTTGGGATTTACATCCGCCCTTGTTATTCCTATTTGGTTCTACATAGAAATGAAAATGATGGACGAGGCCATTATTAACCTGGGTTATAATGATATATTCACTACTACATCATCGAAAATACTTGTACATGTTTAGAGAATATATCTAAGATGACACAGAGAAGTATTCATTTTACAAATATCCACACATAAAACAGACCCTTATTTGTCGAAACCACTTTGGCCCAATACCATATTACTGCAACATGAATATTCTACAATCATGGTTTTTTTGTTCCATGGTTCATTGTCAAGTTTGGTGTTCAAAGAAGTTTGCATGATGAGGTAGTCCTGAAACACACTTCATGAGGGATTCAACGACAACCCTCACTGTTGGCAGCCTTTAGAAAATTAGCACTGTAAATAATAACGTCGCGATCAATTGGTGGACCCTAACTGGAGATCATATATCTTGCCGGTGGTTACCACATATGATGCTGGTGTTTCGAAAAATCTTCGATGTTAATGAACAAAAATATTGAAGTACCGAAAGATGCTTCAACCTCCAACCACAAAAGGTATTTGCATAAAACAAAGTTGTTATTGTCTGTCAGATTCCGATTGGCGTATATGGTGATGATCGGAGGAAAGGTAACCATTATATAATGAAATGACCGCCCATGGTGGGGTGGTATTTAAAAGTACATACAAACTAAGCCAAAAAAATTAAATGCACATTAGGATTGATTAAGGATTCCCTATTTGATTAATATTACATGAAACAAAAAGAAGAAAAAAAAAGTATATCGAAGAACTCCGCGAACACTATAATTTATAATAATAGTGAGCAATCTAGGGGATGGTTGATAAAGATACATTAATATGTTTAGTATGGGTTCATGAAAATGGTTGATAAAGGTCATTGCTATGTATATCTTAGTTTTTGGTTTTCATGACAAAAATCCATTTAGTATAGAGCTTCAAAATTGCAAACGACATGGATCATGTAATTAATGATCAAGTAAGTGTTAGTTAATAGTATTAATCCATATATATTAAATGACAAACTCAAGTTGTAAGCGTACTTATACACCTTTCACTTGCTTAGCGCGCGGAAACAAAATCTTGTCATAAGACCTAAACTGCTGCATAGCAAAACAAAATAAGATTAAATATGAAGGCCATCAGATTACATAAATTAGAATTAGAAAATTTTGTTTGATGAATTAATTATCATGCAGTAATTGAATAACTAGCAAGATCATATATGGACCTCATTTTGAATTTTTAATACACCAATAATGTGGATGGTTAAACTTATTTTAGAAGGTGGAAATTCTTTTGTCTAGAAGACCAACAAATTAATGAAAGTGCAAGGAGTGAACTCTCTTGTTATCTACAGATGTTCATCAGTTTTAATATACTCTACTGGACTTCTCAGGGAAACGGGTTTGTTTACACAATAAAAGCCACTAAAGTCAATAACAAAATCCAAAATGAAGCAAAAACTGTAAACGAATAATATAAATAAAATGACAATACCTATAAAAATGATGCAGATAAAACCTTAACAATCCACATGAGGTATAACACTTCCCTTTCAACTGAAACATGTATCTAGACCCGAGTTCTTTCCTTCTTCGGAGCCTAACAAAATGAATTGATGAGAAAGATTACATCTCGTTCGACAACATATATACAAAGTCGTACTTACAAATGCGTATATCTCCATGGTTAAGTAAGCTACCGAAAGAAAAAGAAATCAATCCAAAATATAGACAAAATTATATGATTTTAGTTTACAAATAATATGGCCGTAAGAATTTAGATACAATGCAACTATAATTCTCGATTGCAGACTTCCTTAATTATAGAGTTTACAAACAGTATGGCCGTAAGAATTACAGATACCATTTTTATAATCCGCAATTTCCAACTTCACTTTTGCATTACACATAACTCTAAATTCTATTACAATGCTTAAGCATCATTAGTACGAAACTTGAATTTCACGAATCAATCACTCAAATAATACCTCCACATGAAGCTTAAAGGACATAGTAGTACCTACATTACCTGAACATGATGATGTTGAGAAACCCTCACCTACAAAATCCCAAAAGAAGTTTAGTCGGTATGGAGGAGTAATTAGAAGAAACATAAATAAGTTGTCTCTAAGAACCGAAGTTGAGGAGTAATGAAACCAAAAAGAAATAACATAATTGAGAAACAGTTTCCTGCAAAATAGAACAAAGAAGTGTTTCATATCATATTTTTTTAGGTATATATATTCTTAGGATTTTTGACATATCAACACTCATGAATTCTAATTGCCGCAGCCATCATCAATGCAAATTGAATACAACAAAAATATATTAAAAAACAGCACCATATGCACATAGGAAAGCCGATATATGTAACCAAATTCATAAAATTAATTAGTAATTAACCAACAACAAAATATATTAAAAAAGAAAATAAGAAACCATCATATGAGCAAGGTAATAAAATTGAACAAACCTTTAGCAAATAGGTGAAGCAGCAATCGATTTATGGTGTTTAGTTTTGCAACAATATTTATGCATCATCGATAAGATCCGCAAAAAACAAAAAGTTATGATGTTTGATATCGCGAAATTTGGAATAATGAGGGTATACCGTAAAACAACTAAAATATCAAATAATAAACACTAAATTCCAATAAAAAGAAAAAAGAAACAAAATTTTAGTTCTAGAAGAGAGAAGCAACTTGCACGGAAACAAAAAGGTTTGGTGTTGCACGAATGCTTTATATGGCTACCTGCAAAACAAACAACGGGCGCATATAAGAAAACATAAACTAGAAAAACAACACTCCTAGAAATCAAAGTTGAGTTGAAGAGAGAAGCAGTGTCCAAAAAATGGGTTTACCTTTTGTTTGAAAGCTTTATATAGGGATTCCGAATCTATTAGTAGAATGATTTTATTTTGGATATAATATTTAAAAATATCTCGACTTTCTAAAAAAACTAACAAATAAAACCAGCTTGATTATTAAACCGTTACCAAAAAAATTCTTTTGTTTATTTGTTTTGGTAATATATCTTATTTTTGCAAAAAAAATACTTCAAAGATATAATATATGATTTTTTTTACCTCATAAATATGTTTACTCGATTTTTTTGTATTTTTATCATAATAATCTGAAATTAATATATTAATTTTTAGATTTTTTTTACCTTATAATCGGGCCATAAAATATGAATCTGAATATTCTTACCCCATAAACATGCTTGGATTTTTTAGATCTTTATCATAAATGCCCGAAATTAATATACAATTTTTTTAATATTTTTGTATATTTATCATTAATAATATAGTCATTTTTAATTTTTTTTATCTTACAAACGATCCAAAAAAAATATAGATATGAGTTTTTTTATCTTATATATATGTTTACTCAATTTTTTGGACTTTTATCATAAATGTTCGAAATTAATATAATAGTTTTTTGTATTTCCTTGATTTTTATCATAAATACGCGAAATTAATATGGTAATTATTTTAGAAAAATTCGAAGGTCATGACTTAAAAAAAATCGTGTAAACTCGGTGTAATTATATGAAATAATAGTTGAATTGATTTTTTTTATTTTAATCATAAATGCCCGAAATTAATATAGTAATTTTTTTTGATACGCGAAAGCTGAACCCAGGCCCCTACCCGAACCCAGCCAGTTGGACTGGCCCCACTGCCATACCCAACACCGCTAAACCCACTATACAACTAATCTACTAGAAACCTTTACGGCGGCGGGGATTGAACCCCTGACTTCCTCCTTACTGTAGTTGATGGGATACCACTGAGCTATGCTCTTGGACCCAAATTAATATAGTAGTTTTTTTTGTTATTTCTAAATTTATTTTCCTTACAAAAGATTCTAAAAATATAAATCTTATTATTTTATTTCATAAATATGTTGAATTGATTTGCTTTTATTTTAGTCATAAATGTACAAAATTAATATAGTACTTTTTTTTTGGATTTTTTATAATAAATACACGAAATTATAAAAGATTCAAAAAATATAAATCTTATTATTTTATTCCCTAAATATGTTGAATTGATTTTTTTTATTTTAGTCATAAATGTACGAAATTAATATAGTACTTTCTTTTATTTTCTGGATTTTTCATAATAAATACATGAAATTATAAAAGATTCAAAAAATATAAATCTTATTATTTTATTCCATATATATGTTGACTTGATTTTGTTTTTATTTTAATCATAAATTTCCAAAATTAATATAGTAATTTTCTTTATTTTATGGATATTCACATTAAATACACAAAATTAATATAGCATTTTTCTAAATAATGAGGGTCGTCTGTCGCGTGTGTCCCAACAATCCACTCAATCTACACCGCACATTGTCAGATCAACGCACCATATCTAACGAAATTTCATCCGACGAGTACGAATGGTTTCTCAATTAGCCAATGAGAGCGCGAGGTTACGCTCACCAACCAATAGGAGAGAGGGTAAGCTTCACCAGTGCTACTTTTATTCTGGAATGAGGGATGGTATTGAGTTTTTAGGTTGTTGATGAAGATATATATACAGTACGAAGTCAGCTAGGATATATCATCTCGTAATAAGGATTTTAATGGAAATAGTAAATGATAATAAGACCTGATTTATATGGCGAGTCTTTATTAATAGTTGATCTCCTCCGTGGGATTAGAATAAAATAAACATAGAGTGTTTTTTTTTTTGCTGACTCGGGCCCTGACTCGGCTTGAGTTAGATGTCATACTGTTTGTTTTTTATTTTGAGTCTGAACTGATTCGCAATTTGATCCAGACCTAACCTCTGATTCGGACTATTTGAGTCAGAGAATAAAATTCCCATAATTTATGAGACCAAGCCACTGACTCATATATTTTTGAGTCAGATGAGTCAGATCCAAGGTAGTCAATATCGGTTGTATCGGCCGATATTATAGGTTTTTATCGTGTATCGGAAAAAATCTTTACGATATCCAAAATATCGATGATACAAGGATTCAACGATAAACACGCTCATATCGGCCGATACATACCGATATATCAGGTTCACCGATACACTGATAATATCAGTAAGGGTAATTTGGTAGAATAAATTATTTGGATCTCAAAACTTGTAAATAGAACCCTTCATCCTCATTTTTTAGATTTGAATAGTTGAAATTAGCTGAGACGATGGTGAAACTTAAGGATGAATTACTGGGAATAGATAGTGGAATGAGATTGAATTTGTGCTTTGAAATTATTGATCTTGAGAATTAATGCTCATATGGCACCAAATGTTTTAGATTGAAACATTTATAAATATTTAAAATCCTAGTATTAAAGATGTATCACCGAAAAAACCGATATTATCTTTTGTATAGGTGTATCGGACCCGACCGATATGATACCGATACACGATATTAACTACTTTGGTCAGATCTAACTCAAAGAACAAACATATTGAGTCAGATCCTGATAGTCAAGTGATATCAGCCAGATTCAGACGAGTCAGAAAAAAGCAAAAGGCAAATAAGATGGTACACTCTCATTTTGTTTTTGTTCTTTGGATACTTTCATATTAAGTGCATAAATGTTTCCTCATACACATTTCTGGTACGAGAACTGTCTCATTTGAATGCCATATTATATTGGTAGATATTATTTTTATTTTTAAATCATTAATCTGCATTGAATCTTTTTATTTACACGTCTCTCAGCCCGGATAGTGAAATGAATTAATTACCATGGAGCAACTGTTTTGGGATCGCATGACTCCAATGTTATTAAAACATCCCTGCTTGAAATCAGCTTCTTCATGCATGGGATGTCCGAGAAATTTTGTTTTGAAGGAGGCACCTTAATTATGTGGTTTGGTATTACGTGTTATATAAATTCAATAAAAATGTACCATTGAAAACATGTGCAACTGATATAATACGAGAATATCCTTCCGTTTACGGAAAAAAATATATTATCAATTTTTCATTTTAACTAAAAATAGACGAAAATAAAAAATTGATAATATTTTATTTTTGTAGAAACGGAGTTAGTATCTAGTATGTAACTATGTGCCTATCATATATTCAGGACATCGTCTCGAAAAAGGTAACAACTTTACTTATTTAACTAGATTTTGTGCCCGTGCTACGCCCGGCCAAACCCAAAAATCATCTACTATAATTTTTTTTTACTTTTAACCATATTTTTGGTTTGGTGTGATGTGACTTCGACTCGCCCCATCGTTCATTTTTATTTGGTGTCGAGGGGCTTCGCCACGCCTCGTGGCTTAGAATTTCTGATTTGGTGTGGCTCGGTTTCGCCTCGCCCCGTCCCAATGCATGTTTAGGATTTTTCCTTTGGTGTGGCTCAGCTTCGCCTTGTCCGGTCCCAATGAATGCTTGGCTCGGCTTCGCCTCGCCCCGTCCCGATGTATGCTTAGAATTTTTGATTTGGTAATTCACACGTTGCTTTTTACCCTTAGGACTTTTGATTTGTCGTGGCTCGGCTTCGCCTCGCCCCGATGCATGCTTAGGATTTTTGATTTGGGGTAACTCTTTCTTTTAGAATTGTATACTTTCAGAGTATTTATGTAACCATAAAATTGTAAGATCTTTTTGAATTATAAGAATTGTATACATTTCTTTTACAATTATTAAGCTAGGTAGGGAGTTAAACTTGGTTTCAAGAAGAATGGAAATTTCTATAACATGTAATCGTCTTGGTTTCAATTAACACTCCTCGCCCCATCCCGATGTCATGCTCAGCTTACTTGGTCGGAGGAGGCAACAACTATATTCTTCTTGATAGGTTGAGTGTCAACCTGATTCTTCTCATATTCTGAAGACACATTTCTGTCATCGGCGGGTGCATTCAGTAATTTTAATATATGATTAGTAGTACTGCTTGAGAATAAGTAGCCTCAAAGAAGCACAACTTCACTTATAATTTGATTCATAATTTCAAGGGAAACTCAAAATGGGTGCATTTCTATCCAAAATGGATGAAGTTGAATATGTACATTGTTCACTGTTGGCTAAATTGCTCTTTTCCAGATTACCTTCTGTAAACCAACATATAAGTAGACAATCAAAATCAAACATCGACAACTTCACAAAATAAGAAACTGAACCCGCAAATAAGAAAAATGGATTTATTTTTTTGATTGAAAAAGACTAAAGGAAAGAACAACACTCCACAGTATAGTAGCAAATGCCAAATATTCATGAGCAAATGCTTTAAGCCCTTATGAGGTCTGCCAAATATTCATGAGAAATTCTGCGAGAAATGTCATAATATAATTATCCTTGAAGATTCTGCGACTCTACTGCAGCTCTTGGACCTAAAAACAAAACAAAGAAGAAAAGAGGATTCAACTTATAAATAACATAATAACCAAACAAAAACATTATAATTACATACGTAAGAGGTGGGTTTTAGAATTTCAACAACCTTGTGGCGATAAATAGCCATACGCGTTCTTAGCAACAAAAATCTAGATAATAACCCGTGCTTCGCACCGGAAAGTGACCGTTTTGACGCCGTTTTTGTTTGTTTATGCATTTTGATTCATTATGTACCATTTGTAAAAGAGAGACGCATAAAACTATATAAAGACATAATCGTATCAAAATAGCAATTTGAGCATTTTACTGTTGATTAACGAAAAGCAAAATACATGCATGACTGAACATTAACCCGCTGAACTAATAAGCTATTGAAACAGTAAAGAAAACTATGTATGATAAGTACATAGCTATTGTCATGCAGCTTCAAGAAAAATGTAATTTAGCATGAGATGTTCCATTATAGAACATACTTACAGAACTCACGATATTACTTATTGTACACGTTGTTAATGAGAGGTCCACCGCCATCCAATCTCATTATTTTATTTTATTTTGCTCGATTATCCAATTTCATGATGGCTCCTAATAATATTTTAGTTGAGGTTGGGCATTATTAATGAATTCATGATCAGCTGGTCACTTACCTGATCCACCATTCCACTTTCACTATGCCTCATACTGGTATCGTGGTCATGTTGTTTGTAACAGAAAGCTTGTCCTTGATGTGAGCATCGTCATGTGAAGAATGGAAGTGGTCTTCTAATAATGACATCCCGAGACCGAGGCCTTTCATGATAGAGCTTGGTTACTTGTAATGCCTAAAATTGAAATAGAACAACACAAAAATCAGTGTACCATAAAGTACTGAAATTAGACTACATAATTGGTAATGACCAACTAACAATGAGGGCAAAAAAATATAACTGTTAAATGCGACATGTTTCAAATAACTAAATGGCCTAATCCACCAACCGACAATGAAATAAGGAAAGGCATGTATTCAGGGAACTATGAGCTCTTGCGATGCAACTGCCTAAAGGACCAACATAAAGGTTGAAGACATCAAACATCTCATATGGCAAATGGAGATTATTAATTTCCTCATTTGCACAATGTTGCGCCCTTGCTGAAGCAATATAAATACTCCTAATGGATGTGAAGTAGAAGAGCTTGGCTGGATCCAAACTGGTCACAGTATCTCCTAATAGATTATCTCTAACACCATTTAGAACATGGCAATATATATTTCCTTCAAACCGATGACTAACATGGTTCATTGAAACCCATAGATATTAGTCCGTGTAACTTTACTATTCCTTGAGGAATAAGTATACTTATACATAGTAAAAATTACCAATTTATATATGATACCACATAAATAAAACTCTCTTAAGCACAGTCTCCATGAAATCCATTTAACCCTTTTGTTGTATTCCTTAGTTTAGAACTTCAAAAGTTGTCTTCTGAAAACGAAGTATATGTGAACACCACATGTAAATTCCTTAATGAAAAGCATTTAATAATTTAGATATTCGGGGTATACCTTCATAAACTTCAGCAGAAAGTTTGTCTATCTTACTCTTGAAATCCTTCAATTCTCCATGGATTTCATTGCATCTCCCATCTCTTCTTGAGCCTTTTTCGGCTGGTCCTTGTCTGGTTCCTAATGGAATATGGATGCAGTAGTTAGCAATACAATTCTGATGCAATTGCTTCCAAAGATTTTCATATAATTCTAGTGTTAAGTAAGAAATTAGTAGACACAACGGAAATGCAAGCATACGTATCAAATGCTTGATTACCTCTTACTGACCAGGTCGGTTGGATTTTCTTCTACCATGTCAGATTGAAGAATATTTAGTACGACGTTCTTCCATAGTTAACTGCAAATAATTATATTTATGGGAAAATATTTGCAGAATACTGTTAACAAAAAAAATTCATTCAAACAACAAACTTCATAAATAGGCCAACTGCAATTAAGTAATTTTCGGTACAAATGTTATTCACAACAAAATAACTTGGAAATCCAGGTGCTATAAAATGAAGCTTTAAAGACATATGAATACTATATATTGAGTATTATTGGGTGGTATATTTGCTATCTAGGATTGAGATTTTATTTAAAAATACTAAAGAATGCAATTAGCACCCTGCAACATCTTCAATACATAAACACCTGCATTACATGAGCACAAAAGAAACCCAATTTAATAGATAGTGTGTAACGTACTTCAACATCAAAATACATTGAAAGTATACGGTTGTTTCTGTTTGTGGTTACTGGGCAGAACTTCTCCACCGCTGCTACAATCTGTACCCACCATATTATGTTTTAAAAAATTATGTGAGATATGAAAGTAATGTCATTATTCCAGTATAAAAACTTTCTTGGCCGCGAAGGAAAGAAGATTTTAGAGCATCTTACACTCCAATACTGAACTTCTCATTCCCTGCACTCAAATAGTGAACTTCTCCTTCCCAGCAATGATTTCCACATTCAACCATTCACACACACGTTTTCACAAATCCCTAACCATTGTCGATGGCAACATTCATCTCTACCTTTTTATCCATGGCTTCACCAACAACTGCAAATAGAATGGCATAGTTAATCCCTTGTCTTCTCTAATCCAGATCAAAACTTTAGTAAACTGTGACGAAGTCTAACAAATCTTAATTGCATATGGAATACCTTATGAAGCAAAATTGAAATCCTGAGCTTCCTAGCAAGCATGGTTCTAGTCTAACGTAAGTCTGGTATTTCATTGGGAACAACCATGGTACCTATGATTAAGTGCACAATAGAATACCTCAACCGAAGCCCATTGCACCACTTAATTGTCATTTTCTGCTGCCTGTCAAAAATAAAAATGATCCCTGATCCACTTTCCGATCAAACTGAAGTTTAAAAACACAAACAAAACCAAATTTAAAACTGAAATTTTATTAACATAAAAAAAAACGCCAAAAAGGTTTTAATATGAAACATGATTTCATAGAAGCAAAAAAATTGTTTACCCATGACAACACACTGACAGATTGCTGCAAAGGATTATCCTTCTCCACCACAAAATCATAACCTAAGATTACATCAACATATCACAAAAAAAAATCAAAAGCTTATAGAATTTGCAGCAAAAACCCCAGCTTGAAAGAATAAAAAATACTCACCTTTGACATTGTGATGTGTTTTACGGGAGAAAACCTTAATCGCAATAACCTAGTATCATCTGCACGATAAAAATTGAACAACAAAAACGAACTAACAGTAATCTTGGTTAGGTTAAAAATTAAAAACCCATATGATTAGAACCCTAATTCGAAACCAAAAAAAAATAAAAGAAAAAGAACAAACCCTAATTAAAGTATGGTTCAGACGGATATATCTTCACTTGCAAAAACACTTCTTTGTGCTTAAACCTTTACCTACGATATAAAAAAATTGTAAGATCAGAATCTCGCAACGATAATATCTCAGCGAAATTATCAACAACACAACACAACAACGTTGCAGAACAATTTCAGAAATGATGCGATAAACGACGTCAACTAGGATCATGAGAAAGATGTGATAGTCCTGCGAAAATTAGAGAGCTTGCGAAATTAACATTTGTAAGGTTGCGAGAATGTCGCATACCATTCCCGAAAATAAAGGACAAATTAGTTGTCATCCACTATGTATTTCCCTATAAATAGTCGTTCAAGTTGTAAAGAATAGAGAGAGATCTTTTTTGAGTAAGAAACAAGTAAATAGGAGAGAGAAAGTCTAGAGCAGAGGTCATTCTTGATTCCTTTATCTTTTCTTGTAAGAACATTCAAAGATTGATCAATAAAATTAAGAGTGTAAACCTAAAAATTAGTTGAGTAATAATGAAATCATATGAGGGGTGTAGTGTAGGATTTCCGGCAACTACATAATGGCGCTAGAAACAGGGAGGGATTGAAGATTATTCTAGAAAAAGCTGAAGATTAATATTGAGATTTGTGAAGATTTAGAGTGATTGATTAAGAATTTTACATAATTTCTTGCAATATTGTTAACATTGAAGAAATGGCTAGAAGAAGAAATACATCCGAACAACCGACTACTGTTAGAAGAAGCAAGAGAATTGATGGGAGAGAAAGAAGTGAAATGGGAGAATGTACTAGAATGAGAAGTAATAGATAAAATCAAATTCAACCACCAATTCAACAAACACTAGTACAAGGGAGGAATACATATTATGATAGGGTGAGTATACACACTTGGCAATCAAATTCGGCAGAAGAAGTAGAAGAAGAGCAACAAAACAGAAACCAAAGACAGGTAGAGAGAAATCAAGAAGCAGATGAAGGAATAATTCATGGAGATGAGGAAATTGGAGCGTTAGAAACGTTGATACGAAGAATACATGAAGAAAGAAGAGCTGAGGCAGAAGAACGTGCAAATATAACAAGGCAAAATCACGAATTAAGGATGGATAATATAAGACTACATAATAGAAGATCGAGAAGTATTACAAAATCATATTCAAGATCGACTAGAAGAGAAATGAGGCGAAACTCACCCACAGTCAATGCTGGAAACAATATTCAAGAAGAAATATCAAATCTTAATGAAGAATATCGCGAAAATAGAGAAAGAGCTGATGATCGTTACGTTCCACAAAATGAAACTTTTGATGATGGGAAAAATGGTGGAAATCAAGAGAACGGACAACGTTAGGGACGAAATGACCAAGATGGCGAAGGAAATCGAGAGGAAGGAAGAAGAATTTTACATGAAAAAGAAACTCAAAGAAATCAACAGACGATTGAAGAAGAAATTGAAAGACATTATGCTGAACAAGCACGTTTAATATGCTAACGTGAAAGATTGAGAGCGGAAATGGAAGAACAAGAGCTTCAGGAGATAATTTTCCAGAAAAATCACGACAATCGAGAAAGAAGGCGTACACAAAACCGGAATAACGGTAATCTCAATGAAGAGTATGATAGAGTACAGAGGATGGATGAAAGACAACGAATGGAATTGATAAGAAATGAACAAAATCATGGAGGGGAAAATGAAAGGCATCATCATATGAGAATTCAAGATAGAGATGAGGAAGAGAATCGCAGAAGAAGACGAGATGAGGATAATGAAGAAGAAATGCAAAATTTCGCGAGAGAAGAAGAGAGGCGAAATTAAAAAGACCAATGGATCAAAATTCAGGTGTAAATAAACAAATCTTGAAAGAATTAGAAGAAATGAGAGGAATGCTAAATAATAGAGGAGAAGTAGGCAGAAGACAATTGGATGAAGCAATAAAAGAAGCTGCGAAAACTCCATTTATAAGGGAAGTACAATTAGGAGGAATACCACCGAAATGCAATTTGCCCGCATTAACCAGCATTTTTGATGGAACAACTTGTGCAATTCAACACATTAAAGCTTATGTGAGGTGCATGTTACAATGGAAAAATCATGATGCCGTATTGTGCAAATATTTCGCATCCAGCTTAACAGGAGAGGCGTTAAAATGGTTTGAAGGTCTACCAAAGAATACAATAACATCCTTCAATCATTTGCAGACTACATTCTTAGGGGCATATATAAGTAATAATTCTTCGCGACCTGGTATAGAAGATGTGTTTGGATTAAAACAGAGGATTGGCGAAAGTTTGAAACACCTGACTAAAAGATGGAGAACTATGTGTAGCGAAATGGCTGGCCGTGTAGATGAGAGATATCTTATATTATCATTTATCAATGCTATGTTTGCAACAAACCTATTGTATGTCCAAATTTTCAGAGTCAAGAATACGATCACAATGACTGAATTGCGAGAACTTCAAGAAGAATACATTGCTCTAGAGGAAAGGCAAAATGAAATGGAATCATATCCAGTTGCGAACACCAACTCACAAACAACGAATGCAAGCTTATTACCCAAGCTAATAAACAGTAGCGAATACTTCGCAAGTACAACAAGAGAAGGTGACGGGTAACAATCAAGAAACTGTGGCTATGGGAAGCCGAGATCAAGAGGAGTATGAAAGAGAAAGAAATTTCTACAATCGTGGTGGAAATAACAAGATTCAAAGACTCGATCAACCACAAGAAACTTATGGAGGTCAAAGACAAAACTATAATAGAGGACAAGGAGGTCACAAGGTAGTATGGGAAGAAATCAAGATGCCACCTCTAAATGCAAGTGTGGAGAAAATATGGGAAGCTATAATTTGATGGAGAATATACCAACACCATGGAACATGGGAACGGAACCACCTCCAAACCACAGAAGCCATGAGTTTTGTTCTTATCATCATTTTCATGGACATACAACAAATGATTGCAGAAATGTAAAAAATTATTTTGAGAATGATAGATCAAGGAAAACTAAACCACTTTTTGGTAGGGCACCCACAATCTCAACCATGCCACCACCACCACCAGCATCACAAAGTGAACACGATGAAAAAGAAGGAAACATTCTTCATAGAAGTTGGTGCAAAAGCAAAAAATCTATTCTGTCACTCTATCGTACATTCATATAAGACAATTGAAGATTTTCATGACAATGTTTTGAGTAGAGTGTTCGCAAGAGATAAGATGGAAGAGAAATTATGAATATTGCGAAAATCTCGCCACTAGAGGAATGGCAGAAACAGATCATTTCTTTTACCGCAGAAGAAATTCCCGAAGGAGAAGAGGTGCATGATAATCCATTGGTAGTAAAATTAGAAATTAATCCAAAACCGAAAGAAGAGGATGATGAAGCTGAAGATTCATGGGAATTAATAGAATTCTAATCGATACTGGAAGCTCTGTGAACATCTTATTTTTCATACTTATAAAACTATGGGAGGAAGAGATGATGATCTTATACCATCAACATATAAGATATATGGTTTTAATGGTACTGCTAACAAGCCTAAAGGGGAGGTTACTATGCGAATTCCATTGAAGGGAATATCTTCCGAAATCTTATTCTGTCGTTGATGTAGAATCACCCTACAATGCGTTAATTGGTCGACCTTGGCTACATGGGATTCTAGGTGTAGCTTCAACTTTCCACCAGTGCATCAAATTCCCTCACCCCAGTGGTGTAGGAATCATAAAGGGAGATTGGGTTGAAGGAAAGAGGTGTTACGAAACTGAGATAGAATCTTGCGAAGGAAAACAAGAAGGAAAATTGGCGACACAAAATCAAAGATACACAGAAGTGAGAGGTTGATGGTGGATGCAATCGAAAGAAAAGAAGAGATGTTGCGAAACTAATGCTAGCTCAGAATAAAATGATGAACATACCACTACCAAGGAAGCAGTAGAGAAAATAATAAAGAAGCAGAGGATGACAAAGGTAATAAAAACAAGAAATGTATGAATGATAAGTAAAATTCTCAAAAATACATTTGATTGAATGACAAAATTGAGATTGCGAAATGCAAATACAATATGATGATGTACGAGACTCTCGCAGAGATAATGAATTTTACAGAAGATAATCAGACAAAAATGACAAAGGAGAAAGGGGCGAACCATTATGGCGTACACCCTAGTTCGCGAATACAATTTCGCAAGAGGAAAATGTAAGACCTAAAGTACGTCATATAAGGGAGTACCTGTTGCATGGCTCAGGGAAAGGCTATACCGCCACCGGAACCTGAGTCATGGAGATTTGGGGTCAATAAAGCCCATCCGGAGAGGCACCTTGGATTCTCAGCTTAAGCATATGGCTTAGGTTGGGAGACTAAGGTAATAAGGACTCTCCCAAGGAGAGCAGATCTGATCAGTCACCGAGGTACACGGTTGAGTCAAGAGTGCCAGGGACGTTTGAAGCGTACTTTACCATTCTTGACAAGTCTTGGCTTATATTGCACTCGGCCTGAAGAAAACCCCACTTAGGGTGCAGTCTCGTAACCATAAGCCCTATAGGTAAAAGGCATAAGAGGTTGCGAAAACAACTGGTTGTTGTTAAGACTGGATGGGAGGAGCTAACCTTGTATGGTAGAAGTACGCCTCCTTGAAGGGGAAACCAAGGGGGAGATAAGTGCGGAACCCTCAATTAGGGAGCTGATAAGTGTCTTAAGACACAAATTCCATGAGGCTTTTTATTCGCAAGGGTATTAAGGCTTGTCATATTTGTGCAACAATCCTGAAGAGGCAATAATACAAAACAAAAAGATAAGACGAGATCAATGGGTTTTCGCATGAAAGTGCGAAGACGTCCTGCGATTTCGTCGCAAGACGGCAATGTCATGGGGCTTTATTTTCGCAAGAATATTTAGGCCTGTCATATTGTCGCAACATTCCTGAAGAGGCCATAATACAAAAAAAAAGTTAAGGCAAGATCAATGGGTTTTTGCATGAAAGTGCAAGGACGTCCTGCGATTTTGTCGCAATGACAAGAGGTGGCATAATAAGACCTTTAATTAGGAAGGAAAATAAGACCACACAGAATGAGATTTTGAAAAGAATCAAAATTCACTTCGCATAAGATCGAATTATACATAATTAACTGCGAAATTGAGGCATAAAATAAGAAAAATTTATAAATCTCTCATTTGGATACAAATAACAGAGGCAAGTATGGGAATGAATGAAATTAGAAAATGTTATTTGTCTCCATATGATAGATTTACTCAAAGATTCAAAAATTAATGATTATATTGATTAACTGTATTGCAAGGAAGAATTGTTTTAATGAATGCAGGTCAAAATGAAAGAAACACAAATATACAGAAAGAAGGAATAAATGTACAAGTATTACAGAAATCAAAGAAAGAAAAGACTACTTCTTAGTTGATCCTTCATTATCTTCATCAGACTTGTTTCCCTTCGTCTGCGTCAGAATCTTCATCACCATCAGAACTTCATCACCATCAGATTCTTCATCATCAGCTTCGCTATCAGAAATAATCAACTGGGAGTATTCTGTGGGATCTTCCAAGAGACAAGGATAATCAGAATGAGGGATATTATGATCGTCACAAACCATTTGGATAGTTTGATTGCGAAAATGCATAGCATCATTCTTAAAATTCGCAACAGTGATCTTGATTTGATTCTTTAATCTAGAATACTTGTCGTTGCGAGAAGAAAGATTCTTTGCGAGTTCCTCCTTTTCAGCTTCGAGTTCCTCAATCTTTTCACGATATCTATTTCAGAATCTGCGAGCAAAAGACAATCAATTATTAACTTGATGAAAATTCATAAGAAGCAAAAGATTAGTAAAGAAGAGCAGTTAGTAACCTTCTCTGTCAGAAATCATATCTCTAATCAAGGCTGTATGCTCAACTTGGAGACTAACATTTACACCTAAATCTTTTCTAGCATCATCTAAGATTTTCGCAGCCCAAACAAATTCATCCTCATTACTTATAAGAAGACGAGAACGAATTTGATTTTCCCTTTCGCAGAGTTCGATGTTCTTGCGGTTAGCTTCATCTCGTTCAAGTTGAACTTCAAGAAGAGTCTCTTGGAATTTCGCCAAAGCCTTAGCACCTTGATCAGAGATGCGATCCTTATCATCTATGAGACCGCTAATTTTGGTTCTTAACTCATTGGTTTTCTCTTTAGAATCAAGAAGAGACGCTTAAATCGGTTGGCTAAGCCTAAACTAGATCTATGGTCAATTTCTAAGAGGCGAAATTTAGATCTAAGCTCATTTAGAGAAAGAGATGAAATTCTATCATTTGAGAAGCTATTTAAGGAATTGTTAAGACGCTCAAGAAGGGTATCATTATCCAAGGCATTAGGAAATGAACGAAGAAGGGTAGCTTCATCAGAAAGACCATAAATGTCTGCAAAAAGGATCATTTAAATAAGATAAAACAACAGGATGAATGAATGAAGGGAAAAGAGAAAAGTAACATACCGTAAAGCTGATTATTAGCTTGCTGAAGACTAGAGATTTTGTTCTTATACGAAGAAGAATCAATTTCTAATTGTCTATTTTTCTCGCGAAGACCTTTAACTTCAGCTTCCAATTCTTCATTCTTTGTGCGAAATTGAAGATTCTTTTTTCAAGATTTTCGCGTCTCCTCTCTAGATCCGAGGCAACAGCGAAAGAAGCTTTTCCAGCCTGCGAGAAAATATAAAATATTAATATAGAAAGAAATTTTGAGTTATGACAATGAAGAAATAAAAGGATAAAATATACCAGACTATTGAGGGAATGCAAGAAGTCGGGAGTCACTGATCTAGAAACTCCACGAAGAGAACTATCACCATCCAGCAAAGGGACATCGCAAATTGTAGCGAGAGCCTTGCAGTGTTAGCGAATTGGCTATCTCCCATTCCTTGCAGAAATCAGAAAAGAGGCCAGAGAGCTTAGCCATAGAAGATTCAGGTGGAAAATCTTCACTTGCGGCAAGATCATCATTGTCCTCATCATCCTTGTCACTTTCAGAATTTTCTTGAGGAGGAATATTTGAAGGGGAAGAACGGACTTTCCTTTTCTTTGAAGGAGGGCAGTTGATTTTTCTCTGCGAAGAGCACCTTTACCTTTATCACCAGTCTTCGCAACATCAGCAGGTTCTTCTATTTCAGCAATAATCTTCACACACAGATAGAAATAAGAAATGGAAGCAACAGTATACAGTTTAAAATCATAAGAGAAAATTTCTTACCTCATCTGTGTATGAGCGAAGAGCTAACAGAGTACTAGCTTTCCCAGTCCTGTTATAACTATCTTTCAGTTTTTGGATCTGCAGAATGTCGCAAGAGTTAGCGAACAAAATAATAAAAAAAAATAAAGAAATATAAAGTGAGCTAAATGGGAAGAAACATACCTCTTTCTCCTTCTCGGGCCAAGAGAAAACCCAAGGTTGATAAGCAGCGAGATTCGCAGGAAGAACATTTGACCCAGCAATGTAAGGTCCTTTTAGCATTAAAGGAAAAATACACCATTTATCATCTTTGGATTGGCGAGGAGTTGTGTTTTTACCAGAATGCCAGTCAATATCTTGCATGAGAATTTTAGCTTCATCAATGTTATCTTTCCTTTTTAAGCGAATACCCCAGCGAATATTCTCTTTCTTCATGGAGATAAGTTCATAGTTCTTAAAGAAACTCGCTACTGTGTATTTCTCAGCAATTATCTCTAGGTCTGCGAATTTGGGATCCCTAAGTTCTTTAGAGTACATAGATCCTTTACCAGCACCATGGTTAGCGAACTCTAGCATCAGACGGATGCAGTCCCCACTCAGTTGGAAGATAGCTCGCGAAAATCCCGAGTGAGCGAGAATTTCATAGAATGAAGGAAGATCTGGGTCATAAAGAGGAATAGGGAGACCTGCGAGAATCTGACCTAGCGAAATTATGATTGATTGATCATCACAGTTTTGATCAGAGAAAAGTTTGACAGAAAGAATTGATTTGGCATTTTCACCAGGAATGGTAGAAAGTGTGAAACCTTTATCAGCAAGATCTTTTTGGACATATTTTAAATTCTTCTCATGTCTATGACCACTTGGAGCCATATTTGAATATAGAGTATGGGAATGAATAAAAAGTAAGAGGATTGAATGGGGAAAAATTACAGCAGCAGAACTTGCAGAAGAATAACAGAGTTGCAGAGATGAGAGAATAAAAATATAAGAGAAAGTAAAAAGAAAGTGGAAAGAAGAGTATATAAAGGAGATCTTTTTTACTCGAAGAAATAAAAACCATTAAGACGAAAAGACGTGAGCGGTTGAAAAGCAGCGGTTACAGAAGACGTGCCAAGAAACAAATGGAAGAAAGAATACGTGTGATAAATGCAGAATATGAAAAGATGAATAGCTGTGGCATTTCTCACATCATTCTCTACTTTGCAGAGAAGATATGAGAAGAGGCAAGATGTAGGATCAGAATCTCGCAACGATAATGTATCAGCGAAATTATCAACAACACAACACAACAGCGTCGCAGAACAATTTCAGAAATGATACGATAAACGACGTCAGCTAGGATCACGAGAAAGATGTGATAGTCCTGCGAAAATTAGAGAGCTTGCGAAATTAACATTTGTAAGGTTGCGAGAATGTCGCAGACCATACCCGAAAATAAAGGACAAATTAGCTGTCATCCACTATGTATTTCCCTATAAATAGTCGTTCAAGTTGTAAAGAATAGAGAGAGATCTTTTTTGAGTAAGAAACAAGTAAATAGGAGAGAGAAAGTCTAGAGCAGAGGTCATTCTTGATTCCTTTATCTTTTCTTGTAAGAAAATTCAAAGATTGATCAATAAAATTAAGAGTGTAAACCTAAAAATGAGTTGAGTAATAATGAAATCATATGAGGGGTGTAGTGTAGGATTTCCGGCAACTACAAAGATAGTAAAAAAATAGATCAGCATGGATAACGGAGAAGAAAGAATGAAAAGGGGGAGAAGTGAGGAGGATCGAGTGAGAAGATGAAAGTTACGGGTTGAAGAAGAAGCAAACCCTAATATTGTTTTTCTTTGTTTTTGTTTTTTTTTTCTTTTCTTCGGGATAATAAATAAATAAAATTTCTTTATTTCTTAAAAAACACCTTGTTTTTCTCTCCTTTGAGGAAAAGTGGAACGGAGCAATTCTGTGAATGGGTGACGGTCACCGTTGAACGTGGAGCCTAAGGAGCTTAGGATTTTAAAGGAGTTAGATGAGCTTGTACGTATAGTGTCGGTGTATTCGTACTAAGTTTAACAATCCAAGCGATTCTCAGTCTCTCACAATATTATGCCTGATTACCCCTGTGATTCTCAGTTTCTCACGACGGTGTTTTTTTACATGGTTTTCATATTTTGAAAAAACTACAAAACATAGTTATGGTCTTCATCTTTTTCCTCTGCTATTAGCGTGGTCATCCCCTCTCAAAATAAAGTGGTTAGTTTGCATGAAAGGAGGGTGCAACCAATACACTGATATGAGAATTAGAATCATGATTCATTATGCATGACACACCCAACAACTAGCATGATCCAAGTAGGTACGATCGATCAATTTCTATAAAAACAATAAAACCCATATACTTTGTTTATTTGTGTTTCGCCACTAAATTAAATATGTATTCTTTTTATCGAGCAAAGAGAATTTTCATTGAAAAGAAAAGGTGTTTGAGAGGGGTAGCTCAACCCGGTGAATACAAACGGAAACAAAAAAGAATAGAGAAACTAAGGGGAATTCGGCTACCCAAGACTACAAACAAAAAGCTCACGAAGGCCGAAAGAAAGAGTCTCATTATGCTATCACCATATTCGTCATTCAACTTAACATCCTTCTTTTTTGAGGCCCAAAAGAACACTTGTAGTTTAACGTTTCTAACGAGGCTTACCAAACTTTTTTTGTTCCCGAAGACTCTCGCATTTCGGTCTCTCCAAATACACCACCATATTGCAACCGGGATGTTATTTCATGCTCGACTAAGTTTTTCGTCTCCAAAATCAAATTCCAAGACTTTATATATGTGGTGATATTTGCCTCATAAGTCCACCGAGAACGACATCCTTCGAAAAAGTAATCCCAAATTCTCCGGATCCTCCAACATCCATAAAATAAATGTGAGTTAGTTTCATCATTTTCGTCACAAAGACAACATAAACTAGAAACATCCATATCCATTCTCAAAAGATTATCTGCCGTCATTATCATATCATGAGAAAAAAGCCAAAGGAAAAAATTGATTTTACAAGGATAGTCACGGATCCAAACAACATCGATTGGAAAATTTGGCTCATCTTGATCTTCTTCGTTTATAATACCATCTTTAACCGTATATTGACCCCGATTTCTAATATCATGTTCGTTTGTAATACTCAAACATGTATCTTAAACCCTAGTTTGTTTCTGTTAGAGCATAGCTCGGTTGAACCCACCAAGTGTTGGTATGTCAATTTTGGTTGTCATATTTAGTTCTAAAACTCGAGTCGCTTAATAAGTAAACTAGAGTCAACTTCGTTAGGTTAGACTAGAAACGGTATAATTATTATGCTCCAGTTACTCACAAAGATCTGAAGATGGATTGAAGACAACACATGCATTTTCCTTCAGCTTGAGGTTAGTAACTACGACTTGACTTGTTCCATTTCTATCTTGTTTCTTTCAAATCTTTTAGATTGAAAACATAACATGCGAGGTCATATTATTATGATCAAAGTGTCAAGGAATTTATTGAATTACGAAGTATAACACTTATCCTTTGAACTTCGTAGATATGACATCGCCATAATCTTATGAATGCTGTAATGATTATGTGAATGGGTAAAGGTGAAGATTTCATCCTAGGAAACAATGTTTACATTTGTTTAAAGGAAGTACATTCATGAACTTATTTTATGAATCTAAAGGGAAATCGCTAGGCTTATTGGTATTGTTATTCATTGCATATCTTTGGATTACCAATATGTGTGAGTTAGTAGAACCGATCATAACTTGTTATGTATCTTGATATAACTATTCACAATGCCTGACTTATGATATGGTATGACTAGATTTGATTAATTAGTGTAACCGATCCTAAGTAATCACCTGAGATGGTATGATCGATTTTTGTAATTGGTGTGACCGATCACAAAAGAATTGTGTAATCGATCCTCGTAATTGGTGTAACCGATCCTGGTAACTGGTGTGACCAATCACAAGCAATACCATGAGTTAGTTGAACATGTGCATAAATCTTATTTATTAATTGTTCAAAGATATTCCTTGATACTCAAACCGGAATATTCCTAATATCTTTTGATATTTGGAAATATGCTTTTAATATATTAATATTCGAAAATATATTATTATGATAATTTCATAAATGTGTTTTTAACACATTCGGAATTAATAGCACCGCAATTGCACCGAAATTTCGTTAAGCAAAAACACTTGATACCCAATAATAAAGAAGATACCAAACAATAAGCCAAATAAATTGACACAGTTTTTCTTAACCGGAAACAATTGAATCACACACACACACATCCATACACATCATGACGGAATATATCAATTGTACCAAAATTTTGTTAAGAAAAAGCAAAATATATGCGATATAAATGGGCTTTTCTTAAACAGGAAAACGATTAACTGACAAATTCGCTACCTCAGATTCCACATCCTCTTCTCCCCAAAAATATATATCATTAAGCTCAAGTTCACATAAGAACTCTCCCCCAGTATGTTGTCATCCTCTCGCAAGAACAAAAGAACAACAACAAGAGCAACCTTTACCAGAGAAAGGTTGAAACGGTTTTTAACTAATGCGTGCCAATAGCAAAAGTTGAAAACCCGAAACACATATGTTTATGATAAACACAACTCATGTAAACACAAATTGATTCAACATATTTTGACTTTTCACATATGAGTTTCAATCGGAACACCTTATGATCCTTTGATAAATCCTACCAACATGGACAATAACTTAATCCCGCTAAATCAAAAAGTCACACAAACCATAAGGGTTCACATCATATGAAATCGAACATTAAGGTTATGAAAACCGAAATCAGACATCCCATAAACCGAAAACACATAGCAAAAATATAGACATTCAAGCACAGACTATGTAATCGGAAACTATCACAAGAAAAATTATAAAATAATAATTTTATTCATAAATAATGATAGTTTTATTCAAAAATAGATCTTATACAATAATCGAAATAAATCAAAAACTGATGTCTATTTTCTTCTTAGATTAAGTATTACATTATATAACTTAATCCCTAGTCGTGCTCTGGTTGTTTACTGAGGTTTCTTCAGTGTTCAAACTTTTGAAGCATGTCTGGAGAGAATTGTCTGCAACCACTTCCTGTTTTTCAAGCTTTTCAACTCGAACCTTCATGCCTGCAAGATCAGCTTTTGTTTCCTCAATCTTATCCTTGACCAATCTTTATTTCGAACTGTTATTATGAGATTGGTTCTTAGTTCTTCAAAACCATGGATATAGTCAATCATGTTATCAGAAGGTATCCACTTGGTTTTTGTTGGATCTTGAAGGTTGTAAGCCAACAGACATGACTCATCTTGGGATCCAGCAGAACTATCAGTATCATAATCAGACATGATTTTCGATATGATTTTCTTCTTCCTTTTTGTATTGATTCCTTGACACTTCTTAACCTTTTGAGCTTCCTCCTTATTTGCCTTTGTAAAACTATGAGTTATTGGAGGGATGCTCAGGGATTTAAATACGAATTAGTTAGGGTTTCTCAATACAAGCAAGAGAAAGTTTCTCTTAAGAAGAGGCAACTTTCAGACCGAAAATACAAAGGAAATTCCGAAAATATATATAGAATATATTTTGTTTCCAATGTCCGAACTTCTCATGCTGGAAGGTTTATAAAAATTCGAAAATTTCAAATAAAACCTATTTTTGGAAGATCATGATAAACATGAACAATAGAAATTGTCACAGATTTTTCTGACAAAAACACAAACGAAAAATTATGCTCTTGTTTTATGTGTTATCTCATCCCAAAAGTTATGAGCACAAACTAGGATGAGAGTGCACAATCTCCATACAACTAGGTTGTATCGAAGTAAGATTCTTCTTGCTTACAACGAGTATCAGAAACATAGTTCATGTTTCTCTTTGGAAATTGCTGCCCAAAGTATTTTCTCCCAAGAAGATGATCCTTCCTTGGTCTAAAGGTATAATCATGAGGAGAAACTGTACTACTGTGAGAATTTTCAGAGATAGATAGATCTCTCTTAATTCTATCAATGAGATTTTCATAAGATTTTCTCATCCTAAGGATTTCCTTGCTATGCACATCAGTACGATTATCTGAAACAATTATCGGAAATCTTCCCTGATTGTTTCCTTTGGAAGACATTTTTTATTTCCCTTTCTTCTGGAATCGTTCTTCATGTAAACAAAGATTGTTTCGACATGAGTGAGGAGGAACCTTTTTCCAGAAGTGATTATCAACTCTTTCTTATGATTCTCTTGAGTTGGTTTTATCAGTTTGGGGTATATTTTGTCTTTCTACTGAGGAATAATCTTTCAGTTTTTTAAGACAAGAAACTTCTTTTAGTACTTTTACCCACTGTATTTTGAAGAAGTATAAGTTTCCTGTCAAGTGACTGAAAATTGTATTCCTTAAGATTCTTTTCACGGAATCGGTTCAAAGTTTCCTTTGGACAAGATTTCGTTTAATCATCAGTAGATGTAGAAGATGGTTTCTCATTCTCTTCTGACTTGATGTAGTTAGGAAGACTACCATCATCATGATCTGTTTCAGATGTGATCAAACAAGTTTTGTTATCACAATCTGTAAAAGTCGAGCAAGGACTTTTGGTTTCTTCATCAGAAGAAATTATAACAGAATCATTAGTCAGAGTCATAGGATGAGTCTCGTGAGCTTGAGTAAGAGATTTACCAAGAGCTTATACTTTGACTGTGAGATCCATATTCTCTTTGGAAAAAATATCTAGTTGAATATCTTTTCTCTGATCTCTTGCTTGAGAAGATTATATTTTGTCTTTAATATTAGCATCCTTGTAGACAGAGATCTTATTGGCTTTAGGAGTTTTACAAAATCTTTATCAGCATATTCCTTTCCATCAGAGATAGACTCAGATGCTTTCGTAACTCCTGGATCATGAGTTAATGAAGTAGTAACATCTTCAACATTTGAGTATTCATACCTTGCATAACGTTAACTGAGTCAGACATTAGATTCAATTCTTATAGGTTGGATCATACCAAACACAGATTGTTAGATATTTTGGTGTTTGCCTGCTCTGATACCAATTTAAAAGACGAGGGTACCCAAATACACCACAATCTTTAATTTATCCACCTATAAATCCTCTTACCGAAAGTGATTATCTATGGACAAAGTCGAGATCACTATCAAGTAAAGCGGATTTAACGTTTGTGTATTTTACTTTTAATTATAATAAACAATTATAATTGCAGAAATAAAAAAGTAAAAGACACAACAAGATTTTGTTAACGAGGAAACCGCAAATGCAGAAAAACCCCGGGACCTAGTCCAGAATTGAATACTCTCAGAATTAAGCTGTTATAAATCTAAACCAACTTCGTATAGTTGAGATCAAACAACTAACCCTAGTTCACTTAGCTTCCTCAGTATCCCTGCGCTTCCGACTTCGATGAGTGCACGCACTGGAATAATTCCTCTGCATCGTATTCCAAACAGTAAAGGAACAACAAATCTGTTTGGTAACAACTCTATTAATTCTTTAAGATAAGATATCTCAAGTCATATACAAAGGCTCTTCCGTTTAATCTAATAAACTCCTTTGCCTGGTTAGATCAATCTATCCAACAACTACCGAAGCAGCAGAGTTTAGATTCGCACTCAATCCAAATAATTCTCAAAGAGATATATTGTGAATGTCGATGTCACGCAACTAATCAATCGAAAAAATCCGATTCTAGTTGGATCCTAGTCGATCAAGGTTTTTGCAACACAAAGATATGAGAAACCAATAAGAAATCTTCTTCGTCTTCAAATCTTCTTTAATCTTCAATTAAACCTGCACAACACCACTTGAATCTCTTGTGATCAATCACGCATAGAACGGAGTCTATTCACAATGGGTTATCACAAGATGTCTTTAGATCTACAAACAGTTCTAAAGATCCCATTGATACTTCGATCTAGTTTGAGTGAATCTTATATCAGAAGAGAAGATTCTCAAGAATAAACAAACTAAGTGCAATCAAAGTTTCAACAACCGTTAGTCAATCAAATCAATCGAAAACTAATAACACTGCAATTATCTGGTTTCCCACCAATGGTACTCGTAGAGCTTCTTGATCCCACAGAACTCTTTAAACGAACGGTCGTAAGAGATTTCGCCTAATTAGGGTACTTTCCTCTCCGATTATACGACTCCACCAGAAACAACAAAAAGATGAAGTTCGCCTGGCTCTTAGGATGGTTTGCTAGAAATGAAACTTAGGTATTTATAGACCAAGGATGTTTGGACACTAAGGAATTTCCAAAACCGAAAGTATTCTCAAGATATGCAATAAATGCCCATTCAGTTTTCATAATCCCAGTAAATGCTTTGTCCGAAATTTCCCGAAATCTCTCAATAAAAAATCTCCAATTAGCAAATGCACATTACTAATTTTTATTATCTAGAGATATGCATTTAATTCCTGGTAATTAGAGCATATAAAGCTAATAACCTTAATTAAAAGATTCTCAATTTATTTCGGAACATGATCTCCTTGAGTATTAAGGAATATCTTTGAAAAATAAAAGATAAGAGTTATTGTACGTGTTTAAAGAATGTTGACATCTCTTCTTTGTAAATCCTCTTTCATATTTACAATCTTGGAATCGATTATACCACACTTCCAAACAAGTTTAGGATTGGTTCATCTGTATTCCAAGACAATTATGTGTTTGATCAAACATCAAATCACATCCATGGGTTCAATCGGTTTTACCAATCACTAGTATCGGTTATACCCTAATATGGAACACTTGTGATCGGTCACACAAGTTACCAGGACCGGTTACATCAGTTTCCAGGATTGGTTACATCAATTACCAGGACCGGTTACCATATTGTTAGAGCATTGCTCAGTCTAACTCTCATGCGTTGCTATCTCAAGCATGTTTGTCAATGTTAGTGATCAAAACTATATGTATTGATTTCTAGTATACTTATGACTAAGTCTCGGTCTAGGATAGTTAAGAATAGTTGAGCTCCAGACTCCATGGCGATTATCTTACAAAGACGAAGAACTACTCAAGGAACCAGTGGAACTTCATCCGACCAAAAGGTATGTGGAGACTTGAACTCATCTGTCACTCAAAAGTCTATCTACTCTATCTCCTACTCTTGAGACAAAAGTCGTATAAGTACGATAGTTTTCATACATACACATTTGCTATTTCGAGCCGAGTTTACTCGCCTATCTTTTTCTCGAAATATGTGTTGGTAAGCTTTTGCTTTAACCATTTTCATCTTTACCCGTGACGAAAGTCATGATGACGTTTCAATCTTGAAAATAGCTTTGATGACGATAGTCGATTCTTTATGTCTAACGACTATTACAACATTATAGAAGAATGTTCCAATGATTGAAATGTAGAGTTGAGATTACGTAACCAACTATGGATATAAGCATATATAGTGTGCTCGCACATTAGTGTATAAATCCATGTACCGGAAACCAAGTGCGTGCATATGTGTGCATGCGGTATTGGTGAAGGAGACAGGTTGGGTACGCGTACCCATATGCGTACTGGCGGAACTTTTCCTCCCGGAAAATTCTGCTGAGTTTGGAGTTTACGAACTCATAAACCAGTCACCTTAGGTACACGTACCCGTACGTGTACTGGCGGAACTTTTCTACCTGAAAAATTATGATGAGTTTGGAAACCAAAAGCCAACTCAAATCCGGTAGCCAAGGTACGCATACCCGTACGCGTACCCAAGCTGGTTATTTCTCAAGTCGGTAGTTTCATGAAATTAAACAATAAATCAATAAGGAATGCAATCTTTGCAAACCGTGGCTATATTGTTCATGAATTGATTCAAATGAATCAAACCGATTTTGTTTCAATTGTGTCTATGTATAAAGATCTAAGCAATTGAACAACTCTTGAACTAGTTCTTATGAGTCATTTGAACTAGTTATGAGAAAGATGAATATGATTAATATGAAAGTGCTCATATGGCTAACCATTGGTCAATTATTTGTGAACCAACTAAATGTACACGTTTAAGTACGGTCACTCATACCTAAATGAATACATTTCATTTGTGTGTGATAAGCTAAGTTTCGATCTAACGGTTGAAAGATATTAGCTTGGATAAATCAGGTATTTCATCTAACAGTGAATATTAAATGATTTGTTACCAAGGTAACTTGGATTGCAAACCCTGATTTGAAAACTATATAAAGAAGACATCTAGCAATTGGAAAAACTAATCCCCACACCTCCTGTGTGATACTAGTTGGTTTTGCTAGAGTCGATTCTCCTTTAACCGTAGGTTTCTTCTCGAGACCCTGTCGGTTAACGACTTGAAGACTTCATTGGGATTGTGAAGCCAGACGAAACTACTTCTCTTGTAGTTGAGTGATCCGATCTTTCCATTTTCTATCATACGAGTTCAATTGTAAGATTGGCTTGAGATTATATCTCTGATAGGGAAAGATAAAAAGAAATCACAAACATCTTCGTCTCATCGTTTGTGATTCCGCGATATCTAGTTTCGCTACCATACGATTTAGATTATTGTGAGGTGATTGATAATTCTAGGTTGTTTTTCGGGAATATAAGTCTGGGTTATCGATTGGTTCCTGTTCACCTTGATTTTATCAAAAAACGGAAAAAAACTTGTAGGTTTATCTGTGGAGACAGGTTTATCTATTATTGTAGACTTTTTTGTGTGATACAAATTTATTTTATTAAAGTCTTAGACTTTGGGTCGTAGCAACTCTTGGTTGTGGGTGAGATCTTTTTTTTTTAATAGATAAAAAGAGTTTACTGACAAAAAGTTGTAAGAGTAGATGCCTCCCACACTTGAGGACTTTGAGATCTCACTCCGGCTAGACATAGTCTGTGTAGATCGGAGGAGTTACTAATCTTAGTAGTTTTACATATAACTTGTTCAAAAGAGTTTAAGCTTAAAATTAGATTATCTAGAAGCTCATTGGTCTTCCAACTTGTGATTCTACTTCCACCTTTCATTGCATTGATGATCTTCTTGTTGCTTACCAGTAAGTATAGTACTCTGCAATTGAGTTGGGCAGCCCAATCCAGAGCATCATGCGCAGCTAAACATTCTCCCTCTTCTCTGTCATGAGATCTGACCCCTCTGGTTTTCCTGCCGATGGTTTCTCCTGTTGGACCTAAAATACAAACACCAATTCCTATTAGACCCGTAATAGAATCATAGACCGCATTATATGCAAAGGATAAGTTCAGTGTTGAGGTTAGAGCCCCATCGTCAAGACTCCTAGTAGCTGGTCTATTGTGTGCTCCCTGCAGTTGTTGATTGGACAAGCTCAAGTGACTGATAATCTGAGTTACTGTGTGTCTTGGGCATGGATTGGTATTTCTGAAAGCTGAATCACACCTGGCTTTCCAGACAAACCAGCAGATGGTTGCACACAAACTTGCCCAAGACCCCCATTGGGTTGGAGGGATCCCACTCAAGAACCAACTCTTACATTAATCATTTAAATTGTTATAACCAGTACATACAATTTCAAGGTTTATTGAGCAATGAGCCCAAACAGCTTTAGCAAAGCAACAATACATTAAGGAATGCTCACCTGTTTCAATATGGCTATTACACAGAGTGCAAATAGGGTTTACATGATGACTATACCTATCCAGGATACCACTAAAGGGTAACATATTGTTTTTCAATTTCCAAGTAAAAAACTGGACTCTAGGAATAACTCGTAACTTACCAATTTTTACAGCTAAAGTGTAATTTGGTTGATCAGATTTCTTATTCAGAAGATTATATAAAGATTTACTAGAGAATTTTCCTTGGGGGTTGTCGATCCATCTTAAAACATCTTCAGAGTCTTTCTTAGGGATAATAGTTAAGATTTTGGTGACAACATCCCAAGCAAACAGAGCATTAAGGATTTCCAAGTTCCAACCAGTATCATTCATAAGATCCTTTACAAGATTGAAACCATTGTAGACACCTAAACTAACTAATCTGATAGGTTTACCTTCATCATCAGCAACCCAATTATCCTTCCATATGTTGACCTGACAGCCATTTCCTATTTGCCAAATGCTATGATCTTTAATAATCATAAGACCTTTGTAAACCCCTTTCCAATCCCAGGAAGAACCATCATTACAAGTAGCGTGGAACGGATTAGTAGTAGGATAATATCTACCCTTCATAGTTTTAGAAAAAACAGAATTTGGTTGGTGGAAAAGTCTCCAACCATTTTTAGCAATCAAAGATAAATTCATGATATCTAGTTTTTTAAGGCCATTACCCCCTTTTTCTTTTGTTTTACACAAACCCTCCATCTAGCCATATAAAAACCCTTTTTAGGACCAAGTTTACTCCACCAAAAATCCCTAATAATGTTGTCAACTCTCTTAATAGTGGGTTTAGGCAAAATAAAAGTGGACATAGTATAAATTGGGACAGACTCTAGGACTGCTTTGGCCATAATACCTCTACCAGGAGGGTACATGGATTCACTTTTCCATCCTTTTAATCTACCTTCCATGTTTTCATAAATATTTTCAAAACAAGCAACTTTAGATCTGTTAGTGAAAAGAGTACCACCCAAGTATTTGTCATTCAACCTGATTTTCTTAACCTTAAGGATATTGATAATATCTCTACCTTTATTGTTGGGGATGTGAGGTGTAAAGAAAATTCCAGACTTAAAGAAATTGATCATCTGCCTTGAGGTACTGCCATAATCCTCAAGGATTTTTAGGAGGTTTTGGCTTTGACTAGTAGTGGCTTTGCCAAAAAATTAAGCAATCATCTGCAAAGAGCAGGTGACTGATATAAGGACAATTTTTGTTAATTTTGAAACCAGAGAACATACCATTTTCTTCTGCATTAGAGAGACTCCTAGAGAATGACTCCATGCAAAGAATAAAGAGATAAGGGGATAAGGGATCCCCTTGTCTCATCCCACGAGAAGGTTTAAAGGGTTTGCAAGGCACCCCATTTACCAGGATAGCAGATTGGCAAGTGCTAATTGATGGTTTATCAAAAGTGATTGTAGTTGAAGTGGTAAAACGGATTCGTATCAGACTTGTGAAGAAAACAGTTTTTAGATTTAAATTTAAACAGGCAAATAAAAAGAGTTGTTCAAAGTTATAGAGAAAAACACCAAGACTAGGATTCCACCATTGACCAAATAAATAGTAAACTCTAAATAATATTCATGCAATTTTATCTTTAAAAATAATTCTAATATTTGCCTCAAGTATATTCTTGAAGTAATAGTTGTAATCGAAGAGTATAAAACATCAAAAGTATTTAAAACCCAGCATGCTTCATCAAATTAATTCACAACTATTCAATAAGAACTAATATTTCAATTCAATCCCATGCAAATAATCAAATAATAATATTGCAAATAAATAATAAAATTAGAATTATACCAATTAATGTGGAACAATGGCTTCCTCCGTCGCCTTGGCTAATGGGTTTAGCTCTTCATGGTAAAAACACACACAAAATAATCACTCATGGCTGAATAGGTGTTTTTATTGAAGAAATAAGATGAAACAGAAATTCGCAACGCTGTAGAAGTGTTACAGCGTCGCTGTTACAAAACAGATGATGCTGTTTATATACGATAATAATGATATGCTGTAGATAAACGACAGTTTGATTTCGCTGTAAGCACTGTGGAAAAACGACTGACTCTGCGAGTCCGTTCTTCCTTCTTCGTCTTCCTCCTCGAGCAGCAGCAGCACCAACAGCAGGTATGATTTCTGTTCTTCGTTTCGGCTCTGAACTCTCTCCTAATTCTCTCCTCAGGGTTTCTAACCCTTCTATGACAAAAACCCAACTATATATAGCCTTCAGATTCCCTAGAAACTCGATCAAATTCGAGAATAAATCTCTTATTCTTCACGTGCAGTTTTAACAATAATTTCATCTGTCGATCTTTGTATGCGTCTGTTAGCTATTCTATTGCTCCCAAAATCTTCTCTGACTTGAACTCAACTGTTTTGAAGTATATCCCACGCAAGAATATCTCCCAAATCTTTCAAACCAATTCAAAACCCTAAACAGGGACCGTGTGCACTGTCTTGACTTTGTGTGGATTTTCTGACTTATCCAGCCCAATTAGATGGGTCTAATCGCTTCTAACAGGTCCCTTATGTCTTGTAGAGTCCGTGGGTACCAAATTTGCCCATTGAATCGCCTGCTAGGTCGCTCAAATCCTTGATCCAAAACTGTTGACGCTGCTGCCTTTTTTCCCGCCAAAATCCAGTTTTGAAACTTTGAAGATGACCTTCCCCTATCCAGTTCCGGTCTCCCTTTAGCAGATGCCTGGAAATGGGTCACCCCTTAGTAATTAGGTTACCCCTTATCCAAAATGAGAGTCCGTATAGTAATTTTCTCCCACGGGCGCAAAAACCATTTTTTAGCCAATTTCGCCGCAAAAGCTTTATTCTTCCAAAAACACCTACAAATACATAAAATAACCGAATAAGTACAATATCGAGTACTAAAAATATATACAAATGAGCTATATTAGACACATAAATGCGTCTATCAAATACCCCCAAACTTATTATTTGCTAGTCCCAAGCAAATCAAAACTACAAAATAAAATCCTAACTCACTGTCGCAGGCATCGTCGATTGCATTTAGCGTATGCAATAAGCCTTTAAACCCCTAGGTGGCCCTAGTGGCCGAGTTATAGTCTCGGGAGGGCTTACCAGAGATATACCCACAAAACCTGTACTCCAGACCTTAGCTATCTACGCAGAACCTTGGAAGGCACTAAAGAATCTCCTTGGTTGGCATACTTATTGACTACAGGAAGAAGTACCCTGATGCGAAATTCCAATTGCTGTACACGAGTTTGCACTCAAGCATACTAAAATTCATATAAAGTGACAGAGCTCTACTCAGATAGTTGCACTATGGACATCATATTCGGAGTCAAAACTAATCACATGGATAGATCAAGAAGATGGATATAGAAAAACATGTATGGTTTTGATGTTTACTAAGTGAACGACGTTTCCCATATCTGTCTGAAGGCCTCCGCCAAAATGAACCTATCCTAATGGATTGAGATACTAGTCTGACTAATATCAACACACTGGCATATACAAGGGTACCAGTGGTCGATAACCTAACTCTAGGTCAACACAACTGGCATATACAAGGGTACCAGTGGTCGACTTTATTGAATTTATTCCTTTTGGTCAAATGGTCTGGTCTCAATTTTTTCTTTTTTCTTTCTTTTTTTTTTTTTTTTTTTTTTTTCATCTCTTTTTTTTTTCATCTTTTTTTTTTTTTTTTTTTTCATCTCTTTTTCTTTTTCAACTTTTTTTTTTCATTTTTTTCATGGTATCTCAATCACTCTAATTCACCCTAGCATTGGTAACAACTTGAATCGTGGGCCCCACCTATCACTTAGAGAAACATAGTTTAAAAACAAAATAAAATAAAAATAGAAGTGAAAAGGACTCAACGAGATATGGTGAAACTATCATGTTATTTCTAACATCTGAGCTCTGTGCTTTTATGAATAGACTCTTTAGATGTTTCCATCTAATCAGATTGGTTCCTCAAACTCCTACAATCAAAATGCTTCCATCCACTTAGATTAGTTAGTGCAATCCTCAATAGGCATAAATTTCTAGGCTCTGGAGTTTATTTATTGCAACTAAAAGCTAACAAAAAGTGTTTCTTCCCCACCCCCAAACTTAAATCTTACATTGTCCTCAATGTTCTAAGGATGAAAATAAAAGCATGAACAAGGAGAAACTATTACCACTGGAGGGAAAAGAAATAAGGAAGGATATTACCGTATCACATGAACGCGGGAGCCTCCCAGTAAATGCTAAATTTATAGTCATTAGCTAGACATCAAATACCTCAAAAAGAATTTTCACCTTCCAAAGTCGTATACCAATAGTCGAAATAATTGTGGGTCCATAAGACCAAATAGAACTGCCACAAATAGGAGACAAATGCTCAAGATCAGAAAAATGAGCAGATAGAGCACAACCTGATCTAAAGTTTCTCGCAAGACAACTGGATTTATCTGAGGTGCCCACTTGGGCTTCATATGAGTGTCTCGGCAAACAGATTCATCCGAAAAACGGGTCTCTAACATATGGATTTTCTCCTGGACATTATCAGGCGGATCAGGTTGTGGAGTCTGAATACACTCAAGCGATACCTCAGATGCACTAGGCTTGAGTCCCAAGTTAGGGACTTCTATTGGGGATAATTGACAATCTCTACCCCCAAACTTAGAATTTTGGGTGCCTCTACAATGACTAGTCACAATGTTCCTAATTTCTAGACCATCGGGTTCTTGAAAAAGGTCAATTGCTTTCTCTAAGTCATAATCAGGTGGTTCATCCTCAGCTTGCTTCATATCTTCTATGGTCCACTCTAAGGCTTCCTTATTTTCTTGAAGCACGGTCTCTGGACTACTTTCCTGATCACTATCCAAATCGGAGGCTATAATCACAGGGAAAGACTCGGGTGGGCCTAAAAATGTATAGTTAGACTCCAACTCAGGAGGCTCTTTTAAATAAGGTATTAAGATAGACTCAGAAGCTAGTAATGGTTCGAACCTATCTTTCCATATATCAATATCTAACATAGGAACAGAATCCAACAGAGCATTTACTTGTTCAATGTTACTATCATCGTCGAAATCCAGGCTAAAATGGGATAAACAACTCTCCAATGTATTTTCCGGTACGATGTTTGGTAATGACTCCTGAACTAAGGTTCCTATCATGTTCACCTCTTCAATACATGTGCTATCTAGCTCAGAATGTAGCTTGTTTACATTAAAAAATTCAGCTCAATAGTCATATTACCAAAAGATAGATTCATAATACCATTTCGACAGTTTATGATCGCATTAGACGTAGCTAAGAATGGGCGACCTAAAATCACAGGTATTTGGTTCTCTGGGTCGGGGACAGGTTGGGTATCTAGGACCACGAAATCCACTGGATAAATAAACTTGTCGACCTCAATAAGAACATCCTCGATCACACCACGAGGGATTTTAACGGACCTATCAGCTAACTGGAGTGTTATCTGGGTAGGTTTCATCTCACCAAGTCCTAGCTTAAGGTACACATGGTATGGCAGTAAGTTCACACTGGCTCCTAAGTCAAGCAACGCTTTCTCACACGGTACTTACCTACCCTATTGTACAAGAAATGGTAGGGGACCCTGGGTCTTTATACTTAGGAGTAGTGGTATTCTGAATAATAGAACTCACATGACTAGCTATGAAGGCTTTCTTCTGGACACTGAGCTTACGCTTTCGCGTACACAAGTCCTTAAGGAACTTGGCATAAGAGGGAATCTGCCTAATTGCATCTAATAATGGAAGGTTGATATTAACCTGCTTAAAAACCTCCAATATATCATTAAAGTTGGACTCCCTCTTAGTCGGAACTAGCAGCTGTGGGAATGGGGCTCTGGGAACAAAGCCGGGCTCAACAGGACCCTCATTGGTCTCCTTGGAGACTCTATCAGTCTCCTCATTTTCTGGCTCAGCAGGGTGAACTACAGCATGTTCACTATCAGGCATGGCAACCTTGTTGTCAACTTTCTTTCCACTCCTAAGGGTTGTGACAGCACATTCACATGATTGTACGATTTCTCTCCTTTTGGGTTGGGATCAGTACGACTAGGGAACCTTCCATCTTCTCTCTCACTTATGAACTTAGCTATTTGTCCTACTTGAAGTTCTAATTTGGCAAGACTCTGGGAATTATTCTTCAATTCTTGCCTAGTTTCTTGTTGAAAGCTCATGTGGTTCTTTGTTAGCATTTCATGGTTATTTGCTAACATAGTGAGAGTATCCTCTAAGGTAGAGATCTTTTTCTCGGAAGTGTTTTGAAACTGGGTTTGACCTGAAGAGTTCTTAAAACCAAAACCTGGGGGAGGCTGAGAATTGCTAGACTGGCCTTGACTCTGGCCCTTAGACCAAGAGAAATTAGGATGGTTTCTCCAACCAGGGTTGTAGGTTTCTGAGTATGGGTCAAACTTCTGACGGTTCTCAAACCTAGCATTGTTATAGACAGCATGGGCTTGCTCTTCACTAACCTGACCTTCCCAAAATGAATTATCGGGCTCTATTACAACACTAGAGACTTGAGAGGCTCTATTAGGTTCAACAAGGGACCTATTTTTAGACTGACCCATTTCCAAAGCTTCTAACCTCTAGATAAAGCAGCAAACTTAGCATCTGAACCAAAACTCGTATCTACCATATTGGTGCTACTTCTATTGACCAAGAGTCTTTTAGGGGGTTCAACACAAGATTCCCACTGTTGGGATTTTTCAGCGATAGCTCCTAAGAAGGTAAAAGCATCATCAGCATTTTTACTAGTGAACTCACCAGCGCACATAGATCAACCATGGCTTTGGTCGAATAGTCTAAACCATCATAAATAATCTGTACAAGTTTCATATTATCAAATCCATGGTGAGGACACTGAGATAGGAGATCATTGAATCGCTCTAAAAACCTATAAAGAGACTCTCCCTCTTGTTGCACACTAGCACTAATTTTCTGCCTAACAGCTGCAGTTTTATGCTTAGGGTAGAATTTCATATAGAAGGCAGCGATAAGTTCCTGCCATGTTTCTATGGATTCAGACGGTAGGTTGTTCAGCCAGGTCTTGGCTTTGTCTCAAGGAAAAGGGAAACATTTAAGTTTCAAGACTTCATCAGTAAGGTCTTTATTCTAATTGTCCCACAGATTTCCTCAAAGTCCCTAATATGAAATAAGGGTTCTCATCATCTTTCCTAAGAATATAGGGATCATCTGAAGAATACTAGGTTTTATCTCAAAATTAGCCGTAGTGGCTGGCAATTTAATGCATGAAGCTCGGTTGGTCCTAGTTGGGAACATGTAATCTTTCAAAGTTGCCATCGCTGGCACAACAGAAGTACTAGGGGTACTTCCTCACAAGAGACAGATTCTCAAAACTGAAGTTTCCAAAAACAGGGCTCTCCAAAGAAGAGTCTTCGAGCTCCCTGCTTAAATCAGAAGAACTACTAGGTTTTTCGCTAATCAATCGACCTAGAGTATCTCTTTTCCAAGCCCTATTACAAAATCGGGCATACACTAAAAAGAATTCAAAAAGAAATAAAAATCCTAACAGGAAGGTTCTAGCAATCACACAGCAGGCTGACTCGACTTTACCACAGCAAACCTAAAGATTTCTAGCAAACAACAAGCATGATGGCTCCACTTAGATTGTTTCTAGACCAGCTTCTAATCCTTCGAAAGGGAATTCGTTACAATTTGAGCAAACCCCTCTGGAATCAATCCGAGTTAAGTTGAATCGAGGCGAGGGAAGCTCAGTGGAGCTTTGATACCCAAAACCTCACCGATCCAATGCGGCGCAGTCACGCATTCAACTCGCAGAAACCGTCAAGAACTTCGAGGTGTGCTTAAAAGAGTAACCAATATTTTTCGAATGATTGTCCTGTTAAGCTCGATACCCTATAGGTCTCTTTCTAGTCCAAATTTTAGGCTTAGGTTCGCTTTAGGTTTCGTTTTCCTAAGGCGGGCAAGAAGGGAGCGGTGATGAAATCCGAACCCTTATCTTATTGGTCCAGTCCTTGCCCTTTACTAGGAATTTAAAAACAGTCCATATTCAAGTCCTCAGCATATATTCACCTTAAGGAGTCCAGTAACCCGCTTGCAGGAGATTCGCGGGTGTTTAGAATTTTACCTCCCGTACCAGACGGGCGAAGAACCGCTGAAGTCGACTCGGGCCACGACTCCTATGTCGTGTGCGAACCCGAGGGGCCGAGGTGATATTGTAATCACCGTCCTTCCCTGCAAACAGTTTGTATTTAAGGATACCCTTCCGTAGGGTTTAAAAAAAAAAAAAATGTCCCAAAATTAATGTCCAAAGTCCATAAAAAAACAAAAGAAAAAAAGAAAGTCTAAAAAAAAAATTACAAAAATAAAAATGTCCTCTTTTTTTTTCTTCTTTTACAAAATAAAAAAATCTTCTTCTTTCGTTTTAGCTTTGCTTTTCGCTCCCAAACTTTAAGTAAATCACCACAAGCTTTGGCAAAATTGTCTTTCGCTCCAATCTTCAAAAATCTGCAAGGAAACAAGAAAAACCCAAAAAACGTAAAGAAGAACAAAAATAATAAAAAAAATCTAAAAAAAAAGCTAACTAAACACTCCGCGTCGGCGGCGCCAAAAATTTGATGGTTTTCAAATAGTGATTGTAGTAGTGGTAAAACTGGGTCAGACTTGTGAAGAAAACAATTTTTAGATTTAAATTAAACAGGCAACTAAATAAAATTTCAAAGTTTTGGAGAAAAACCAAGACTAGGATTCCACCATTGACCAAATAAATAGTAAACTCTAAATAATATTCATGCAATTTTATCTTTAAAAATAATTCTAATATTTGCCTCAAGTATATTCTTGAAGTAATAGTTGTAATCAAAGAGTATAAAACATCAAAAGTATTTAAAACCCAGCATGCTTCATCAAATTAATTCACAACTATTCAATAAGAACTAATATTTCAATTCAATCCCATGCAAATAATCAAATAATAATATTGCAAATAAATAATAAAATTAGAATTATACCAATTAATGTGGAACAATGGCTTCCTCCGTCGCCTTGGCTAATGGGTTTAGCTCTTCATGGTAAAAACACACACAAAATAATCACTCATGGCTGAATAGGTGTTTTTATTGAAGAAATAAGATGAAACAGAAATTCGCAACGCTGTAGAAGTGTTACAGCGTCGCTGTTACAAAACAGATGATGCTGTTTATATACGATAATAATGATATGCTGTAGATAAACGACAGTTTGATTTCGCTGTAAGCACTGTGGAAAAACGACTGACTCTGCGAGTCCGTTCTTCCTTCTTCGTCTTCCTCCTCGAGCAGCAGCAGCAGCAGGTATGATTTCTGTTCTTCGTTTCGGCTCTGAACTCTCTCCTAATTCTCTCCTCAGGGTTTCTAACCCTTCTATGACAAAAACCCAACTATATATAGCCTTCAGATTCCCTAGAAACTCGATCAAATTCGAGAATAAATCTCTTATTCTTCACGTGCAGTTTTAACAATAATTCCATCTGTCGATCTTTGTATGCGTCTGTTAGCTATTCTATTGCTCCCAAAATCTTCTCTAACTTGAACTCAACTGTTTTGAAGTATATCCCACGCAAGAATATCTCCCAAATCTTTCAAACCAATTCAAAACCCTAAACAGGGACCGTGTGCACTGTCTTGACTTTGTGTGGATTTTTTGACTTATCCAGCCCAATTAGATGGGTCTAATCGCTTCTAACAGGTCCCTTATGTCTTGTAGAGTCCGTGGGTACCAAATTTGCCCATTGAATCGCCTGCGAGGTCGCTCAAATCCTTGATCCAAAACTGTTGACACTGCTGCCTTTTTTCCCGCCAAAATCCAGTTTTGAAACTTTGAAGATGACCTTCCCCTATCCAGTTCCGGCCTCCCTTTAGCAGATCCCTAGAAATGGGTCACCCCTTAGTAATTAGGTTACCCCTTATCCAAAATGGGAGTCTGTATAGTAATTTTCTCCCACGGGCGCAAAAACCATTTTTTAGCCAATTTCGCCGCAAAAGCTTTATTCTTCCAAAAACACCTACAAATACATAAAATAACCGAATAAGTACAATATCGAGTACTAAAAATATATACAAATGAGCTATATTAGACACATAAATGCGTCTATCACTAATGCATTGGTAAATAAGGTTACACCAAGCATCACATAACCCCATCCTTCGAAGAATGGCAATAAGAAAATTCCACTCCACACGGTCAAAGGCCTTAGACATATCAATTTTTAAACCCATGAAATCAGTTTTGCTCTTCCTTTTCTTTCTCATAGCATGTATTATCTCATGAGAAACAAGAATATTGTCTGAGATAAGACGTTGCTTAACAAAAGAAGATTGATAAGGAGAAATAAGTCTATCAAGGAAGGGTTTAAGTCTATTGAATATGACTTTAGATATAATTTTATAAACAACGTTACACAAACTTATAGGTCTGTAGTCACTAGGGCCAGTTGGGTGAAGGACCTTGGGAATGAGGGAGATATAGGTAGAATTAAGTTTAGTTAACATATGACCACTGTTGAAGAAAGCTAGGATAGTTTCAATGCCATCTTTTTTAACTATATTCCAATTTTTTTGAAAAAAACAAGCCGGAAAGCCATTAGGGCCAGGGCTAGAGTTAGGTGGCATACCAAATAAAGCATCATGGATCTCAATTTAAGAGGGAGGTTCCATGAGTTTGCTATTTTCAGTGTCGGTAATGGAGGGAGGAACCAGATTGACAATATCATTATTAATGACATGCCTAGAAGTGGTTAAGAGAGTTTAAAAATAAACATTCAAACAATTGGCTATATTATCTCTACCCTCAATCCAAATATTATTGCTATCATACAGACCCTGAATATTGTTTCTTCTTTGTCTTATGATGGCATTTTGGTGAAAGTAATGGGTATTTCTATCCCCTAGCTTTATGGTGTTGTCTCTACCTTTAATTTTTCAGAATTCTTCTTCATAATCATCGAGCTTTTGGATTTCAGTTTTAGTATCAAGAAGGTTTTGATCATTAAGCCTAATATTGGGGTTTTCCATTATAGTTTCAATTTTTCTATTTAAGAGGACCAAATTGTGTTTTATTTTCCCAAATTCAAATTTATTCCACAGACTGACTTCCTTTTTAACATTGGCAAGTCTGTTAACCAAAATGAAAGCTTTAGAACCATTAAAGTTCTTGTCCCAAGAAGACTTGATGATGTCTCTACACTTCTGTTCTTCTTGGTATAGACCAAAAAATTTGAATGGCTTAGAGCCATTCTGACAGGGAATAGAGGTGTTTAGAAGAACAACAGAGTGATCAGAACCTGAGTGATTTAAGTGCCTGAGACTAGCATTTGGGAATTGTGTAATCCATTTCCCATTTGCCATTCCTCTATCAAGTCTTTCTTATATATGGGAATCACCATCCTGGTGATTAGACCAAGTGAAGGGGAATCCTATAAAACCTAAGTCTTTAAGACCTAGGTTATTGAACATGGCAGAAAATTTTCTAATATCAGCATCATTAGCAGGATTGCCACCTCTTTTTCATCCTTATGAAGAATAACATTAAGGTCACCTACAACTAACCAAGGCATATTCATAGTTTCACCCATTTGATTTACTAATTTCCAAGATTCATCTTTTCTACTATCTTTATAAGGGCTACCATACATGCAAGTGAGGATCCATTCAGATTTAGTGTTTTCATCCCAAATACTACAGTTAACTTGGTTATTGTCAATGTGAAGAACTCTAAGTTTAATGGACTTATGCCAAGCAACAACTAAACCTCCAGCAGTACCAATAGAATCTTGACAAACCAAATTGTAAAATATAGATTTTTTCAAAGTTTTTTCCACAAAATTTTTCAAATTTTTTGTTTCAGAAAGAAATAGAATGTCAGGATTTTGGGAAAAAACCAGTTTTTCTAGTTGTTGTCTGGTACACTTAGGGCCTAGGATTTGACAATTCCAAGCTACAATATTGACGAATTTCCAAAAATAAGAAACATCAGGATAGGAGAAACATAAAAAATTTAGGGTATGGCAAGCAGAATTTAGATTGACAAGATAGTATAAATTGAAACTCGAGAAATTATAATTCACATTAAAAGGAAAGGTTTTAGAAGAACTAACCTGGTTATTCTTAGCTACCAAAGGATTTGGAGGTGAAGATTTCTCCCCGTTTGCTACCTTAGCTCCTTGTCCTCTTACTGGAACCTTTGCCTTACTAGTTTTGCCTGCCTTTCGGGTTTTGATGAAGTTTTTGCTACTGTCAGCTGGTGTGGATTTTCCAGAAGATCCAACTCGAAAATTTAGATTGGAAGAGGCATTTTGATTGTGTTGATCAGAGGACCAAAAGTTAGGGTTCTGAGGTTGGATGAAATTTGGGATTGAAGTTGTGCTTTTTTTGAGGGACCCTTGAGAAGAAGACTGACCATGATTATCTTTCCTTTTCTTTGTACCGATATGATTTCCATGAAACTCGATTTGAGAAGGTTGAGGAGAGGTATCATATTTCTTAGTTTTGTTTCAGGTCCATTTTTTGGAATTAGAAGAAGCCGAGGGAGTTTGATGGGTGATGGGGTAGAGAAAAGTGGGTGTGGTCCAAAACCCGGTGGGTACTCTTGATTAGTTTTAGGGAGAACATTAGAAAAATTATTGTTGCTGGGCCTGGCTTTGAAAGGGTTGAAGTTATAATCCTCCAATTTCTGGTTTTGCAGCTTCACCGTTTTGTTGTTAGCAGTGACAAGGAACTGATTAGATACATGTGACAGTGAAATGGTCTGTAGACTCTTGTTACTTTCATTCACAAGTCCTTCGAGTATTGGAGTAACCATCATAGACTTCTTTTGAGAAGGAGCATCAAAGTCAGAATTAACTTGAGAGCTCTTTGAAGAAGTGGCAAGGGCTGCAAAGGAGTTCCGAGATGCTTCAAAGATAGGGAAGACATTGAGCTGTTAGAAACTTCCCTTTTCACAGAAAGTTGATGATTGAAAGCCGGATTTACCAGATTCTTAGTGCTTAGAGCTAATCTTGCAGCAAGTAATTCTCTTCTTTTTGGAGTACAATTGTTTCTTGAGTGATCAAGGATTCTACATGATTGTCACAACTTGAAAGGATGGAGGGAATAAGAAAATTCGATCCATGTTTTAACTCCGTCTACAATACAGTGAGTACCATAAGGAAGAATGTGATCAACTTTGATGTCTACCATAACTTCAACATTCTTTTCATAAAAATCTCTTCCATACGGATATTTGAACAATAAGAACTTTCCCGCTGGTCTTGTTATTTCTTCCATGGAACTGTAGGCTATATAGTTGTTTGGAACTCTTTTTAATGTTATGCTTATCAAGACTCCATCAAACTCTTCTTCTTGTATTTTTTGAACACCTTCAAAAGGAATCTGAATTATGGATAACATGGAATCATGTATTATCCAAGGCTTTGGGTAATTGACAGAGAGAATGTCAGCTGGGTGATGAAAACGGAAAAAGAAATGGTTTTTTCTTTTAAAATATGGTGTGACAATGAAGTCTTTCTTAAGATTCCACCATTTTCTAGCATAAATTTGAGCTTCTTGATGATTTACAAGAAGATTACTATGAAGTTTTCCAACGACACTTGTCATCCTGAATAGGTTCAGGTTTCAAAGATTCTCTGTTAAGAATCACAACCGGCCTTAGAGGATCATGGAGCATTTGGATTGCTTGCATAGCTTCAGTAATTTCATCTACAGAAGATTCTTCAGTTGTATGATCCATTGATACAGTCAACCAGTTGGTGATAAAAAATTTATTCAAAAATTTCTTGAAAGAGTTTGAGAGGATAATAGTTTCTGTAACTTTGACTGGGTAATGCTGTGAATTGTTGTAACTAGTCCAGAGAGAGTAAGCCTTTCTTGTAGTAGGATGGAGAGGGAGTGTGTGGTGAATAATGATGGGAATTCTAGCCATGTGATTATTGCAGAGACAAGTACTAAGATTCTCTCTAAGCTTCATGCATGCAGAGAGTTTTCTGAAGCCTGTTTGTCTTATCATCATAGGAGAGGTATGCCAAAGGACAAAATTACTTTACAGAATCAGCAGGTGAGCATTGATGTTGTTTGTTTTGTTTCTTTGAAGTTTTTGGGTCAAACAATGCAAGACTATCGAACTGTTGGGTTCTTGGGTACCAAGTAAAAAAATTGGATTTTTTCTAGGTGAAGATAAGGTGAGGGTGGGTGAGTTAGAGGTAGGATCAGAGTGAAAGTGACCGAATCTTGTCCATCTCCCAAGGTCCAAATGCAAAAAAATTCGGTGATGTAGGGTGCATGGGGCACTGAGAAAGGTAGCATCCGGCAGAGAATCAACACCTGAAATCCAAGGAAACTCAACCAGCAAATAGTTATACGAGAATATAATCAAAATTGGAGAAAATGCATTGAATCCAAGGGTTTTGATATATTGAAATTTAAGAGAAATAAACATGATATTAAAAGCATTATGAGACGAGTAAACGATTAAAATTCTGCCGACTGTAAAAGCTATAGAAAACCAATGAGTCGTAAGATCAAACCAGTGAAGAAGAAGAATTGAGGAGAGATTTCCAAAGCAGATAATGCAGGGAGTTAGAGATATAGAAGAACCCAAAACACAATCCCAATCTTCAAAACATGGGTACCCGCAGAGGAGATAAATTTCATAGTGCGTCCAGAAGGTGAAGCACTTTCCGTCCCATGTCCTACTTTATTACTTCCATAGTACGGAGACATGAGGTGATAGAGTTGGAAGCAGAGGGGAGGGGGAAAACAGGAAGCATCTGAGATCGAAGCCGAGAAGGAATTACCCAGCAAAGCTCCAGTCTCTAAGGGTATGAGAGTTAAGAAATCGCAGGCGAAGAGAGGTAAGGGAAGAGGCAATAGGCGAAAGAATAAATGGTGAGGAGGTTGTTTGAATTTGACTTTGATTCTCTTAGATGCAGGAGATGGGTTGAGGGGAAATTGATTTTTATTATTAATATTCAGTATGAGTTTGAGAAGATTGCTATGTAGGTTTTTAATTTTTGAAAGTATGTAAGAGATTTGGTTGTTGTTTTTGCTTTGTAATGATGATAATCTAATGGTTATTGATCTTAATGGTTCTTTTAGACTGTTACTAAATGAATGAGAGATGATTGAGTGCTGGTTAATTTGTGTATATTCAAGGTTATTTGAGAATTCATATTCATGGATGTTGCTGTACGACTCCTTCTCTCTCATTATTTGAGAATTTTTCTCTCCTCCTTTTGCTGTTCTCCGTTGTGTGTGAGATCAGCTAAGGAATCAAGTGCGTAGTATCCTGCTGGGATCAGAGACTTAAGGAGCGCAACTGTACCTTGAATCAGTGTGATATTGATTAGGGTTCAACTACAGTCCAGACCGAAGTTCGTTTGTAGTAGGCTAATGTCTGTAGCGGCTTAATACAGTGTGGTGTTCAATCTGGACTAGGTCCCGGGGTTTTTCTACATTGTGGTTTCCTCGTTAACAAAATTTCTGGTGTCTGTGTTGTTTCTATTCCGCATTATATTTTGTTATATAATTGAAATATCACATGTTGTGCGTTTGTGTCGATCAATTGTGAAATCCAACCTTTGGTTGTTGATTGGAAATTGATTGATCCTTGGATATTGGTCTTTGGTACCATCCAAGTTTATTATCCTTGTATTTGATAAAGACTCGCAGATTTCTATTTGCTTGAGTAAAAATCAAATCAAGAGAGAGATATTAACTCCTCGATATACTTTTCTCTAGATCGAGTCTGACTGTCTAGTTGATTCTCTAGAAAGTATAATGGAGTTAGTCCATACAGATTGCTAATCGAAATATTGGGTGTGGTTGTTAGACCCCCACTTTTTCAATTGGTATCATAGTAGGAAAACACATTAAAGACCCTATAAGTATGTGTTTGTAGCGATCTGATTATGGACAAGTCTATCTCTAATAACGTACCAGTTCAGAAATTACCAGATGATTCTAAAAGCTTGGATTCACCTGAGAGAACTGTCACATCTAAGTCAATATCTAAACATTCTCTTGATGTAAAAACTGTTGATTGGGAAACTCTCATAGAAGAGCAGTTGGATGAACTTTCTGATGAAGGTGATTCAGATATTGATAGAGATGTTGATGAGGAAGTCTCAGAGTATGTTAAGTTTTTGGATTCGTGGAATATGAAGAAGATTAAAACTTCTCATGTCTCACCTCTTCTGACTCCTCTCTGTCGAGAAAACAAGAATTTGAGAAGATGTTACGCAGGTGTTTATTTTTCGAATCGTTCTAACGAATTGATCCTAAAGGATTCTGAGGAAAACCTACGTATGAAGTCACTTGAATGTGATAATCTTTATCAAAATTACTTTTTGTTGGAAGAGAAACTTGAAGAATCTGAAGCAAGGTTTAACTCTCAACAAATTAGTTTTGATGACAGAGAAAGTGCTTGTCTCGCTCGAGAAAAACGCCTTGAGGATGATTTAGCTGTTACTCTTGATAAAATCAAGATGTTGGAAGATGACTTGAAAAAGTTCAATACTAGTTCAAACAAATTAACCACTATGCTAGGAGCAAGTAAAAATCATCGTGATACACGAGGATTGGGCTATAAGGGAATAGATGCTCCAGGTATTAGCAAAGAGGTAAAATTTGTCAAGGCTAGTGATTCTTCTCATCAAAAGTTTTCCACTGATGGCAAAAGTGAAATACCTTCACCAACAATTAAGGTTCTAAAGATCAAAGTATATCAACCTCCAAAGTCAGCATATAGGGATCGAGGTAAGAACATTCCTTATGTTTGCCACTATTGCGGAAATAAAGGTCACCTAGAAAGGAGATGTGGTTTCCGTATAAGGAATGATAAACTTAATAATGTTCTTGTTTGGGCATCACAAGAAGTTGTGAAATCAAGATCATATATTAAGGATAATCCCCTTAATGCTACAGGTTGTAACTGTCCAACCTTTAGAAAAAGGAATCAGTGTTGTGATAAACCTATTTTTGCCTATAAACGTCATACAAATCCTTTTCACAATCGTAATGGTTATAAAAAGGATAACTTCGTAAAGACGAAGACAAGATCCGATGTTCCCAGTTGGAGAAAGACTAACTTGCAAAAGAATAGTAAAACCAATCATCTTTTGAGAAATCTTGAAGAGAGTAATGGGAAGAAGGTTCCGGTTGTTTCTAAGCGCACTCATAAGTGGGTTCCAAAGAAAGTCAATGACACTTTGACTGTGAAAAGGAATGGTCTCCCAGAAAATTCCATGACTATGGAGAAGGCAGTATCCATGATGTTGGAACTTAAAGAGTTCTTTGGAAAGATGGATTTGGATGTGAAAGGTTCTAAAAGTGATATCTTTCATGATAATCCAAAAGTCACTTGTGGTGAGCAAGACATTGTTCACCTCAACACAACTTGAGTGTGTTTTAAGTGCATCCTCACCAAGGAATGCCCTGTTATGTATATGGTGAGGGAAGCACGAAAATTGGGGCGCACAAATTATGTTTGGTAAGGCTGTAGAATTCAATTGGATTCATCTAAAAAGGTATGTCTATAAACTTGAGCAAGATTTTTGCTTTTATTTTCTTAGAGAACTTATAATGATTCACCTACCTTTCTTATCGTTCTTTTCTACCTAACTTGATATGTGTTTAAGGTTCTTAAATGTTTAGGTTTGAAAATAATAGTTCGGGATGTTTGGACTACATGGTACACATACCAGGTATGCATACCATCATTTAAAATCAAAATCCAGGGGTTTAGGTACGCATACCCGTTTGCATACTGCTCCAGCATACGAAAATTCGTTTGCAAACCCGTATGCATACTTGACGTCGATATTCGGTAAATTTGTTTTGGTCGTAACTTCTTCGTCCGAACTCGGAATGACCTCATTCTTTTTGCATTATCTTCCTATTTGAATTATCTTCAAAATGGTTATGAGAAATCCTAAATGTGAATGAGTTGAGGTTGGTATTTGTCCCGTATCTTGTTTTTGAGTGTTTTGCTCCGTTTCGTCGCACTTGTTCTACTGGACTTGGGAACTTGGATTCTTGGAGTAATTCTCTTCTAAGATAATTTGTAGCTTTTACAAGAATGATGTTGGTAAATCACAAAGAAGGAAATTCAAGAATGGGCAGTAGTACGCATTGTTATGGGATTCTCGAATGTTCACAATCATCTTATGTGAACTATGATGCATGGTTGTTGATGGTGGTTTTAGGACAAGGGGTAAAACATTACGTATAGCATGACGTCACCGGTGACACTAAACACATTTATTAGAGCATTTAACGCGCTTATGTAAAAATTACCAGGGTACCCTTTTTCAAACACTGAATTAGGGTTTCGATACACAAAACCCTAAGTCTACGCATACCGCACAACCATTGTGCAAAAGCATGGCAAACATGCCAAATGCACGTACCGTGCAATCATTGCGCAATACATAGCAATTGCACGTACCGTGCAACCATTGCGCAAAAGCATGTCAATCAAGCCACTCACACATACCGCGCGATCACTGCGCAAAAGCATGGCAAGCATGCCAGAATGAACGTACCGTGCAACCATCACGCAATACATAGCAATTGCACGTACCGTGCAATCATTTCGTAAAAAGCATGGCAACCATGCCAAAAATCCGAGACGCGCAATCATTGCGCTACACGGCAACCATGCCAAAATCCCAAACGCGCAATAATTGCCACACGCGCCATTAGCATATGCCAAGAAACTCATGCAACCTGGCATGCCAAGCCGTGCAAATCAAGGCCAAAGCCGCCACACGCGCCATTGGCACATGCCAAGAAACTCTTGCAACCTGGCATGCAAAGCCGTGCAAACCAAGGCCGAAGCCGCCACACGCGCCATTGGCACATGCCAAGAAACCCTTGCAACCTCGCATGCCAAGCCGTGCAAACCAAGGCCAAAGCCGCCACACGCGCCCCATTGGCACATGCCAAGCAACTCTTGCAACCTAGCATGCCAAGCCGTGCAAACCAAGGCCGAAGCCGCACACACGCGCCATTAGCAAATGCCAAGCAACTCTTGCAACCTGGCATGCCAAGCCGTGCAAACCAAGGCCAAAGCCTCCACACGCGCCATTGGCACATGCCAAGCAACTCTTGCAACCTGGCATGCCAAGCCGTGCAAACCAAGGCCAAAGACGCCATACGCGCCATTGGCACATGCCAAGCAACTCTTGCAACCTGGCATGCCAAGCCGTGCAAACCAAGGCCGAAGCCACCACACGCGCCATTGGCACATGCCATGCAACCCTTGCAACCTGGCATGCCAAGTCGTGCTAACCCAAGGCCAAAGCCGCCACACGTGCCATTGGCACATGCCGTGCAACACTTGCACTTTGGCATTGCCACTTGCACCCGATGTGCAACCTACGGCCAAGGCATTCCACACATGCCATTGGCTCATACCGTGCAACACTTGCACTTCGGCATTGCCACTTGCACCCGATGTGCAACCTACGGCCAAGGCATTCCACACATGCCATTGGCACATGTCGTGCAACCCTTGCACTTTGGCATGCCGCGCCCACATCAAAGGCCACGATCCCTCTTAAGATGCAAAATCTCGACCGTCGAAGGTCACCACTGAGCCGGCACGTCTCTCAAGCTCAACTTATCAAACACCAACGACATGCTACATGTTTTCCACGAAAAACACTCGAGACATCAAAAGCGTATGTCACAAACTGGGGGATTAGTCCTGTCAATGGATACCGATTATCCGAAATCCGATACCGATATTCCGTTAGCCTTTAGTGCTACCATCCGACATAGCGGTAAACAGATATCCGATGCCGATAAGATAACGGATAATCCCTTCTTAACGTAACGGTAGCGGAACCGTGTATTTCCGTTAGGTTTAGTCCCGTTATCCGAAAACGTGCGTATCACCCGTCTAAATTCTTATACCTAGGGTGTATTCGTCTAATGAATCTCATTCTTCACTTCAGTTTTATCGATACAATAGAGAAAAAAAGAGAGAAAACTATGGTTGAATCAATCATCGTCTTCTCTGCCTTAGAAATCATCGTTTTCTCTATAGAAATCATGTGTGATTATTGATTAGAAACTAGGGTTTTTTTCTTCAATTTCCTTTGAGTTTAATTTCAATCTTCAAAACTCAATTTTCAATTTAGGGTTTCTGAAATTAGGGTTCACAATTTCATATTTGTGAAATTAATCATGTCCCAAAGCGAAAGAGGAGCATCAAACCATGTTGGTTCTTCACAAAATCTCTCATTTTCAGTTGCATCACATTTACCTGCTGCTGCTGCTGCATCAAACCAAGTTCAAGGTTCTTGAATTAATGCAACGGATGGTAACGGAAAAATATCCGTTATCCGGTAAGTCCAACGTAATGGTAACGTTTTTGAATTTCCTATTTCCGACGGAAATTAACGGATAACGGATATCCGCTAACTTTTAATGGCAACGGCTGCGCCAAAGCCTATATCCGTTACGTTAGCATCCATTGACATCCCTACGGGGAATGATCATTAGGGTATTGGTTTGGCGGTCTACAGCGTGCGGCATACACAAATGCCCGTTTCAAGATAGTGTCATAAGAATAAAACGGTTAGTAAATGCAGGAAGTAATAGTGAAACGCTCCTTCATTATGGAACATCAATTCCATCAAATTCCATCAATACCAGGCGTTACCACCTCTCCCCATTTAACTCATCCGTTTCTTTTCTTACGAGGCCAGAGTACGTTTCACTTAGACTTGTATAAATAGGTCTTACCTATTTCCACCAAAACACAAGTTTTTGGTCAGGAAGAAATACAACATTCAGAAAAGCAACTCTTGCTAGCTTTCTCAAAGCTTTCATCTTCTGATACAAGTCAAGTACTACTCTTCCAGAACTGCTCTGGTCTCAACGCTCTCTTCGCTTCCCTCCCTAAACCATCCCTTCTCCTCCTCTTTGTGACTGAAGCAAATCCGGAACGGCCATTTCTTGGTTTAGGTCAGATTTGTATAGATTGATCTCTCGAATCTAAAGTACTCCCGTGCAGTACATTTGTTTAGGGTTTAGATTTGTTTCTCACCCACTCACCAAAATTACCAAAATCAGCAGAAACGATTTTCACCCATAAACAATTGACGACCACAGTGGGAGATTGATCTTTCGGTTACGATATCAGCTTTCAAGAATCGACCTCATACTTCGATCCAGACATCAGAATGGCAGAAACAAGAAATCTATTCAGGGATCTACAACTCGACTGCCAGACAACCTGATTACCAGTCGTAAGCCGCAAGAGATGGATGGGGACTTCACAATAACTGAAAGCAAACGATTCGGTCACCAGGAAACTCCAAAGGCGACTGGGAAATTTCCGCAGTCACGAAAACACTGCATACAAAATCGGTTTTACACGGGAAGGATCTTGTTTTCATCAGAAGACCCAGGAAAACTGAGTAAGTCCAGACTAGACGGAATATACGATTTATTCTTTTAGGTTCTCGATAAGACCATTGTGTTATTTGATCTTATGCCAACTACCGACACACACTTTCATGAAATCAATATCCTATTCGCAAGTCACAACCATAACAATACTATTAAAACCATTCATTTCAAAATAACCAAATATCCTCATAAAAAATACCAACCATCTATCAAAATCAATCAAACGTTAAAATAGGCACTTTGTTTGCCTTTAAAAAAAAAAAGAGAGAGAACCTAAGCGAAATTTTGGAAAAGACAGAGAAACATTCAAGGAAAGTTATCCAACAGGGGTTTGCTCTTCTTGGAGAAAGCCTCCCTTTTATCCTCGAGAGACGCTCTCTTCAGAGTCAACGTCTTGGACAATTCTTCGACTTCTGCCTCCTGCTGTGCGATTTCATCTGCAGAAAGACTCTTGAATATTACGGTTTTCAATTTCTGGATCTCAGCAAATCCCTTGACGAACCACGAAGCGTTGAATTCATTTTCCATGCACATATCACGATGATACTTCCAACTGACGATGACATCCTCAGAAACGGTATGGCCGGTCACTTCACACATATCCTCGATGGAAGACATAGCTTCCTCCACATGTTTGACCAGCGCAAATCGACTGGTGATCTTCCTGGTTGTGGCGATATGTCCATACCTTTCCCAGATTTTGGTGTACATCACCTTGTACTTAGCCAGCACGCTGAAGCCACCGACCAGCACATGACCTGGATAAGGAACCAAGTACGGGGGATCGAAAGTGGCGCCTGCAACCAGACGCACAACCGGCAAGGGGTTCTCTTCCACGCTTTCGTTGACAGTCGTCAGAGCATTCTCCGCTATTCGAGCTGCATCCATGCCTTTCGTCTGATCAACCTCCATCTCTGAAGCACCAATAGCAGTCGCTGTAGCTAAAGGCAAATATTCACAAGCCTCTATCTCAGAACCGTCTCCAGAATCGGATCCTTCCTCAGATCCTTCCTATAATCTCGAGTTAGACGTTTTCGAAAAAGAAGAAAGAAAGGAAAAGAAAAAAAAACATGTGCAAGACTCACCGATCCGCTTCCCGAAGAAGATCCAGTGCTGCTGCCAGAAGATCTACCTTCGTCTTCTGAACTCTTCTCTTTCTCTGACTCTTCCCTAGAGAGCTCAACACTGTCGGCCTTTATCGGAAGAGGTGTTATTTCCTGACGACGAGCAAGCGCAGTAAAGGCGTTCACACTACCGAAACGCTGGTAGGAACAAGATGCAAAAGTTCAGAAATAAAATGAAGATTTACACGTTTTAGTCGAGCCAGGGGAGACACCTGCCTGAATATTGGAAGAATTGAAAGACACGGGGGTCGCCGAGTCTGTCGAAACCGACCGAAATCCACCAGCGCGATTCTTCGACCTTCGTTCCTTTACCTGGGGACTGTCCACGTTACCAGGCGACTTTCACTTAGTTGCAGAAGGATCCCTCAACATTGGCTGCTTTGTCAAAACCTCAGGAGAGGGTCTACAACGGGCGTTCGCCACCATGTGGTTCAAAAAGTCGTGGATAGTAAGGAATTCATCTTTCCAGAACTCATTATACTTGAAGGTCGTCGAAGAAACTCTTTCCAAGGGCAGGAAGGGTAGACGCGTACCCGGTTCAAGAACGCTGGCATTGAAGACGATCGGCAACGGATTCTCTGAAGCAACTGGCTGACGAGCAAAGGGGATCCCTTGGTCGAAACCCATGTAACGAGCAGAACGATCGATATTATAAGAAGCTACTTGGAAAGATCCCCTAAAGAAAGACGACATACAACCAGGCATGCAACTCCGCATAAACAAGTTTTCACCAACACTCAGGTTACCTTCGGAAAGCAAAGCCATATTCGGAGCAGAAGCAAAGGTGTTAACCTGAACTACAGACGCATGCACCGGGGCCCACGGGAAAAAATCGACTTCATGCAACTTATCAAGGAACCTAACCAAGCTCAAACCGGCTCTTGGACGCCTGTTCACCCATCGGAGTATTCTGAAGCTACCCCAGCTCGCGGGAAGTGAAGGTAACGGCTTCAGAGCGTACTTCTAAAAATGTTCCCACAACCACGCTTGAAGGAAAGCAACATGGACATACGAGTCCACTTTCATATAACCGTTTGAAACACGCATGTCCGCAACCAGGTGATCCAGATGTGTATACATAGAACCAAGGAACAAGCTACCAATGGAGAGAACTACGCCTTTTGCTAACTTTATGGCAATCATCAGAAGCTCTTGTCTTATCTCTTTCTTGCTGGAACCGTCATCGAAAACATCCCTGGACAACCAGAGTGCCAAGAATGCCGCAACATGAAGTGTACTATTATTTGACTCGGGTCCAGCTCATCCGGGAACCATTGGGACACCCACCAGCCGTAGAAGCACTTTTCGTTCTCTCTCCGAATGAAATCCTTCGACTTCGCAACAAGAGTGGCTCGCATCTTTTCTTCATCTTCTGTCAGTTGGATATTTAGGTTTCCTATTACAGGAAGATTCAACAGAAGAGCCACGTTTTCTAAGGAGAAAGTCATTTCACCCCACCTACATACGACTGTATGAGTGTCCGGATGACCGGTTGTCAGCCGTGCAAATATAATTCACTTTCTCACTCAACTAGATATAAATATAGTACGTGATAAGAAAGAGTTCGTTCCCACAGAGAGGCTTTTGTTGTTATAAAATTTCAGTTTCTTAGTCACCAAGGGGGGGGGGAATTTTTGTTTTTATCTAAGCAATAAAAGTAATTGAAAGCAAAGTAAATAATTGGAATAATCAAAAAGGAGAAGATATTGGTCACGGGATAATATCATTCACAAACATGTATTTTCATCAATGACTAGAATTGGAATTTTAATCTCTCATCTATTAGAAGTCCTAGGATACTTTGATCGCAAGAGTATCCCGTTTATTTCTCGATTTTATCACAAACAACATTAAAAGATGCTATTGTGCAATCTACCTAGAAAGCAACCTAAAGTGTAAAATCACAATTAAGTTTAACTCCCTAAGAGCAATAAGTTCTATGAAATAAGACTAATCAATGCAAACAAACGTGTAAAAGCACTAATTCGTTTTAACAAAGGTTATGATTCATATGCAATTAAAGAGATGTATCACTACAAGTAATAATGGCACTATGCTACTTAGAATCAGGGATAAACAACTATTTCGTCTTGGAAACCCTAATCTAGCAATAGAGATGAAGACTAATCTAATTGATTCCGGACTCAACCAAACTAGCATTCAAATCATAAAACAATATCAACCATGAATCATAAGCAATAAAGTATTGAGACAAAACTAATTCATTGAATCAAATAACATGTTGGAAATCAACTTTTATCCCATAACCAATAATTGAGTTTAGTTACTCATAATAATGGAGTTCATCATAATCATAAAATAATTGAAGAAGATGAAAAATAAAACGAAAGAAAACCCTAATTGTAGCTATCTCCAAAGCTCCAAGAATAATACGTGATATCAAAAGTTGTAGAAAACTTTTCTTTTTGTAGCTTTTCTCCCTCCGAAAATTAGGTCAAGTCTTCAAAAGCCCAAAGTCCAATAACAAGATGTCCACCAAGCCCATATGTGAGAAAACCCCATGTAGAAAATATGTCCAAAATCGTCGCCGGAAATTGGCCGGAAAAGTTGTCGAAAAAAGCTCAGGTGACCGGCAAAGTCCGCCCGGTCAACGGGTCAAATTGGTCGGGTCAACTGAGTCGGACTGGGGTCAACTCGGTCAAAGTCAGACCGAGTCAGCATCTTACTCAGCTGGATCGGCTGAGTGGCTTTGTCTAGGCCATTGCACTGGCCTGAACTGCTGATGCACAATGATTGTGCATCACTGCCAGCTTCAGTTTTCTTCTCAGTTCAATCACCACTTCTTTGCTGCTCAAACACCCATTGTAGTCCTTTCATTATCAGCACCACCTGAAACACCATGTTTTCTACCAACTTCAGATACAACTTCAGCCAAGCAGCATATCCATTCTTACACAACCCATCCATCCTAAATTCCATGTTCATCCTTGCAATCTTCCTTGGATTCCCTGTAATAATAACACAACTACCACCTGCAGTCTTGCATACATAACCAGCATCACCCCAAAGCCATTTCAGCTGCTGATCTGCCCAGCTCATACCCATTCTGCACTTACCAGAACAACAATGCTCAGCTGCAACCTGAACTGACTGCCACAGCTGCAACCACCACCAGTTCATACCCACTTGCAACTGCATCACCTGCAATGCTGCTTCTTTGTTGTTAACTTCACCACTGCAGCTGCAACTCCACCAGAGCACACCCACCTTGGCTTCAGATTCATCAACAACACCAACTCCTCCCTGTAATTCAACCAACATCCATCTAACTCGTCAGTCTCAAAAGCCTTTACTGGAACCACTGCTATACAGCTTCAATCTCTATTCCATGTAACAAACTGCAGCTTAGCCAATTGCAGTTGCAACATGCCTGCAATTCTCATACACACATTACCAACACCTACAGCTTCAGTTCTGCAGTTTATCTAGCTGCAAACTCCACTAATACCTTCTTCTTTCACATTACTGCTCAACCATCTCGCACTGCACTTCCAAATTATCGAGCCATTCTCTGCAATCTAACTCAACCCTGCCAATGAAGCACAACCACAACTTATGGCATCAGACTCAAAAACCCTTGTAATCTTCTCAAAGCTCTAAATCTTTACCAGCAACTCTTTCTGAACCTTTAAATGAACATAACCCATCTTCAATTTCAACACCAATGCTTTAATTCTTCACCAACAACTAACCCCCACTCAAGAATCACCAGCAGAAGCTCCTCTCCATGTCTCTGTTGAACTCGAGAACTCATCAAACCATCTACCAAATTCAAACCAACTCAAACCCTTATCTCTTCTCTGTTCTTTGGATTCAACATCAAACCCATTAATTCTTCGATAGCGTCACCAACACAGCTCTCGATCCATTCTACTTCAGAAATTCTACAGAATCACCACGAGATCTAACCATCATCAACACTTTAAAACTCAATTTAACTCCAGCCCCATCTTAGCAACATTATCACCTTTCTGCTTATCTTCGTCTCTCAATTTCAGATATTCTTCTCTATCTCTCGGACAAAACAACAGCAGCAGTTCCTCTCAATTTCAGATTCAAAACGAAATGAATGAGAGACTTTCGATTCTAGGGTTGGAAAAGCTGGGTTGGATAATTACGCCCTAGGGCTGGGTAAGAACCAAAACAGTTATCGACACCCTGCAGATTAATACAGGCCACCAAAATGGCAGCCCTTATTTCTGAAACATGAACAAGGTTGCCCCTTAACCATGACTGGGCTCCATATAGTGTTCGCACATGAAATGACAATTTTGTCCTTCTTTCGCTCATAACCTTAGCTTGGTCCAGCTTCCACTCGCATGTGAATTGACTATACTGCCCTTATGCTCCAAAAGAGTGTTTTCTTCCTTCTTTTGCTTCCAATGACTCCATTGCACCTAATGAACTCAAAAGTAATAATAAGATACGTATTTCACAAGAAGAATAACAAAGAAAGCATAAACATTGATATAAAATTAGGTGTTTTACAACACATATCAAATACCCCCACACTTAGACTTTGCTAGTCCTCGAGCAAATCAAACAAAATTTATTCTAGAGTATGCATACAACTCTCATGAGGGTTTAATAGAGATATACCCACAAAACCTGCTTTTCCAACTTACTAGTTCTACGTAATGATAGCATCCAATGCGCTAAGACGACATAGAGATTCTGCACACTAGTCATAAGAAGTTAGACACATAATGAACACAATCTCATCCTTAAAAGTTGAGAGAGAAATAACCATCCCTTCTCGAAAGAAATTCGGGTTCGGAGTGATCAAAAGCCTCGACTCTGCCTCACAAGAAAGGGTTTTATGAAGTTGCTCTCAATAATAAACAACTCTTTATGGGTCACACATGTGTCGAGGTAGGAATGAAGAGAGAATCTTGCAACACGTTGAATAGTAGGAAGGCAAAAACCCTCCGAATTGTTTTGAAAACCCACATCTTTTATTCATTTTGAAAACCCTTTTTCTGACGATCTCTAAGAAAGGAAATCAACCACTTAACGAAGGTGGAAATATGCTTACTTACCTCGTCATCCGTTCGATGTGCAGCTAGCACCACTCTCACAGCATCCATAGAAACGTCTTCGGTCTTCAAACGGTGTCTTCATCTTCGCCTTCGGTCTTCAACTCTTGATGACAACTCTTGAACTTCGTAGAATCTTGACAATGATGATTCTTTCCTCTAATTCCTTGTTGCTTGAAACTTCATTACGGATATTTCTTATTCCATTGGCTTTATTGAATAAATACAAAACCAAATACGAACTAAACAAGCCAAAATATGATACAATGATTTTTTATTTTTTTTCACATTTTTTTTTTGAGATAAATAAAATACAAAATAAAAATAAACAAACTATGAAAACTAATGATGAACCTAATAAAAGTTTTCTCTTGTCTTTTTTTTTTTTTTTGAGACAAGAGAAAATAATACAACTACAAAATAAGGATAAAAATAAAAAATGCAAGTAAAAAGGCCATGGTGTAAGTACTTTACCGCTTGATTCTTCACAAATTGTATGTCTCGATATCATAAACTTCTTGACTCTCATCTTGATAATATTCTCTCTCGTACAATAATCTTCAACTTGTAAAAATTCTGCTCCTTGCTTTGTTGCTATACTCAAATCTGAAATCTGCTCATTTCTGTATTGTTGCTTGCAAACCTTAAACGTCTTCAACTTTCCTTCGAATTTGTGATGCTCCTCTTGTTGATGATGATGGTGTTTCTATGGACCTGTTGGTGTAGAGAGAGATAAAGTGGATGGTGCTAACTACGAACAAGATCACAAGTGGTATGTAAGTTAGCAATTCGATGTCACCATTCATGATTGATAAAATAGCACTCAAGAGATCAAAATAGTGCTTCTATTGGTGGGAGGTTGGGTAGATCACCATTCTACCCGGAGTTAACGTACGGTGACACACACTCTAAAAGCACATATTATAAATGAAGGTCGCTGCCTCACATGATGTAACATGGGTAGTCTCCACTATAGGGGATCACAAATCTAATACCGAATTCAATCTGCACCTCATTTGCCACTGGGATGGTTAAATCCAACTTTAACTCTCATACAAGTAAGAAACCCGATCATGTTCTCTGTCATCTCTAAGTTCAGTGACTCTTATGAGAATCTCGATGTAATCTTAGCGACATGAATACTATGTGACTCTAAACTAACCGTAAGTTGAAGGTTTCTTATTCACTATTTCACAAAAAAGTTGAAAAATTTGAAAATTTTACAATGCAAATGCTTAACCACTCCCCCACACTTAAACTTTACATTGTCCTCAATGTAAATTGAATCGTCCAAAGAAAGTCAAGGTGGGAAATTCTAACATAATGATGACAACAAAACAGAAAAAGTAAATGCAAGAAAAGAAAAAGCTAAAAACGAAAAACAAGAAATAAATACAAGACAAGAGATACTCATCCTATGGGTTGCCTTCCATTTAGCGCTTGGTTTAAAGTCGTCATCCCGACTATCTCCTTGCTTTCTATGCCTCCTCCAGAGGGAGTTCATCCACAAAGTTAGCTCCTTCCACCACTTCGGAAGTGAAATTCTCATAATATGGTTTCAACCGATGCCCATTAACTTTAAGTTCCTTTCCTGTAGCTATGCTACGAATTTCCACTGCACCATGAGAAAACACATTAGTAACAATAAAAGGTCCAATCCAACGTGACCTTAATTTACCCGGAAATAAATGCAAGCGAGAATTAAGCAAAAGCACTTTCTGCCCAATGCAAAATTGTTTCCTAGAAATCATATTATCATGAAAAGCCTTCGTTTTCTCCTTATAAATGTGTGAGATTTCAAATGCATCATTGCGAAGCTCCTCTAGATCTTGGAGTTGTAACTTCCTTTGCTTTCCAGCCCCATCCATCTCCATATTGCATTGCTTAATAGCCCAAAACGCCTTATGCTCAATTTCAACGGGTAAATGACAAGGTTTACCATACACAAGCCTAAAGGGAGACATCCCGATAGGTGTATTGTATGCGGTTCTATAAGCCCACAAAGCATCATTAAGTCGCATGCTCCAATCTTTCCTTGTCGGGTTCACCGTCTTCTCTGGAATGGATTTCACCTCCCGGTTAGAAACCTCGGCTTGTCCATTTGTTTGGTGATGATAAGGTGTTGCAATCTTGTGCGACACATTTTACTTCTTCAACAAGCTTTGTAAAATCCTATTTTTGAAGTGAGAACCCCCATTGCTAATTATGGCCCTTGGAATTCCAAACCTTGCAAAGATATTAGCTTGCACAAAATCTGAAACCACTTTAGAATCATTAGTCGGGGTGGCCTCAACTTCCACCCATTTCGATACATAATCAACAGCAAGTAAGATATAAAAATTCCCATGAGAGTTGACAAAAGGACCCATAAAATCAATACCCCATACATCGAAAACTTCAATAAATTGAATAAATGTTTGTGGCATTTGATTTCGGGCACCTAAATTGCTTGTTCTTTGGCACCTATCACAAGTTGTACAAATATATATGCATCTTTAAACAAGGTTGGCCTATAGAAACCTCTTTCAAGTACCTTGTGAGCGGTTCTCTTACTCCCAAAATGTCCTCCGCAAGCATAGGAATGACAAAAAGACAAGATAGAATTAAACTCGGATTCGGGAATGCACCCTCGTAATACTTGGTCACTACCTTGTTTCCATAAATATGGATCATCCCATATGTATTGGTTCCCTAAACTCTTAAGTTTGTCCCTCTCAGCACGACACAAGTTCTTTCGGATTTGTTTAGACACCAAGTAGTTCACAATGTCAGCATACCATGGCTCTCCAAAGGAAATTGAGAATAGTTGCTCATCCGAGAAACTTTCACGCAATGGGATAGCTTCCTTGTCCAAAGCAAGACGTCTCAAATGATCCGCAACGGTGTTCTAAATTCCTTTCTTGTCCTTGATTTCAATATCAAACTCTTGCAAGAGCAAAATCCATCGTATGAGCCTCGGTTTTGCTTCTTTCTTCATTAGCAAGTACCTAAGTGCTGCATGATCAGAAAAGACAACAACTTTTGTACCAATTATATAAGAGAGAAACTTTTCCAAAGCAAAAACAATATCTAATAACTCTTTTTCAGTGGTTGTGTAGTTTTGTTGGGCCTCATTTAACGTTCTAGAAGCATAATAAATAGCATGAGGTATCTTCCCCACACGTTGCCCAAGCACCGCACCAACCGCATAGTCACTTGCATCACACATGAGCTCAAAAGGCTTGCTCCAATCCGGTGGTTTAATGATAGGGGCTGAAATCAAAAGTTCTTTCAAACGATTGAATGCCGCCATACACTTTTCATCAAAGTTAAAAACCACATCTTTTTGCAATAAGTTGCAAAGTGGTGATGCTATCTTGGAAAAATCCTTGATAAATCTACGATAAAAACCTGCATGACCAAGAAAAGAGCGTATCTCCCTCACCGTAGTGGGAGGGGTTAAAGCACGAATAAGGTCTATTTTAGATTTATCGACTTCCAAGCCTTTAGAAGATATTATATGGCCTAAAACTATGCCATGAGTTACCATGAAATGGCACTTCTCCCAATTTAGCACAAGATTTGTTTCAACACATCGTTCAAGAATTGACAAGTTGTGCAAGCAAAGGTCAAATGAATCACCAAAGACACTAAAGTCATCCATAAACACTTCGATTATGTTTTCAACATATTCTGAGAAGATACTTACCATACACCTTTGAAAGGTAGCTGGAGCATTGCACAAGCCAAAAGGCATCCTTCTATAAGCAAAAGTACCGAAAACAAGTGAAAGTGGTTTTCTCTTGATCCTCCGGTGCTATCATAATCTGATTGTAACCTGAATAACCATCAAGGAAGCAATAATAAGAATGTCCAGCTAAACGTTCAAGCATTTGATCAATAAAAGGCAATGGAAAATGATCCTTCCTAGTGGTGGCATTCAATTTCCTGTAATCAATACAAACCCTCCAACCGGTTTGCACACGAGTTGGGACAAGTTCGTTCTTATCATTCTCCACCACCGTCACACCTGATTTCTTTGGTACTACTTGTACCGGGCTCACCCACTTGCTATCGGATATGGGGTAGATAACACCCACGTCCAAAAGCTTTAGTATCTCCTTTTTCACAACTTCCATCATGGGAGGGTTCAAACGACGTTGCGCTTCCCTTGTAGGCTTTGCATCGTCCTCCAAACGGATTTTGCATACACACGGCAGGGCTTATACCCTTGATATCACAATTGTCCATCCTATGGCCGTCTTGTACTTCCTTAGCACCCTTAGAAGTTTTTCTCTGTAATTCACTAAGCTTGTTAGAAACAATCACAGGTAAATCTTCCTTGTCACCCAAGTACAAGTACTTTAGGTGATCGGGAAGAGGTTTCAATTCTAACTTTGGAGATTTAACAATGGAAGGTACAAGCTTTTCATCACTGCATGGTAAAGAAATAAAAGAGATATTATGAGTTTCCGGGCATCCTTGTAGTGAATTAAGATCACCAAGGGCTTCCTTGACTTCATTACCACACTCTACACCATTATCCATGGATGTAGTCAAAACGGTTTCCAAAGCATCATCACCATTCAATTCAAACACTTGTTGTGCCAATGTATCCATAACATCAATGGAGAAACAAGAGTGGACATCACTAGGATATCTCATCGTCTCGAAAATGTTGAAACGTATTGTTTCTCCATCAAACTCCATAGTTAGCGTTCCTTTCCACATCAATAATGGTTTTCGCCGTTTTCATGAAGGGACGCCCAAGTAGCAATGGAAGAGACGAGTCCGGTGACCCTTCATTCATCTCTAACACGCAAAAGTCAGCTGGAAATACAAGTTGATTAACCTGCACAAGAACATCCTCAACAATACCCATTGGGTAAACATTAGAGCGATCGGCTAATTGCAATACAATTCCAGCCTTTTTAAGAGGACCTAACTCAAGTGAATTGTACATAGATGCAGGCATAACATTAACGGATGCACCTAAATCCAACATAGCTTTGTTAAATGTGGTGTTACCAATTGTGACTGGAATGTCAAAGCTACCGGGATCCTTACATTTCAGTGGGAGTTTGTGTTGTAAGATTGTGAAGCATTCTCCCCCACACTTAGCACTTCATTACTTTGAGCCTTTCTTATTGGTACACAAGTCCTTCAACACTTTCGCATACTTGGGAACTTGCTTGATCGCATCAATGAGTGGTATGTTCACATGAATCTTCTTTAAAACGTCTAAAATCTCCTTTTCTAGTTCCGCCTTCTTGGAACTTGCAAATCTGCGAGGGAAAGGTAAAGGAGGAACATAAGTAGAAACCGGAGTTTTAGAGTTAGGAATAGGTACCTCGGGTGTTTGGGGAATTTCATCCCTCTTTCCTCCAAAAAGGCTCCTTTGGTGTTTCCACCTTGCCCGAATCAGTAATTCGGGTTGCACAAGTTGTGTACCACTTCTCAACGTAATAGCATTGACACCCTCTTTTGGGTTGATAGGTTGAGAAGGGAGTTTCCCACTATTTTGTGCCTTCAACTTGTTAATCAATGCCATGGAGCCCATTTGTGTCTGCAACTCCTTGATAGCACTCTTAGTTTCTTGTTGACTTTCCTTAAACATGGTAGAAATGCCTTGCATAAAAGTTTGAAGCTTTGCATCGATATCGGAACCTTGATTTTGCATCGATTGTTGTGGTTGCTGAAATTGTTGTTGTTGCGTGGAATTGTTGTTGTTGTGGTTGAAATCCACCCAACGGTTGAATGTAGGTTGTTGAACCGCGCCTTGCTTGTTTGCATAGCTAAAGTTGGGGTGATCTCTCCATCCCGGATTGTAAGTGTTGGAGTAGGGATCATACCGTCTTTGTTGATTTGGAAAGACCGCACTAGCTTGCTCCAACTCTTCACCATATGAAGGTAAAATAACCGCAGCCATCTTTTGCATCATTTGCTCCATGTTATCCATCCTTTGATCACGGTGTGATGATGAATCCGTAACTTCATGCACTCGCCTAACCATTGGTTCACCTCTTGTGTAGAATTGTTGCGAGTTTGCAGCCATGCTTTCAATCAACTCGGTAGCTTGGGCCACCGTCTTGTTCACTAGTGCACCACCACCCGCTGCATCAAGAAGATATCTATCACTTGTTTGGAGACCTTCGTAGAAGTATTGTATTATCATCACGTCACTAAATTGGTGGTGTGGACAGCTTGCCACCAATCTCTTGTATCGCTCCCAACATTCATACAAAGATTCTCCTACGTGTTGCTTTATCCCACAAATGTCTTTGCGAATTTGAGTAGCCTTTGACGCAGGAAAATACCTCTCTAGAAAGAGTTTCTTCAACCTGTTCCATGTAGTGACACTTCCGGATGGTAAATAATACAACCATTCCTTAGAATTGTCCGCCAAAGAGAATGGAAAAGCTTTCAACATTGCTCCATCTGCATTAGTCTCCGGTGGAAGCATAGCCATGATAACGTTGTGGAAATACATGAGATGCTTGTTTGGATCTTCATTCGCCATGCCATGAAATTTCGGTAACTCTCTACTCAACCCCGGATTGATCTCGAAGGTTGAGTTTGTCTCAATACACCACCGTTGTGCATCAAGCCTATGAGAAGCCAAGTCCTTGAGTGTACGATTTGTATCACCCATTGCTTCTTCTTCTTCTTCTTCAACTAGTGGTTCTTCTACAAATGGAACCTTCTGTTCTTCTTCTAGTTGTAATTCTTCTTCCACTTCTAACTCTTGTTCTTCCGTCGTGTCTTGACTTGGTTGGAGTATTGTGCCTCTTCGAGTAGCTATCCCGCACCTTGGATAGTTCCAATATTTAGAAGTCAGGGATTAGGTACCTGAAAAAAATTCTCGCAAACAGTGAGAGACAAGACAAGAAAACAAAAAGCAAATATGAAAGCAGAAATGATGATAAGAAACTAAAAACTTAGTAACAAGCCGTATGCCTCCCCGACAGCGGCGCCAAAATTTGACCGGTTGTCAGCCGTGCAAATATAATTCACTTTCTCACTCAACTAGATATAAATATAGTACGTGATAAGAAAGAGTTCGTTCCCACAGAGAGGCTTTTGTTGTTATAAAATTTCAGTTTCTTAGTAACCAAGGGGGGGAAATTTTTGTTTTTATATAAGCAATAAAAGTAATTGAAAGCAAAGTAAATAATTGGAATAATCAAAAAGGAGAAGATATTGGTCACGGGATAGTATCATTCACAAACATGTATTTTCGTCAATGACTAGAATTGGAATTTTAATCTCTCATCTATTAGAAGTCCTAGGATACCTTGATCGCAAGAGTATCCCGTTTATTTCCCGATTTTATCACAAACAACATTAAAAGATGCTATTCTGAAATCTACCTAGAAAGCAACCTAAAGTGTAAAAGCACAATTAAGTTTAACTCCCTAAGATCAATAAGTTCTATGGAATAAGACTAATCAATGCAAAAAAACGTGTAAAAGCACTAATTCGTTTTAACAAAGGTTATGATTCATATGCAATTAAAGAGATGTATCACTACAAGTAATAATGTCACTATGCTACTTAGAATCAGGGATAAACAACTATTTCGTATTGGAAACCCTAATCTAGCAATAGAGATAAAGACTAATCTAATTGATTCCGGACTCAACCAAACTAGCATTCAAATCATAAAACAATATCAACCATGAATCATAAACAATAAAGTATTGAGACAAAACTAATTCATTGAATCAAATAACATGTTGGAAATCAACTTTTATCCCATAACCAATAATTGAGTTTAGTTACTCATAATAATGGAGTTCATCATAATCATAATCATAAAATAATTGAAGAAGATGAAAAATAAAACGAAAGCAAACCCTAGTTGTAGAAATCTCCAAAGCTCCAAGAATGATATGTGATATCAAAAGTTGTAGAAAACTTTTCTTTTTGTAGCTTTTCTCCCTTCCAAAATTAGGTCAAGTCTTCAAAAGCCCAAAATCCAATAGCAAGATATCCACCAAGCCCATATGTGAGAAAAACCCATGTAGAAAATATGTCCAAAATCGTCGACGGATATTGGCCGGAAAAGTCACCGGAAAACAGCTCAGGTGACCCCAAAAGTCCGCCCGGTCAACGGGTCAAATTGGTCGGGTCAACTGAGTCGGACTGGGGTCAACTCGGTCAAAGTCAGACCGAGTCAGCATCTTACTCAGCTGGATCGGCTGAGTGGCTTTGTCTAGGCCATTGCACTGGCCTGAACTGCTGATGCACAATGATTGTGCATCACTGCCAGCTTCAGTTTTCTTCTCAGTTCAACCACCACTTCTTTGCTGCTCAAACACCCATTGTAGTCCTTTCATTATCAGCACCACCTGAAACACCATGTTTTCTACCAACTTCAGATACAACTTCAGCTAAGCAGCATATCCATTCTTACACAACCCATCCATCCTAAATTCCATGTTCATCCTTGCAATCTTCCTTGGATTCCCTGTAATAATAACACAACTACCACCTGCAGTCTTGCATACATAACCAGCATCACCCCAAAGCCATTTCAGCTGCTCATCTGCCCAGCTCATACCCATTCTGCACTTACCAGAACAACAATGCTCAGCTGCAACCTGAACTGACTGCCACAGCTGCAACCACCACCAGTTCAACTGCATCACCTGCAATGCTGCTTCTTTGTTGTTAACATCACAACTGCAGCTGCAACTCCACCAGAGCACACCCACCTTGGATTCAGATTCATCAACAACACCAACTCCTCCCTGTAATTCAACCAACATCCATCTAACTCGCCAGTCTCAAAAGCCTTTACTGGAACCACTGCCATACAGCTTCAATCTCTATTCCCTGTAACAAACTGCAACTTAGCCAATTGCAGTTGCAACATGCCTGCAATTCTCATACACACATTACCAACACCTATAGCTTCAGTTCTGCAGTTTATCTAGCTGCAAACTCCACTAATACCTTCTTCTTTCACATTACTGCTCAACCATCTCGCACTGCACTTCCAAATTGTCGATCCATTCTCTGCAATCTAACTCAACCCTGCCAATGAAGCACAACCATAACTTATGGCATTAGACTCAAAAACCCTTGTAATCTTCTCAAAGATCTAAATCTTTACCAGCAACTCTTTCTGAACCTTTAAATGAACATAACCCATCTTCAATTTCAACACCAATGCTTTAATTCTTCACCAACAACTAACCCCCACTCAAGAATCACCAGCAGCAGCTCCTCTCCATGTCTCTGTTGAACTCGAGAACTCATCAAACCATCTACCAAATTCAAACCAACTCAAACCCTTATCTCTTCTATGTTCTTTGGATTCAACATCAAACCCATTAATTCTTCGACAGCGTCACCAACACAGCTCTCGATCCATTCTACTTCAGAAATTCTACAGAATCACCAAGAGATCTAATCATCATCAACACTTTAAAACTCAATTTAACTCCAGCCCCATCTTAGCAACATTATCACCTTTCTGCTTATCTTCGTCTCTCAATTTCAGATATTCTTCTCTATCTCTCGGAAAAAACAACAACAGCAGTTCCTCTCAATTTCAGATTCAAAACGGAATGAATGAGAGACTTTCGATTCTAGGGTTGGAAAAGCTGGGTTGGATAATTACGCCCCAGGGCTGGGTAAGAACCAAAACTGTTATCGACACCCTGCAGATTAATACAGGCCACCAAAATGGCAACCCTTATTTCTGAAACATGAAAAAGGTTGCCCCTTAACCCTGACTGGGCTCCAGATAGTGTTCGCCCATGAAATGAAAATTTTGTCCTTCTTTCTCTCATAACCTTAGCTTGGTCCAGCTGCCACTCGCATGTGAATTGACTGTTCTGCCCTTATGCTCCAAAAGAGTGCTTTCTTCCTTCTTTTGCTTCCAATGACTCCATTGCACCTAATGAACTCAAAAGTAACAATAAGATACGTATTTCACAAGAAGAATAAAGAAAGCATAAACATTGATATAAAATTAGGTGTTTTACAACACCTATCACCGGACACCATCTTGAGATAAAGGCAACTAAACCAGGAATATCCTTCCTAATTTGAAGATTTGCAGATGCCCTAACAACATCAATGATCTGCGCTCGGGTCAAGTTAGCACTTACGTGTTCCTGGCTCACCATAAACTCAATCCATCTGTCGAATGAGCGCACCGGGCTTTGACATATTCTAAAGTCAATATGGGAAGCAGAATACTCTCCTCTATGAAGACAAAACCGTATTATACTCTCTGGTCGGACTGAATGGGTCCTCCTTTCATATTCTGAACCGGTCAAGAGGATCGACACGAAATTGGGATGATTTTTTCGGGCTGCGGCAAGGGTCTTTGTGAAGAAGTCATCATCCGTGTTTGGCTTAGAACTACTAACGTCTTTTGGTAAAGAAAGACTTTGCCCGGGTGACATCTTTCCGGAGTTTCTTGTGTTGTTTTGCTAACAAGGTATCTACATAAAAAAGGCAAGACAAGAAGAGATTATCACCCACACACGGCTATACCAAAATAAGGGAAAACCCTAAGCAACTAGGTTTTCACAAACACACTGCCGCAGTATTCATGACGAAAGTCTACAGGTTCACGAGAATCACATTTATGACTAAGTTCTACGAAGATATGGAATAACAATATTTTCTACGGATTCATGCGAAGCATATATAAGCTAGAGTTTTGCATGACAAAAAAAACAAGGAAGAATTAATTTGAGAAAGAGCGCCGGAAGACATACCTGGAATGTTATCACCCTACCACTTTGTTGCAAACGCAAAGATATGGAGAAACAAAGGTACAAAATAAAAGGTGGATAACCTCTTTTATATGCATGATAGTTGGGGACTTCGAATAAGGGAAGGATTCCCTTTTCAAAGCCGTGCATGGAGAAAGGCAGTCGGGCCCACAATAGCAAGCTTTGCCACTTCCAAAAATGCACGCATCTTCCTTGCTAGTACCGGCCCTACCAAGCGCTCAATGCCGGCCTTGCCAAAATCCGCGCCAGCCACCCAATCCGCGCCAGCCTTGCCAGTCTGCGCCAGCCATGCCTTCCTTGCCAGCGCCTTCCATCCCGGCCTTGCCTTGCCAACGCCATGCTCTGCCAAACGGCCCACGCCCATTTGGGCTGACAAGCCCCATTCGTGACAAGTCTATGCTAGCAGCTCCGCCTCGCGTTCCAAAAACCTATCCCCAAAGACACCTAGCCATACTGGGATTTGTGCAAAGCTACCAGATGCAAGGATTGCGGATTCTACTTACATCTCGAAATAGGTCGGACAAGTATCCTCAGCCCTCTTTCATGACTCACTCAGTTTTATCCTCGTCCGTCACCATCTTATGCTTACCTCGCAACAAGGCCCCTGTTCCAAGCTAAGCAGGGGACTTAATGTTGATGGTGGTTTTAGGACCAGGGGTAAAACCGTAAAACTTTACGTATAGCATGACGTCACCGGTGACACTAAACACATTTATTAGAGCATTTAACGCGCTTATGTAAAAATTACCAGGGTACCTTTTTTAAACACTGAATTAGGGTTTCGATACACAAAACCCTAAGTCTACGCATACCACACAACCATTGTGCAAAAGCATGGAAAACATTCCAAATGCACGTACCGTGCAACCATTGCGCAATACATAGCAATTGCACGTACCGTGCAATCATTGCGCAAAAGCATGAAAATCATGCCACTCACACATACCGCGCAATCACTGCGCAAAAGCATGGCAAGCATGCCAGAATGCACGTATCGTGCAACCATCACGCAATACATAGCAATTGCACGTACCGTGCAATCATTGCGCAAAAAGCATGGCAACCATGCCAAAAATCCGAGACGCGCAATCATTGCACTACACGACAACCATGCCAAAATCCCAAACGCGCAATCATTGCCACACGCACCATTGGAACATGCCAAGCAACTCTTGCAACCTGGCATGCCAAGCCGTGCAAACCAAGGCCAAAGCCGCCGCACGTGCCATTGGCACATGCCAATCAACTCTTGCAACCTGGCATGCCAAGCCGTGCAAACCAAGGCCGAAGCCGCCACACACGCCATTGGAACATGCCAAGCAACCCTTGCAACCTGGCATGCCAAGCCGTGCAAACCAAGGCCAAAGTCGCCACACGCACCATTGGTACATGCCAAGCAACTCTTGCAACCTGGCATGCCAAGCCGTGCAAACCAAGGCCGAAGCCGCCATACACGTCATTAGCACATGCCAAGCAACTCTTGCAACCTGGCATGCCAAGCCGTGCAAACCAAGGCCAAAGCCGCCACACGCGCCATTGGCACATGCCAAGCAACCCTTGCAACCTCGCATGCCAAGCCGTGCAAAACAAGGCCAAAGCGGCCACCCGCGTCATTGGCACATGCCAAGCAACTCTTGCAACCTGACATGCTAAGCCGTGCAAACCAAGGTCGAAGCCTCCACACGCGCCATTGGCATATGCCATGCAACCCTTGCAACCTGGCATGCCAAGCCGTGCAAACCCAAGGCCAAAGCCGCTCACGCGCCATTAACACATGTCGTGCAACACTTGCACTTTGGCATTGCCACTTGCACCCGATGTGCAACCTACGGCCAAGGCATTCCACACATACCATTGGCACATGTAGTGCAACCCTTGCACTTTGGCATGCCGCGCCAACATCAAAGGCCACGATCCCTCTTAAGATGAAAAATCTCGACCTTCGAAGGTCGCCACTGAGTCGGCACGTCTCTCAAGCTCAACTTATCAAACACCAGCGACATGCTATATGTTTTCCACGAAAAACACTCGAGACATCAAAAACGTATGTCACAAACTGGGGGATGCTCATTAGGGTATTGGTTTGGCGGTCTACAGCGTGCGGCATACACAAATGCCCGTTTCAAGATAGTGTCAAAAGAATAAAACGGTTAGTAAATGCAGGAAATAATGGTGAAACGCTCCTTCATTATGAAACGTCAATTCCATCAAATTCCATCAATACCAAGCGTTACCACCTCTTCTCATTTAACTCATCCGTTTATTTTCTTACGAGGTCAGAGTACGTTTCACTTAGACTTGTATAAATAGGTCTTACCTATTTTCACCAAAACACAAGTTTTTGGTCAGGGAGAAATACAAAACTCAGAAAAGCAACTCTTACTAGCTTTCTCAAAGCTTTCATCTTCTGATACAAGTCAAGTACTACTCTTCCATAACTGCTCTGGTCTCAACACTCTCTTCGCTTCCCTCCCTAAACCAGCCTTTCTCCTCCTCTTTATGACCGAAGAAAATCCAGAACGACCATTTCTTGGTTTAGGCCAGATTTGTATAGATTGATCTCTCGAATATAAAGTACTCCCGTGCAGTAGGGTTTAGATTTATTTCTCACCCACTCACCGAAATTACCAAAATCAGCAGAAACGATTTTCACCCATAAAAAATGGTCTTTAATGATTGGATGTAAATGGATTTTCAAAATTAAACGTAATGTTGATGGTAGTATCTAAAGATTCAAAGCGAGACTTGTTGCGAAGGGGTTTACTCAAGAACCAGGTGTTGATTATGAAGAAACCTTTTCTCCTGTTTCCAAGAAAGATTCGTTTAGAGTTATCATGGCAATGGTAGATCATTTCGACCTAGAATTCTTTCAAATGGATGTAAAAACGGCTTTCTTGAATGGTGATCTAGATAAGAAGATTTATATGGTACCACCAGAAGGTTTAACATCTAAAGATCAAGAGGGAAAAGTCTGTTGCTTGAATAAATCTCTATATGGGCTAAAACAAGCTTCTAGGCAATGGTATATGAAGTTCGATCAAGTAGTGTCATCTTACGGTTTCGTTGAAAATGAAGTTGATAGATGCATATATCTGAAAACTAGTGGGAGAAAATTTATCATCCTAGTTATGTATGTTGATGATATTCTACTTGCTAGAAACAACATTCATATGTTGCATGACACTAGAAATTTTCTCTCAACCAATTTCGAGATGAAAAATTTGGGAGAAGCTTCGTACATTCTTGGTATTCGGATACATCGGGACAGAAACAGAGGTTTATTGGATTTGTCTCAAGAAGCCTACATTAAGAAGATACTCCAAAGATTTGAGATGCAGAATTGTGCACCGGGTGAAGCACCTATTGTGAAGGGTGATATTATCAACCGCCTGCAATGTTCTAAATCTGACTTAGAAAGGAGTCGAATAGACTCTAAAAAGTATGCATCAGCTGTTGGCATCTTGATGTATGCCATGATTTGTACCCGTCCAGACATTAGTTTTGTCGTTGGTGTTTTGGGATGCTACCAGAAAAATCCAGGTGAACTACACTGGAAAGCAGTGAAGAAAGTGCTTCGCTATTTGCAAAGAACAAAGCATTTCCAGCTTGTATACAGAAGATCCAATGAATTAGAGTGGAATGTTTCTCAGATTCTGGCTTTATGGGTTCGGATAAGCTGAAATCTACATCTGGTTATGTATTTATGTTTGCTAAAGATGCTATTTCGTGGAAAAGTGTAAAGCAATCTGTTGAAGCTCAATCTACAATGGAGGCAGAATACATTGCTTGCTACGAAGCAACAACTCATGCAGTTTGGCTGAGAAATTTTGTGAAAAGTCTTTTGGTTATAGATTCTATATCTAGAACTATCAAATTTTACTGTGACAATCAATCTGCAATTAGATTTGCGAAAGACAATCAAGGGAAAGGAAGAGTGTGACATATAGATGTTAAATACTTCTTGGCAAAGTGCAAAGTCAAGAATCGGGAAATTGATATTTCTTATGTTTCGACTGATAATATGCTTGCAGATCCTATGACTAAAGGTTTGAACCCTAAGGCGTTTAAAGAGCATGTAACTTCTATGGGTGTTGTTGATATGTCATAAATGTATGACTTTGATTGTAAATAATCAAATATCTCAGTTTGCATATCAACATATTTTGTTATGATTGCTCTTGGTATTTTGTGTTTGCTGTAATGTCTTAATTGATGCATTCTAAAGTTCGCAGATATCTTTTGAGGTTAAAATGGAATGTGGTAGTCTTTTTAAAGACGTTAGCAGATCTCTTTTGAGGTCATAAGAGTGCGGTAGTCTTTTAAAATACGTTGGCAGATCTCTTTTGAGGTCATAAGAATGTTGTAGTCTCTTGAAAGAGGTATTAGCAAATCCTTTTAAGATCACAAGGAAGTCTTTTTTAAGGCATAAAGGGATCTTTGTGAGGATTAAAAGGTTATTGTCCTTTATGTAAGTATGCCTAAAGATTAACTCAAGAAAAATAGTCTATCTAGATTTCTGATTATGGAAACGACCTGTGATTCTTTTAAATGGTGTTTGGGTCTTCATAGTCGAATTCTAGCATATTGTTGATCTTGAGGATAAGGTTATACATGAATGGTTGCTCATTGTAGGATTATGTTTTCTAAAAAAAAAAAAAAGGGTTGGCCGCCTATAGTTTTCTACCTCACTAATCCAAGTCTGTTTTTTTGTAAAGTTTTCTTAAACTTAAAAGGTTTTGTTGCTGCCCCAAGTGGGAGATGTTAGTCTCTATGTTGGTTTAGCAACAAAACATGTTTTGTATTTCTTTAAAATGGATTAGTACTAATCCTAATCAATGAGGTTAAGGTTAGTTCATGTTAATTATGTAAGTTCAAGGGTACATAAGGATAAGTATCTCTTAGACTATTTAGAATGGCATACTAGTTATAATAATGCTATGTGAGGCTGTTTTTCAACTCTTGATGGAAGGTTGAATGACACATGTCTTTTCTAGCATGAGGTGGACTCCATTCTAACTCTTGTTTAAAAGAAATTTTTCCATCATCAAAGGACAAGAGAGGATAGTAGTGGAAGTGTCTACCTAGATAGAAAACAACTGAAATTTCTAAGTTTTCATTCAATTGTTGTGAGCTAATCTAAGGTATGTACTTATACTTCCTATCTACTTTCATCTTAATGTTACACAAATGCAGAATATATGATCCAGATGCATGAATTGTCATACCAGCTTATAATATTAACCTTATATGAAGAATAGCATGATTTATAGCTAATAAAGTTTTAGAAGCATGATTATAGGCTGATATTCCAACATGTACATCATATACAATTATTTTGTTAGAAATCGGATCAGAATAAACCTAATTATTCATCAAGATTTCAAGAACAACGGCAGAGGAAGATGATTAAAAGATAAATGCCTTGTTCGAAGCTCAAATAAACCTAATTCGAAGCTCAGATGAACCTAATTCGAAGCTGAAATGAACCTAATTGAAAGACACTACCAGAAACTGAGATGAACCAAAACGCAGCAGCAGATAAAACGAGAGACTGAATCTGAGAAGAAACTGAGTTTGAATGTGTTTTGTTCGTGATTAACAGTTGCAGAAGGGTATGTTTGGCATATTTAAATTACTGTCTTGTGTCAACCGCACGTGGATGGACTAGAGAATAAAGATTCTGGTCCAAAAACATGTTTTTGGACCAGCGGATAATTCTAATCTAGGGGTGGACTACACATTAACCGGTCCTCTCATTTCTGGACTAAACAGTAATTCCTAGTTCTAAAGGTTCCGAGAAATGCAGAGCTCGGTACAGAGTCTACAGACTGTACAATACCATTATACAGAAATGAATCTTATTAAAATGGTTTTAATGACATTTTACCAATAATCATTACAAGAACAGGATCCGTCTTTGAAATGATGGAATCGGTTTCGATCCCTAACAACAATTTCTCTATTGAAAACCTTTGAGATCGTCTTTGTCGCGATGTGACAATCACTACAAACTCTGAGGTTCTTTGTTATCCTAATTGTAGTTCCGGGAGATGTTTTAATAAGACCAAAAGCAATGGCTAACTTCTCACTATGGTGAGAAATCGACGACTCTTTCTCATCTTCTTCTGCATCTAATCTTGCCTCTGCTATATTTGGCACATAGCCAGCTGACTTAATCCGCTTCATCATTTTCTCCACTGCATCATAAATCTCAACTGATTTAGGATGTGCACTGTCTTCTGCAAAAAACTCATGAAGCCCACCTTCAATCTCAATTGAACTACACCCTGGTGTTTTCTTGATCCCCTTCTGCCTCATCTCACTCCTTATTTTGGTTGCATCCTCAAATCTGCCTACAGATGCATAGACGTTAGATAAAAGTATATAATCCCCACTATGTGCGGGCTCCAACTTAACCAATTGTCTCAAAGACTCTTCCCCCATTTCAACATTTTTATGAACCTTACATGAGGCCAGTAATGTTCTCCAGATAATAGCATTTGGTTCCATAGGCATGTTCTTTATAAATTGATAAGCTTCTATAATGAATCCGCCTCGAGCAAGAATGTCAACCATGCATCCATAATGCTCAATTCTCGGATCAATACCATAATCTCTGTTCATGCTAACGAAAAATTCACGACCTTCATCAATCAAGCCTGCATGACTACAAGCAGATAAAACTCCAATGAAAGTAACATCATTTGGTTCAATGTTCCTTATCCTCATCTGGGAGAAGTATTCAAGAGCCTTTCTTCCTTCACCATTACTTGCAAGTCCTTGGATCAATACAGTCCAAGACAAAACATTTTTCACAGGCATCTTCTTGAACACATCAAGGGAATTCTCTACCGATCCACATTTCGCGTAAAAGTCCATCAAAGCAGTACCTAGAGTTACTGTTAGCTTTATTCTCTTCTTCTTCACAAAGAAATGACACCATTTTCCAATTTCAAAAGCACCCATAACTGCACAAGAAGAAAGAACACTAACCATAGTAATCTCATTTGGTTCTATATTTTCCCTTTGCATCTCCTGAAACAAATCTAATGCTTCCCTACATCGACTAGCTTGACTATAACCCGAAATCATAGCACTCCATGCAACTACATCTCTTCTCAGCAACTTATCAAATAAACTCCTTGCAACATCAATTTTACCACATTTTGCATACATATCAATAAGAGAAGTAACCAAGTTCAAGTTCCCAGTTAAACCATCTTCAACAATATAGTCACTCAACCATTCTCCCAACTCTAAATTCCCTAATCTCCCGCAAGCAGTTAGAACACTAATTATCGTGACCACATCAAACCCAAAATCAGACTTCAACATCTCTTGAAACAGCTCAATTACTTCTTCCCAGCAGGAACTTGTAGTATAACCCGCAAACATGGAATTCCAAGTAATGACTCCTCTTTCTGACATTTCATCGAACACCCTACGAGCAATATCGATTTTCCCACAATTAGCGTACATATGAATCAAAGTATTCTGAACAAACCCAGAAGATCCGAACCCAGATTTCATAATATGAGCTTGAATCTGTTTACCTTCTTGCAATCCATGTAATATAGAACAAGATTTCAAAATACAAGAAAAGGTATATTTATCAGGTTCTATACAATTCTCTTTCATTTGTTTGAATAATAAAATTGCTTTTTCTGGGTTTTGATTCAAATTGAATCCTCTAATCAAAATGTTATAAGCCTCTGGTTGAGGCTGTTGGACTTGATTAAAAATGGCCAAGGCATAATCCATACTACTTGGAAGAACTAGTGCAATGGATTCAAGGAGGTTTTCTACTGCTGAAGGATTGAGAATAAGACCAGTTTTGATTACATGAGTATGGATTTGATTGATGTCTTTGATAGTTTTGCATTGTTCTAATATTAGGGTCTTAGGGTTGTTGGGGAACTCAGAAATGGTTGTTATTTTGGGTAAGGTTTTGGCGGGCATAAGAGATAGAGTAACATTCATCTCCCTCGATTTCTGGTTGCAAACTTTCCGGTAAACAAACAATTATACTATCTAAAGTTAAAATTCGGTATATCGCTACCACCCGAGTGATAGCTAAAATGATCTTACGCCTCTCCTCCGCTCCATGTGCTTTCAAAGGATGTCAAGTGTAACATTGTAGATGTGGACCGTCAGTGGACGAATATTCTTCTTATCTTCTTATCTTAACTAGATTTTGTGTCCGTGTTACGTACTGGGCGGACCCAAAACCCATCCACCATCATTTTTTTCTTTTAACCATATAGGGTATGATGTGGCTTCACCTCGCTCTGTCGTGCATGATTTGGTATCGCGGGGTTTCGTCCCGCACCGTCACGGTGCATTCTTGATTTGGTGTGATTTGGTTTCGCCCCATCCCGATGCATGCTTAAGTTCGCCTCGTTTCGTCCCAATGCATGCTTAGGTTTTTTGATTTGGTGTCCCGCGGCTTCGCCTCGCCCCTTCCCGATGCATTTTTGATTTGGTGTCGCGCGGCTTCGCCCGCCCCTTCCTGATGCATTTTTGACTGTGTCCAAACAACCTTGGTCTATAAATACCTAAGTTTGCATTTCTAGCAAACCATCCTAAGAGCCATGCAAACTTCATTTCTTGTTCTTTCTGGTGGAGCCGTCTATTCGTAGAGCAAAGCATCCTAATTAGGTGAAATCTCTTACAACCGCTCGTTTAAAGACTTCTGTGGGATCAAGAAGCTCTACGAGTACCGTTGGTGGGAAACTAGATAATTGCATTGTTATTGTAGTTTTCGATTATTGATTTGATTGACCAACGGTTGTTGAAACTATGATTGCACCTAGTTTGTTTATTCTTGAGAACCTTCTCTTCTGATATAAGGCTCACTCAAACTAGATCAAAGTATCGACAGGATCTTTAGAACTGTTTTAGATCTAAAAACATCTTGTGATAATCCATTGTTAACAAAATCCGTTCCGTGTGTGATTGATCACAAGAAGATTCAAGTGTCGTTGTGCAGGTATTCGAAGGCAACAAAAGATTTGAATATGAACAAGAATTCTTATTAGTTTTCATATCTTTTGGATTTAGTGCACAAACCTTGATCGTATGGGATCCAATTAGAATCGATTTATCTTTGATAGACTTGATTGATTAGTTGCGTGAGATCGGCATCACTTTATAGTTTCTCTTTGAGATCTATATTGATTGATTGAGAATCTAAAAATTGTTTATTTCAATATTCAATATTTAAATTGATCTAACCATACAAATGAGTTTATTAGATTAAACATAAGAGCCTTTGTCAACGACTCATTAATATCTTCTAGCAAGATTGATTAGAGTGGTTACCAAACAGATTCTTCCTTTGCTATTTGGAATACGATCCAAAGGACTTGCTATTCACGTGCGTGACTCTAGAAGTCGAAGGCACAGGGGTACTGAGGGAACTAAGTAGCTAGGGATAGTCTGCTTGGTATCAACTATAAGAATTTGGAATTAGATTTTTTATAACGGCTTAATTCTTGGAGTATTCATAATTCGACTAGGTTCCGGGGTTTTTCTGCATTTGCAGTTTCCTCGTTAACAGAATCTTGTTGTGTATTTTACTTTGTTTTCCGCACTATAATTGTTATTATAATTAAGTAAAATACATAAGTGAGTTAACTCCGTAATACTTGATACTGATCCTATAGAGTTTCGGTTATTTCCGAACCTATTAACAAGTACACACTTTGTTGTCGTGTCATGTCGTCTCGATCTTGTATCCATAGTCAATCACATAAGTGACCTTGTTGTTGTATTGTCTCGATGTCGTATCCATATACGATCACACGAAGTGTGAACCGAATTGTCGTATTTTCTCGACTCTGTCCATAGACGATCACATTCGGGAGAGGACTTATAGGTTGATAAATAAAAGATTGTGGTGTATTTGGGTACCCTCGTCTTTTCATTACATTTGGTTTGAATTCCCTAAAGAGAGCCCAAATGTTGGATTGACTTATAACTTGTAACCCATAGGGGATGAACAGAGGACGCTCCTCATTCTTGGGTGATATTTATCTGCATTCCACTGAATTTATATGAATATTTATTTGGAAAAAGGATAGAAAAAACATTTTGTTTTAGCAAGGTCATTCAAAAGAAACTCTTTATCTGAATTGACCAAAATAGACTACATATTTATGCAGCACTGCACAATCAACCAGGAACTCTAAAAAAAAAATTGGATGAAAATAAAAAAAAAAATCCTAGAATTGGACGTTCTGATTGCATGGGCAGAATCAGAGGAAAAGAAAAATAAATAACAAGCTCGACTAACTAATGACGGGTGAAACTGTTATGTTGATGGAGTAGCTAGAGGAGATCCGGGAAAGAAGTAGTAACATGATTAAATTTTCTTTTATGAATATTCTTTTTCAGAAGTGTTTGGTATTTCATAAACATCTTAATTTAACGTGCTTCAAAAAAAAGAAAAAAAAGTCTTTATTTAAGAGTTATTTTGATATGTTGAGCCTATATGTTACTTTAGTATTCAAGATTTGGTGTTCTCGAATATTTAGTATATTTTTTCAATACTTATGTTCATTCAGTAGTTGATACTTATATTGCACCATAATTGTTCACTCTCTTCTGGATTTCCATCTTACAGTATATAAGTCAATCTGTATTGTGAGTGAGACAAGCATTATTATTTTGTTGATGGAAAATCGTTTTTGAATTTTATAAACAAATTAGTAATGCTTCGCAATGGGGAGGGGCAACCACGCCACTCCAAATCAAAAATGCATCACGATGCGCCACGCCAAATCAAAAATGATTCGCGACGGGGCGAGGTGAAACCACACAACACCAAATCAAAAATGCATTGGCACAGCGAGGAGAAGCCAAGCCACACCATATCAAAAATCCTGAGGGATGGGCGAGGCGAAGCCGAGCCACACTAAATCAAAAATGCACCGCGAAGGGGGAGGGCGAAGCCACGCTACACCAAAGAATTTTCAAATCCGAAATTATTCTTAAGATATGCAATGAATGCCAAAATTCGATGTTCCTAATTCCAACGAATGTAGTCAAATATTCTTAAGATATTGCTAATTTTTATTCTCTAGAGCTATGTATTAATTGTTGGTAATTAAAGCACATAAAACCAAAAACCTTAATTTAATCTCAATTTATTTCGGTACATGATCACTGAGTACCAAGAAATATTTTTGAACAATAAATGATAAGAGTTAATGCTCATGTTCAAACTTCAAAGTATATTGACATCTTTACACATCAAATCCTAATTCTGAAACTACACAAGTTCATGAAGAAAATATGTAATTCATGGAAAAACGGATTTGTATCTTGGAACCGGTTCTACCACACTTCCAAACAAATTTAGAATTGGTTCTACCAAAATTCCAAGACTACTATGTGATCGGTCATACCAAGTCACAATGGTTAGTTGTGATCGGTCCTACCAAGTCACATACATGGGTTCGGATTGGTTATACCAATCACATGGATCGATTCTACCTAAACATGGTACCTACTTGTGACTGGTCATACCAGTCACTAGGATCGGTCATACCAATTACAAGGATCGGTCGCACAACCTCTTAAGATCGGTCACACCAATTACAAGGATCGATCATACCATCTCATGGTGATTACTTAGGATCGGTTACACCAATTACCATAACCGGTCATACCAAATCATACGTCTAGGTATTGTGATCAGTTATACCAAGATACATAACCTTAGTTAAGATCGGTTCTACCAACTCACACATATTGGTTATCCAAAAAATATGCAATGAATATCCGGACCAATATACCTATTGATTTCCCTTTCATTTCATGAAACAAGTTCACGAACCTACTTCCTTTAAACAAATGTAAAACATTGTTTCCTAGGATGAAATCTTCACCATAAACCCATACACATAATCATAAAACTATATACAAGATTATGTCGATGTCATATCTACGAAGTTCAAAAGATAAGCGTTATACTTCGTAATGTAATTCCTTAATACTATGACCATACTATTATGATCATATCTATCCACTAGAGTATTATTTATATACAAGTTTCGCATGTTATGTTTTTGTTGATGGATGAAAACGATTTGCTGGTTTTTTATGAAAGTGGAGACTCAAGTGTGCGGGAGGAGACTCCTCGACCGGGCAAATTGCTTAAACCTTTTCCAAACAGTTGCACTGCACGGGAGTGCTTTGAGTTCGATAGATCAATGTGTAGGACTCCGGCCTAAACCAAGAAAATGGTCGTTCCAGAGTCAATTCGGTCACAAAGAGGGATGAGGGTCGATCTGTAGGAGGGAAGCTGAGAAGTGCGTGTGAGATCAATGATAATTAAGGATTGTGGATGTGTTGACGATTTTTGCAAGTTGGTAAACTGTTGAGTTCATACGAGATAAGTTCTGATCGATTGAGTGACAATTTCTTGTTGGTCGAAATTGTTGTTGTTCAATCGTGGATTCAGAAGCTTATTTATACTGCAAGAATAGTAAACACACTGATCCCAGTAAGTGTGACGGTTGCTGGAGTGAAAGAGTGGGAGATCGTGGTTAAACCAGTTCCACGTGGTATGGAGACTTGGTTGATTGTCCATCCACTACTTTGCTAACTGATAGACGCATTTATGTGTCTATTTTCATCTCGATTTTCTATATTGTTAGTACCCATTTTTTTGTACTTATTATGGTGTTTTGTGTATTTGTAGGTATTTTTGGGAAATAAACATTTTTGGAAAATTCGGCTCGAAAAGTTGCTAAAAGCACCTCCGGAGGAATCTGATAAAGGGACTCCAATTTTGGATAAGGGGCACTCCAGTTGCTAACAACACCCCATCAGTTGATAATGGGTACCCTTCTTCTCGTTTTCAAAACTGAATTTTGGCGGGAATTTTCTTTGCACCTGCGATATTTTCCGGAGCAGAATTGGACGTGGTTTGTGGAGATTCAATCGCTGAGTTGGATATATTTGGGCCTGTTAAGGCTAGACAAGACTGATACATGTCTTAGACTCGAAGAAATAGGAAAGATCATTTAGTTTACGTTAAACAGGGGAGGTGGAAACATTGTCGGGTCTGGCAACGATTTGGAAGAGATTTTGTATGAGTTATTCGTGCGTATCGATTGGTAGTAACACGTTTTGATTAAACAAGGAAGGTAATGATCGTATCAAAGTTAAATGAGGAAGATTTTTGTTGTTTCACCATAAACAGGGAAGGTGAGAGTTGTATCGGGTTTTCTATCCATACTTGGAAGTTGCGTGGAGTTTGGAAAGGCTTTATTCCCTGTTCGAACTGAGTTTACAAAAATACAGGAGATTCTGAACTATATTGGACAAACAGGGACGCGGAGAGAGAGAAAAGAATATGAGATATTCCCGTGACTTGGTGTGAAAGAAAAGAGAGAAGATAATTCGAGTATTTCTCAAGTTTTATTGATCTTCTGGGTATATATAGGGTGAGAGGACCTAAACAGGGGATATCGAGACTTTGGGGGAAGCTTGGGGTGAAGGAATAAGCCACATAACCGGAGCAGAGAGAGAAGTGCAGGCGAGTTGCAGAAAACACAGTCGAGGAGGAAGAAGACAGAACCATCACCTTTTCTTTCAAAACTATAACTATTTTCCAACAATTACTTATGTTAGGGGTTTCTGTAACAGTGGGTTATGTAACAGTTATTTTTGTGACAATTATATCTGTTACAATTCCGCTGCTTTATACTTCTTCTCTCTTTTAATCTACTTTTGAGCTATGAACCAATATTTTGAGCAAGTGATTAATATGAGGAGCTAAACCCCATTGCTGAGGCGACGGAGGAAGCCATTTTTCCAATTATTATGTGGTAATTTCTAGTTAACTTAATTTTTGTAATTCTTTGATGATTATTTGCAGTGAACTGAAATTGAATATATGATTCTGATTAAGTGGTTGTGATTTCAATTGATGGGTTATGCTTAGGTTAAGTCTTTTGATGGTCCATGCTTTCGATTTACAACTATTGTTTTGAGAATCTACTTGTCTAGGCAATATTTAAGAATCAAATTGAATGTATGAGTTGCGTAATTATTATTATTGATTGAATCACTGATAATTAGTTAACGGTGGAATCCGCAGTCTCAGTTTTCTCTATAATCTTGAAATATATCTTATTAAATTTGAGCCTAAAACTATTAAAGCATAGCTCGGTCAACCTCGCATGCGTTGCTATCTCAAGCATGTTTGTCAATGTTAGTGATCAAAACTATAAGTCTTGATTTCTAGCCTACATAGCTAAGTCTCGGACTAGGATAGAAAAGTTTAGTTGAGCTCAAGGACTTCATGGTGATTCATCATACAACAACGAAGATCTATACAAGGAACCGTGGAACTTCATCAACAAAAAGGTATGTGGAGACTTGAACTTATCTATCACTCAAAAGTCTATCTCTTCTATCTCCTACTTCTTATGAGACAAAAGTCTTATGCTATATAGACTAAATCATACACATTTGACATTTCGAGTTGAGCATTCATTGCTTATATTTTATCTCGAAATCGTGTGTTGGTAGAGCGTTTCGCTTTGATCAAGTTTATCTTCACCTAGTGACGAAAGTCATGAAAAGTTTCAATCACTTTGAGAATTGCTCTGACGTGAATCGGTCTGTGAATAACGGCTACATAGTGTCCTCTGAGAATGTCTCAATGATTGAAATGAGAGTTTAGATTACATAACCATGTATTCCTTGAACCGAAGTTTTCGAACTTTGTTGATCAAGAGAAATCGGGAGGATTGTGGAATTGGCTTGCCAAGTCCGCGAACTTTCGGAAGTTCTCGACCGAGAATTTCTGCTGGATTTTCCAAAACTCGTTTGTGTGCTAAGTCCGCGAACTGGCGGAAGTTCTCTTTTCGAGAATTTCTGCTGAGTTTGGAAAACTCAACCGATTAACTTAAGTCCGCGAACTTGTTTGTGAACTTAAGAGGTTATGATCTAAAGATGTGCTCTGAACATGAAACATTAAATTACTAAGGAATGCTTTATGCAAACTGTGGCTGTAATGTTCATGAGCTGATTCAATCGAATCGAATCATCTTTGCTTCAATTGTGTCTTGTGTAGTTACATAAGATCTCATAGCAATTGAAAAACTCTGTAACTAGTTCATTTTAGTCAATTGAACTAGTTATGGTGAAGAAGAACAAGGTTAATATGAAATGCTCATATGGTTAACCTTTTGGGTTACTATATTGAACCGACATACACGTACACGTTTGGGCATGGTTTTCACGAACCTAGTAAACGTCTACCCAAGTGTGTGTTACAAGCTAAGTTTTAGATCTAACGGTTGAGAAATATTAGCTTGAATATAAATCAGGTTTTCATCTAACGGTGAATAAGGATTGCTTTATAACTAAGGAAAAACCCTGATTTGAAGGCTATATAAAGGAGACATCTAGTATTGTGCAAAACTAATCCCCACACGTCTGTGTGCTACTAGTGCTCCCGCTAGATTCGATCTCCATTAAGATTTGATTTTCTTCTCTAAAATCAGGTTAACGACTTAAAGACTTCATTGGGATTGTGAAGCCAGACCGATACTACTTTATCGTAGTTGTGTGATCTGATCTTGCATCTTCTATCGTACGAGTAAAATCGATTGATTGGCTTGATATCGTGAGAGTTCTCCGATAGGCAAGATAAAGAAGTCACAAACATCTTCGTCTCACTGTTTGTGATCCCTCGACAATCCGCTTGTGTAGTCAGGAAGGATTGTAGAGAGGTGATTGATTAATCTAGGCTGTTCTTTGGGAATATAAGACCGGATTATCAATTGGTTCCTGTTACCTTGATTTTATATCTAAAGACGGAACAAAACCTAGGGTTTATCAGTGGGAGACATATTTATCCTTTTATAGATTTTTCTGTGTGAGACAGATTTGTTTGTTATCAAGTCTGTGATTTTGGGTTACAACAACTCTTGGTTGTGGGTGAGATCAGCTAAGGTAATCAAGTGCGCAGTATCCTGCTGGGATCAAAGGCGTAGGAGTACAACTGTACCTTGTATCAGTGGGATATTGATAGGGGTTCAACTATAGTCCAGTCCAAAGTTAGTTTGCAGTAGGCTAGTATCTGTAGCGGCTTAATACAGTGTGTATTCAATCTGGACTAGAACCTGGGGTTTTTCTGCATTTGCGGTTTCCTCGTTAACAAAATTTCTGGTGTTTGTATTATTTCTTTTCCGCATTATATTTTATATAATTGAAATAATACAGGTTGTGCGTTCGTGATCATGAATTGGAAATCCAACCTTTGGTTGTTGATTGATATTGATTGATCCTTGGACATTGGTCTTTGGTACCGTCCAAGTATTCCTTGTATTTGATAAAGACTCGCTATTGTTTTTAGCTTGAGTAAAAATCAAATCAAGAGAGAGATATTAACTCCTTGAGATATTTTTATCTATATTGAGTCTGACTGTCTAGTTGATTCTCTAGCAAAGTATTTCGGAGTTAGTCCATACAGATTTCTAATCGAAATATTGGGTGGTGTTGTTAGACCCTCGCTTTTTCAATTGGTATCAGAGCAGGAAAACACTTTAAAGACCTCATAAGTCTGTGTTTGTGCCAATCTGAGTCTGTGGACAGAATCTCATACGCATACCAAAATGCCTCCTAAAGCTGTCAACTTTGCCAAGTGTCTCGGGAATACCTCAAAGGGTCACTCCTTAGATGATTCTTCTGAATCCTGATGTAGGAAGACTGTTCCATCCTGTGTTGGTCATTCTTCCTCCAATGAGACGTTGGACATAATGGCAAAAGCTGAAATGGAGCTCACCAGAATTTCAAAAAATTCTACAGAGTTTGTTGATATCAAGGATCATGTACAACTCATGGATGAATTCGAAAAGTCTATTGATCGTGAACAAGTACTCTACAACATTACAGGGTCATTCTCTAAGGAAATTGAGAAACTTCTTCAAGAAAACAATATACAGCGTGAAAAGATTTGTGTTCTTGAAAAGCTGGTCAAAGAAGGCTCAATTAGAGAAAATTGTTTGATCAAAAAGTATTCATCCGATCTAGACAGACTTCGTGTTGAGAGGGAGAAACTTGAAGCAATGCTTGTCTTATCCCATGGACAATGCAAATCCTTGGAAAAGGAAAACTCTGTTTTAAAGAAAAATTCTTCTGCACAAACTAATTCTCATGAGTTAGCGTACAAAATGAAATTTTCTCCAAGAGAAGATTGTGTCAATAAAAGTTTTCATAACTTACAATCTTCTCCCGTGGCTATGAAGTTTAAACAAGTGCCTGTTGTTACTTCCCCTCCACGAACCTGTACCTTATGTGGAAAAGGAACTCACTATGCTATCCATTGTTTTGCAAGAAAGAAACAAATTTCTAAACTTTTTAATTTGCTTCTATCCACTGTCAATGGAACAAATAGTCAATCGACTACCGCAGTGAACCAAATACCCATAAAAAACCAAGAGTCTTATAAACATGAATCTCTTCCAAGAAGTCGTCGCAGATCACAGGTACATTCTAACCAATTTTTCAACTCTCATGTTATTATTGAATGTATTCCTCATGTTTATGCTTTTGGTAGATCTAAATCTAGAAAATGGATTCCCATATATTCTAATCCACTTGAGCCAATCTCAAAAGGTCCTAGATTTAGTCCTCAGAGAAAGTCTTCAGAAGGATATACAGAACAAACTATGTCCTATTCTTCTAAACTGAAGGATAACCAAAGACGGAAGGATAAACAAAAGAAATGTTCATTTAATGAGCTGGATGCTCATACTTGTGCAAATTAATCACAAGGTTGATATCTCACCCACCAAAAATCCTAGTTGTGTGAGAATTGAATAGGTATACTCTGTGCAAAGTAACTGTGATTATCTAGCTATTTTCTTATCGTTCTTAGATGGATAATCGGTCACATACTTTTACATGAGTATTTTATCATCCTTTTGTATTGTTGTCTTGCCTTTCAAAAACTTCATGTTTTGTGTTGGGTCCTCGTAAGGGTACATATACGGTTTTGGACTTAGTCTCTTTTTCTTACCTTTAAACCCTAATTCCTTCAAAAACATTTATATACCCTTCCTATTGTGTTAAAACTTCCACTCTAGGCTTCTCATCAATGTCTTCTTCTTCATGGGATTTGCCTGAAGACTTTGTTGATAATGGTATATACTTTGAGTTTGATAAAGACAAGGGAACTCTTGTTGAAGTTGAAGGATCCTTTCCTCAATCTCCAGTTTCTTTCTCAGATAGTAGGGAGAAGATTCCAACTAAGGTGATCATTGATTCTCAGCAACTTGTTGGAACTATAAAGTGTCTTGACGCTGTAAAAGCTGAATTGAAAAAGGTTAATTGCAACCTTGCACTCATGAAGAACCGCGTGAAAGAACCTCTCAAAAAGGATGTTTCCTCAAAGGTTGATGAGGTTGCTGTCACTCATAAGTTCGATGATTACAAGACTCTTGTGTCTCCAGAACCGTCCACCTGATTTTTTTTTGTGTGTGGTTTTTGGACTAAGAGTCTGTTTTGATTTTAGTCGCATAGAATGTCTTCTTTTTGGATTAGTTGGAAGAATAACTAGTGCTTTGAATAGCGATGATTGTGACTACACATAGGTATTTTTGTTTTCATCTTCTTATGTTATTTTTTTTAGGTTTATTGGTTTTAAATTCTAAAAATATTTGGAGGATGATGTTTGTTGCAGTATTTTAATGTTTTGTGATATTGCAATATTTTTATGGGATATGTATTGTTTACGTCTGTGAACTTGAAGGTCCCATATTGCAATCAAAAGTAAAGTCGTTCATGAATCGGTATTCGTATGGATGAAAGGACGAATGGACTTTTGACATATACAAAAGTTATGCCTATGCAATCATGTATTTGATGGAAAATAGGATAAAATCTTTTGTTCAACAAGGATAAAGTCTATTATGTCGTTATGATGGAAAATAGAATAGATCCTTGTATGTTATCCACAATATTGATCTTCATTGATCCATTTTATTATGTTTTACCGTGAAGGCTCCATTGTGTGTCTTATGTTGAGCACCTTACAACTAAGTCGATTTACCTTGGTTTTGTTGGTTGTTCCATAAGATGTTATATGTCGAGCATTAGGAACTAAATTAATCAACTAGTTTGGTTATTTAGTTAGTACTCTATAAGCCTTCTTTCTTATGTCGAGAACTTGTACGGTTAAGGTTGTCATATTCTATGATGAACTTAGTCGGGGTTCCATAAGTTCTCTTATGTTGAGCCCAAAATAATTAAATTGATTACTTCGGTGATTAGTTTGGTTGTTTGTATTCCAATTAGATTAATTATAGGTTCTCTTGTAATTAATCTAGTTAAGTTTTCATATATTCCACAAGTTCTTGTGTTGAGTATATGAAAGGCTAAACTATCATGTTCTTTGGTTAATGTAGTCATATATTCCGTAAGGTTTTCCTTATATCGAGTATCTGAACGGTTAAGTTAGTCATCTCCATGTGATTGACTTAGTCGTAGCTCCGTGAGTTTACTTATGTTGAGCACTTTCAATTAAATTGATCACTTTTGTGGTTTGATTTAGTTGCGTATTCCAATTGAATTAATCATGGGTTTACTTGTGATTAATTTGGTTGAGCTTTGGATATAGAAAATCATTCCTATGGTTTTTGGTGTCCAATAAAAAAATACTTCTTTTCTTTCGAAATTAAGGTCGCTATTGTTGTTCTGTCGAGAATGACATCAAATGGGGGAGAGTTCTTTTGAACTTGTGCTTAATGGTAATATCTTGCGGGGAGTGCGGCTGTGAAATTTTATAGGGGTTATCTTGTATCTTAAAACTCCTTGATGAATGTTGTTAGCTTCGGCTATTAGATTTCATCTAAATTAATTTGGTATGTATTTTTCTTTTGGTCATGAAATGTCTCTTATGGAAATTTCATTATGATCCAATTCTTGTACCTTTGCCAATTTTATTGACAAAAAGGGGGAGAAATATTGTAGTTCACACTACAAATACATATGGTTTTCGGATGATTGTGTAAGGGGGAGTGGTTTCCATGATCGAGATGGAGTATTGACTAAGGGGGAGTGATACATATCACCGTAGTATTATTGTTAAAGTCGTGATACAATTGGACTTTGATATTATATAATAATACTATGAAACTGTATAATAATGATCGAGAATCTCGATTTCTCTCATTGTTATAGCTACGGATCTTCAACAACGATGATGCTAAACTTACTACCTTTGGGATCATTGGAGTACTTGGAAGGACGAAGATTTCAAGGAACGTTGAAGATTAGACTATTGAATAGGAGCCACTAAAGTTTATCTTTTTTGTATTCCATATGTATTAATAGTTTTGTCACTAAAATTGACAAAGGGGGAGATTGTTAAAGCATAGCTTGGTCAACCTCGCATGCGTTGCTATCTCAAGCATGTTTGTCAATGTTAGTGATCAAAACTATAAGTCTTGGTTTCTAGCCTACATAGCTAAGTCTCGGACTAGGATAGAAAAGTGTAGTTGAGCTCAAAGACTTCATGGTGATTTATCATAAAACGACGAAGATCTATACAAGGAACCGTGGAACTTCATCAACAAAAAGGTATGTGGAGACTTGAACTTATCTATCACTCAAAAGTCTATCTCTTCTATCTCCTACTTCTTATGAGACAAAAGTCGTATGCTATCTAAACTAGATCATACACATTTGACATTTCGAGCTGAGCATTCATTGCTTATCTTTTATCTCCAAATCGTGTGTTGGTAAAGCGTTTCGCTTTGATCAAGTTTATCTTCACCTAGTGACGAAAGTCATGAAAAGTTTCAATCACTTTGAGAATTGCTCTGACGTGAATCGGTCTGTGAATAACGGCTACATAGCGTCCTCTGAGAATGTCTCAATGATTGACATGAGAGTTGAGATTACATAACCATGTATTCCTTGAACCGAAGTTTTCGAACTTTGTTGATCAAGAGAAGTCGGGAGGATTGTGGAATTGGATTTCCAAGTCCGCGAACCTAGTTCGCAGACTCAGTCCGCGAACTGTCAGAAGTTCTCGACCGAGAATTTCTGCGGGATTTTCCAAAACTCGTTTGTGTGCTAAGTCCGCGAACTCAGTCCGCGAACCCAGTCCGCGAACTGGCGGAAGTTCTCTTTCCGAGAATTTCTGTTGAGTTTGGAAAAGCCAACCGATTAACTTAAGTCCGCGAACTTTTTTGTGAACTTAAGAGGTTATGATCTAAAGATGTGCTTTGAACATGAAACATTAAATTACTAAGGAATGCTTTATGCAAACCGTTGCTATAATGTTCATGATTCGATTCAATCGAATCGAATCATCTTTGCTTCAATTGTGTCTTGTGTAGTTACATAAGATCTCATAGCAATTGAAAAACTCTGTAACTAGTTCATTTGAGTCAATTGAACTAGTTATGGTGAAGAAGAACAAGGTTAATATGAAATGCTCATTTGGTCTACCTTTTGGGTTACTATATTGAACCGACATACACGTACACGTTTGGACATGGTTTTCACGAACCCAGTAAACGTCTACCCAAGTGTGTGTGACAAGCTAAGTTTACGATCTAACGGTTGAGAAATATTAGCTTGAATCTAAATCAGGTTTTCATCTAACGGTGAATAAGGATTGCTTTGTAACTAAGGAAAAACCCTGATTTGAAGGCTATATAAAGGAGACATCTAGCATTGTGCAAAAGTAATCCCCACACGTCTGTGTGCTACTAGTGCGCCCGCTAGAGTCGATCTCCATTAACATTTGATTTTCTTCTCTAAAATCAGGTTAACGACTTAAAGATTTCATTGGGATTGTGAAGCCAGACCGATACTACTTTATCGTAGTTGTGTGATCTGATCTTTCATCTTCTATCGTACGAGTACAATCGCTTGATTGTCTTCAGATCGTGAGAGTTCTCCGACAGGAAAGATAAAGAAGTCACAAACATCTTCGTCTCACTGTTTGTAATTCCTCAACAATCCGCTTGTGTAGTCAAGAAGGATTGTAGAGAGGTGATTTATTAATCTAGGCTATTCTTCAGGAATATAAGACCGGATTATCAATTGGTTCCTGTTACCTTGATTTTATATCTAAAGACGGAAAAAAACCTAGGGTTTATCTGTGGGAGACAAATTTATCCTTTTATAGACTTTTCTGTGTGAGACAGATCTGTTTATTATCAAGTCTGTGATTTTGGGTTACAGCAACTCTTGGTTGTGGGTGAGATCAGCTAAGGGAATCAAGTGCGCAGTATCCTACTGGGATTAGAGGCGTATGAGTACAACTGTACCTTGTATCAGTGGGAGATTGATAGGGGTTCAACTATAGTCCAGTCCGAAGTTAGTTTGCAGTATGCTAGTGTCTGTAGCGGCTTAATACAGTGTGTATTCAATCTGGACTAGGTCCCGGGGTTTTTCTGCATTTGCAGTTTCCTCGTTAACAAAATTTCTGGTGTCTGTGTTATTTCTTTTCCGCATTATATTTTATATAATTGAAATAATACAGGTTGTGCGTTCGTGATCATGAATTGGAAATCCAACCTTTGGTTGTTGATTGATATTGATTGATCCTTGGACATTGGTCTTTGGTACCGTCCAAGTATTCCTTGTATTTGATAAAGACTCGCTATTGTTTTTAGCTTGAGTAAAAATCAAATCAAGAGAGAGATATTAACTCCTTGAGATACTTTTATCTAGATTGAGTCTGACTGTCTAGTTGATTCTCTAGCAAAGTATTTCGGAGTTTGTCCATACAAATTGCTAATCGAAATATTGGGTGGTGTTGTTAGACCCCCGCTTTTTCAAAAACAAATCTTCACAAGCCTTTGAACGAACTTTTCTTACCACTATAAAACTTACATCAATTTTTGGCGCCGCCGACACAGACTTGTTTTTAGATTTGTTTTTAGGTTTTTAGTGATTTTTATTCTTTTGTTCTATTTTACGTTTTCTTGGGTATTTGTGTTTTGGTTAGAGGTTTGGATATTGGATCGAAAAGAAAGCTGAGCCAAATATATTGTTGATTAACTAAAGACTTGGAGTCAAAGACAAAGTGAAAAAAAATGAGGAAAAGACAAAGAATTTTATTTTATTTTTGTTTTATTTTTATTTATTTTTTAGATTCTTTCGAAAGCTGTATTAGGGTTTATTATTACTTTTGTACTTTGGACATTCTGGACATTATTTTTAAACCCTACAGAAGGGTAGTATTAAATATAAATTGTTTGCAGGGAAGGACGACAATTACGATACTGTCTCGGCCCCTCGGGTTCGTACACTAACATAGGAGTTGGTGGCCCGAGTCGACTACAACCGATTCATCCCCCGTCTGGAACGGTAGGTAAGATTCTGAACACTCGCGAATCCCCTGTCAGCGGGTTACTGTCTTCCTTCGTATGCTTATATGTTGAGGACTGAATACAGACATTTATTTTTCTAGTAAAGGGAAAGGCCTGCCCATACAAGATAAGGTTTCGGATTTCATCATCGTTCTCTTCTTGCCCTCCTTAGGAACACGTAACCTACGCGTACCTAAGCCTTAAAATTTTGACTAGAACGAGACCAATAAGGTAACGAGCTTAAAGGAAAGTCGTTCAAAAGGATCGTATTGGGTATTTTGTTAGCGTAGCTCAAAGTTCAGGAAGATTACTGGAAGTCGATTAGAGCCGCCTTGTAACCAAGGGAAGCGTTTCCAAAGAGGTGGGGGTATCAAAGCTCCTATGAGGTTCTCCTGCTTCTCTTCAACTTAATTTATTCGGATCGTCCTACGAGGTTTACTAAAATTGTACCTAGTTGCCTCTTGGAAGAGTAAAAGCTGGTCTAGAAACAATCTAAGTAGAGCCATCATGATTTTTTTTTGCTAGAAATTAGTAGGTTTGATTTGGTTGATTCAACCTTGTTTTGTGATTGCTTAGAATACCCTTCCAATTTGGAAAATTCTTTTGTATGCCTGAACGTAAAAGAGATGCTCTAGGTCGATTTACATAAGAGAAACCTAGTAATTCTAAGAATCTCGATTACCTGAATTTAGAAGTTGGAGAGTCCAGTTTTGAACATCCGTATTTTACTAAGGAGAGAATCCTTGAGACTCCGATAGCGCCAGATGGTAACTTTGAAAGCTTTGTTGAATTCGACTAGGACTACTCGTCTCTCGTGTATCAGGTTAGCTGAAACTAAAGCAAATTATGAACTTAAACATGAGACCTTACAGATGCTCCCAATATTTTTAGGGAAAGAAAACGAAAACCCTTATTTCCATGTTAGGGATTTTGAGGAAATTTGTAGTACCCTAAAAATTAGAGGCCTTGATGATGATGCTTTGAAACTTAGGTTATTCCCTTTTCCCTGAAAGATAAAGCCTTATCGTGGCTATATAGTTTGACTTATGGGTTAATCGAAACATATAAACAACTTACATCTGCCTTTTTGAACAAGTTTTTCCCTAGGCACAAAACATCGTCTATTAGGACTCAAATCTGCACGTTTTCTCAACAGGAGGGAAAATCTTTGTATAGGCATTTGGAAAGGTTCAATGATTTATTAGCCCAATGTCCTCATCATTGTTTAGAAAAGGTTAGGTTAGTTCAAATCCTTTATGAGGGTTTAGATTATTCCACTACAACCACAGTAGAATCTATGTGTACAGGTGGGTTTGAAAACCAAACAGTTGATGCAGCGATGACATTTTTGATTGAAACATTAGGAAAAGTCAGTTTAGTAATTCTAATGCTCCCCCAGGTTTTGGCTATACTAAGAATCCTTCAGGACCAACTCAGTTTCAGAATCAGTCAGATAAGGAAATCTTAAGTTTAGAGGAGTCTCTCACCTTGTTAACTCAGCAAACTGCAAAATTTCAGTTATCAGTAGAACAAAGTCTACAAGCTAGTAACAGGATAGAACAAGAAAACAGTCAGGCTATTTCCGAGTTAAAAACCCAGGTTGGTCTGATACATGAGTCTTTGAGAGAAAAAGGTAAGTTTCCTAGTCAAACAGAAACCCACCCTAGAGGAGTTCATGAAATAGGTGCAAAACCATCGAAACAATTACATGCTATTAGAACTAGTAGTGGTAGAGTTGTAGACAATAAGATAACCATGCCTGATAGTGAACATAATTTAGTTCACCCCTCAGGACCACCACTAGCTAAGGGGGCTGATAAAGTTTCTGATGATGCCAATTCGGTTTCTGAGAGGTCTGATTCTATTCCTAGATCCCCATTTCCACAACTACGAGTACCAACAAAGAGTGAATCCAACTCTAATGACATAATGGAGGTTTTTAAGAAAGTTACCATAAACCTTTCCCTATTAGAAGCAATTACACAACTGTCATCTTATGCCAAATTCCTTAAAGATATGTGTACGCGAAAGCGCAAGCTTAGTGTCCCTAAGAAAACCCTTTTAGCTAGTCATGTAAGTTCGATCATTTAGAACACCACAACTCCTAAGTGTAAAGACCCAGGTGCCCCTACCATTGCTTGCACGATAGGAAAACACAGGGTAGAGAAAGCTTTACTTGACTTAGGAGCTAGTGCGAACTTACATCCGTACCATGTGTACTTACAACTGGGACTTGGTGAATTGAAACCTACCAAGATAACACTGCAGTTAGCTGATAGGTCTGTTCAAATTCTTCGTGGTGTGATAGAGGATGTTCTTATTGAGGTCGACAAGTTTATTTATCCTGTGGATTTCCTAGTCCTAGATACATAACCTGTCCCTGACCCAGAGAATCAAATACCGGTGATTTTAGGTCGCCCATGTTTAGAAATTAATCCTTGACGTTTATAGCTCCAAACACAAGAAATATTAATTCTATTCTTTGTCAAAGTAGATTTCGTAAAACATTAATTGTAGGTTGTAAGCATGGCGCATCAATATTACCTAGAACTAAGCATGCGTCATCAAACAAAGTGACAAGTAATTAATAGAAATCATAATTCATTAAAAATCAGTACAAATAGTAATTAAGGAATTAATTAAATTTACCACATGATGAAATTCAGCTTCGTCCGTCGTCCCAGAGATGGGCTCTAGCTCCTCATGGTAAAAACACACTCAAAGGAATTTTTCATTGCTCGAAAAGTGGTTTTATTGAAGAAAATATAATAAACAGAAATTTATAACGCTCTCTGGCCATTACAGAACCCACTGTTACAACTGAGTTGTTAGAAAGTAGTTGTTACAAGAAAATTATCGCTCAGAACTTTCGCAGTACAACAGTCTTTTCTGAAAGAAAACGTGACAGTTTTTAAATAATGGTTTGTAGCAGTATAATGTTCTTCATCTTCTTCTTCAATGGCAGCAACAACAAACTCTTTGCAACTCTGATTTCTTTCCTCCTTTCTCACCCCTAACTCTCCATAGACCTTCTGCTTGACCCCCGCAACCTATTTATACTCGGCAGGCTAAGAAAATCACGCAATAATCAATCCCCAAATCTTCTCATCAACTCTCGGGAATAATTCCATTTATTTCTCTCCTATACGCATCTGCAGCTTGTTTCTATCCTTCAAGGATTATTCTCTTAATCAGAACACTCCAACACGTTTTAATTTAGTCCCCAAAGAAGTCAAACGTGAAGCAGACACACGCCATCTACCAGAAATATCACAGAGAAGAGCCGTGAATATCTTCTTTTCCCTATTTCACTTGACATTCTATTTTTTTTTTCTTATTACGTGTCCTGAATCTTCAAATCTCCCCCAATCAATGCAGATTACAGTACCAGGATAATATCTTCTTCGTATCTTCCGAGATTAACACCAGCAGAGTCTCTGTATATCTTCAAACTCTGTTTTGTAAAATCCACGTACACAACCCATTTTTCCCGATATTAACGCACCCACCAATCCTGTTTAATCATACCAGGTTATTCTCCAACGAAAACAGAAAGAAAATCTCGAGAAGATCTCTTGTAATCACTTCCAAAAACTCGGTATCTTTTCCACACTCTGTTTCGCGAGAAAAACACATAACTTGCCTTTTTATTCGATTCCAGCTCACTTAACAGTCTTGTTTCAGTGAAACAGGTCTATTTCAATCAAATCCCGTGTCGAACTCCGATTAAATCTCCCTCAAATCCTTACCAGAAAACCCGAGAAAACTATCCTCCCCTGTTTCATCGAGATCCCGATCGTCCAACCCAACTTAGTTGAATTCTTCACGTATACCGACCCTGTTTAATCGAATCAAGACTATCCCTTTCAAAACTAGGGATTGAATCTCGCTACAATTCCTCCAAATCCGATACAGAAAGTTACGCTGGTGATAAATATTTGAATGTGACTTTCCCGCCAAAAACATATTCCTGTGAAGAAGAAGATGGTTGCCCCATAACCAAAACGTGTGTGCCTTTAACATATGGAGTGCCCTGGTGTACAAATAGTAATTGAGGTGCCCCTTAGTAATTGAGTGCCCCCTTATCCAAAGTAGGGTTCCGTTTAGCAGTTGTCCTCCGGGGTGCCTTTAACAACTTTTCGAGCCGAATTTTCCAAAAATGTTTACTGCCCAAAAGTACCTACAAACAAGTTTATTAGTGATAAAATGAGTCCTACCTAATGTATTTATGGGTGAAAATGCGTCGCACTTTCGTGCTTATCAGTTATTAACTGTAGGACCGTACTTATGAACATATCCTTTGGTAATATGACCGCTGGACTAAATGTCTTTAATGTTACTAGACAACCTTCCAATGATTTAGAGGAAGTGAATATGATTTTCACTTTAGTTCATGATCTAGTTCAGGATAATTGGAACGACACTTTATTTGGTGATTCTTTGGATGAATTTGATAAGACAATTCTCTTACGTCAGATAGATGACCAGACTTTAGAACTAGAAGAAGCTCTCGATCATTTTAAGGACTCTACAACCCCATAAATTCAGGCAATAGTCTTAGGACTTTCTAAGAGTATAGATGAACCTAAGTTTGGGGGTAGAGAACTAGAAGAAGCTCTCGGGTATTTTAAAGACTCTGAGGATCCAGAAATCCAAGCAATAGTTAGAGGTTTGTCTGAGAGTAGTGATTACCCTAAGTTTGGGGGCAGTGATAGTTCTGGTGATTGTTAAGTCTCCCCATTAGAAGTCCTTAACTTGGGACTCGATCTTTTTACGTTTGAGGTTTTACTTGAGTCTCTTCAAAATCCACAACCCGATCCCCCTGATATTGTCCAGAAGAAAAACAAGTTATTAGAGACCCGTTATTCGGATACATATGTTTGCCAAGAAACTCATATGAAGCCCAAGTGGGCACCGCAGAAAAATCTAGTTGTCTTGCAAGAAACTTTCAATAAGGTTGTTCTCCGTTTGTTCATTTTTCTGATCCTGTGCAGTTGTCTCATTTTAGTGGCAGTATTATTTTGTTTTAACTATTGATATACGATTTGAAAGGTAATTATCCATTTTATGGGTACGTAATATCTGGCTGAAGACTTTAGACTTAGCACTTCTTTGGAGGTAACCCATGCTCATGCAACACGGTAATATCTTTCCTTAACTCTTTTGCTTCAAATGATAACAGTTTTTCTTTGTTCATGCTTTTAATTTCATCTTTAGAACATTGAGGACAATGTTAGATTTAAGTTTGGGGGTATGGGAGAAAATTTTTAGTTGCATTATTAAACTCCAGAGCCTAGAAATTTATGCCTATTAAGGATAACACTAACCAATCTAAGTGGATGGAAGCATCTTGGCTATAGGAGTTGAGGAACCAATCTGAGTGGATGGAAACATCTAAATAGAGTCTATTCATAAAAGCACAGAGATCGGGTGTTAGAAATAACATGGTATTTTCGCCATATCTCGTTAAGTCCTTTTCACCTTTTGTTTTTATTTTCTTTTTAAAATATGTTTCTCTAAGTGATTTGGTGGGGCACACGTATCGATTTGTTACCACCGCTGGGATGAAGTGGAGTGATTGGGTTACCCAAAAAAAAAAAAAAGAGAGAAAAGAAAAGAAAAGAAATTGAGACTAGATCATCAGACCAACAGGAATAAATTGTTTAATAAAATCGACCGCTGGTTCCCTTGTATATGCCAGCTGGGTTGATCTAGAATGAAGATTATCGACCACTGGTTCCCTTGTATATGCCAGTTGCGTTGATATTAGTCAGACCAGTATCTTAGTCCATTAGGATAGGTTCATCCTGGCAATGGCCTTCAGACAGATATGGGAAACACCGTTCACCTTAGTCAACATCAAAACCATCTACATTTTTCTCTATATCCATCTTCTTAATCTATTCATGTGATTTGTTGATTCCGAATATTGATATCCATAGTGCGACTATCTGAGTAGAGCTTTGTCACTTATATATGAATTTTAGTATGTGAGTGCAAACTCATGTACATCAATTGGAATTCCGCATCAGGGTACTTCCTCCTGTAGTCAATGAAGTATGCCAACCAAGGAGATTCTTTAGTGCCTTCCAAGGTTCTACGTAGATATCTAGGGTTTGGAGTAAAGGTTTGTGGGTATACCTCTGGTAAACCCTCCCGAGACTTTAACTCGGCCACTAGGGCCACCTAGGGGTTCAGAGGCTTGTTGCACACGCTAAGTGCAATCGCGATGCCTGCGACAGTGAGTTAGGATTTTATTTTCTAGATTTGATTTGCTCGGGACTAGATAATAATAAGTTTGGGGGTATTTGATAGACACATTTATGTGTCTATTTTCATCTATATTTTCTATATTGTTAGTACCCATTTTTTTGTACTTATTATGGTGTTTTGTGTATTTGTAGGTATTTCTGGGAAATAAACATTTTTGGAAAATTCGGCTAGAAAAGTTGCTAAAGGCACCTCCGGAGGAATCTGATAAAGAGACTCCCATTTGGGTGTTGATGGTGGTATTTAGCTTTGGGTTATAATCGTAAAACCATACATCTGACATGATGTCACTATGACCACTAGCGCATTTATTAAATCAATCAGCATTCCTACGTAAGAATTACCAGGTATATACATGTGTCATGTTCCACGGCAGAACCCTTAGTATTGACCGACAACATCTTCGTACATACCAAACCCTAATTCTCACGCCACCATGCCATCCACGTCTCCGCTCCAAGGCATGCCAACCATGTCAGCCGCACCACCGTGCCAATGGTAAACCATGCCAGCCACGTATCCGCGCCAAGGCGTGCCAACCATGCCAGCCACGTCTCCGCGCCAAGGAATTCCAACCATGCCATCCACACCACCGTGCCAATGGCAAACCATGCCAGCCATGTCTCCGCACCAAGGCATGCCATCCATGCCAGCCGCACTACCGTGCCAATGGCAAACCATACCAGCCACGTTACCATGCCGACCTTCTCTTCACGGCTGCTAAAAGGAAAGTGCGACAATCAATGGCCAATCTTCCATCTTATATCCAAATCTTAGCCGTCCAAGGTCGCCAACCAACGTATGGTAACCTTTGGCTCGAAACCCTAGTTTTGGCCACACCAAACCGCGCCAAGGCATGCCATGCCACATGTGCCAATGGCATGCCAACCACCCTGCCGCGCCATACCATGCCGGCCTACCCTATGCGGCCACCAAGACGAAGGCGTGCGACGATCAACGGCCACCCTTGCATCTTAGATGCAAATCTTAGTCGTCCAAGGTCGCCAACCAACGCATGGTAACCTTTGGCCCAAAACCCTATTTTTGGCCACGCTAAACCGTGCCAAGGCATGCCATGCCACATGTGCCAATGGCATGCCAACCACTTGTCGCGCCATACCATGTTGGCATTCCCTATGCGGCTACCAAAACGAAGGCGTGCGACAATCAACGACCACCCTTCCATCTTAGATGCAAATCTTAGCCGTGCAAGGTCGCCAACCAAGGCATGGTAACCTTTGGCCCGAAACCCTAGTTTTGGCCATGCCAAACCGCGCCAAGGCATGCCATGCCACATGTGCCAATGGCATGCCAACCACCTTGCCGCGCCATACCATGCCGGCCTTCCCTATGCGGCTACCAAAACGAAGGCGTGCGACGATTAACGACCACCCTTCCATCTTAAATGTAAATCTTAGCCGTCCAAGGTCGCCAACCAACGCATGGTAACCTTTGTCCCAACGCCAAAACCCTAGTTTTGGCCACGCCCAAACCACGCCAAGCCATGCCGGCCATGCCACATGTGTCAATGGCATGCCAGCGACCTTGCCGAGCCATACCATGCCGGACTTCCCTACGCGGCTACCAAAACAAAGGATTGCAACGATCAACGACCATCCTTCCATCTAAGATGCAAATCTTAGTCGTCCAAGGTCGCCAGCCAACGCATGGTAACCTTTGGCTCAACGCGAAAACCCTAGTTTCTGGCCACGCTTAAGCCGCGCCAAGGCATGCCGGCCATGACACATGTGCCAATGTCATACTAACCACCTTGTCGCGCCATACCATGCCGGCATTCCCTTTACGGCTGCCAAAACGAAGGACTGCAACAATCAACGACCACTTTTTCATCTAAGATGCAGATCTTAGCCGTCCAAGGTTACCAGCTAACGCATGGCAACCTTTGGCCCTAGTTTGGTCGCGCCTAAACAAAGCCAAAACCCTAACTTTTGTCCGCGCCTAAACTAGGCCATATTAAAGCCATACGATCATGCTTTCATGCCACTGGCTACCAAACGAAGGCTTGCAATAATCAACGACTACAATTCCTCTTAAGATGCAAAATCTCGACCGTCGAAGGTCACCACCGAGCCGGCAAGTCTCCCAAGCTCAACTTGCCAGACAACAACAACATGCTACATGTTTCCACGAAAACACTCGAGACATCAACACATGTCACAAACTGGGGGATGCTCATTGGGTATTGGTTTGGCGGTTTACAGCGTGCGGCGTACATTACGCCCGTTATAAGACAGTGTCATAAGGATGAGGCGGTTAGTAAATACAGGGAGTAATGGTGAAACGCTTTATTTAATGAAATATCAATCCCAGGCGTTACCGGTTATCACCTCCTCCCATTTACTCATCCGTTTTCCATTTCTTACGAGAGCAGAGTACGTTTCACTTCGACTTGTATAAATAGGTATTACCTATTTCCATCGAACAAAAAGTTCTGGTCAGGAGCATACAACACTCAGAAAACATTTGCTAGCTTTCCCATCTGTTAGCTTCCCACTTTCTGATGCAAGTCGTAAAACAACTACTCTTACAGAATCAACTATTCTGGTCTCAACACTCTCTTTTCTTCCCTCCCCAAAACCAACCCTTCTCGTCCACTTTGTGACCGAAGCAAGTCTGGAACGGCCATTTCTTGGTTTAGGCCGGATTTGTACAGATTGATCTCTCGAATCTAAAGTACTCCCTTGCAGTACATTGTTTAGGGTTTAGACTCGTTTCTCACCCACACACCCGAAATTACCAAAATCAGCAGAAACCGTTTTCACCCTCAAACAAATGGCGACCACAGTGGGAGATTGATCTTTCGGTTACAATGTAAATTTTCAATCCTCGATCTCATACTTCGACCCAGACGTCAGGACGGTAGAGGCAAACGATCCTCTCATGGATCGACGACTCGGCTACCAGACGGCCCGATACGATCCGCTCAGGGATCGACGACTCAGTTACCAGACGACCCGATTACCAGTAATGACACCGCAAGAGGCGACTGGGGACTTCCCAGAGGTTAAAATCAAACGATCCGCCCAGGGATCGACGATTCGATTATCAAGTGACTCAGGGACGACTGGGGACTTTCCACAATCGCGGTGCTTCCCACAAAACTCGGACTTTCACCTGAATCATTTTTCGTTAGCAGATCCAAAAAACCGAGTAAGTCTTGCTTAGACAAAATACATGGTTTACTATTTCAATTTTTCACGGGAATGATAAAATCGATAGCCATGTTATGTTTCATCCCATGTCATCTACCGACACATAACGTTCACGGTTCCATATCTTCCCTGGGATGTTTGTGTCAGTTACAATCATAACCAAAAACGACATCATCCTAAAACAGTTCATCCCGAATAATAATCCAAAACCCTCATAGGTAACACTTGTCTATCAACCAAAAAATCCATAAAATCAAACCATAAACCAGGCGCTTTGTTTGACTTACAAAAAAAAAGAAGAGGAAAACCCTAACGCCCGGTTCTTCGTGGAATCAGTCACCTACCCGTACGTACCCACTTTGCATAATAATGATTACCCGTAACTATTCATGAGGTAGTCGATGTTACTACGGTGATATTCGAAGAGGAATTGTTTATGATGAATTATTTCTACAAGTTTATGAAAGGCATACCTACGGCTAGGGTTTACACCAGTTCAGAAGAACAATATTTCTACTGATTTATGGAAGGCATACCTATGGCTAGGGTTTGCACCAACACAATAAAAACAAGAAAACGAATTGAAAGAGAAACGCTGGAGTACATACCTGGAATATGCTTTCCCATTTATTGCTACCGCGCCACGCCAAGCCAGCGCCATGCCAAGTTAGCGCCTTACCAAGCCAGCGTCCACACCAAGCCAGCGCCCACGCCAAGACAACGCCCATTCCAATCCGACCGACTCCTGCGGCTCCCATTCCAAGCCGACCGATGCCTGCGGCTCCCATTCCAAGCCGACCGACGCCCGCGGCTCCCATTCCAAGCCGACCGACGCCTGCGGCTCCCATTCCAAGCCGACCGACGCGTGCGGCTCCCATTCCAAGCCGACCGACGCGTGCGGCTCCCATTCCAAGCCGACCGACGCGTGCGGCTCCCATTCCAAGCCGACCGACGCATGCGGCTCCCACTCCAAGCCGACTGACGCCTGCGGCTCCCATTCCAAGCCGACCGACGCCTGCGTCTCCCATTCCAAGCCTACCAACGCGTGCGGCTCCCATTCCAAGCCGACCGACACCTACGAATCCCGTTCCAAGTCGACCGACGCCTGCGGCTCCCATCCCAAGCCGCCTGACGCCTGCGGCTCCCATTCCAAGCCGACAATCTACATCTCACCACTTCACGGTCTAGCCAGCAACACCACAAGTAGAATCTATGCAAGGCCTCTAACACGAGAATCACGAACTCTCCTTACCTCTCGAAAAATATTAGACGGGTCTTCTTGACCATCTTTCCACGACTTGTCATTTCGATTTTGTCCTCGCCTGTCACCATCTTATGCTTACCTCGCAACAATGCTCCTGTTCCGAGCGAAGCAGGGGACTTAATGTTGATGGTGGTTTTTAGCTTAGGGTTAAAATCGTAAAACCATACATCTGACATGACGTCACTATGACCACTAGCGCATTTATTGAATCAATCAGCATGCCTACATAAGACTTACCAGGGTACCTTTTTTTTATATACATGTGTCATGTTCCACGGTAGAACCCTTATTATTGACCGACACCATCTTCGTACATACCAAACCCTAATTATCACGCCACCGTACCAATGGCAAACCATGCCATCCACGTCTCCGCGCCAAGGCATGCCAACCATGCCATCCACACCACCGTGCCAATGGAAAACCATGCCAGTCACGTATCCGCGCCAAGGCATGCCAGCCGCACCACCGTGACAATGGCAAACCATGCCAACCACGTCTCCGCGCCAAGGCATGCCAACCATGCCAGCCGCACTATCGTGCCAATTGCAAACCATACCAGCCATGTTACCATGCCGGCCTTCTCTTCACGGCTGCTAAAACGAAGGTGTGCGACAATCAAAGACCAATCTTCCATCTTTGGTGCAAATCTTAGCCGTCCAAGGTCGCCAACCAATGCATGGTAACCTTTGGCCCGAAACCCTAGTTTTGTCCATGCCAAACCGCGCCAAGGCATGCCATGCCACATGTGCCAATGGCATGCCAACCACTTTTCCGCGCCATACCATGTCGGCCTTCCCAATGCGGCTACCAAGACGAAGGCGTGCGACGATCAACGACCACCCTTCCATCTTAGACGCAAATCTTAGCCGTCCAAGGTCGCCAACCAACGCATAGTAACCTTTGGCCCGAAACCCTAGTTTTGGCCACGCCAAACCGCGCCAAGGCATGCCATGCCACATGTGCCAATAGCATGCCAACCACCTTGTCACCTCATACCATGCCGGCCTTCCCTATGCGGCTACCAAAACGAAGGCGTGCGACGACCAACGGCCACCCTTCCATCTTAGATGCAAATATTAGCCGTCCAAGGTCGCCAACCAACGCATGGTAACCTTTGGACCGAAACCCTAGTTTTGGCCACGCCAAACCGTGCCAAGGCATGCCATGCCACATGTGCCAATAGCATGCCAACCACCTTGCCGCGCCATACCATGTCGGCCTTCCCTATGAGGCTACCAAAACGAAGGCGTGCGACGATCAACGACCACCCTTCCCTCTTAGATGCAAATCTTAGTCGTCCAAGGTTGTCAACCAACGCATGGTAACCTTTGGCCCGAAACCCTAGTTTTGGCCACGCCAAACCGTGCCAAGGCATGCCATGCCGCATGTGCTAATGGCATTCCAACCACCTTGCCGCGCCATACCATGCCGGCCTTCCCTATGCGGCTACCAAAAAGAAGGCATGCGACGATCAACAGCCACCCTTCCATCTTAGATGCAAATCTTAGCGGTCCAAGGTTGCCAACCAACGCATGGTAACCTTTGGACCAACGCCAAAACCCTGGTTTTGGCCACACCCAAACCGCGCCAAGGCATGCCGGCCATGCCACATGTGCCAATGGCATGCCAGTCACCATGTCGGCCTTCCATACGCGGCTACCAAAACAAAGGCTTGCAACGATCAACGACCATCCTTCATCTAAGATGCAAATCTTAGTCGTCCAAGGTCGCCGGCCAACGCAAGGTAACCTTTGGCCCAACGCCAAAACCCTAGTTTTTGGCCACGCCTAAGTCACGCCAAGGCATGCCGGCCATGCCACTTGTGCCAATGGCATGCGAACCACCTTGTCACGCCATACCATGCTGGCCTTCCCTTTACGACTGCCAAAACGAAGGCCTGCAACAATCAACAACCACTTTTTCATCTAAGATGCAGATCTTAGCCGTCCAAGGTTACCAGTTAACGCATGGAAACCTTTGGCCCTAGTTTGGTCGCGCCTAAACAAAGCAAAACCCTAACTTCTGGCCGCGCTTAAACTAGGCCTTATTAAAGCCATACCAATCATGTTTTCATGTCACTGGCTACCAAACGAAGGGTTGCAATAATCAACGGCTACCTTTCCTCTTAAGATGCAAAATCTCGACCGTCGAAGGTCACCACCGATCCGGCAAGTCCCCCAAGCTCAACTTGCCAGACAACAACAACAACATGTTACATGTGTTCCACGAAAACACTCGAGACATCAACACATGTCACAAACTGGGGGATGCTCATTGGGTATTGGTTTGGCGGTTTACAGCGTGCAGCGTACACTACGCCCGTTATAAGACAGTGTCATAAGGATGAGGCGATTAGTAAATACAGAGAGTAATGGTGAAACACTTTCTTTTATGGAACATCAATCCCAGGAGTTACCGGTTATCACCTCCTCCTATTTACTCATCCGTTTTCCATTTCTTACGAGACCAGAGTACGTTTCACTTCGACTTGTATAAATAGGTATTACCTATTTCCACCGAACAACAAGTTCTGGTCAGGAGCATACAACACTCAGAAAACATTTGCTAGCTTTCCCATCTGTTAGCTTCCCACTTTCTGATGCAAGTCGTAAAAAAACTACTCTTCCAGAATCAACTATTCTGGTATCAACACTCTCTTCGCTTCCCTCCCCAAAACCAACCCTTCTCCTCCACTTTGTGACTGAAGCAAGTCTGGAACGGCCATTTCTTGGTTTAGGCCGGATTTGTATAGATTGATCTCTCGAACCTAAAGTACTCCCTTGAAGGACATTGTTTAGGGTTTAGACTCGTTTCTCACCCACACACCCGAAATTACCAAAATCAGCAGAGACCGTTTTCACCCTCAAACATTTGGATAAGGGGCACTCTAGTTGCTAACAGCACCCCAGCAGTTGATAAGGGGTACCCTTCTTCTCGTTTTCAAAAATGCATTTTGGCGGGAAGTTTTCTTTGCACCTGCGATATTTTCCGGAGCAGAATTGGACGTGGTTTGTTGAGATTCAATCGCTGAGTTGGATATATTTGGGCATGTTAAGGATAGACAAGACTGATACACGTCTTAGACTCGAAGAAATAGGAAAGATCATTTAGTTTACATTAAACAGGGGAGGTGGAAACATTGTCGGGTCTGGCAACGATTTGGAAAAGATTTTGTGCGAGTTATTCGTGCATATCGATTGGTAGTAACCTGTTTTGATTAAATAAGGAAGGTAATGATTGGTAGTAACATGGACAAGGCATGGCCCGCCAGCCCGTGTGCCCGGTCCCGTGTTCTTCCCTATTTTATATTATTATTTTTCATCATGTGAGGAAATATGGAGAAACTAGGAGTTTTGCTCAAACGAGGAAGTTTTCTCAAACGAGGAGTTCTCGTGAGACAAGGAACATAATAAAATAGGTTAAAATAAAATAAAATAAAAAGAGAGGCGGGACCGGCCACGGCGACATGACCGACTGGCCGGTGGGCCCGGTCCCGTGTGCCTCTTATTTATTTTATTTTATATTATTTTATTTCCCTATTTTTCATAGGTTTCCTCGTTCGTCCATATTTTGGATGCTCGTTTATGCTTTTTTGTTCTCGCTTATGCATATTTGGGTGCTTGTTCGTGCATTAGTGTTAAGTACACTCACACCATTTCTCGGGGCTTACTCGGTGCCAGCCTAAATGCCCGAAAAGTGAATATCTATTATTAATCCATGGAATTCAGCTGAGAATAAGCCACGAAACGGAGTAATGAGACAGATTGAATATCTGTTACTAATCCATGGAATTCTGCTGAGAATAAGCCATGAAACAGAGTAATGAGATAAAATAGATTATTTTCTAGGAATTAAATTGATGAATGTTGCGCTAGAGTTAATCTTTGAATTTCTCTATACTAGCATGCAATATGTCTAGGAGCGTTTATTCGAGAATCGAGGTATGAGATGGTAGTGACATCATACTCCTTCTGAATATTAGTTTTGTATAGTCAGGGAACATTGAGACATCCTGAAGACTTTAACGCTTTATACTAGCATGCAATATTTCTAGGAGTCGTCCAACCATTATCGATTCCTATACAGAAGTATTGATGAAATATGCGAAATATCGAAAGCTTAGTTGAGATACTTTACGAATCACATATTCATGCATGCTCTGAGAGGGTGTACGCTCGTTCAGAGATTGTGAAATGAGCTTTCACGAATCCTAAAATATGAGTTTCACATACGTGTCTGTAGCCGTGTCAGAATGCAAGATCATGATTTTACGATTTTATCCTTTGTCGAAAATCCACCATCAATAATTTTCAATATAGCACGACTTGAAAGATTCGTTAGGAATGAAAACAAGTTCAAGTCAATATTACTAACCTCAAGTAGAAGGATGATGTCGTCGTTGTAGTCTTTACTTCTTCTCATTCGTCAGGTCTTCAGAATAATACTTGTATGTATCAACATTCCTAGACTTTCTAGTCTAACCTAAGCGAAGTTGACTCTAGTATTTAATCAAGCGACTCTAGATGAGTTTTGATACTAAAATATGACAACCAAACTTGACATACCAACGCTTGGCGGGTTCAACTGATCTATGCTCTAACAATCTCCCCCTTTGTCAATTTTACTGACAAAACTCCATTTATATATGGAGCTAAACGAATTACAAAATAACTCATTCTTTATACGCTTGATTCCAAGTTTCAACAACACAATAACCTGCATATATTCAATCAATACATTCCGTTGTTGACATTTGAATAACAAAAGCTTTTACCCCCTAAAGGCAAGCTAGGTGAATATTCAATCCGAACATCTTTGTTATTCCCCTTTTGTAGTATGAAATACTACACAACAATATGATATGTTTCTCCCCCTTAGTCAATGCATTACTCTTTCGTTAGATATAAGGTTTAAGCACAATTGTCCTTTCCTAGTGATTAAAAATCACTTGTTTACTCCATATATGTCTCCCCCTTTTTGTCACAAAATGACAAAATTTCGAGCAAATAAAGGACAAAACTGAAAGGATCTTACAAATCTATAAGACTTGTACAACCTACAAGAGTAAGCACGGAGATTTCACATACCATTTTAGATAACCAATATTAAAACCGAAACTACAAAATTACTTTTGATTCAATATGTTATCAAGGAAACAATTGCCTGAAGCAATTTTCCCTGTAGTCCAACAAATCAACTAAGATACTTAATTCTATTTTTGAACCGATTACGTATGTACAATCGCTTGTCTCGATAAGACCAATATAAAGATCAAAATTAACTTTCTTTCTCTCATCAGGCTTTAATTATTCAGAAAATAACTTAGACATTTCCCTTTAGACAAGACAAACACTAGGTTAGTTAACTAATTGTTCTTGTCAAGGCATTCGATTAGATTTGAATAACCGAATCCTCCAATTGATAAGTCTAACTAAGATCAGAATTAACTTAATTTCTCTTATCTGGAATCAATTGGACTAAACAATGACCCCGTAGTTTTGTTAAGCCAAAAAAAAATAGATATAAATCAAAATAAATTAACTTGCAATTATTTTTTTTAACCGGAAGCAATTGAAACAAATATATACATTAGAGCACCGCAATCACACCGAATTTCGTTAAGAAAAAACACTTAATACCCAACAATAAAGAAGATACAAAACCATAAGCCAAATACATTGACAAAGTTTTTCTTAACCGGAAACAATTGAATCAAACGAACCAATCCATACACAACAATGGAACATATCAATTGTACCAAAAAGAATTTTAAGCAAAGGCAAAATATATGCAATATAAACAGGCTTTTCTTAAACAAGAAAACCGATTAACTAACAAATAAAATCATTACCTTAGTTTTCGCAACTACTTTTCCCAGAAAGATATATCATTAAGCGCAAGTTCAAATAAGAACTCTCCCCTTGTTTGTTGTCATCCCCTCGCAAGAACAAAAGAACAACAACAAAAGCAACCTTTACCAGATAAAGGTTGAATTGGTTTTAATTAGTGCGTGCCCATAACAAAAGTTGAAAACCCGAAACACATATGTTATGCTAAACACAACTTATGTAAACATAAATTGATTATTAACATATTATGACTTTTCACATATGAGTTTCAATCAGAATACCTTATGATCCTTTGATAAATCCTACCAACATGGGCTATAACTTAATCTTGCTAAATCAAAAAGCCACACAATTCATAAGGGCTTCACAATATGAGATCGAATATTAAGGTTAATAGAAACCTAAATCAGACATCTCATAAATCCAAAATCACATAGCAAAAATATAAACATCCATACACAGGCTAAGCAATCGAAAACTATCACATGAAACAAAAATTATAAAATAATAATTTTATTCATAATATTGATAGTTTTATTCAAAATAGACCTTATACAGAAACATCGAAATAAATCAACATTTATACGGTCTTTAACTTATTCATCTTTGTTCTCCAAGATTTTCTTCAAACATCTTCAGATTGACAGTGTGAAGTCTAATCATTTGAAGATCATGAAAATCTCTATAAGATGCCCAATAGACATGATTAAAAATAATTTCATTGTGAGCAATTGAGGATAGTTCTTTCAAGGGTTCTCTTCTTCCAATAAGTTAAAGAACCCCTTCACAAAGACTAGTTTCCCTAATTTCCGTAGAGGAGGACATGATTTGGTATGAACACAATTCAGAACATATTTCAAATCTTTTCTGTTAGAGCATAGCTCGGTTGAACTCACCAAGTGTTGGTATATCAAGTTTGGTTGTCATATTTTAGTGTGTCAAAAATCATCTAAAGTCGCTTGATTAAATACTACAGTCAACTTCGTTTATGTTAGACTAGAAAGTCTAGGAATGTTGAGACATACAAGTATTACTCCGAAGACCTGAATAATGTGAAAAAGTAGTGAACTACAACGACTACATCATCCTTCCGCTTGAGGTTAGTAATATTGACTTGAAATGTTTCATTCCTAACGTATCTTTCAAGTCGTGCTATATTGAAAACATAACTGTGAAGCTGTATATACTGTACATATTGTATAATATTCTAGTAATGTGACATGATCATAATAGTATGATCATAGTATTAGGGAATTAGACTACGAAGTATAACGCTTATCTTTTGAACTTCGTAGATATGACATCGACATAATCTTGTATATATTGTTATGATTATGTGAATGGGTTATGGTGAAGATTTCATCCTAGGAAATAATATTTTACATTTTTTAAATGAAGTACATTCATGAACTTGTTTTATGAATCGAAAGGGAAATCATTAGGCTTATTGGTTCGGCTATTTATTACAAATCTTTGGATGACCAATATGTGTGAGATTGTAGAACCGATCTTAACTTATGCTATGTATCTTGGTATAACTAATCACAATGCCTGACTTATGATTCGGTATGACTGGTTTTTATTAATTAGTGTAACCGATCCTAAGTAATCACCATGTGATGGTATGATCGATCCTTGTAATTGGTATGATCGATCCTAGTAATTGGTGTGACCGATCATGAGTATGTGTAATCGATCCTTGTAATTGGTGTAATCGGTCCTGGTAACTTGTGTAAACGGTCCTGGTAACTGGTGTGACCGATCACAAGAAATACCATGTGTATATGGAGCCGATCCTTGTAACTGGTGTAACCGGTCCTGGTAACTGGTATGACCGATCACAAGTATTTCCATATTGAGATATAACCGATCCTAGTGATTGGTAGAACCGATTGAACCCATGTATGTGATTTGGTATTTGATCAATCACATATTTGTCTTGGAATACAGGAAAACCAATTCTAAACTTGTTTGGAAGTGTGGTATGACCGACTCCAAGAATGTAAATCCATGTAAATATGAAATAAAGATTTACAGTGAAAAGATGTCAACATACTTTGAACACGAGCAGTAACTCTTATCATTTATTGTTCAAAGATATTCCTTAGTATTAAGGTGATCCTGTGCCAAAATGAATTGAGAATATTTTAATTAAGGTTTTTGGTTTTATATGCTTTAATTACTAGCAGTTGAATGCATATCTCTAGAGAATAAAAATTAGTAATGTGAATTTACTAATTGAAGATTTTCTATTGAGAGATTTCAGAAATATTGGACAAGCATTTATTGGAATTACGAAAACCTAATTTTGTTATTCATTGCATATCTTGAGAATATTTTCGGTTTTGGAAATTCCTTGGTGTCCAAACATCCTTGGTCTATAAATACCTAAGTTTACATTTCTAGCAAACTATCCTAAAATCCAGGAAAACTTCATTTTTTGTTGTTTCTGGTAGAACCGTCTATTCGGAGAGGAAAGCATCCTAATTAGGTGAAATCTCTTATGACCGCTCGTTTAAAGACTTTCGTGGAATCAAGAAGCTCTACGAGTACTGTTGGTGGGAAACTAGATAATTGCAGTGTTATTAGTTTTCCATTGATTTGATTGACTAATGGTTGTTGAAACTTTGATCGCACCTAGTTTGTTTATTCTTGAGAATCTTCTCTTCTGATATAAGATTCACTTAAACTAAAGCGAAGTATCGACGGGATCTTTAGAAATGTTGTTAGATCTAAAGACATCTTGTGATAATCCATTGTTAACAGACTCCGTTTTGTGCATGATTGATCACAAGAGATTCAAGTGGTGTTGTGCAGGTTATTGGAGATTAAAGAATATTTGAAGACGAAGAAGATTTCTTATTGGTTTTCGCATCTTGTGAATTGTGTGCACAAACCTTGATAGGATGGGATTCAACTAGAATCGGATTTATTCGATTGATTAGTTGCTTGAGATCGGCATCGCTTTATAGTTTCTCTCTAAGATCTATATTGATTGATTGCGAATCTAGACTTGACTATTTCGATAGTTAAAGTTAGATTGATCTAACTAGGAAAAGGAGTTTATTAGATTAAACGGAAGAGCCTTTGCGTATGACTTACGATATATTTATCTTGAAAAGAATCTAAGTAGTTGTTACCAAACCGATTTGTTGTTCCTTTACTGTTTGGAATACGATCCAAAGGAATTGTACTAGTGCGTGACTCTTGAAGTTGGAAGCCCAGGGATACTAAGGAACTAAGTAGCTACGGTTAGTCTGTTTGGTCTCAACTATACGAAGTTGGTTTAGATTTTGCATAGAGGCTTAATTATGAGAGTATTCATTTCTGGACTAGGTCCCGGGATTTTTCTGCATTTGCAGTTTCCTCGTTAACAAAATCTTGTTGTGTCTTTTACTTTGATTTCCGCATTACAATTGTTATTATAATAAAGTAAAATACACATACGTTAACTCCGTCATACTTGCTAGTGATCCTTTAGAGTTTGGTTATGACCGAACCTATTGTCAAGTATCACACTTTGATTGTTGTATTGTCTCGATCTCGTATCCATAGACGATCACACAAAGTGTGAATACCGAAGTTGTTGTATTGTCTCGACTTTGTCCATAAACGATCACACTTGGTAAGATGACTTATAGGTTGAAACAAAAATATTGTGGTGTATTTGGGTACCGTCGTCTCTTGGTTTTCTTATTAGAGGTATCAAGAAACCTTTCTACTTGCTGAACACAGATTTCTCCAACAAATTCACTACAAACTTTCTCATTCATTACGAAAATAATTATATGAAGTTTTCTAGTTAAATATACAAGAGTGTATCAATTTTGATATAACATTCTTCAGATCTTCCATGATTCATACAAGAGAATCATGAAGGGGAAGTAAATTTCGAATTCTTATAAGATTTTCGACCTATTTATAAAAGGAGACTTTTTTAATCCAAAGGAATTGAAGAATATTTGGAAATCTTTATTAAGAGGAAACAATTAGAATTACCCATTTTGACCAAACAAATCTCTAAATCACAAAAAGTGATTGGGTAAGAAGAAATCGTTTTAGGTAACAATACATTATTTTTGACTATTTTTCCTCTTCCTTTTTTTGAGATATGATGTATTTCACATTCAAAAGTTGTCTCCGAAATTACTCCCTTTAAACAACGACCAACAGATCTTGCATTTATATAGTCATCTTTCTTGTAGTCCCTTTTAAATGATTTTGAAAAATAATTAATAGAATATGGACTACTATTATAGTTCGCTTGTCTGTTTGTTGAGTAAGAATGATCAATGCCTTTCGTATGAAACAAAGCTTTGGCTAATTTCTTTGATACAAAAAGAAGGGGATTTTGCATCCTACGAATCTTACATCCTTTTCGCAAATGATATTTGTTACCACAAAAATAAGAATGCTTAGCATTATAAAAATTATACTTTTTGTTGTTACCTTTTTGTGGATATTCTTGTGCATACCCTTTCCTTTTTCGAGTTTTTGGAGGCTTTGATTTCTTTCTCTTTGCATTAGAGCACTCCCTTAGCACCTCGTTTGATTGATCGTCACTTGTTGGTTTATCATCATTAGCTTCTACACAACAACATGGAATTTCATTGTTATTAGAAACATCCTTTTGTGCTCTTGAAGATTTAAAAAATTTTATCTCTTTGTCACAGAATGAAGTATTGCATCCTTCATATCCTAAGCCATGTGTATCACGATGACCTCTTCCTGTTTCTAATAAAAGAGATAAATTGTTTGTGCTATCGTTAAGTTTTTTAAACTTCAACACTTCTTCTTCTAATGATTTGTTTTTATCAAGAGCAGAGGTAAGGTTATCCTCCAAATGCTTTACTAGGAATAGAAAATTATTTTCTTTTTCCTTGAAGCATTCTTGTTGAGAATTGGATCTTTCCTTAGAGTCAGCAAGTTCTTCCTCCAGGAGATGAATTTTTTTGAGGCTTTCATCCCAGTATTTCTCAGGGATTTCTGCTCGAAGAAGTTCAACATTTACTTTTTCTTCGAGACATAATACTTGTTGTGAGTGATTTTCTTTCGACAATTCATGCTCCTTATCAAGTTTCTCATACATGATGGTTAAGCGTTGTTCTCCTTCAAATGCCGAAAGAAGTTCATTAGAACATTGAAGAAATTGTCTGCTCAATTCTTTTAGTTCAGATTTCTTTATGCTTAACCGCTCTCCAGGAATTTCCAGTATAGAGCTCCATAACATCTTGTCAGAAATAATTTCAATTGAGCAACAAGAACATGATAAGAGGATTTCTTATGAGCACATGTCTTGTGATACGTTAACTGAGTCTTTAGACTTTTTCCGCATTCACTTAGTCTTTCCTTGACCCATGATTTATAGGTTGGATCACACCAAACACAGATTGTTAGATCTTTTCATGTTTGCCTGCTCTGATACCAATTGAAAATACGAGGGCACCCAAATACACCAGAATCTTTTATTTATCAACCTATAAGTCCTCTACCGAATGTGATCGTCTATGGACAGAGTCGAAACAATACGACAATTCGGTTCACACTTCGTGTGATTGTCGATGGATACGAGATCGAGACAATACAACAACAAGATCACTTGTGTGATTGACTATGGATACAAGATCGAGATGATACGACAACAAAGTGTGTACTTGATAATAGGTTTGGAAATAACCGAAACTCTATAGGATAAATATCAAGTATTACAGAGTTAACATACTTGTGTATTTTACTTAATTATAATAACAATTATAATGCGGAAAATAAAGTAAAAGACACAACAAGATTTTGTTCACGAGGAAACTGCAAATGCAGAAAAATCCTGCGACCTAGTCCAGTTTTGGATACTCTCAGAATTAAGCCGCTATACAAAATCTAATACCAACTTCTTATAGTTAAGACCAAGCAGACTACCCCTAGCTACTTAGTTCCCTCAGTATCCCTGCGACTTCAACTTCTAGAGTCACGCACGTGAATAGCAAGTTCTTTGGATCGTATTCCAAATATCAAAGGAAGAATCTGTTTGGTAACCACTTTAATCAATCTTGCTAGAAGATATTAATGAGTCGTTGGCAAAGTCTCTTATGTTTAATATAATAAACTCCTTTGTCTGCTTAGATTAATTTTGTGATTTTTATATGTATTATGGGTTAGTTTTGCTTCTGAAATGTAAAATACTTCTTTACAAGAAAATCTCCTCTTGAAAATTTTTCTGTCCACCTGAGGTTACATAATGTCATGTAGTTTTCTACCATCTAAAATTTCCTCCGCGTGCGAACCTCGTGGTTCAGGATTTAGAGTTGGAATCATGTTTCCTTTTTTTGGGTCACAGTTTATGAACGGGTCCAAGCCCACTACCGGGTTTATAAGGGTTATAGTACTCGTACCCTTCTTCTTCATCTCTTTTTCCGTGTACGTGAACAGGTGCTTTTAGGTTTCACGTATCAACTCCATTAAAACCAATTTTGGAGGTCTAAAAGAGGGAAAAGCTTGTCATCATCTTCAAGGAGCATATCAAGTAAGATTTTTCTTCTCTTATCTTTCTCAATTTTTAGGTTTCATGGGGAAAATCAATAATGATGATAAGGATTCAAAGAAGATGTCAAAAAATATTGTTTCATCTTCTCTTATGAAAATGAACATACCAAGTGACCAAGACTCTATTAGAATTAGATTCATCAACAATTCTAGTAGTATGATTTTTTAAAAAGATTTCTTCTAGTGGATTCATACTATAGAAGAAATTGGTAGAGGAAAGTGGTCATAAAGAAGATTTGGTGTGTTTTGAGAAGTATAATCTTGGTAACATCTTTAATAATCTTGGTGAAGGTTTTGACACTCTCACAAGAATCTTTTATGCTAACATCCATGATGTTAACCTTGATTTCTTAGAACTCAAGACTATGATAAATAGGAAAAGGATTCTAGTTGATAGAGAGTTGATTTCAAAGATTTCCAAAATTCCATTGGGTAATCATCGCCTTCCTAGACCAAGAGGAGAAAGACCATTGTGTGAAACCATTTCCAATGGTCTTTGTGGCAAGAATGTTGATTGGATAGAAGGGAAATTTCCTACCCATGTTCTTAGTCTTTCTTTCATGGTTTTCGGAAAACTTGGCATTTCTAATCTTTGTCCCTCCACAATTGAGAACTCTCGGTGGAATCGTGAATTTGTGGAGTTGGTCTATTTCCTTGAATTGGGTTCTCAAAGTCTTGATATTTCTGGATTTATCATTCTTCAAATGGTCTCAATGACGTCATCCAATAAGAAGATAGGATTTCTATGCTTGATTGGGAAAAGTAGGAATTACTATTTAGTCCAATTTTTCATGACCCAGTTAATGGCTAGTCCACCCACGAAAAACATTTACTCGTTAGTCCAAAAACATGTTTTTGGACTAGATTATTTACTCGCTAGTCCAAAAACTTTGTGGAGATTATAAAGTGTATTTTCTAAATGCCTAAAACACCCTTACAGATCTAATTAGTATCAACACATTGAATATTACTAGTAATATGTTACTACATACTAATAGTATCAATATGGTCATACTACATATCAATATGTACTATATTAATAGTAAAAGAATATGTTACTCGTAAATTAAGTAACTACTCTACTATACTAGTAGTAACATGTGTACTAGTAGACTAGTTTACTAGTAGTAACTAGTACTATACTAGTAGACTAGTAGTACTAATAGTAACTAGTATTATACTAGTATACTAGTAACATATTAATATGTAATATCAATATATAACATACTACATATTAATATGACACTACATATTACATATGTTACTAGTTACTACATATTACTAGTTACATATGTTACTACATATTACATATGTATACTAGTTACATATGTTACTACATATTACATATGTATACTAGTATACTAGTAAACTAGTATTAAGTAACTACTCTACTATACTAGTAGTAACATGTGTACTAGTAGACTAGTTTACTAGTAGTAACTAGTACTATACTAGTATACTAGTAGTACTAATAGTAACTAGTATACTAGTAACATATTAATATGTAATATCAATATATAACATACTACATACTAATATGACACTACATATTAATATGTAGTGTCAATATATAACATACTACATATTAATATGTAGTATCAATATTAATATGTAATATCAATATATAGCATACCACATATTAATAATGTTACTACATATTAATATGTAGTGCCAATGTATAACATACTACATATTAATATGTAGTATCAGTATATAACATATTGATACTAGTAACATATGTTACTACATACTACATTTGTTCTATATATGTTACTACATATTTTACTACATACTACGTATTAATACTAGTATACTAGTAGTTACTAGTATACTAGTATACTACTAGTTATTAGTTACTACATATTACATATGTTACTAGTTACTACATATTACTAGTTACATATGTTACTACATATTACATATGTATACTAGTTACATATGTTACTACATATTACATATGTATACTAGTATACTTGTAAACTAGTATTAATACTAGTATATATGTTACTACATATTACATATGTTACTAACATACATAGTATATTATTTGTTAGGGTTAGTAGAGTAATTTTACTCTTTTCAAATCTTTTTTGTACTAGGGAGTAAATGTTGTCTCCCGCTGGACTAGCCACTAATCCGGATCGGGTTTAGTGGACTAGACAGGAAATCTCTCTTGGGAAAATATGTAGTGCACATTCCATTTATCCCATTGGAAACTCTGTTGGAACTCCAAAACTTGTTCGTCCTTGTATCTTCAAACGTATGAAGATGAATCTCTACAAAAGACAAAGATGTAATTCTCCTGACAGTTCTTGTGATCCTACCACCTTGATTATTCTTCTTCAAATTCGCAAGGGTGTTCGTAAGATCAATTCCAAGGTAAAATGTGTGCAAGAACAATTATGTATGATTGCTACAAATTTCCCCGAAATCAAGGAAGAAATGGAAAAACTTCAAGCCTCTTGGATGGATTCCGATGATGAAGATGATGATTGATTTCTCTGACTCTCATCTTTCATTTTTTGTCTAAGAAACTTCTTACGAGAATTTATTCTTGTGTTTAAGAAGGATAACTAGGGTTTTGAATAACAAATATTGTGATTACACATAGCTATTACCAACGATCGTCATCCTGCAATGTTTTATATTTATTTATTTAAACTCTAAGTCATTTGGAAGATGATTTTGCAGTATTAATCTTTATTGGTTTTATATATTGCAAAAATATTTTATGAGATATGTGTATTTACGTCCGTGAACTATGATTATCTCATATATGTCAAAAGTTAAGTCTATTATTTCTTTATGCAAATATTGATAAAAGATAAAATGAACTTTTGAATATTCCGCAGTATTGATCTTTCCCTGATCCACTTCTATGTGAAAGTATTGTATGGCTCCGTAAGTTTTCTTATGTTGAGCATTTTCGACTAAATTAATCTATAAGGTCTTCTTGTGATTAATTTATTCGAGTTTTCCGGAGACAAATTCATGTTTCATGTAATTTGTTAATATCAAAAGAAATCCTTCTTTTCTTTTAAAAGTAAGGTCGCTCTTGTTGTTCTTTCGGGAATGACATTTTATGGGGGAGAGTTCTTAATTGAACTTGTGCTTAATTTCCAAATCTTTATGGGGAATGCGGTTGTGGAATATTGTAGGAGTTATCTCGTATCTTCATTAACTCCTTGATGAATACACTTAGTTTCGACTATGTGAAATCATCGAAACAAAGTTGATATGTTCTCTTTTAGTCATGAATTATCTCTTTGAGAGTTTCATTATGATCCCGTAATTTCCGTACCTTCGCCAATTTTTATTGACAAAAAGGGGTAGAATTATTTGGTAATTCACACTACATACATATGGTTTACGGATCATTATGTAAGGGGGAGTGGTTTTCATTGTAAGATGGAAGTATCGACTAAGGGGGAGTGATACTTATCACCGTAGTATTATTGTCAAAGTTGTGATACAATTGGACTTTGATGTTGTGTAATAATACTATGACACTGTATAACAATGATTGAGAACATATGTTTTTCATATGTTTTCTTATTGTTATGGCTACGGATCATCAACAACAATGATACTGACTTGAACACGTCCAGAATCACTGGAGTACTTGGAGCGGCGAAGAATTCAAGGAATGTTGAAGAACCAAGGAAATCAAGCATGATGGATGAGAAGCTACAAAGTTTATTTATTTTATAATTGTAGATGGGGAAAAACGATTTGCTGGTTTTTAAGGAATTGAGGAGACGACCGTACGGAAGAGACTCCTCGAACCGAGCAAAATGTTAAACCTCACACAGATGCACCGCCGCAAAGGGAGTGCTTTAGATTCGAGATATCAATCTGTAGTACTCCGTCCTAAATCAAGACAATGACCGTTGCGGAGTAAATTCGGTCACAAGAGAGGATGGGTTGATCTGTAGGAGGGAAGCTGGGAAATGTGTGGAATCAATGGTAATCAAAGATTGTGGGTGTGTGAATTCTGAATATGATAAGCTCTGAATGATTGAAACTGCTCAACTGAGAGTAGTTGCTCAATTGATGAGTTGATGATCTCGTGTTGTCGATGAGACGTGAGATTGATTATACTGTTGATGCCGATGATTCAATCATGATTCAGAGACTTATTTATATTGCTGGAATTTTAGACACCATGATCCCATGAAGTGTGACAGTTGATGGAATCAAGGAGTGGGGAAGTGGAGATCGTGTTTGAAACCAGTTGCTCAATGTGTGGAGACTTGGTCGATTTTCCACCCACTGCCTCGTGAATTCCTTCAACTGATTGCACGACTTTCTCACATTTCATCGTGTGTTTGAACACACGTGTCGTAGACCGCCACACCAAAACCCTAAGTGATATCCCCCCAAAGTGACACGATTGAAGCCTCGTGGTATATTAGTCAATTGATGACTTCGTGGTTTGATGGGACGATGAGTCCATGTAGTTGCTGAGTTGAACATGATGTCCTGAAACTCATGAATTGAACATGTCATGAGACAGAGGTATAGTTCTTACGATGAAGTGAGCAAGTATTGCTCATTCGATGGATCGTTGAATATTGATTGTTGAACCAATATTCCTTGGTTTGAGAAAATATTTATCATCTGAGCAAGTGTTGCTCATTTGATGAATTGTTGAATATTTGATCGTCTGAGCATGTGTTGCTCATCTGATGGATCATTGGCAGCGTACCAAAAATATTAATTAGAATACTGGTCGTTTAACCGAGCATAATTAATAAAATTAATGACCATGAGGTCGTCGTAAAATTATTAAGGTTGGAATCTGGAATGATGATCCTTGGATTCAGAAATCCTAATTTGATCAATTGATGATCAATTCATGGTTCGTCAGAAGTTGAACCATGGGACGAAGGAGGGAGCGACTACATGGGACCGTGGATCAACCATGTAGTGTCCATATGCTCACGTGAGAAAATACAAAGAACTCCTGAAGAGTTGGCGATTTGTTGGTGAAAGAATGATTAAATGCTGGTTTAATCATTTATTCGAAAATGCTCGTCTGAGCCTTAGGTGAGAAACCTAATTAATTATGACGGAGTGAGGGACCGACCATGGGGTCAAAACTGTGAAACTTGATGGGACCGTCTTCTGTAAGCCAAAGAGACAATCTTGGTCAGTCAAGATAGCATGCTCATGTCCCCAAGGCGTCCGCGTCTCAGTCCTGAGAATGTTGATATTTTCTGGCATGCAATTGAGCATCCATTCGAGAAAATATGTCAAAATTAGGGTTTCGACGAAACTGAGGAAAACACCATGAGATGATGGAAAATAATTATAAAATAAGGAATAAGGAGGCGTGGGACCTCCGAGGCCAAGGTATGGTCGGCCGGTCGTGGCCACGGTCTCGTGGTGCCTTTTCCTTATTTTTATAATATTTTGATGATTTTATGACAAATTCATGAATTTTGAGAAATTTGATGAATTTAGGGAGTTTCCATGAATTGAAGGAGTTTTCATGAGTTCAGGGAAGCAAAAAATATTAAAATAATAAAAACAAGGGCGTGTGGGACCGTGGAGGCGCGGCCGGCCGGCTAGGGCCCGGTCCCACGAGTTTCCCTAATTTTTATGTATTTTTAACGTATTTTTCCATGATTTGAAGGGATTTTCCTAATTTGAGAGAAATACCATGAAATCAAGGAGTTTCATGGGATGAAGGAAATCCTAATAATAATAATAATATAATACATGGGCGTGTGGGACCGGCTGAGGCATGGACGGCCGGTTGGGGCTCGGTCCCACGTGTTTCCCTAATTTTATATTATTATTTTTAATGTATTTTTCCATGATTTGAAGGGATTTTCCTAATTTGAGAAATACCATGAAATCAAGGATTTTCATGGGATGAAGGAAATCCTAAAAATAATAATAATAAAATACATGGGCGTGTGGGACCGGCTGAGGCATGGCCGGCCGTCTGGGGCCCGGTCCCACGTGTTTCCCTAATTTTATATTATTATTTTTTATGTATTTTGAAAATACCATGATTTGAAGGAATTTTCATGAAATCAGGGAAATAATAATAATAATAATAAAATAATGAGGAACCATAAGGTGTGGGGCCGGCTAGGACCAAGGCATGGCCGGTTGGCCAATGATCACGCCCCACACTATTTTTCCTTAATTTTATATTATTTTCATGGGTTTATGAAAACGCCATGAAGTCGAGGAGTTTCCTCGAGATGAAGGAGATTTGTTCAAATGAAAGGATTTTCATCAAATGAAGGAAAATGATAAAATATGATAAAATATTAAAATGGCGTGGGATTGGTCATGGCACGGTCGGCCAGTCAATCAGTCCAATCCCTTGGAGCCTTGGTCAATATTTTGATTATTTATTATTTTCTTCCTATTTTGCAATAGGTTAATCGTTTCGTCATATTTTAAAATACTCGTTCGTGCGGTGACTGTTAGTGCATCGTCGTTGAACACACTTTCACCATTTGGATCGGGGCTTACTTAGAGGTAGCTCAGACGCCCGGTTGTTGATTATTTATTACTAATTGTGGAATTCAGTGGATAATAATTCACAAAACTGAGTAATAAGATGTTTATTACTAATTCATAGGATCAGCTGAGGATTCGACTACGAATACAGAATAATAAAGTGAGCATTACCATTCCATGGGATCGTAGATTCGACCATAAAATCGGAGTAATTAAGTTTTATCTATTACCATTTATGAGACCAGTTGTGGATTCCATCATGAAATCGGAGTAATGAGATAATATAGTTATTGCTATTCTATGAGATCAAGTCTTGGATTCGATCATAGAATCAGAACAATTTTTTATTGCCATTCCAGGACCAGGCGTGGATTCGACCATGGAATAGGAGCAATTGTTATTGCCATTCCATGGGACCAGTCGTGGATTCGACCATGGAATAGGAGAAATAATAGATTATTCTGGTAATTCAGTAGTGAATGTCACAGCAGAATTAATCTTAATTAGGAATAATTAACTTTGTGGCTCTATACTAGCAGACCAAGATGTCTAGGAGCATTAATTATCCCGATATGAGCTTGTCGCTAAGTCATATCCTTTATATTGTCAGGGTAAACTCGTTGTTTGTTCCTGAAGACGTTATCGCTCTATACTAGCAGAGCAAGCTGTCTAGGAGCCGTCCATCTCGTGATACTATATAGAAATAATCACTGAAAGTGTTCAGTGTTCATGAGATGTGTCGTTGTCCAGTCGTGAGACTACATATCTACATGTACTCTGAGAGAAAGTACTCTCCGTTGAGAATTCGATGAGAGACCCGTGTCTCAATACTCACGTCTGATTGCTGGATCAGAGCTTCGTATAATTATGAGTTCACGATTTTAGCCCTTGTAGAAAATCCACCATCTACATTAAGTCCCCTGCTTACTGAGGAAAGCGGTGTTCCTCAGTCAGCATTAAATGGTGATTTTCCGGCCATAAATAACAATACCAGTAATTGAACTTAGTCTTAAGTTGAGACGTTACCGGATTTAGAAAGCATGAGCAGGCCACGACTTGATGAAGGATTCAATGTCATGATTGGAGTGTCGTTTGGTGAGCATAAATTGGTGTTGAACCGCTGGTTTGGACGACGGAACCTTGGTCGTTTAGGATTTGCGGGTCGGGCCCAATAAAGAAATCCTTGTGAAATTAGGTTTTGGAAATAAAATTTGGTATAAAAGGAATTAATCCTTTTCTTTTTTTTTTATTTCTCCTTCACACACACACGGCCAGCACCTTCATCACCTCTCCATCACCTTCACGTCAGCAGCGAGTGGAGGAAAATAAATTTTTCGGAGCTTCGGCGCCGTCGCCGTTGCCGCCGGCCAACTTCCGGCCGACTCGCGCAGGGGTGTTGATTTTTTTTTTTGCTGATGTCCATGAGTATCATGGGTTGTTCATGCTTTGATCATGATGAAGTTATATACATGTGTATATATTAGTGTGAGTTTTATGAAAAAAACCCTCGTTTTTGAAAATGTATGTTCGTGATCGTTAGTTTTTCAAATTAACTATAATCCTTGATTTAGGAGAGATTTTTTTTTAGTATATGAACCTAGGTCCAGTGATAAAACTTAGTGTATGAGCTTTCATGTGTGCCACGGTTTTATCATAAAAGGAGTAAATTTTCATGAAATCGAAATAATCCTTCGTTTTAAAGACAAATTACGACGACTCGAAGGAAAATTCATATGATGAACTTGTGTCCAGTGATAAAATTTTTCTTATGAGCTTTCATGTAAATACAAAACTTTATCATATGTATGAGATGTGAGCTTTCACAATATTTTTGAAATAATCCTTCGTTTTAAAGACAAATAACGACGATACGAAGGAAAAATAGTTTTTTTTTATATGCATCCGTGACATATATTGTGCAAAATATGATGGTATATTTTATTTGCATGAATTTGTTTTCATTAGATAAAAATCCTTGAGAATTTATGTATGCAAGTTGCATTAATTGCTGCTTTTTTCGAAAAATCAAAGCGTGTGTTTTGTGGAACCTTCGAAGATAGACGATATATTTATGATGAAATATTTTATTGCTATAAACTTCATAGGTCAGTTGTGTGAATGCTCACATTATGAAAATTGTGTCCGTGATTTCATGAAAAATCAGTTTCGGAAAATAAAGTTTCGTTCGTTTTTGCAGTTTTCGAAGAGACGAACGATTTTGAGGTGTTAACTCTTACGGCATAACTACTACCATTAGTAGAATTTTAAAGAGGTAAGAGTTCATAGTTACCATTTTTGCTTGTATTTCCTTGATTTATATCTGGACGTCATACTGAAGTAGAATGTAGTGTGAACCTTTTCAGCTACTCAACAAAGATGACCAATTCCCAAGCTGACGACGCCTCGAGGGAAGAGATGTGTGTTGATGATGGTATCTCCAGAGATGAGACATGCATGGATGAAACTTCCGTTGGGGGAGACGAAGACGAAATCCCTGGGATTAAAAATGTCCCGAACATAGATGATGCATTCTTTGAAAAAGATATTCCAGGAGCTGAGCAACATTTGAAATCCCCTATGTATCGTATTTTGATAAATCCCAGAACTGTTATTCAGAAGAAATTGGTGACTCCTAAGACAGTGATTCGATTTTGTCTTGAACGAGGGATCTTCACCTCATCAATCATAGAGTTTAAGCTTTCTCGACTACCTTTGGAGAAATTTGTCGGCTGGGCGAGGCATATGTTGGGTTTTCCTCATGTGAGGACTATGCTCGACCAGGCGCAGGTGACGAGATCTATTCAAGCTTCTTGAGAGTTGTTCACTTATCATGACGCAAGTGGTATTGTGGCTCTGTTTGCTCGCTGGTGCATTCCCACTCACACTTTTATATGTAGATGGGGAGAGTTTACCATTACCTTGGAGGACGTGGCGGCTCTGATGCATCTCCCAATCACGGGAAATCTTCCTGGGGATCTTTCAGATAAAGAGACCGTCGTTTCTCATGTCTTGACAGCTGCAATGGAGAAAGCGAATAAGGCTGGTAGTAAAGGATGATATGCTTCCTGGTTGACACACTGGTGGCCCAAAGACGAGGTTTCTGATAAACCCATCGACGGTATGTTACCCATTGCTGCTTTCTTATGTTTATGGTTGTCCAGAGACGTTTTTGAAGACAACGGAAACTTGTTGAAGCCTTTTGTGATTCCCTTTGCTATTAAGATGGCTCAAGGTGAGAAACTTCTGATAGGTAGTTTATTCTTAGGCTCCTTGTATTACAACCTGGACTCCTTGATTATAGACTCCAGTGTGTCGAATGGCTCCATGAAGATTGAGTGTTATGCCAACACGATGTTTCTTCAAGCTTTAATGTGGGAGCACTTTAATAATTATGCACCTACTCCACGTAATGTTCTGCAAGGACCGAATACTGATGCACGCCATACTTTCCATGAGAAAGATAACGCTAGGATCATGCGTTGGTCCACAAAGCAACCTCGTTCTAAAATACGCTTCATTGATATGTTAGATGAAGAATCTGAGTTCAATTTTCGACCGTGGGTGTCAGTCCCTGATTATGTTTCTCAGCCGATGACTTTCAATACTGAAGAAAGAACGAGTTTGACGTCTGGTGTGCATCTGACTGATGGCGAAAGATCTTTCATGTTGAGTTGCACCCCTGGTCATCTGCTATCAGCCACGTTTGGAGAGCTTTCAGTGGAGGAGTATAATATTGATAGAGTAGCTCGACAAATGGGTATGGATCAGTGTGTTCCAACTATACGGAGAAGGAAGCCATCAGTTGAGCAACTCAGGACTCATTTGGATCATACTCACGTGGAAGGGAGTAGCTACTGGTTTCCTGGTTCTGATAGATTCTCCTATGTAACCCCAGGTTATGTAGAATTCTGGGATCAGCAACTCGGGCGTTTACGTGGCTTTGTAAGACTTCCCAGACCTCCATTCAAGGATCTTCCTTCGGCTGAAATGATTTCCAGTCGACCAAGATTTAAGTATCTTTCTGGTGATAAACGAAAGTCGTCTCCAGGATGCTCTCAGGTATGTTTCTTCATATAATCTTCACGAAATTATAAGAACTGTATTCTGATTATATTACTGGATTTCACCACAGGACGGTCGTAATATACGACCTCGAATCGATGTAGATTTCTCAGAGACTGAGGCGGTTATTCATGGCGGAGAATGCAGGCATAAAGGTTATAAGCTGTTACTTAATACCGTAAAGTCCCCAGTTGGTGCTTTGGTAAGTTTCCAATATTTTCCTCCTCTTTCTCGCCCATATTATTAGGATCTTGAAACCGATATTGTTATTCCATTGCAGGATTTTGCTCCATCAAGTATTGATGGTCTTCGGTTCTCCGCCTTTGAGCAAGCAATTCCTGACTTGAGCGATGAAGGAGAAGCTGTAAGTATCTCTTCACATGTTCGATTATGATACTTTATTGATGAAATGCTAATTTTTGAGAATATGTCCAGGAGGATGTCGTTATGGAGATGGAAAGTGCTGCCACTCGACCGTCTCTTGAGAATAGAGACACATGCAGTGCTAAGAATTTGGAGCTGAATAGAAGTAATGATCCTCCCATCGTTGACACGGACAATCCCAACTCCTTGAATGCTTTGGATATCCCTCAAGTAAGCATATACTTTGTACCTTCTTCATGGAAGCATAGAAGTGCTGATTTTTTGAATGAATGAATGTGAATCCATGTGCGTATATGAAAACGTAGTCAAATTTCGTCATCAGAAAATTCGGAACCCAGTGTTTTAGTAAATATGCCGTAGAATCTTCGTCCGGAATCGGATTTTGATGATCTGCATGTGCAAATTCAAGCCCGGAAAATTTCCAAGCTTTAACACAGAAGCTTTTTAAATTTTGAGCACGTTCAGAGCCTGAAAAGGGCGAAATAGTAAACTTTCAGGAGACTTCCAGGACTTTTCCAGATTGCGCATCACTTGATATTTTGGCCACATCTACTTGCTCGTTTATCGGATTGTCATGAAATTTTGACATGTCGTAGAGGAAATCCATAAGAAGAGAATGGTATATGTCCATCCTCAAATTCCTTGTAGATTGCTCCCAGTTCGTCTCTTAGTACAGACCAGAGTTCAGTTTCTTCAGACGGACTCATCGTAAAACGTGTTTTCATGACTTTTATGTTATTTGCTTGTGCCTTGAATGTATTATGATGAACCTTGATGATGTTTACTTGCTGGTATACTGTGTTTCATAATCTTCTTTGGTTGTGGAAGCCGCTCCAGTGACTGAGAACCGCATAATAGTGTATGAATATCCAACTGCAGGAGTTTCTTTCGATCCTCCATTTAAAACTTCACTCCCATATCATGAACTGATAGGTGGATTCAACGTTACCATTGGATATGCACGCTTGTACGAGACAATATGGAAGAAGTTTGGCCACATGATCGTTGACAGGAATCCTGGGTGTGCTTATGCTTTAACCATGCAAGTAGGCGTTATCTTGCGTGTCGTGAGTGATATGCGTGCCAGACCTAGGAATACTGTGACTTCAGATATACTCTTTGATTGGGATTTTAACTTGGATAATTCAGAGAGACTTGGCCTCAACGTGAAATGGCTTCGTAGGCAAATAAATGTTATCAAGGATTCATGTGAGAAAAACATACCCTTTCCCAATGATGTTGTGAAGGATAAGGAGGACAAGATTTCCAAGTTGACCGAGGAGTTGAACAAGGAGAGGGAGGCTTTGCAAATCTTGAAGTGCTGATGAGCGAAAGCATTTTCTTGCTGATTTCCTTTGATTATCTATTGAACTTCTGAAATTCTGAGGGATGTGAGGTTTATACTTGGGATTTGATATTTACATGGTTTTGGATTGACTGATGGTTAAGGATTTTCTCGTAGATTTTATTTCTTTTACGAAATATGAACTGAATTTTGATAAATTGCTGAATTCAAATACTAATTGAAATTATTGCAAACGTTTTGGAGGAATTGAAATACAAATGAAAGAAATCCTAAATGTTAAATCCAAACACCATGAATGCTTCGAACGCCCAATACCTCAAATGTCCAATAATTTCAGATAAATGCCTTGAGCCAATTTTCGTGAATTACTGGCAAGGTTCTGTCATCTGTGTTGATCAATTTGTAGTATCCTCCGGCCGTGGACTTAGCGACCATGAATGGTCCTTCCCAATTGGAGTTCCTTGTAGAATGAAGACCGCGCTGAACTGCTTTGAGAACCAGGTCTCCTCCATGAAACTTGGTAGGCTTGGTCGATCGTGCCTTGAATATCTTCCGCTGATTCGGAATTCCCTGTTTGACGGAATTCCACGATTGTGGCACATATGGACACTCGCGCGGAAGAGAGTATCCAGCATAGTGTTGATCATGCTTAGTCAGATCTTCAACAATAAACCTCTCGATGGAGTGACCGATTTGAAGAAGTTCTGAACCCAACCATTGGGTGTAATACTATTGAGGTGAAGTTACCCACTCGTAGCTTTTGATGACTGCTAAATTGTTCATGGGGAGGAGTCCCTGGGCCATAGTAGCATATCTGAACATTGGTAATATTGGAGCATGAGGAGAAATAAGACTTGCCTGAGCTCGAAACCTTCTGAAAAAGGTGTGCAAATTTTCTCCAAGTTCCTGCGTAAGTCCCATCAGAGTTTTTACTTCTTCCAGATGCTCAAACAGTGGTGCGTCCTCTGCTTCGTCTTCTGACTCGGAATCCTTGTCGATGACAAGATGTGTTGAAGGCATCGTTATTCTTCCAGCATGAATCCAAGTTCTTCCAAGGACCATGTCGTATCCAGGGTCTTCCTGAATTATGAAAAACTTGGCCTCAGTGCAGATTAATCTTTCCGTAACTTTGAGAGTGATGAAGCCGTATGCGTCTCTGGAGATTCCTTCGTGGTCCCTGATTTCTATGGGGGCGTGGGTGGCTTCCTGTCGAGTAATACCAGCAGCTCTGAGAGTTTTCAAAGGGATGATGTTGACAGTGGTACCAACATCGACGAACGCCCTCTTGAACTCATTTCCTATTAATGTGCACTGTGGTGAGCAGTCCCCAGTCATACATTTCTTTGTCGGTGGCTGAAGGTTCGGTGGTGGTCTCTTGGATCAGCAGGCATTTTCCGGACACGATGTGGTTCCGTGCAGCAAAGATGTCTTTCCTTTGAGCTTTCGAAAGATACAACAACTCGCAGACATGTTCGATCAGAGATTGGACCGCTTCCTTGACAGGAGGTTCAGAGATGGTAAAAGTTCGGACTGGGAGGGGTTTTTTGTGTACTCCCTCAGTCCCCAGGTTGAGCTCTCCTGATTCGACCTTTTCTTTGAATATGCGCTTCAAAATTTTGCAATCACTTGTGGGATGGCTGACGTATCTATGGAAGCGGCAATACCGAGGATTTTCCATGGCTTCTTCAGTTGGTTCCTTCTTGACATAAGGCAATTTGATTGCACCATCTTGGATCCAGGCATCAAGTAGTTCATTAACTTCTTCCATTGAACAGGAAAAATCAGGTGCTTCTGGATCTTCCGTACGCTGAGGAGGGACTTTCGAATTCTCCTTCTTGTGTGCCTTTGAAGGGGTGGAGGAAGTTTGCTTGTGTTGTGGTTCTGCTTTTCGCTTATTCCCTTCTGCGACAACATTTGTTGAAGGTTGCAGGTTGTACTGCTTGTTGATCAAACGCCTGCTTCCTCGAGTGTCTTTTGAATCCTCAGTCTTTGTAGACTTTGCTCTTTCCAAAAGAGCGGGTGCGGTGGTTGCCGACCTTTTCGCAGCTTCGTGAAGCTCTGAGAAAGTCTGGAATCGAAGGTTCTCCAGCAAGGCCCTGTAGACCGGGAGCATGCCATTGATGCAGAAGTCCACCAGTTGTTGCTCCGTGACGTTTGGGTCATGACAATCCAGGGCTTGGACTCTGAACCTTTTCACATAATCATTGGGATTTTCACTGACCCTCTGTGACATTCTTCCAAGGTCGGACAGGGTGAATTGTTCTGAAACGAAGAAGTATTTCCTGTAGAATGCGTTAACCATTTCTCCCCAATTGTTGATAGTCCCGGATGCGATGTTTTTATACCAGGTGTATGCTCTTCCTTTCAGAGACTTTGATAATTCCTTGAGACGAACGACATGATTATGTTCATGTTCTCCCAGGGATTCGAGAAAACGAGAGACATGTTCCCGAGCATTGCCAGTTCCATCATATAAGGTGAAGGTTGGAGAAACTTAACCTTTGGGGAGTGGAATCCTCTGCGTAGCGGCAGGATAAGGAGGTTGATGACGATGGAAATGCGATGTTTTGTCTTTTCCACGGTTCTCCAAGAGGTGCTCCAGATCCTCGCGAGTGATGAAGTTCGATGATGCTTCGCTGATGAGTTGTCTGCAGCAGTTTTGCGGACTTCGTCATCTTCTACTGTATGGATTGGAATTACTTCAGGATCGTCGTCTGAGGATTTCTCCTTCTCCTTTCCCTTCTCTTAAGTTTTCTCTGACATCTTGTCAGTAAGAGTTTTGAAATAATTACACAGCTCCTTCTGTGTAGCAGCCATGTCAGTCTGATTCTTTGCAAGAGTCTCCTGCGCTTTGATAAGATCAGCAATGGTAAGTGGTGGATCTCCTCTGACTTCTTCAGGGTGTCGTCTGGACAGTGGATGACCTTCGACGTGAGGAGGAGTAATGTCACCACCATCAGTGTTGGAGGTCGGAATTGTCTCCGGCATATTCTGATTGTTGTTGTTGCTAGTGCTAGCACGGTTTGTGTTAGGATTCGTAACGGAACCTGACCTGAGATCAACCATCTTGTGGAATTGTAAGATTGCAACCGTGAGAATGATCTCCCACTGTGGTCGCCAATCTGTAGATGGGGAAAAATGATTTGCTGGTTTTTAAGGAATTGAGGAGACGACCGTATGGAGGAGACTCCTCGAACCGAGTGAAATGTTAAACCTCACACAGAGGCACCGCTGCAAAGGGGGTGCTTTAGATTCGAGATATCAATCTGTAGTACTCCGGCCTAAATCCAGACAATGACCGTTCCAGAGTAAATTTGGTCACAAGAGAGGATGGGTTGATCTGTAGGAGGGAAGCTGGGAAATGTGTGGAATCAATGGTAATCAAAGATTGTGGGTGTGTGAATTCTGAATATGATAAGCTCTGAATGATTGAAACTACTCAATTGAGAGTAGTTGCTCAATTGATGAGTTGATGATCTCGTGTTGTATTTGAGACGTGAGATTGATGATACTGTTGATGCCGATGATTCAATCATGATTCAGAGACTTATTTATATTGCTGGAATTTTAGACACCATGATCCCATGAAGTGTTACAGTTGATGGAATCAAGGAGTGGGGAAGTGGATATCGTGTTTGAAACCAGTTGCTCAACGTGTGGAGACTTGGTCGATTTTCCACCCACTACCTCGTGAATTCCTTCAACTGATTGCACGACTTGCTCACATTCCATCGTATGTTTGAACGCACGTGTCGTAGACCGCCACACCAAAACCCTAAGTGATATCCCCCCAAAGTGACACGATTGAAGTCTCGTGGTATGTTAGTCAATTGATGACTTCGTGGTTTGATGGGACGATGAGTCCATGTAGTTGCTGAGTTGAACATGATGTCCTGAAACTCATGAATTGAACATGTCATGAGACATAGGTATAGTTCTTACGATGAAGTGATCAAGTATTGCTCATTCGATGGATCATTGAATATTGATTGTTGAACCAATATTCCTTGGTTTGAGCAAATATTTATCATCTGAGCAAGTGTTGCTCATGTAATGAATTGTTGAATATTTGATCGTCTGAGCATGTGTTGCTCATCTGATGGATTATTGGCAGCGTACCAAAAATATTAATTAGAATACTGGTCGTTGAACCGAGCATAATTAATAAAATTAATGACCATGAGATCGTCATAAAATTATTAAGGTTGGAATCTGGAATGATGATCCTTGGATTCAGAAACCCTAATTTGATCAATTGATGATCAATTCATGGTTCGTCAGAAGTTGAACCATGGGACGAAGGAGGGAGCGACTACATGGGACCGTGGATCAACCATGTAGTGTCCATATGCTCACGTGAGAAAATACAAAGAACTCCTGAAGAGTTGGCGATTTGTTGGTGAAAGAATGATTAAATGCTGGTTTAATCATTTATTCGAAAATGCTCGTCTGAGCCTTAGGTGAGAAACCTAATTAATTATGACGGAGTGAGGGACCGACCATGGGGTCATGAAACTGGCCCTGGGTAGTCACGTGACCTCCTGATGATCACTTCATGAAAATCCAAAGTGTTTGGAAGAGTCTTGGACCTAATACGTGCAATTGTGCAAATTAGGTCAAAACTGTGAAACTTGATGGGACCGTCTTCTGTAAGCCAAAGAGACAATCTTGGTCGGTCAAGATAGCATGCTCATGTCCCCAAGGCGTCCGCGTCTCAGTCCTGAGAATGTTGATATTTTCTGGCATGCAATTGAGCATCCATTCGAGAAAATATGTCAAAATTAGGGTTTCGACGAAACTGAGGAAAACACCATGAGATGATGGAAAATAATTATAAAATAAGGAATAAGGAGGCGTGGGACCTCCGAGGCCAAGGTATGGTCGGCCGGTCGTGGCCACGGTCTCGTGGTGCCTTTTCCTTATTTTTATAATATTTTGATGATTTTATGACAAATTCATGAATTTTGAGAAATTTGATGAATTTAGGGAGTTTCCATGAATTGAAGGAGTTTTCATGAGTTCAGGGAAGCAAAAAATATTAAAATAATAAAAACAAGGGCGTGTGGGACCGTGGAGGCGCGGCCGGCCGGCTAGGGCCCGATCCCACGAGTTTCCCTAATTTTTATGTATTTTTAATGTATTTTTCCATGATTTGAAGGGATTTTCCTAATTTGAGAGAAATACCATGAAATCAAGGAGTTTCATGGGATGAAGGAAATCCTAAAAATAATAATAATAAAATACATGGGTGTGTAGGACCGGCTGAGGCATGGTCGGCCGGCTGGGGCCCGGTCCCACGTGTTTTCCTAATTTTATATTATTATTTTTTAATGTATTTTTCCATGATTTGAAGGGATTTTCCTAATTTGAGAGAAATACCATGAAATCAAGGAGTTTCATGGGATGAAGGAAATCCTAAAAATAATAATAATGAAATACATGGGCGTGTGGGACCGACTGAGGCATGGCCGGCCGGCTAGGGCCCGGTCCCACTATTTCCCTAATTTTATATTATTATTTTTTATGTATTTTTAAAATACCATGATTTGAATGAATTTTCATGAAATCAGGGAAATAATAACAATAATAATAAAATAATGAGGTACTATAAGGTGTGGGGACGAAGGAGATTTGTTCAAATGAAAGGATTTTCATTAAATGAAGGAAAATGATAAAATATGATAAAATATAAAACTGGCGTGGGATTGGTCATGGCACGGTCGTCCAGTCAATGAGTCCAATCCCTTGGCGCCTTGGTCAATATTTTGATTATTTATTATTTTCTTCCTATTTTGCAATAGGTTAATCGTTTCGTCGTATTTTAAAATACTCGTTCGTGCGGTGACTGTTAGTGCATCGTCGTTGAACACGCTTTCACCATTTGGATCGGGGCTTACTTAGAGGTAGCTCAGACGCCCGGTTGTTGATTATTTGTTACTAATTGTGGAATTCAATGGAGAATAATTCACAAAACAGAGTAATAAGATGTTTATTATTAATTCATAGGATTAGCTGAGGATTCGACTACGAATTCAGAATAATAAAGTGAGCATTACCATTCCATGGGATCGTAGATTCAACCATAAAATCAGAGTAATTAAGTTTTATCTATAACCATTTATGAGACCAGTTGTGGATTCGATCATGAAATCGGAGTAATGAGATAATATAGTTATTGATATTCTATGAGATCAAGTCGTGGATTCGATCATAGAACCAGAAAAATTGTTTATTGCCATTCCATGGGACCATTCGTGGATTCGACCATGGAATAGGAGCAATTGTTATTTCCATTCCATGGGACCAGTCGTGGATTCGACCATGGAATAGGAGCAATAATAGATTATTCTGGGAATTCAGTAGTGAATGTCACGACAGAATTAATCTTAATTAGGAATAATTAACTTTGTGGCTCTATACTAGCAGAGCAAGCTGTCTAGAAGCATTAATTATCCCGATATGAGCTTGTCGGTAAGTCATATCCTTTATATTGTCAGGGTAAACTCGTTGTTTGTTCCTGAAGACGTTATCGCTCTATACTAGCAGAGCAAGTTGTCTAGGAGCCGTCCATATCGTGATACTATATAGAAATAATCACTGAAAGTGTTCAGTGTTCATGAGATATGTCGTTGTCCAGTCATGAGACTACATATCTACATGTACTCTGAGATAAAGTACTCTCCGTTGAGAATTCGATGAGAGACCCATGTCTCAATACTCACGTCTGATTGCTGGATCAGAGCTTCGTATAATTATAAGTTCACGATTTTAGACCTTGTCGAAAATCCACCATCTACAGTAATCCATATGTATTGATAGTTTTGTCACTAAAATTAACAAAGGGGGATATTGTTAGAGCATTGCTCGGTCGAACTCGCAAGTGTTGTTATCTCAAGCTTGTTTGTCAAGTTTAGTAGATCAAAACTATAAGTCTTGATTTCTAGTCTACTTATAATTATGTCTCGGATTATGATAGAATGTGTAGTTCAGCTTTAGACTTCACGACGTTCATCGATTGAAGACGAAGATCTACTGAGGAGAGATTGGAGGAACTTCATCAACAAAAGGTATGTGGAGACTAAAACTTATCTATCACTCAGAAATCTATTTTATTATATCTCCTAATGAGACTAAGTCGTACAGATATATGGACTTTTATATTATACGCATTTGACATTTCGATCTGAGTTTAACTCGGTTATCTATTTCTCGAAATATGTGTTGGAAGATTTTTACTTTAGCTACGTTCATCATATTCTTGACGAGTTTAGTTGGAAATAATCTATTTGTTGGAAACTAAATAATAATTCAACAGATGATCATGTGAAAATTGCCTTGAAACATCTTACATGATTTGTGTGAGACAATCATTTTATGTCGACTTGGAAAGTTTCATATTGATCATTCGATCACTTGAGAATTAATTATAAGCTAATAGTTTGTGTGAGACAGCTATTGTCGTCTTCTAAGGATGTTTCAATGATTGAAATGGGAGTTTAGAACAAAAACCTTTGTCTGGATATAACATAGTATGCGTACCTAGTATGCAAACTGTTTTGGTATGATTCAGGTCTGGGAACCTTGTTTGCATACCTAGTATGCGAACGGTTTTAACTGTTAAAGTCAGGGAACCAAGTTTGCATAGCAGTATGCAACCGGTTCTACCTGAGTTAAGGTCCGGGACAACAATATACATACCCGTTTGCAAACTGCTGGACAAGACCAAGGTCCGGAAGCTATAGTTTTCGTACCTGTTTGCAAACTTAGTGGTTAAAGTTCTAAAATCGGTTAAGTATGTTTTTCATACTCATGAACAAATACATTGATGAATTAAGGAATGCAATCTTTGCAAACCGTGGCTTAATGTTCAGAATTGATTCTTACGAATCAATCCGATTTTAATTCAATTGGTTCATATATATTTCTGTGAAATAGTGAACAATCGAAGAACTCTATGTGGAACATAGTTAGATTCATTTGATTATCTTTCATGATTGATTGATCATCCTAATTGATCTATAAGTGTTAGATGAATGTGGCTAACTTCGGTTAACTATTATTGATCCAACTCAATATACACATTTAGGTACGGTTACCCATATCCAAATGAAAGTATATTTCATTTGTGTGTAACAAGCTAAGACCATCTAACAGTGGAGAGATATTGCTTTGGTTTTAAGAAGACATAGCTTGAATCTTAAATTAGGTTTTCATCTAACGGTGAATATTGAATGCTTTGTTACTAAGCTATCTTAGATTTGATTGAAAGCAAACCATGATTTGAAAGACTGTATAAGGGAGAACTCTAGCATCTGGTAACACCTAATCCCGACACTTTCCTGTGTCATAGTTGCGACTAAATTCAATTCTCCTTTAACTTAGGTTTTCCAAACCATTATAGGTTAACGACTTGAAGACTTCATTTGGGATTCGTGAAGCCAGACCCAATTATTTTCTCTGTAGTAGCGTGATCTGATCTTACTTGTTCTATCGTATTGAGTTTTATCTTCTCTAAGATTTGCTCGAGATTTATCTCCGATAGGTAAGATATAAAAAGTAAACACAAAGCTCTTCGTCTTATACTTTGGAATTCCACAATAACTTCTTCTACTACCATATGTTAAGTTGTTGTGGGGTGATTGATATTTCTAGGCTGCTCTTCGGGAATATAAGACCGAATTATTTTATTTTATTTTGAAGAAATATATTTATTAAATCCAAAAGTTTACCACTAACATCAGGATTTCAAACAAACCAAAACAAATAAAACAACCAACAAACTTTTGACAGACTGGATACCAAATTTCTAAAAAGAAAATTACAACAAACTGAAGAAAAAGAGACCAGACTAAACTCCCCTAAAAAAATATCTCAAACAGACACATACACATCTAACTTCTCTTGCAGAAGAGTGGGAATGATAATTTTGGGAGGAGTAGAGATCCAATGATTATTATGATGATTTTTCCTCACCCACTTAGCTAATTTATCTGCCACCCTATTACAAGTTCTAGGTTGAAATTGGGTCTGAGCTTGAGATAAAGATTTATCCAACTTACAACATTCTCTAACTAAAGATTGATCTTCCCACCTATTCCTTCCATTGAACCAAATTGAATAGCTTCCATTAAATTCCTATTGTCCCCTTCTAAAATAACCCTGCTGATACTCCTCTGCGAAATCCAACTGACAACATGTAAGACAACAAGAGCTTCAGCTTGGTCAATATCTCTAACTTTCATTGTGAAGGCCATGGGTTCCAGAATAGCTCCTGAATGATTGCGAATCACAAAAGGAAAACCATCAAAATTAGAATTAGGAAGAACAAAAGCATATACATTCGTTTTAATCCAGCCCAGGGGGTGGGGAATGCCATTGTCTAATGTTAGTTAGTCTAGAATGAATGGTATGATGCAAATTATCCTGAGTATTTATATGTGACTGATGAAAAAATTTAAAAATTTGCTGAGAGACAGCCCTAGGATGCATTTGTTTTCCTTCAAAAACCTTCACACATCTAACTTTCCGTAACTGCCACATGGTGACCACTGCTAAGTTCAATAAACCTTTCATATCCTTGCAGACCAGATGATCCTTTTCAACCCAAGCCAGAATCCAATCTTTCAAACTTTGATATTTAGTAGCATATTGAATAATATCTTGAGAGACATAAGACCAGACTTGTTGGGCCAATGGACACTGTAGAATTAAGTGATCCTTAGTCTCTAGATGAGCATCACACATCACACAGTTACTATTTTTTACTGTAGCTATTCTTTGAACCCTTGCTGCCACTGGAAAAATGTCTCTGGTGATCTTCCATATAAAAAGTTTACATTTGAAAGGAATTTCCAGATGCCATATAAGAAGCCACATTCTTTCTTACTCTCTAGAGATCTGCTGCTGAGAATTCTGTTTTAAAATTGCATTATAGGTGGATTGGACTGAGAAGGAACCATTCTTAGTAAGAGACCATCTCAAAGTATCTACTGCAGATTGAGGAGGGATTCTAATTGTAGTTATCTGAGAAATCAGATCATGATTAAACAGTTGTTGAAGAATATCTTGCTTCCAAACTCTGTTCTGATGATCAATAAGAGAAGAAACCTTGAGATCAACCTGATTCACATTTATAGGGTTTATAGACTCTTGAAGAGACTCTGTACCAATCCAATGATCTTTAGCTACTTCAATTCTAGACCCATCACCTATCTCCCAGATATGAAACTTTCTTATCCATTGCAATCCTTGTTGAATTCCTTGCCATATCCAAGTGCCCATCTTCTTAATATGCCCATAAAGAGGATCCATATTTCTGAAATATCTAGCTTGCAATAATTGAACCCATTTAGCTTCTGTCTCACGAAGCATTCTCCATGCCAGCTTAGTTAAGAGAGCTTCATTGAAAATTCGAGTATTCTTAAATCCCAAACCCCCCATTCTTCTTGGCTTATTTAGTTCCTTCCATCCTATAAATTTACAACCTTTTTTCGAGGCTTTGTTCCAACAATAATTTCTTTGCAATGACTCAAGTTTCCTTGCTGATTTTTCTGGAATTTTAAGACATCCCAGTTGAAATTGGGCCATAGAAGCCACAACAGCTTGAATTTGAGTAGTTCTCCCCGCCTGATTAACAAGTTTTCCTTGCCACAACTGCAGCTTCGAATCCATTTTATTTGTTGTCTCGTCAAAACAAACATTTGTATTTCTCCCAATTAAAAAAGTTAATACCCAAATATTTCTCATGTAATGGCATGCTTTTCATCTTAACCTCTGAAAGAATACACTTAATAGCTGATTCACTTAGATTTTTACTGAAATGAATACTTGATTTATGAAGATTAATCATTTGTCCAGATATGACACAAAATTGATTGATAATATCATATTAAGCAGAGACTTCAGTGAAGCTTTTAAAAATAATATGCAATCATCCGCGAAAAAAGATGAGAGATTTTCGAACCTGTTCTGGCTGGCTGAAGAGGAATAATGGATCCATTATGTTGAGCAGTTTGCAACATTCTACTTAGAGCTTCCATACAAAGAATAAAAATATACGGAGATAGAGCATCTCCTTGACAAAGACCTCTGGAAGGAGTAAATGAAGCAGTTGAGAACCGTTTAACAAAATAGAAATAGTAAATGTACTTATACATTGGTTGGTAAGTTTACGCCACTTCTCGCTAAATACCAGCCTCCTCATAATGTTAAGAATAAAACTCCGTTCCATTCTATCAAACGCTTTCGCCATATCCAACTTGATCGCAACTGCTCCAGGGAAAATTTGAGTTCTTTTCATATAATCAGTAACTTCATGAGAAATAATAGTATTATCTAATACATTTCTTCCTGGAACAAATGTTGCTTGCCAAGGAGAGATAATATTAGTGAGATGGTTCTTTAATCTGTTAGCTAGTGTCTTAGATATTAGCTTGTGCACAATATTACATAAGCTGATAGGATGAAAATCTGATGGAGTTCCCACACAAAGCTTTTTCGGGATGAGAACTTGATAAGTGTAATTCAATTGTTTAAGAAGATAACCTGTTCTGAAGAAATGTTAAACCATGGCTATCATATTATCAGAAACTTCATCCCAACTAATTTGGTAAAACCTTGCCTGAAATCCATCGGGGACTGGCGAAGCCCATGGTCTCATCTGGAAAATCACTTGCTTTATTTCCTCTTTACTAGAAATTTTGGTAAGTTCTTCATTATCAACAGGTATAATTCAAGGGTTTATGAGCTCTAGATTCTCCACCTTATGTGCAGGCTGACTAGTTGTAGTAATGGAACTGAAATGTGAAAGAAGCAGCTCTTCAATTTCTTCTATTGAATTGAACCATCTTCCGTCATCCTTTATCGAATAAATTTGGTTTATTCGTCTTCTGAAATTTGCCTTTGCATGAAAAATCTTAGAATTCCTGTCTTTATTTTGAAGTACTTTGTCCCGAGATTGTTGAAAAATGATGTCTGCCTTTACTTGATACCATTTTTGTAGTTCCTCTTGTAGATGAGTGATAATACTTTGGTCCAACCCTGATTGTTGCTGAGCCTGATTAATCTTGGCCTGAGTCTCCTTGATGTGAATATCTACCTGATCAAAATGCATATGTTTCCATTTTCTAATACCATCACGAGCAAAGCTTTGCGTTTTGGTAAATTGAGCTGCAGGAGATCCAAGCTGGGTGATATTCCAACGTTCTTTGATCATAAACTTAAAAAAAGGATGTTTAGTCCATGTTTCATATAATCTAAAAGGTTTGTATAGCTTCAGTTGGTGAGGACATGTATCTAATAAAATTGGAGCATGGTCTGAACCCATGGGAATTAGGTTGTGGATAATAGCATTTGGGAAAATAGAGAACCAATCATTAGTAGTTAGGGCCCTATCCAACCTTGTGGTAACAAATTGGGTTTTTTTACGACAAGTAGACCAAGTAAAAGGATTGCCTGTGTAAGAAATTTCTAAAAGACCACATGATGAAATTGTTTGTTGAATAATTGAAGGGGTATAAGATTTATGAGTAGAAAATGATTTCCTATCTTGGTAAGAAAGAGTGACATTGAAATCTCCTAGTATTACCCAAGTAAATCCATATATAACCCCATATCTGCAATAATATTCCATTGTTGATTTCTCTCCTCTGTGTAGCAAGAACTATATATGCAGGTTAACACCCATTAACAGTTCTGAGGATCTGAATGAACTAAGAAATTGACCATGTTATCAGTAAAATGCATTTGTTCTATTTTAAATCCATCCTTCCAAAGAACTGTTATTCCACCAGCTCTAATTTTCCGATTATAACACCAAACATTAGGATAATTCAAAGACTAAAACAAAAAATAAGCTCTCTTGTCTTGTTGTTTGGTTTCAAAAAGAAAAATTATGTCTGGGCTATACTGAGTGATGCAATCATGTAAACGGTATCTAGTATGTTTATTCCTTAGACCTTGAACATTCAAAGCCAATATCCTCATGTTGACTAAAACAATGAAATAAGTAAAACATAATTTTAATTCACAAACATAAATGCAACACAAAACAATGAGAGTAAAATGATCACCTGAACGATCAAACTTAGAGCAATAAAAGGATCTAGAATAAAGATTAAGATAAAATAAACCCGACCCTCTTGCTCTGCTGGAAGGTTGATTGTATTTTCATTAATCAGGTTGTCCCATTCACCCATTTGTGGATAAGGTCTGTAGAAGCTCGGATGCATAATATGTTTCGTCACATTGTACTCCAGAGGATAGGATTCATCCTGGTATTCATGTACATCATGTTCAGCTTGTTGTTAATAACCAGATATGTCTTGTTCTACTTGCTGACTTGCTTGACTGCTGGCACCGGAACTATCCCTAGCTCTTTCTGGTCTTCTGGTTGTTGATGTTTCAGCACCACCTCCTCCTGATTGAGTATATATCGTAGAGACATGATATCCATCTTCAGGAATCTGAAAAGGCTTCTTTTCCATCCTCTTCTTGCCCCTTTATTTCTTAGGAGAGATCAAAATCTTTTCACCTTGCTTGTATTTAGGATTAAACTGTCTGGGATCAATCACTTCTCCAAAGTCTTCACAAAACTTGAAGATATAACTAGAAATAGTCTGAACATTATCTGCTTTATCTGAACATTCAAGTTCATCATGATCCAGTATAAGGCATGCGGGACATAATTTTCTTGGATGTCTTTGGAAATAAATTGGCACCCATTGCGTAACTTTTGCAGCATTTTCTGTCATCAATCCTTTAAGCATTGGATTAGAGACGTTAGACTCTATGAGAACACTAACTGCATTTGTGTCAGTTGGGTTACCATCCTCCGGAACCAATTTAAGTGGGTTACCAAGAATACTTGCAATTTGGTTTTCCACTTCTACATTTAGAAAATCTGGTGGAAACTTCTTGATATCAATCCAGAATTGTTGCAAGTGAAAATCCAAATTTTCAGGAATAACTGAAGTACTCCATTCTCGAAAGACAACAAGATAACCATCAAAGCTCCATGGACCTTCCTCCAAAACATAATTATAAGATTCCCATTCAAAAAAACGGAATATAAAAATATTCCTAGCATGTCGACTAATATGAAAATGATTGTAACCCCAAGCCATTGCAGCTTCTTGTACCACTTTGTCTGGACTCATTGGATGCTCACAGAATATTTTGGATATCAAACTGACTATCCATTTCTGAATAGTTGGTTGAAGATTAATATAGGGATAGCTTATAACTCTCTGAACTTGATCTTCACCATCTAAATTTGTGTTTTTAATTCTCTCTATAAGTTCAGATACCTCTCCTACAGATTTTCTAGTTGACATTGTAAGAAAGATTGAAATTAGGAGAAAGTAAACTATGATATGAGATGGAATAAACCTTAAATTATGAGTATTTATAAAGATATTGCATGAATTACTTCCACAACGTGTAAAAAAGTTCAGAAAATACTAGCCACCTCGCATCCGAGTAATGAATTGATACTGCAACTTAGAAAACTGGGTTCGATTTTTGATCAGAGCCCCTTTGTCTTTAGCATCAGAACATCTTTTAATGTCATCACTTTCTATGAGTTCTCTCATCCAAGTAATGAATTGAAACTGTAACTTAGAAAACTGAAATTGATTTTTGATCAGAACCCCTTTGTCTTTACCATCAGAACTTCTTTTAATGTCATCACTTTCTATGAGTTGAGTGTTCGACCTTATCTTCATGGAGAAACAACCTTTAAGCATGGGACAACCTTTAAACAACAAACTTTAGCAGAGAGGAGAATCAAATCCACCTAGCAATACCTTCTAGACATGACACCAACAACACATGAAAAAAACAATTCAATTTGAAAACATCGAAAACAAAACTTAGGGCAATGACAAGATAACGATTAAAGCAAGAAATTTGAGAAACCCAATTCAATACATGATCAAAAGAGAGTAAATATAAGAAATTAATAGTTTACAGACAACAGTGAGAGGATTGAACGGTAATTTAGGTAGTAGACTGATTCAGTCACTGAGTTGATCGCCGGTTTATTCGCATTTTCTAGAGTTTTGCTTTTAATCTTTGAGGCCACTGTATAAGACCGGATTGTCAATTGGTTCATGTTCACCTTGATTTATCAAAAGACGGAACAAAAACTTCATAGGTACTTCTATGGGAGACAAATTTATCCATCAGAATAGATTTATCTTTGGGAGACAGATTTGTTTATAAGTCTCCGACTTTGGGTCGTAGAAACTCTTAGTTGTGGGTGAGATCAGCTAAGGGAATCAAGTGCGCAGAATCCGGCGTGGTTCAAGAGGCGTAAGGAACGCGACTGTACCTTAATCGGTGTGAGACTTGGTTATGGCTCAACTACATTCTAGTCCGAAGTTAACTTGTAGTAGGCCAGTGTCTGTAGCGGCTTAATACAGTATGGTGTTCAGATATTAACTAGGTCCCGAGGTTTTGCTGCATTTGTGGTTTCATCGTTAACAAAACTTCTGGTGTCTGTGTTATTTATTTTCCGCATTATATTTGTTTATATAATTGAAATATCACAGGTTGTGCGTAGATCAATCAATTGGTACATCCGACCTTGATTGTTGGATAGTAATTGATTGGCACTTGGGCATTGATCTTTGGTACCGTCCAAGTTATTTCTCATATCAATCGGGCTCACAGATTTCTATCTGTTCGATCGCAGATTGTATTGAGACATTGAGATATAACTCTTTGATATATTTCTTGGTTGATCTCGCTTTATAAGGTGGTGCTCTCGGAATTATATTGGAGTTAGTCCATACAGATTGTCGAACGTATTATTGGGTGTGGTTGTTATACCCCCGTTTTTTCAGTCATGAATAGTGGAAGGATGAGTACGTGATTATTCAGCAAGTAACACATGTTGTGAGCCTTGTATGTAAAATCTACAAGTAGAGAAATATTTCGACCAATCACGCTCAAGCTAGGAAGCGGGTGGCCATAAGTGACAAGTCAAGTCGTATGAATGAGACTGGCTGTGAATGGAGAAAATAACACATGGTGCTTGTAATTAAATAAATAATTAAATAAATAAATTATTTATGAAATCGATACTCTAAAAATATCGTTTGTTTTTCAAGCAAGCAGCTCGAAAATATTCGATGCATATGAAGCATCATTGTATAGAGCCTGCTTGAATTAGTCGCAAGTTCCAAAGCTTTAAAGGTGGCGTGACCAGTACCCCTCTTTGGCCGTCCATTGGTGACTGCACAGGTAGGCTCCGAATAACGTCACTGGTCCGTTAAAAAGAAGGATGGGAGGTGGTCATTACTGTACCTCATTGGTCGTCTGAAGTTGGATCTAGGCCGGCCCAACCGAATGGCCAAGTTGGACGGCTGAGATGATTTGCGAAAGTTTTTGGTCGTCGTTGACCTAATTAAGACCCTTATAAGCAGCTCTGAAAAAGCGGGGGTCTAACAACACCACCCAATATTTCGCTTAGCAATCTGTATGGACTAACTCCGAAACACTTTCTAGAGAATCAACTAGATAGTCAAACTCAATCTAGATAAAAGTATCTCAAGGAGTTAATATCTCTCACTTGTTTTGATTTACTCAAGCTAATAGAAATCAGTGAGTCCTTATCAAACACAAGGAATAACTTGGACGGTACCAAAGACCAATGTCCAAGGTCAATCAATGACAATCAAACAACCAGAGGTTGGATTATACCAATTGATGATCTACACGCATAACCAGTATTATTTCAATTATAAAGATAAACAATATAATGCGGAAACTGAAATAACACAGACACCAGAAATTTTGTTAACGAGGAAACCGCAAATGCAGAAAAACCCCGGGACCTAGTCCAGATTGAATACACACTGTATTTTAAGACGCTACAGACACTAGCCTACTCCAAGCTAACTTCGGACTGGACTATAGTTGAACCCCAATCAGTCCCCTACTGATCCAAGGTAAAATTGTACTCCCTACGCCTCTGATCCCAGCAGGATACTGTGCACTTGATTCCCTTAGTTGATCTCACCCATAACTAAGAGTTGTTGCGACCCAAAATCGCAGGCTTTAACAATAAACAAATCTGCCTCACACAGATAAGTCTATCAAAGTATCAATCTGTATCCCACAGAAAAACCCTAAAGTTTTTGTTCCGTCTTTTAATAATAATCAAGGTGAACAGGAACCAATTGATAATCCGGTCTTATATTCCCGAAGAAAAGCCTATATTAATCAATCACCTCACAACAATCTTAATCGTATGGTAGCGAAACAAGATGTCGTGGAATCACAAACAATGAGATGAAGATACTTGTGATTACTTTTATATCTTTCCTATCGGAGAAATCAAACAATCTCTAGCCAATCAATATGATTGTACTATTACGATAGAAGATGCAAGATCATATCACACAATTACGATAAAAGTAGTATCGGTCTGGCTTCACAATCCCAATGAAGTCTTCAAGTCGTTAACCTGGTTTTAGAAGAAGAAAACCAAAGGTTAAAGGAGAACCGACTCTAGCACGCAAATTAGTAGCACACGTAAGGTGTGGGGATTAGTTTTGCAGAGTTGCTAGATATCCCCTTATATAGTCTTTCAAATCAGGGTTTTGCCTTAGTTACAAAGCAATCAATATCCACCATTAGATGAAAACCTGATTTAGATTCAAGCTAATATTTCTCAACCGTTAGATCGAAAACTTAGCTTGTCATACACAAATGACTGTATGCTTCTAGGTTTGTTAACCGCACCCAAACTTGTACATTGTTGGTTCAACAATAGTCTAACCAAAAAGGTTAACCATATGAGCATTTCATACCAACCATGTTCTTCTTCACCATAACTAGTTCAAATGACTCAAATGAACTAGTTAAGAGAGTTGTTCAATTGAAAGGAAATCTTATGTAACTACACAAGACACAATTGAAGCAAAGATGATTTGATTCACAAGAATCGGTTCATGAACTTTAATAGCCACGGTTTACAAAAGCATTCCTTAGTCTTTTAAGATTAAGTTCAGAGATCATCTTTAGATATATAACCTTGTCAAGTTCGCAGACTAGGTTCGCGAACTTGAGACACTGGACAGAGTTTACAAACTCCAGTAGAAAATCTAGGGTTTGAGAACTTTGCCGGCTCGCGGACTGGGTTCGCGGACTGGGTTCGCGGACTGGGTTCGCGGACTTGGCTCACGCAATTAGTTTTTCAACTCCGGCAGAAATTCTCGGGTTTGAGAACTTCGGCAGTTCGCGGGACTTGGCACTTGTCATACTTCTGGTTCTCTTGATCAACAAAGTTCGAGAACTTCGGTTCAAGGAATACATTGGTTATGTAATCTAAATTCTCATTCCAATCATTGAAACATTCTTAGAGGACGTTATACAGTTGTTACACCATTTCTCATCAAAGCAATTTTCAAAGTGATTGAAACATTCATGACTTTCGTCACTAGGTAAAGATAAACTTGGTCGAAGCGAAAAGCTTACCAACACATATTTAGAGATATAGATAGGCGAGGTATACTCGGCTCGAAATACCAAATGGTTGTAGACTTCTTCTTTATCATCCGAGAGGAAGTAATTCCTTTGCACAGATGTATATTGACGGCTTCTACAACATCTCTTTTGGACGCACCTCTAGTTACAGGAGCCATGAGAATCGTGAAAGAAGAAAGGAGAAGGTAAACAATACCAGGAGATTTATAAGTGACAAACCCTAGATATTCTTGACGTGGTCTTCCAAACAAAAAGGACTACACACATAAAAATGGAGACATACGAACATTGACTTGAGCCACTTCTAGACGCTTCTCATCTTTCCCAAGTTAAGGATGAGAAGGTAAACGTTACCATTCAGTTGGTGAACGGACGGGCCAAATGCCCACGTCCCTTGTTTTTTCGTGGCTTATCACTGGTGGTTGAGCTAACAGATTTCTTTCTTCTTCTAGAGTATTTACTCTATTTGTCTTCGTCCAGACTCACACTTTGCATATTCTTTTGAAGTTTGGTGACTCTATTGTTGATTTTCCTGAATCTCCAACACGTATGCTTAACATGTCTTGAGTGTCCACAGAAAGAGTAGATCAATGTGGATTTTTCGTCTTCATGTGATTCTTCCTTTTTATCACAATGCTCAACCATTGTTTCCTGATTTGCAGAACCCATCACTTTTGTTGTTTTACTACTGAATCCTAAACCATGATAGTTTCCAAAGGATCTCTGACCAAACAACATTGCTGCAAATTTGTCAGAGCTTCCAGACATCCTTTTCAGGTCATCTCTGAGAGAATTGATCTCCTTTTCCTTTAGAGACATGGTTTTGACGAACTTAGTATTAAGATGTTCAATCTCAATATTTTTCGTCTGGAGTGATGATTCAACATACCTCAAAGAGGCTTTGAGACGAAGGTTCTCTTGAAGAATATCTTTATTCAGGAGATCAACCAACTCAGTATCAAATTCAAGTTCTGAATTAGAATTTGAAGTTGAAAGAGAATCTGAAGTACGGGCAGTAAACCTATTGCACCAGTTAGCCTCATCTAAGTTATACTGAGAACTATTATCTTCTGTCGAATTATCTTCAGTAGCCAGAGAAGATGGAGAACATGCAAATCTATTCTTCGTTTTTATTAAATTCTTGACTTCATTGACTATTAGTGAATGATCACATTCATCAGCCCAGGATAGGTGAGAGGAAGACATCTCAGTTTTGTTCACAGCCTTGAGTGCGAATGTTCTCCCTATCTCTTGATCAAAAATTCTTAACTTTCCAATAAGTGTCGTCCTGGAAAGTGTATCAGGGTTATTTCCCTCAACGATGGCATGCTTCTTAGACTCGTATCTAGATGGCAGCGATCTGAGAATTTTCATCACAATGTCCTTTTCAGGAATTGTCTTACCTAATAAAAAATATGCATTAATAATTTCAGACATTTTGTGATTAAACTCATCAATTGTATCCTCTTCTGCCATACGAAGGTTCTCCCAATCGGAATTAAGGTTTTGAAGCCTGGCTTCCTTTTCACTGGAGTTTCCTTCGAATACGGATTCTAAGATATCCCAAGCATCTTTAGGCCGAGTGCAATTAAACACATGGGGCTGAAGATTTAGGGTAATGGCATGTATGATAGCATTTAAACCGTCGTAATTTCGCTTTGCAGCATTTATCTTGGCAGGAGTGTATTCACCAAAAGGTTTGGGAACGCTCTTATCTCCAACTGCCACAACGGGAGCATCATAGACATTGACAACATATACCCATGATTGAAAATCACGTGCTTGAAGGAAAGCTCGCATAGCAATTTTCCACCACGAGTAATTAGAGCCATCGAAGACTGGTGGTACTTTAATAGAGATAGCACCTCTGTCCATAGAGTCAGATCGCTACAAACACAGACTTGTAAGGTCTTAAACGTGTTTGCCAGCTCTGATACCAATTGAAAAAGCGGGGGTCTAACAACACCACCTGATATTTCGCTTAGCAATCTGTATGGACTAACTCCAAAATACTTTCTAGAGAATCAACTAGACAATCAGACTCAATCTAGATAAAAGTATCTCAAGGAGTTAATATATCTCTATTGTTTTGATTTACTCAAGCTAATAGAAATCAGCGAGTCCTTATCAAACACAAGGAATAACTTGGACGGTACCAAAGACCAATGTCCAATGATCAATTAATGACAATCAAAAAACCAGAGGTTGGATTATACCAATTGATGATCTACACGCACAACCTGTATTATTTCAATTATAAAGATAAAAAATATAATGCGGAAACTGAAATAACACAGACACCAGAAATTTTGTTAACGAGGAAACCGCAAATGCAGAAAAACCCCGGGACCTAGTCCAGATTGAATACACATTGTATTAAGCCGCTACAAACACTAGCCTACTCCAAGCTAACTTCGGACTGGACTATAGTTGAACCCCAATCAGTCTCCCACTGATCCAAGGTACAGTTGTACTCCCTACGCCTCTGATCCCAGTAGGATACTGCGCACTTGATTCCCTTAGCTGATCTCACCCACAACTAAGAGTTGCTACGACCCAAAACCGCAGGCTTTAACAATAAACAAATCTGTCTCACACAGATAAGTCTATCAAAGGATCAATCTGTCTCCCAAAGAAAAACCCTAAAGTTTTTGTTCCGTCTTTTGATAATAATCAAGGTGAACAGGAACCAATTGATAATCCGGTCTTATATTCCCGAAGAACAGCCTATATTAATCAATCACCTCACAACAATCTTAATCGTATGGTAGCGAAACAAGATGTCGTGGAATCACAAACAACGAGACGAAGATGTTTGTGATTACTTTTATATCTTGCCTATCGGAGAAATCAAACAATCTCTAGCCAATCAATATGATTTTAGTATTACAAAGAAGATGCGAGATCAGATCACACAACTACGATAAAAGTAATATCGGTCTGGCTTCACTATCCCAATGAAGTCTTCAAGTCGTTAACCTGGTTTTAGAAGAAGAAAACCAAAGGTTAAAGGAGAACCGACTCTAGCATGCAAACTAGTAGCACACGTAAGGTGAGGGATTAGTTTTGCGGAGTTGCTAGATGTCCCCTTATATAGTCTTTCAAATCAGGGTTTTGCCTTAGTTACAAAGCAATCAATATCCACCGTTAGATGAAAACCTGATTTAGATTCAAGTTAATATTTCTCAACCGTTAGATCGAAAACTTAGCTTGTCATACACAAATGACTTTACGCTTCTAGGTTTGTTAACTGCACCCAAACGTGTACATTGTTGGTTCGACAATACTCTAACCAAAAAGGTTAACCATATGAGCATTTCATACCAACCATGTTCTTCTTCACCATAACTAGTTCAAATGACTCAAATGAACTAGTTAAGAGAGTTGTTCAATTGCAAGGAAATCTTATGTAACTACACAAGACACAATTGAAGCAAAGATGATTTGATTCACAAGAATCGGTTCATGAACTTAATAGCCACGGTTTTCAAAAGCATTCCTTAGTCTTTTAAGATTAAGTTCAGAGATAATCTTTAGATATATAACCTTCTCAAGTTCGCAGACTAGGTTCGCGGACTTGAGACACCGGACAGAGTTTACAAACTCCAGCAGAAATTCTCGGGTTTGAGAACTTCGTCGGTTCGCGGACTGGGTTCGCGGACTTGGCTCACGCAAGGAGTTTGTCAACTCCAGCAGAAATTCTCGGGTTTGAGAATTTCGGCAGTTCGCGGACTGAGTTCGCGGACTTGGCACTTGCCATACTTCCGGTTCTCTTGATCAACAAACTTCGAGAACTTCGGTTCAAAGAATACATTGGTTATGTAATATAAACTCTCATTCCAATCATTGAAACATTCTTAGAGGACGTTATACAGTTGTTACACCATTTCTCGTCAAAGCAATTTTCAAAGTGATTGAAACATTCATGACTTTCGTCACTAGGTAAAGATAAACTTGGTCGAAGAGAAAAGCTTACCAACACATATTTCGAGATATAGATAGGCGAGGTATACTCGGCTCGAAATACCAAATGTGTATAATCTAGTCTATATATAGCATACGACTTTTGTCTCAAAGAGTAGGAGATAGAATAGATAGACTTTTGAGTGACAGATAAGTTCAAGTATCCACATACCTTTTTGTCGAGAAGTTCCATCGGTTCCTTGAGTAGTCCTTCTACTTGTATGATGAATCGACATGAAGTCCTTGAACTCAACTACACTTACTATCCTAGTCCGAGACTTAGCTATAAGAGACTAGAAATCAAGACTTATAGTTTTGATCACTAACATTAACAAACATGATTGAGATAGAAACGCATGCGAGTTTGACCGAGCAGTGCTCTAACAAGCTCGACTAGCCTACTTTGGTCGACGATTTAGAGCGGAGCTTGTAGGCTATGAGTGTCCTGATTGATTGAAATAATAGAGGGGTTGCAAGTAGCTATCATGGAGCTTGCTCGGTCATTCCAGAAGAGAGCCAAGCTTGTTAAATTGACCGACCAAGTCGTGTAGTCGTGATCGTTTAGCGACTGACTTGGACGGTTTAGATTTAATTTCTTCTATACAAGAAGCAGATCGACTAGACTACTTTGACCAACAATTTGGAGCGGAGCAGGTAGGCTAGGAGCTTGGTGATTGATCGAGGCAATAGATGGGTGGCAGGTCATCATAACGACACCTTATTGCCGAGCTTGCAAGAGTTACGGTTAGCTAATTGAGCCGGCCAAGTTGTGTGGTCGTGATCAATTAGCGACTGACTTGGGAGGCCAAGATCTATTTTCTTAAGAAATTAAACGCGTCGACCAGCCTACTTCCATCTTCAATTTAAAGCGTAGCTTGTAGCGTAGAAGCGATGTGATTGGTTGATAAAAAGGAGGAGCGCGCGGGGGCTAACTCGGAGCAAGGCCAGTCGGCCGTGGGGGGTGGGGTGATCTAGGGAAAACTGGACGTCCAAGTGGCACGGTCGTGCCCTATCCGTGACTGACCTAATCAGTCACGGTTTCCCCTTATTTATTTTCTCACTTCTGTTAGGATTTACTCCTACTGGCTCTATCATTAGCCAATTTTTTAGGTTTTCTAGATTTAGTCTCGACCAATAGGGATCAAGATATTGTGCTTGCTCCGTTTTTAAGGCAAAAATTTAATTTCTTGTGAATTGACACAAAATTAGGTTAAAATTAAATTTTTATGAATTGACACAAAACTAATCAATTTAGGTGAATTTTGTATGTTAACACAAAATTACAAATTTTTACTCTTAACTGCGCAGCAGGCTCCGCATTAGTGAATGATGCAATTAGGAGATTAATCGCGCAGCAGGCTCCGCATTAATGAATGATGCAACTAGGAGCTTAATTGCGCAGCAGGATCCGCATTAGTGATTGATGCAACTAGGATCTTAATTGCGCAGCAGGCTCCGCATTAGTGATTGATGCAACTAGGATCTTAATTGCACAGCAGGCTCCGCATTAGTGAATGATGCAACTAGGAGCTTTGTTGATACATGAAAAATAATACATCTTAATGGGTTTAGGGTGCCCCCAAAAGGGGAGGCAAGCCTAACGTGGGACATGGGGACTTGGGGACTAAGCCCAAGTCCATTGAGAAAATACCCATGAGGCAAAAAGGACAAGGAAGGAATTAACGGATAAGGGGGAGGTTATATTAAGGAATGGATGACATTATAAGTAATTAAGGAGGTTTAGGACATGTGGCATGATGTCATAAAATGAAGGGGCTTTCGAAAAGTCTATATAAGGAAGGATAAGGTACAATGGAAAGGAAACTCTCTCTCTTACTATTCCTAGAAAGCTGAGGTCATTTGGTGTAGCTAGGACGGGTAGAACCAGAATTAAAATCACCCCTCAACATTTGGCGACCACACCTGGAGGCTCGTGCCTAGTTCACCATGACACACCTAGGAGGCGATAGTTCAGGCGCGGTAGAGAACCAGCCGAATAACCCACACTCAACCCAGAGGGCGAGAGAGTAGGGATAGTGTTGAAAAAGCGGGGGTCTAACAACACCACCCAATATTTCGCTTAGCAATCTATATGGACTAACTCCGAAATACTTTGCTAGAGATCAACTAGACAGTCAGACTCAATCTAGATAAAAGTATCTCAAGGAGTTAATATCTCTCTCTTGTTTTTGATATTAGTCAAGCTAATAGAAATCAGCGAGTCCTAATCAAACACAAGGAATACTTGGACGGTACCAAAGACCAATGTCCAAGGATCAATCAATATCAATCAACAACCAAAGGTCGGATTTCCAATTGATGATCACAAACGCACAACATGTATTATTTCAATTATAAAGATAAACAATATAATGCGAAAAATGAAATAACACAGACACCAGAAATTTTGTTAACGAGGAAACCGCAAATGCAGAAAACCCCGGGACCTAGTCCAGATTGAATACACACTGTATTAAGCCACTACAGACACTAGCCTACTCCAAGCTAACTTCGGACTGGACTATAGTTGAACCCCGATCAGTCTCCCACTAATTCAAGGTACAGTTGTACTCCTACGCCTCTGATCCCAGCATGACACTGTGAACTTGATTCCCTTAGCTGATCTCACCCAAAACTAAGAGTTACTGCAACCCAAAATCGCAGACTTGATAATAAACAAATCTGTCTCACACATAAAAGTCTATCAAAGGATAAATCTGTCTCCCACAGAAAAACCCTAGGTTTTGTTCCGTCTTAAGATATAAAATCAAGGTGAACAGGAACCAATTGATAATCTGGTCTTATATTCCCGAAGAACAGCCTATATTAATCAATCACCTCTCAACAATCCTTCTTGACTACACAAGCGGTTTGTCGAGGAATCACAAACAGTGAGACGAAGATGTTTGTGACTTCTTTATCTTGCCTATCGGAGAACTCTCACGATCTCAAGCCAATCAAAGATTGTACTCGTACGATAGAAGATGCAAGATCGGATCACACAACTACGATAAATGTAGTATCGGTCTGGCTTCACAATCTCAATGAAGTCTTTAAGTCATTAACCTAGTTTTTGAGAAGAAAACCAAAGGTTAAAGGAGAATCGACTCTAGCGAGCGCACTAGTATCACACAGACGTGTGGGGATTAGTTTTGCACAATTCTAGATGTCTCCTATATATATTCTTCAAATCAGGGTTTTGCCTTAGTTACAAAGCAATCCATATTCACCGTTAGATGAAAACCTGATTTAGATTCAAGCTAATATTTCTCAAACGTTAGATCGAAAACTTAGCTTGTCACACACACTTGGGTAGATGTTTACTGGGTTTGTGAAAACCGTGCCCAAACGTGTACGTGTATGTTGGTTCAACATAGTAACCCAAAAGGTTAACCATATGAGCATTTTATATTAACCTAGTTCTTCTTCACCATAACTAGTTCAATTGACTCAAATGAACTAGTTAGAGTGTTGTTCAATTTCTATGAGATCTTATGTAACTACACAAGACACAATTGAAACAAAGATGATTTGATTCGATGAATCGGCTCATGAACTTTATAACCACGGTTTGCATAAAGCATTCCTTAGTAATTTAAGTTTCATGTTCAGAGCACATCTTTAGATCATAACCACTTAAGCTAACAAACAAGTTCGTGGACTTAAGGAAACCGGCAGAGTTTTCCAAACTCAGCAGAAAATCTCGGCAAAGAGACTTCCGCCAGTTCGCAGACTAGGTTCGCGGACTAAACACGCAAACGAGTTTTTAGAAAATCCCAGCAGAAATACTCGGTAAGAGAACTTCCGTCAGTTCGCGGACTGAGTTCGCGGACTGGGTTCGCGGACTTGGCAAAGCCAATTCCTCCGGTTTCTCTCAATCAACAAAGTTCGAAAACTTCGGATTAAGGAATACATGGTTATGTAATCTAAACTCTCATTCCAATCATTGAGATATTGTCACAGGACGTTATATAGCCGTTATTCACATACAGTTTCACGTCAGAGCAATTCTCAAAGTAATTGAAACTTTTCATGACTTTCGTCACTAGGTGAAGATAAACTTGATCAAAGCGAAACGCTTTACCAACACATGATTTCGAGATATAGATAGGCGAGATATACTCGGCTCGAAATATCAAATGTGTATGATCCATTCTATATAGCATACGACTTTTGTCTCATAAGAAGTAGGAGATAGAAGAGATAGAATTTTGAGTGATAGATAAATTCAAGTCTCCACATACCTTTTTGTTGATGAAGTTCCACGGTTCCTTGAGTATATCTTCGTCGTTGTATGATGAATCGCCATGAAGTCCTTGAGCTCAACTACACTTTTCTATCCTAGTCCGAGACTTAGCTATGTAGACTAGAAATCAAGGCTCATAGTTTTGATCACTAACATTGACAAACATGCTTGAGATAGCAACGCATGCGAGGTCGACCGAGCAATGCTCTAACAATCTCCCCCTTTGTCAATTTTAGTGACAAAACTATTAATACATATGGAATACAAAAAAGATAAACTTTAGTGGATCCTATTCCATAGTCTAATCTTCAACGTTCCCTGAAATCTTCGTCCTTCCAAGTACTCCAATGATCCCAAAGGTTGTAAGTTTAGCATCACCGTTGTTGAAGATCCGTAGCTATAACAATGAGAGAAATCAAGATTCTCGATCATCATTATACAATGACATAGTATTATTATGTAACATCAAAGTCCAATTGCATCACGACTTTAACAACAATACTATGGTGATATGTATCACTCCCCCTTAGTCAATACTCCATCTCGATCATGGAAACCACTCCCCCTTACACAATGATCCGAAAACCATATGTATTTGTATTGTGAACTACATTATTTCTCCCCCTTTTTGTCAATAAAATTGGCAAAGGTAAAAGAACGGGATCATAATGAAATTTCCACAAGAGACATTTCATAGAATAAAAGAAAAAAATACATACCAACTTAATTTAGATGCAATCATAAAACCGAAGCTAAATACATTCATCAAGGAGTTTTAAGATACAAGATAACCCCTATAAAATTCCACAGCCGCACACCCCACAAGATATTACCATTAAGCACAAGTTCAAAAGAACTCTCCCTCATTTGATGTCATTCCCGAGAGAACAACAAGAGCGACCTTAATTTCGAAAGAAAAGAAGGATTTTTAATTGGACACCAAAAACCATAGTAAAATGATTTTCTATATCCAAAACTCAATCAAATTAATCACAAGTAACCCATGATTAATTTAATTGGAATACGCAACTAAATCAAACCACAAAAGTGATCAATTTAATTGATTGTGCTCAACATAAGTAAACTTACGGAGCTATGACTAAGGTAATCATACGGAGATGACTAACTTAATCGTTCACATACTCAACATAAGGAAAACCTTACGGAATATACGACTACATCAACCAATATAACATATTTAGTATAGTCGTTCATATACTCAACACAAGAACTTGTGGAATATATGAAAACTCAACTAGACTAATTACAAGAGAACCTATAATTAATCTAATTGGAATACAAACAACCAAACTAATCACCGAAGCAATCAATTTAATTGTCAAATGATTTTGATCGAAAAAAGAAGACTGTCGGAGCAAATAACTAAATAACCAATCAAGATGATTAATTTAGTTCAAGAATGCTCAACATATAGCATCTCATGGAACAACCAACAAGGCCAATATTAATCGACATAGTTGTAAGGTGCCCAACATAAGATACACAATGGATCCTTCACGGTAAAACATAACAAAATGGATCAATGAAGATCAATACCGTGGATAACATACAAGTATCTATTCTATTTTCCATCACTATTTGCATAATGACATAATAGACTTTATCCTTGTCAAACAAAAGATTACATCCTATTTTCCATCAAATAAATGACTGCATAGGCTTTAACTTTTGTAAACGTCAAAAGTCTATTCGTCCTTTCATCAATACGAATATCAATTTATGAACGACTTTAGTTTTGACAACATATGGGACCTTCAAGTTCACGGATGCAAACAATACATATCCCATAAACAATTGCAATATCACAAAATCATAAAGATTAACACTGCAATAACAATCTTTGCCCTTAGAAGGTAGAATCAATCTTTTTCGCACGGATTTATACCAAAAGTGGTTACCAAAAGCATATAAAAAGATTTCCTTAACAAAGAAGAACATACAAAGTCATTGACGACTATGCACCATAATTCACATGAGATGATTGTGAACACTCAAGAATATATAACAGTGTGAACTACTACCCATTCTCGAACTTCCTTCTTTGTGATTAACCAACATCACCCTTGTGACAGCCACAAAGTAGCTTAGAATAGGATTTCCTCAAGAATCCCAGTGCCCAAGTCCAAGAGAATAGAACAAGTGCAACGAAACGGAGCAAACACTAAAAAAAATAGGCAGGACAAAGACCAATATTAACTCATCCAAATTCAACAATACTCATCTCCATTTTGAAGGTAATTCAATAAGGAAGATAATGCAACAAGAATGAGGTAAAACCGAGTTTGGACGAAGAAGTTACGGCCAAAACAAGTTTACCGAATATCGACGTCAAGTATGCATACGGGTTTGCGAACTTAAACCCCTGGATTTTGATTTTAAATGATGTTATGCATACTTGGTATGTGTACCATGTAGTCCAAACATCCCGAACTAATATTTTCAAACCTAAACATTTAAGAACCTTAAACACATATCAAGTTAGGTACAAATGAACGATAAGCAAGATTATTATAAGTATTCTAAGCAAATAAAAGTGCAAATCTTGCTCAAGTTTATAGACATACCTTTTTAGATGAATCCAATCGAATTCTACCACCTTACCGAACATAATCTGTGTGCCCCAATTTTTGTGCTTCCCTCACCGTATACAAAGCAGGGTATTCCTTGGTGAGGATGCACTTCCAACACAATCAAGTTGCGTTGGGGTGAACAAAGTCTTTCTCACCATAAGTGACCTTTGGATTATCATGAAAGAGATCACTTTTAGAACCTTTCACATCCAATTCCATTTTTCCAAAAAAACTTGTTAAGTTCCAACATCATGGATACTGTCTTTTCCATAGTCATGGAGTTTTCTGAAAGATCATTCCTTTTCACACTCAAAACATCATTGTCTTTCTTAGGTATCCACTTCTGAGTGCGTTTAGGAATAGTTGGAACCTTCTTCCCATCACTCTCTTCTAGAATTCTTGGAAGAGAATTGGATTGACTATTCTTTTGCAAGTTAGTCTTTCTCCAATTGGGAGCATCAGATCTTGTCTTCGTCTTTACGAAGTTATCCTTTTGATAACCATTACGATTATGAAAAGGATTCGTACGACGTTTATAGGCAAATCTAGGTCTATCATAGAACTGATTCCTTTGCCTAAAGGTTGCACAATTACAACCTGTAATGGTAAGAGGATCAGTCTTAACGTATGATCTGGGTTTCACAACTTATTGTGATGCCCAAACAAGAACATTTCTCATTCCTTATACGGAAACGACATGTCCTTTCCAGGTGACCTTTATTTCCGCAATAGTGGCAAACATAAGGAATGTTCTTACCTAGATCCGTGTGTGCTAACTTTAGAGGTTGATAAACTTTGCTCTTTTGAACCTTAACTGCCAGAGAAGGTATTTCACTTTTGCCATCAGTGGAAACCTTTTGTTGAGAAGAATCAATAGACTTGACAAATTTTACCTCTTTGCTAGTACTTGGAGCATCTATTCCCTTATAGCCCAATCCTTATGTATCACGATGATTTTTACTTGCTCCTAGCATAGTGGTTAATTTGCTTAAACTAGTATTGAACTTTTTCAAGTCATCTTCCAACATCTTGATTTTATCAAGAGCAGCAGCTAAATCAGCCTCAAGGCGTTTTTCTCGAGTGGATAAGCACTTTCTCTATCGTCAAAACTTGTTTGCTGGGAGTTAAACCTTGCTTCAGATTCTGCAAGTTTCTATTCCAACAAAAAGTACTTTTGATAAAGATTATCACATTCAAGTGACTTCATACGTAGGTTTTCCTCAGAATCCTTGAGGATCGATTCGGTAGAACGATTCGAAAAATAAACACCTGCGTAACATCTTCTCAATTTCTTGTTTTCTCGACAAAGAGGAGTCAGTAGAGGTGTGACATGAGAAGTTGTAATCTTCTTCATATTCCACGAATCCAAAAACTTAACATACTCTGAGACTTCCTCATCAACATCTCTATCAATATCTGAATCACCTTCATCAGAAAGTTTATCCAACTGTTCTTCTAGGAGAGTTTCCCAATCAACAGTTTTTACATCAAGAGAATGTTTGGATATTGACTTAGATGTGACAGTTCTCTCAGGTGAATCCAAGCTTTTAGAACATCTGGTAATTTCTGAACTGGTACGTTATTAGAGATAGACTCATCCATAATCAGATCGCTACAAACACAGACTTATAAGGTCTTTAACGTGTTTGCCTGCTCTGATACCAATTGAAAAAGCGGGGGTCTAAGAACACCACCCAATATTTCGCTTAGCAATCTGTATGGACTAACTCCAAAATACTTTGATAGAGAATCAACTAGACAATCAGACTCAATCTAGATAAAAGTATCTCAAGGAGTTAATATCTCTCTCTTGTTTTTGACATTACTCAAGCTAATAAAAATCAACGAGTCCTAATCAAACACAAGGAATACTTGGACGGTACCAAAGGCCAATGTCCAAGGATCAATCAATATCAATCAACAACCAAAGGTCGAATTTCCAATTGATGATCACAAACGCACAACCTGTATTATTTCAATTATAAAGATAAACAATATAATGCGTAAAATGAAATAACACAGACACCAGAAATTTTGTTAACGAGGAAACCGCAAATGCAGAAAACCCCCGGGACCTAGTCTAGATTGAATACACACTGTATTAAGCCACTACAAACACTAGCGTACTCCAAGATAACTTCGGACTGGACTATAGTTGAACCCCAATCAGTCTCCCACTAATTCAAGGTACAGTTGTACTCCTACGCCTCTGATCCCAGCAGGACACTGCGAACTTGATTCCCTTAGATGATCTCACCCACAACTAAGAGTTGCTGCAACCCAAAATCGCAGACTTGATAATAAACAAATTTGTCTCACACAGAAAAGTCTATCAAAGGATAAATCTGTGTCCCACAGAAAAACCCTAGGTTTTGTTCCGTCTTAAGATATAAAATCAAGGTGAACATGAACCAATTGATAATCCAGTCTTATATTCCTGAAGAACAGCCTAGATTAATCAATCACCTATCAACAATCATTCTTGACTACACAAGCGGTTTGTCGAGGAATCACAAACAGTAAGACGAAGATGTTTGTGACTTCTTTATCTTGCCTATCGGAGAACTCTCACGATCTCAAGCCAATCAAAGATTGTACTCGTACGATAGAAGATGCAAGATCAGATCACACAACTACAATAAAAGTAGTATCGGTCTGGCTTCACAATTTCAATGAAGTCTTTAAGTCGTTAACCTGGTTTTAGAGAAGAAAACCAAAGGTTAAAAGGAGAATCGACTCTAGCGAGCGCACTAGTATCACACAGACGTGTTGGGATTAGTTTTGCACAATGCTAGATGTCTCCTATATATAGTCTTCGAATCAGGGTTTTGCCTTAGTTGCAAAGCAATCCATATTCACCGTTAGATGAAAACCTGATTTAGATTCAAGCTAATATTTCTCAGCCGTTAGATCGAAAACTTAGCTTGTCACACACACTTGGGTAGACGTTTACTGGGTTTTCGAAAATCGTGGCCAAACGTGTACGTGTATGTTGGTTCAACATAGTAACCCAAAAGGTTAACCATATGAGCATTTCATATTAACCTAGTTCCTCTTCACCATAACTAGTTCAATTAACTCAAATGAACTAGTTAGAGAGTTGTTCAATTGCTATGAGATCTTATGTTACTACACAAGACACAATTGAAACAAAGATGATTCGATTCGATGATCGGCTCATGAACTTTATAGCCACAGTTTGCATAAATCATTCCTTAGTAATTTAAGTTTCATGTTCAGAGCACATCTTTAGATCATAACCACTTAAGCTAACAAACAAGTTTGCGGACTTAAGGCAACCGACAGAGTTTTCCGAACTCAGCAGAAAATCTCGGCAAAGAGACTTCCGCCAGTTCGCAAACTAGGTTCGCGGACTAAACACGCAAACGAGTTTTTCGGAAATCCCAGCAGAAATTCTCGGTAAGAGAACTTCCGTCAGTTCGCGGACTGAGTTCGCGGACTTGGCAAAGCCAATTCCCCCGGTTTCTCTCAATCAACAAAGTTCGAAAACTTTGGATTAAGGAATACATGGTTATGTAATCTAAACTCTCATTCCAATCATTGAGACATTCTCAGAGGACGTTATATAGCCGTTATTCACATACCGTTTCACGTCAAAGCAATTCTCAAAGTAATTGAAACTTTTCATGACTTTCGTCATTAGGTGAAGATAAACTTGATCAAAGCGAAACGCTTTACCAACACATGATTTCGAGATATAGATAGGCGAGATATACTCGGCTCGAAATATCAAATGTGTATGATCCAATCTATATAGCATACGAATTTTGTCTCATAAGAAGTAGGAGATTGAAGAGATAGACTTTTGAGTGATAGATAAGTTCAAGTATCCACATAACTTTTTGTTGATGAAGTTCCACGGTTCCTTGAGTATATCTTCGTCGTTGTATGATGAATCGCAATGAAGTCCTTGAGCTCAACTACACTTTTCTATCCTAGTCCGAGACTTAGCAATGTAGACTAGAAATCAAGACTCATAGTTTTGATCACTAACATTGAAAAACATGCTTGAGATAGCAACACATGCGAGGTCGACCGAGCAATGCTCTAACAAGTGTCGGACCTAATCACACAGGTGAGAAAACCAGACGCTCCACTGGAGAAGAACAAACAACAGGAAGTCGAAAACACACCACCCTTACAGCCTTCTTTGAAGGAAATGCAAAAGGAGCTAGAGGACCACATCCACAGAGAGCAAGAGCTGAGGAAATTACTGAAGGTACCCAGCGCTGAGCAGAATACCTGAGGAGTAACGGAAAACACAGAAGAAAAGGAAGAGGAACCTATAGCTATGACGCAAGAGGCGATGGCCAAGTACCTAGAGATGAACTATAAAGTAGTAAAGCAAGACAAATACGATTTCATGGCTAGCCCATACTCTTCCGAAATCACAGACTATCAATACCCAGAGGATTATACTTCACCAAAATTCAAGGTATATAACGGTCAAGGGAATGTGTGGGAACACCTTAGCCGATTCCTATCCACCATGAATGACCACTCGACTAATGGGAAGTTGTGCCTGAGGGTATTCCCGAAGTCACTAACTGATACAGCGTTCACTTGGTATGACAACCTAAAACCGGGAAGCATTAGTTCGTGGTCGGCCATGTCCACTCTTTTCCTCAGAAAGTACTATTCAGCCAAAAGAAAAGTCACAACTATGGACCTCAGCAAGTGCAACCAGCGCCTAGAAGAAGAAATAGGAAAGTACATCACTAGGTTTCGTCTCTCCGCGCTGGATTGCCACGAAGACGTCAAGGAAGAAGCGTTGGTGGATATCTGTGTACGCGGAATGACACCGTCCTTAAAGAAAAGCCTGGTCAATTTTCGGTTCCGACATTCGTTGATCTAGAGGAGGCGGCGGCAAGATCGTCGACTGTGTAGAGGAGTACAGCTCAGACTATGCCTGGCGCAATATAGTCAATACCGTATCAACCGTGCCAAGGAATACTCGCGCGAAAAATAAGCAAGAAGGATGGGGTACACAGGCGAACCAAGCATACAAAAATCAGTCACAGGCGCTCCCTCTACCTTTACCTTGCACTAAGGAACAGTTTGTGGGACTGCTGGAACAATGGTTAGCGAATAAAGAAACCCAACCGCCACCAACGAAAATGGACCCCAACACCATTGACAAGAACGATGATAGATACTGTCACTACCATCGAAGGATACAAACCCACAGTCGACTGCTACAACCTCCGAAGGATGTTCCAGAGGAAGCTGGAGATAGGAGAGATCGGGATGGGTAATCCCGAAGGTGGTAAGGCGATTCAACACCAAGTTATGATGCTTTCTCACGACCCAAGTGGGGATGTTTGGAAACCTTGGGAAGACGATGGCGGGGAGGCGTGTGATCCGAGATGGAGAACCCCACATTCATAAACACTGATGGCGTGGCTTGCAAGTTCGCAAAAACAGTATTGGCTCAACAGTTCTTTGACTCCCTCGGTTTCAGTGAGAACCAAATCAAAGAGGCATCCAAGGCTATAGCAGCTATCGCGGCAGGAAAACCCTACGACTCCCAAGGAAGCGATCGTGTTTACAGATGAAGACATATGTTATCCGGGGAACATCTTAGACCCTTGTACTTAACCGCGCACATCAACAAGCACCCATTGAAGAGAGCCTTCGTAGACGGGGGGGCGTCCCTGAATCTAATCTCGATGCACACGTCAGACGTCCTAGGATTGAAGCGGTCCGCGATCAGGATGCGAACTACTACAATGAAGGGGTTCGGAGGTCGTACCCAGACATCCATCGGGATCGTTAACCTAGTCATGAAGGTCGGCCTTATCCGAGAACTTACACCATTCTACGTGCTGGAAGATGACACCACGTTCCACGTACTACTGGGGCGAGGATGGCTGCTCAACCATAAGGTAGTGGCATCGACATATCACCAATGCGTTAAGACTAATATGGGAGGCAAGCAGTACTGGATACCCGCCACAAGCAACCCGTTCGACCCATAGGAAGCGTACATGGCGGATGCAGTCTTTTATGACGTATCTAAGGAGTTGGAGGAAATACCCAAAGCACAACTCACCCCTCTCCGTAAGTGGGGGGAGGAAGAAAAACCGGAACTGGCGAAGTCTATATTTATCCCGTCCAGAATGGTGTTTCCTGCGGAAAGAAAAATGAAACAAGAAGGGCAACTCAGATTCCAGCGCTTCTCAAGGACAGATGGAGGGAATGTATACCACTTATAGCAATCAACTGAGGGGACATCCGCGGACATGCAGAACCGCGTCGAAGTGCCAGCAAATGAAGTGGAGGTTCCCTCGGAAGATACCAGTCAAAGTTTGGTTGAATTACCTTATAATACTGTCGGTGATGAGGAGTTGCGAGACCAGCTTATAGAGGCGACGCCTAAGGCCACATAAGAGCGAACGCCTGGAGACCTCACCATGGATGGTATCGAATAAGTTAACATAGGAACGCAAGAACACAAGCGCCCCATTATGATCATCAAAAGCTTAGACGAGGAAGAGAGGGAAGCATTTATTGCGCTACTCAAACAATACAAAGATGTCTTCGCCTTTGATTACGACGAGATGCCGGGGTTGGACTGCGATCTCGTGGCCCATAACCTCGGAGTGTCGCCCGAGTTTAATCCTATAAAGAAAAGGAGTAGGGATTTCCCAAAATCCACGGCTCTCGCCATAAAGGAGGAGATAGAATGGTTATTGAAAGCCAAGTTCATCAAACCCATCCAGCACCGACCTGGCTAGCTAACATTGTGCATGTGGTTAAAAAGAACGGAAAGATAAGATGTTGTGTAGACTACAAAGACCTAAATCGAGCCTGCCCAAAGGACGACTTCCCTCTACCCAATATTGATATGACGCTAGATGCGACGGGAGGTAAGAAACGGTTCTCCTTCATGGACGGTTTTAGCGGGTACAACCAGATAAGGATGGCCGGTCAGAAGCAAAGAAGACCGCCTTCCAAACCCCATAAGGGAACTTCTATTATGTAGTAATTCCCTCTGGCCTGAAAAACGTCGGTGCTACGTATCATCGCGCCATGACGTCCATATTCCATGATTTATTGCACCAAACAGTATAGGTGTACGTTGATGACATCGTGGTCAAAACACAAGCTTCCGAAAGTCACGTCTCACATTTGAAGACGGTCTTTGAGAGATGTAGGAAATTCAAGCTCAAAATGAATCCCCTCAAATGCGCCTTCGGGGTGACATCAGGAAAAAATTTAGGCTTCGTGGTGACTAATGAAGGGATTCGAGTAGATCCAAGCAAGGTCGAGGCGACTACAACCATGGCGCCTCCGGAAAATGCAAAGGAATTACATGCCTTCATAGGATGGATATCATACATACGTCGTTTTGTACCTGGATTGGCACGACTGATGTCTGCATTCCTGCCCTTGTTAAACAAGGGTACCGCCTTTGTGTGGGGGAGAGGCACAGTACGCTGCATTCGATAAACTGAAGCAATTTCTCGTCAGCCCCCAGGTCCTCAGACCTCCAATAAGGGGAGTTCCCCTCTATCTCTACATGACATTCACTAGTTCGGCGATAGGCGCGGTTCAGGCACAAGACATGGGGGGAAGCGAATTGTCACCTATTTACTACGTCAGTCGGGTCCTGCGAGAAGCGGAACTGAGATACCCATGTGTAGAACATGCATGTTTGGCTCTCATCTACATAACATAGAAGCTGCACCCATATATATTGACTCACGAAACCATTGTGATAGCCGCGGCAAACCCCATAGCCTACCTAGCATCTAAGCCCGTCCTAACGGGAAGAACCACTCTATGGTTGCTACAGTTGTCAGAATTCGAGCTCAAATACCAACGACCAAATGGAGTGAGAGGAAAAGAGATAGCCGACCTGATAGCCATGTTCCCATGAGAAGGAGACGACGAGGTACACGAGTACATACCTGGAGAAGTAGCAGTCGCGTACGTCGACAAACCTTGGACCATGTTTTTTGACGGGTCATCATACGACGTTGTTGGAGGAGCAAGAGTAGTATTCGAGCCCCCACGAGGCGACTTGCTGTCATATTTTCGTTCAAATTGGATTTCCCATGCAGTAATAATGTTGCCGAGTATGAAGCACTAATCCTGGGACTTAGAATGGCAAAGGAACTCAATTTAGGAAGTGTAGAAGTGAAAGGCGACTCGAAGCTAGTGACAAACCAAGTGAATGGCGACTTCCATATCAAGGAACCACATATGCCGCCCTATCGAGCAGAGGCTCAGAGCCTGATGAACCAAACAGGGTCAACATTGGACCATACTGGAAGAAGCAGAAATCGGCACGCAGATGCTCTGGTAACCCTAGCAAGCAAGATGCAATTAAATGGTGAAGAAGAGGGTACGGTCACGGTAAGAAGAAAGGAACTTCCCAACACCTGGAAAGAGGACCTACATTTCGAGGAAGCTGATGATTGGAGGCGAGTATGCATTGAAGAACTAACTCAGATGGAGGAAGATCGAGTAATGCCTACCCAAGCCTTGAAACAATTTGTGATGATCCAAGGAGCCCTATATTACTGAGCCGCCGGAGGGTCCCTCGCATGCGTGAATAGAAGGGAAGCAGAAAAGATACTCCAGAAACTGCACATGGATACATGCGTCCAAACCGGTGCCGTCCATCTACAGAAAGCTTCATAGGATAGGAATTTACTGGCCAAGCATGTCCGCACAAGCAGCAGCCCTCCAAGACAGTTGTACCGACTGCCAGGCCCCGCCTAAGCTCGTAAAAGTTTGTACATTCGAGGGAGCGGATTGGAGACATCCATATCTAGATTTTATCCAACACGGCAAACTACCCAGCGAGAGGCAGGCAGCCTTAAAAATTCAAAAGAAAGGAGCGTGTTTCTTTATGCACGAGGACATCCTTTATCGCGGAAGCTACAACGATGTTATACTATGGTGCTTGTCCGACCAAGAAGCAACGGAGGTGATGAATCGAACCCATCATACCGAGCATCAAGGAATGCAGAATCTATTCCTACAACTTTATGAGGGAGGATTCTATTGGCCAACCATGGAGAGTGACACCGCAGAGCACGTCATAAAATGTCTTAAGCTGTCAGATGCATGAGAGCCTGATTCGAGCACCTCACACCCAGTTACATATCATAGTAATGCCATGGCCATTTCGTAGCTGGGGGCTGGATATTATAGGGCCAATCAACCCAATGTCTTTGAAGCGCCAAAAATACATAATAACATCCACGGAGTATGCATCGAAATGGGTCGAGGCGATACCCCTCAAGGACTACTCTGGAGAAACTTTGGCCGCATTCATCAAAGAGCACATTATTTACCGGTTTTTCGCGCCTATGATAATTAGAGCAGACAATGCCAAGTCGTTTGTAAACAAAGATGTGATAGACCTGCTACGCCAATACAACACGAGACTACATACGTCGACCCCCTACTACCCCCAGGGGAATGGGAAAGCGGAGGCGACTAAAAAGACGCTCATTCGAGTCCTTAGCAGAACGGTGCATGATCATCACAGAGAATGGCAAGAACAGTTACCGCTCATTCGACTAAAAAGACGCTCATTCGAAGCGCAGTTCCACGGGGGATTCACCATATTCACTAGTCTATGGAAAATATGTAATACTACCAGCGGAAATAGCAGTCCCGTCCGCAAGGGTAGCGATGGTCATCCATACTACACCAGATGAAGTAAACCGCTTCGCTCACTTAGACACGATAGAGGAAAGAAGAGCGTGGGCGGAACGGTTCGCAGAAGCTTACAGGAAGCGCACAGCTAATTATAACAACCAAAGCGTAAAAGAGAGAACCTCAATGTGGACGACTTGGTCCTAAAAATTTCCCCTCACGTACAAAGGAATGCCAGTGCTGGTAAATTAGCTGCAAACTGGGAGTGCCCATTCAAAATAAGAAAGGTAGCAGAAAGCGGATACTATAAGCTCAGGCGAATGAATGGTACCAAGGTCAAAACCCCAATCAACGGCAAATGGTTAAAGAAGTTCCGTGCATGAATCGCCCGATGTATAAACACTTGCTTTGAATAACAAAGGTTAAGTTATCAATGATGGTGTGAAATTTACAAAAGTCTACGGGAATGCCAAAGGTTCCCGGTCGGTTGACAAATCTACAAAAGGATACGAGAATGCCAAAGGCGCCCGGTCGGCTGACAAATTTACAAAAGGCTACGAGAATGCCAAAGGCACCCGGTCGGCTGACAAATTTACAAAAGGCTACAGGAATGCCAAAGGCGCCCGGTCGGCTGACGAATATACAAAAGGCTACGGGAATGCCAAAGGCGCACGGTCGGCTGACGATTCTACAAAAGGCTACGAGAATGCCAAAGGCGCCGGGTCGGCTGACGATTCTACAAAAGGCTACGGGAATATCAAAGGCGCCCGGTCGGCTGAAAAATATACAAAAGGCTACGGGAATGCCAAAGGCGCCCGATAGGCTGGCGAATTTACAAAAGGCTACGGGAATGCCAAAGGAGCCCGACAGGCTGACGAATTTACAAAAGTCCGCGGGAACGCCAAAGGCACCCAACAGGATATCCCACCAAGGGGGAGCAGGCGCGTTTAACCCACGCCCTACCCACCCCATCCCATCTCTGAAAAAGAAAAGGGGGGAGTAGGCGCGTTTAACCAAAGCCCTACCCACAACACCCTATCAATCTGAAAAGCATAGGAGGGAGTAGGCACGTTTAACCCATGCCCTACCCACCCCATCCTATCTCTGAAAAAGAAAAGGAGGGAATAGGGGCGTTTAACCCACGCCTTACCCACAACATCCCATCGATCCGAAAAGAAAAGGAGGGAGTAGGCGCGCTTAACCCAGGCTCTACCCACCCCATCATTTACTTGAAAAAGAAGAGGGAGTATCCGCGTTTAACCAAATTCATACTCACAACACTGCATCAATCCGAAAAGAAAAGGAGGGAGTAGTCGCGTTTTACCCACGCTCTATCCACCCAATCCTATCTCTGAAAAAGAAGAGGAAGTACACGTGTTTAACCGCCCCGCCACCCAAAAAAAAATGGGGCGGGAGAGAGGCGGGAGAGAAAATAGGCGCGGTACACCCGCCACTTCCACGCAAGAAAAGAGAGATACATTACCGCCAACCCATCCTAGCTAATGGCAAAGCCGTTCAATATGAAGGAAAATAGTAGTATTCTTACCCAAAAACAAAGGTTCATTTACAAAAAAAAAAAAAAAAGTCGGGAACACGAACAAGATAACAAAACAAAGACAAAAGAAAAGTCCCACAGGAAGGCACGCAACACAACCAGCAGGAGGCGCATAACCTAATCAGCCAGTAATGCACGACAACGAGCGATATTCGCGTCCAGGGTCTCTACCATTAAACTCCCGTCATCACATTGCGCGTCAGCCAAATGCAGGTCTTGATCGGCCTCGACCACCAACTTATGGATATCCCGAATGATCTTGTCCTTAGCTTTAGCCCCACGAGCAAGCGAGAGGGTATCTTCATGCTCGTCATATTCTTTACGCGCCTTATCCTGACGAATCAACCTAAGAGTCCATAACATGCCTACCTCCTCCTTCAAAACCAACAAGCGCGCCAATTCATCCTCGAGGTAAGGATGAGGGACAAGCGAAGTCGCAGCTGCTAAGGTCAGAGTATGTCCGAGGAGTGGCCTCATCGCTTGGTTTAAAATCCAGAGACGACAATCGGATATGGCTCGGTCTATAGTAGCCACCATCGTCGAAGAATCCATGCACAGTTGATTAGCCGCGTAATGAGAAATGACGGCATCATCCAATGCACGCTGTACCTCCAGTGACACGCGACCAGACGGCTCAGTCTCCTGAGCAGCTTGGTGCGCCTCAAACTGTTCCTTGAATCTGGCGCGCATAGCGTCCCTATTAGCTATCCTTTGCTCTCGCATCGCCTCGATCTCGGCTTTTACGAGTGTTGATACATAAAAAATATAACCCTTTAACCGGGCTAGTGTGCCCTCAAAAGGGAGGCAAACCCAACATGAGACATGGGGACTTGGGAACTAAAGCCCAAGTCCACCAAGAAAGTGTCTATTAGACGGAAAGGACAAGGGGGGAATTAATAGGAAATGTGGAGGTTTTATTAGAGAAGGGATGGCATTAGTAGTAATTAAATAAGTTTAGGACACATGGCATGATGTCATAAAAGAAAATGGGCTTTTGAAAAGTCTATATAAAGAAGGACAAGGTACAATGAAAAAAAACTCTCTCTCTTACTATTCTTGGTATAGTGAGGTCATTCGGTGTGGCTAGGACGGGTATGACCTAAATACGAATTCACCCCTCAACATTTGGCGACCACACCCGGAGGCTCGTGCCTAGCCCATCATGACGCACCCAGAAGGCGCTAATTCAGGCGCGACAGGAAACCAAGCGGCCGATCAACCCCTTAACCTTGACGAGGTGACAATGGAAGATGATGATAGCGAGGAAGAAACACCGATCCTAGGCGTTATCAAGCAATCGGTAAGTTATGGATCTCAAGATAGAGAGGTGGCAACATCACAGGAAAAGAACAAACAGGCAGCTCGACTAGTGAAACCCATGTCATCAACTTTATAAAACATACAAGAAGAATTGAATGAGCGCTCACGAAGGAGACAAGAACTTGAAAACTGGATACCACAGGCAGTGATGGCAGGACAAAGTACTCCCGAGGAGGCAACAATAGGCGAAGAACACAAAGACGACAAGACAACAGTGACGTCACAAAAATAAATTGCCGAGTACCTAGAGCAGAACTACCATGTGGTAAAACAAGATGATCATTGCCGCGTGAATATCCCATACCCCGCGCACATCCGAGAATACTCGTACCCCGAAGACTACATCTCGCCAAAGTTCAAAGTGTACAAAGGTCAAGGAAATGCGCGAGAACATCTCAGCCGATTCTTATCAGCAATGAATGGCAGAGTTACCGATGGAAAACTATGCTTAAAAGAATTCCCCAAGTCACTCACAGGCACAGCGTTCACTTGGTATGACAACCTAAAGGAAGAAAGCATGTACTCCTGGAAACTTTGACCACGCTCTTTCTTGGGATGTTTTACTCGGCCAAAAGGAAGATCACGACGATAGATCTGAGCAAGAGCGGGCAACGGATATGCGAAGAAGTAGGAAAGTACATCTTGCGGTTCCGGCACTTGACACTGGACTGTCATGAAGACATCAACGAGGAAGCGCTTGTCGAAATTTGCGTACGTGGAATGTTCTCATCTTTCAGAGGGGGTTTAATTAATTTCAGGTTCCAGACCTTCGTTGAACTAGAAGAAGCAGCTGACAGAATCGCCGACTGCATAGAAGATACACCTACAAACTCTGTTTGGCGTACCACGGTTAACGTTGTGTCGGGAACTCCACGCAACGTGAGACCTAATATTAATAAGGAAAATAGAGACCAATCCCAGGATGATGGCAAAAACCAAGGAAGGAACGGAGGAAGTAGGCGCGACTATAAAACACCACCCCCTCTCCCCTGCAACAAAGAGTGCGCAATTAAACTCTTAAATCAATGGCACCAAAAGGCAAATTCAGCTAACCCCGACCACAGTAGATATCAACAAAATGGATAAAAAATCGTCCAAATACTTCCACTACCACTGAAGGATGGGACACCCAACGGAAGAATGCTTTGCCATTCGAAGCATATTCGAATGCAAGCGGGCAGCTAGGGAACTCGAGACCACAAGACAGAGGATTAAACATGATCCATTCCCCCGCCACTAACCCAAAAGAGAGAAAAAGGGAGAACGCGGAGTATAAGCCTGCGAGTTGTAAACACTTTTCTTTTTGGTAAGAACAAATTTTCTCATGATTGACGGGCATATGTCTCAAAAGGTCTCAGGACATCCAAAGGCGCCTGATTGACTGACAAATTAAAAGGTCTCGGGAATGCCAAGGGCGCCTGGTCGACTGACAAGTTCACAAAAGGTCTCGGGAATTCCAAAGGCGCCTGATCGACTGACAAATTCACAAAAGGTCTCAGGAACGCCAAAGGTGCCTGATTAACTGACAAATTCATAAAAGGTCTCGGGAATGTTAAAGGCGCCTGATCGACTGACAAATTCACAAAAGGTCTCAGGAAAGCCAAAGGCGCCTGATTGACTGAAAAATTCACAAAAGGTCTCGGGAAATCCAAAGGCGCCTGATTGACTGACAAATTCACAAAAGGTCTCGGGAATGCCAGAGGCACCTGATCGACTGACAAATTCACAAAAGGTCTCAGGAAAGCTAAAGGCGCCTGATTGACTGACAAATCCACAAAAGATCTCAGGAAAGCCAAAGACGCCTGATCAACTGACGTTCGCGAAAGATCTAAGGAATTCCAAAGGTGCCTAATTGACTGATATTCGTAAAAGGTCTCGGGAATGCCAAAGGCGCCTGGTCGACTGAAAAATTCACAAAAGATCTCGAGGGGGCCAAAAGTGCCTCAAGCAAATTAGAGCATGTCCAGCTTCTGCCGTTTCTCCTCGAGCTCAGCACGAACTTCCGTTTCGGCGGCCTCAGCACGTAACACCTCATCATTTTCTAACCCAATATCACCAAGTAACAGATTCAACACCACCTTCTTACTAGAAGTCGTCTCCGAACACTTCTCCATCTTCTCCTCCAACTGGGAGATTTTACCAGTAAGACGACCGCGAGGATCATTGCAGATCTTCACCTTTGCCAGCAGCTCCTTCAGACATGCTATCGGGAACTGAACGTTGAGTGCAGATTGCACAGCGGCTTCCCATCTACGTAACATCGCTGCATCGACAAGATCATCCCCTACGCGTGTAAGTTGGTCTGCAATCTCCAAAATATTCTTAGTCATGTAGAACGAAATAGGAACGGCCAAAAGACCCTCCTTTGTCATGTGACCACCACCGCGCTCGACGATGTCTCTATAAGCGTCAGCAAAAATAGTTGGAACACGGAAGCCGTGGACAAGGGTGTGGGTAGCGGGGTCTACTCCAGCCTCAGTAGCACTCACCACCAAAGGAAAACAAAACCGCGCATCCTCAGAATCTTCGGTTACAACAGGGGTGGTGTGTGTATTAGCAATAAGAGTATCAGTCTGCTTCTCTGGAAGAACAGACGAGCCGCCGCCATCCATTTTAGTACGCTTGGAAAATCCATCGCCACTATGGACCACGCGCCTAGCGCCGTCCATGTCAGGCTTCGCGGCTTCTTTTCGCTTCTTACCCATATCCTAGCGCCAACAACAGTATGTCAGCAAAAGGAAAGGAAAATGATCGACGCAAAAAAAAAAAAAAAAAAAAAAAAAAAAAAAAAAAAAAAAAAAAAAAAAAAAAAAAAAAAAAAAAAAAAAAAAAAAGGAAAAGGAAAAACCAACCCCAGGAATCGACGAGCCTAGCGGAATATCAGCAACTTTAGGGCGAGACACTGAAGAACTAGAAGATGATTCAGAGTCATTAGTGGAGCCTGACAAATGAGAAATGAGCACCATTACAAAGAAAACTTAGATTTGTAAGAAAAGAGAGGAGAGAAAGGCAAAGAGAGAGGAATAACAAGAACGAATACACGTATTAAATAGGGAGTTACCTACAGGATCATTAACGGTTAACGTCATGTGAGATGAGGACCCACCAAAAACTGACCGGCTGGACCCAGAAGGACTTATTGATTGCAGAACGGTACTAGGAGATATTTGAGGTTCACCCCTGCCACGTACGGTTTCAGCCCTAAGAGGGTGAACTGATGATATATGAAGGCGCGACGACACCCAACCAGCCCCTGTGGGGAGGCTAACCCCTAGATTCTTCAGCTGGTCCACAAACGAAGGAGTTGGGTTGTTACTCATATCCCTGGGGGGCTGCGACGCGCTCCTCCGATGGCTTTGACGAGGCTGCAAAGGCGCGGTATTAGCATAGGAACAAGGGCGCGGAGCAGACGACTAGTTCGCTTTCCGCCTAGCTTTCTTCGTTAGACTCCTCTCATTCCAATCATATTCCATCATATTCAAGTATTCCTTCATCACGTAAGAAGGAGGTTTCCACCCTAGGCGATTGGAAGGAGGAGTTTCCTGGGGAAGTGATTTCCGCCACCCATCTCATCAAAATAAAGGGGTAAGCGAAGGGGTAAATAACAAAAATACAAGGCAAAGGAGATAACAAATACCTGGGGCGCTAAAGGACTAGCAGACGACCTCACATTTAACCTCAGGGGCTTACGATCAGAAAACGACCCCTTCTTCGGCTTCGCAGGCTCATGACCCTCGGGTGGGGCCCAAGAGGTCACCATGGGATCCGAGCGACCTTTGTTAGCTGGAACGAGGCGATGCTCAGCGGCTACAGCATCATCAAGTTTGATTCGACCAGATGCATGAAGTTCCCGAAGATCTTGAACAGTCAAGTCACGGGGAGGAGATGATTCGCGCAAAAGAAAATTCAAAGCTCGACACCGTAGGAAATCGTGATACCCGTAGGCCCTTTCAGTAACCGCTAAAGGCCACACGGAGATAGGCTGCTTGAATGAAAAATCGATTCCCCGATCAGACAAACGAGTCTCCCCCTTGAAGACGTAACGATTAAAACTAGCGACGATGTCCTCGATGTTAGAGTTTTCCGGAGGGGGGAATCTATAAGGAACCCCTTGATCGAACCCAACTTGCCGAGCTGCACGGTCAGGGTTGTAAGATATGGCGACGAACTTACTAGCATAGAAACCAGGAAGATAACCGGGCAACACAACCATCACTGAATCAAAATCTTCCTCTGACAAGAGCTTCGTCGAATCCAATTCCGCGTCAAAAGGTGCAACAAAAACATAATGTGTCGGACCCGATCGACCGTCTTGATAGGGAAATGGTTCAAAATCCTTAGCCACGTCCAAGTGCTTACCAAGATCTCCCTTGGGTATTTTCCATTTCAAGTTCCAAAGAGCCATCCGTGGGTATCCGTAAACAACGGGAAGCTTCTTCACTGAACCATCATCCTGCATAACGTCTTCCTCGCGATGAATTGCGAGTTCATTAGGCCCAGGCGCACATTGAGGAACATGTTCCCAATACCAAGCCTGCATAAAAGAAGCCGGGATATAGGTCTCGATCTTGTGAGATGAACCTACCGTCTGAAGATCCCGACAGAACAGATCAAGATGGCGATACAAACCACCTAAGAACATCGGCGCAAGCGGGAAAGAGACACCACAAGACAACAACACCGCCATTGGCACGAGCTCACCCTTAATGGTATCCTGGGAACACATCGTGATAAAGCCAAAACAAGATAAAGGCGGCTAACTCCGCACGGGGATTCTTCTCCTTGCGCTTGGGGGGGGGGGGGGGGGGGGGACTTTCCCATCAACTATCTGAGGAGCCCAATATTTTAACCAAAGAGGAAAAGAAGCACGACGATTAACTTTAACAACCCATTCATGATCAGGTTCTGTTGGATTTGACGAGCCATGAATTGTCTCATAAGCGCGGATGGAGCTAGATAGCAGTTGATCGCCCGATGAGCGCTCAGGAGGAGCTTTCTTCTCTTCCACCCACTTGGCTTTCCACTTCATAGCAGACGAGGATGCCCCCTTCTTACCTAGGCTGGTGGCCTCTTTGCCTTCGCCTCGCTCCGACGGCGCCTGGTTCTTCCGCACTAGTTCACGACGATAATCATCTTTACACTTCAAAAAATAAGTACAAAGTTTCTTGTCCTCATCATTCAGCGCATCGTAAACGGCCGCCTCATCATACGAATGACTGCCGTGAATCAGCAACCCTGTAAGAGCAACTACATCTTCTAAGACGATGGTGGCTTCCACCCACGCTGCGAAAAGGGTATGAATGGGAGGAGCCCAGCGGCAGAAAATCCGTGTCACATCACGGATACACCTATTTACTTCCCATTTAAGGGATCAGTTTATAACTTCATCAATACCTGCCTTCCAAAGAGCAACAACGTGGCTGGGATTGGAGCGTAAATGAGACGCCCAATGTGGCCACACCGGATGAGTCTTTGATTTGGACCGAATATCCATAGGAGGAAGATCATAGTCGCCATGATGAACGACCATCCGCGGCACAGTTTTGAATGCGAAAGCATCCATGGTCTCCGACTCGGGTCGCATAAGCCATCCAGGATCAGAAGGGTAAGGAAGCACGGGAGGATTTAGAAGGAGAGAAACTAGGATATCTTCTAGAGGAAAAACGCGCTTACCTCCGCGGAGTTCTCTTAACCTCAGCGCGCGCTTTAAAGCAGGCCCACTCGTAAACTCAGCAATTGTATATGACCTACCATCCGCTGGGGAGGGTAAGATGATCTCATCCTGGTCGGAGTGCTCAGTCTCTTCAAAGCCCTCACTCCTAGGCTGTTCGGATTCACTAGACTCTTCAGACGAAGAACTACTGGAGGAGCTGCTGGACATGGCGAGTGTACGTGTACGGGGGATAGTAACCGTCAGAAACTGAAAAGATAAGAGAGGCTTTGCACGATGGGAAGTTAAAACATCGCCCACGATCATAGACTCAACAAAAGGAAGAGACCCTCCATGTTAACGGACCATAAAAGAGGGGCACCCAGAAAAGATTATTTGACTATTGGATCATCTAATAATTGATCCAATAGTCAGGGGACTAATGTTGATACATGAAAAATATGACCCTTTAACCGGGCTAGTGTGCCCCCGAAAGGGAGGCAAACCCAACATGAGACATGGGGACTAAAGCCCAAATCCACCAAGAAAGTGTCTATTAGATGGAAAGGACAAATGGGGAATTAATAGGAAATGAGGAGGTTTTATTAGATAAGGGATGTCATTAGTAGTAATTAGAGAAGTTTAGGACACATGGCATGATGTCATAAAAGAAAGGGGCTTTTGGAAAGTCTATATAAAGAAGGACAAGGTACAATGGAAAAACAACTCTCTCTCTTACTATTCTTGGTATAGTGAGGTCATTCGGTGTGGCTAGGACGGGTAGGACCTAAATACGGATTCACCCCTCAACAACAAGCAACAGTCGTTTCAACTCGTCATGATTAAACATTGATAAGACCAGCGGGGGAACATGCGCCAATGTCAACACATACCCGTGAAGAGAGCAAGTCATGCAGACGATATGATGACAAAAGAGAATTGAAAGACGAGTTGAAAGTGAATAACCAAACTAGGAAATGCAAACCGTATATATAGGAAGGAAGGGCACCATTTACGATGCGACAGCCGTTTGCATCCCCCATGCATGTCGTAACACGTATTGATTCATGTTAAAAAGTGATATGACTACTGGGTTATTTTACAATTAACCCAATAATCAGGGGGTTAATGTTGATACATGAAAAATAATACCCTTTAACGGGTTTGGGGTGCCCCAAAAAGGGGAGGCAAGCCTAACATGAGACATGGGGACTAAGCCCAAGTCCAATGAGAAAATACCCAAGAGGCAAAAAGGACAAGGAAGGAATTAACGGATAAGGGGGAGGTCATATTAAGGAAGGGATGACATTAGAAGTAATTAAGGAGGTTTAGGACATATGGCATGATATCATAAAAGGAAGGGGCTTTTGGAATGTCTATATAAGGAAGGACAAGGTACAATAGAAATGCAACTCTCTCTCTTACTATTCCTAGAAAGCTGAGGTCATTTGGTGTAGCTAGGACGGGTGGAACCAGAATTAAAATCAACCCTCAACAAGTTTAATTGCGCACCATGCTCCTCATTAGTGAATAATGCAACTAGGAGCTTAATTGCGTAGCAGGCTCCGTAAGTCATTCTAACATTTTGGTAAAATGATCATTTTTCCCTTGGTCCAAAACTTGATGAATATGATTTTTTTACTTCGAATTACAAAATAACCATTTTGCCCCCGATATGTAAAATTACTATTTTATCCTTGGTCTGAAAATTCACCCAAAATGACTGTTTTGCCCATTGTCGAAAATCCACCATCAACAAAAGCGATATAACAAATAATTCTAACAATAAACAAAATGGGAATGGGTTATTAGAGTTTTCGATTTCCACCAATTCAATCATATAAAGTCTAGTAATCTCTATCTACTACTCAAGACAAATATTGGAATCAATCTCATGTCTCGGAAGATGGTGTGTTAAATTCTCAATTATTGTTTCTCCGTTGTAATTTACTTCGCTTCATGGGTAGTGATTGTAAAATTACATACAATCTTAAAGCATATCATGTCAAAGAAGTTAACCAAGAACGCAATATCAGTTGAAAAGCATAAAGAATCAAGAAAATCACAAATAACAATTGAATACCAAGCTATACGAAGAATTATTAGAAATATCATTGTAGAGTCTATATAATTAAATTGGCCTCTAAACAATTTAGCAAATCAAGAGAAAAACAAACAAAATCTCCAAAGTGGGTATTAAGTGGTTGGCCCTCTCCTCACTCTCTCTTGCTCTTTTGGCCTTGGGCTTGAAACTAATTTAAAAAAAATTGAGCCCAGTTGAGAGCGGGCCATCAGAAAAATGACAGGGTCGTGGGATTAACATTGGAAAATTTGTTGATTGGTCCAAAGCCCATATAGTTATTTATAGTAAGGTCCAACCAGAATTTTTTTTTATCCGGAGGTCCAAAATTAATTAAAAAATAGAAATGACCATAATACCCCCTACTACCAAACGTGTGTGTCTACACTGCTTACAAAATTGAGTACATATTTGGCACACTGCTCACAAATTCGAGTACATATATGCTAACAAATTTGAGTACATATATGCCGCACTGCTTACAAATCTGAGTACATATCTGTCGCAGTGCTTACAAATTCGAGTACATATCCGCTGCTTACAATTCGAGTACATATCTGCTGCACCGCTTCCAGGTAAAGTACATATCTGTTAGAATCAATTATAAATAAATTAGCACATATTTCAGTATTGCGCATACGTACTCATGGATCAAAAAAAAAAAGTGACAAAACTCTGAATAAAACAGAATCGAAAGAAGTTTCTATCAGTACGCCTTATACGTACTGCGTATTCATGAAATAAAAATCAACTGCCTGTAAAAAAGAATTGATGAATCCTCCAAATGTCAGAGTTCAGTGCCTTACCTCAAGCCAAACTGATGTAGTTTCACTTCCTGTGAACAGGTATTGACCTAGAAATATGGTGTCTCCTTTCTTTACTGCCTGCACCGAATCATATAGCTTAGGATAACATAGTCACACAGGTATCGCAAAGACAACAATTGGAAGGTTCAAGGGAACATCTACACTGTCATCCTTCTTCCTAATCATTGTTTTCCAATTTTACGATATACATCAACTGAACGCAAACATATTCGAATTATGTGACAACAATTCCCAAGCCCAAACTGAAATTACACTATGATTTAACCAAAATTTCAGCACACCTTTGCTAATCCATCATAATTGATTGGAAATACATCTGAAGTTGCTTCTTTATCTTGATCCGGAGTCAAAACAACCGATGATTCAGCCTTTAGTGCAATCGATTTTTCACTTTTATTAAGAACTTGCAATTCAGGGCCTATTGTATCTAGCATAACCTGAAACAAGTGAACCACCAGATATGCACATTTATTATCAATTTTCACTCTATAATCCATAATAGCAATTCCAAAAAAACGATTCAAAAACTGCAACAACAACGAAGATCATGACAATTCCTAAAACAATCCAATTCAAATCAACAAAACTTACAGCACATAGCTTCTTAGTACTCTTAACAGGTATGATTAGTATGATTTTGAGAAAATAAAGAAAGAAAATAACTAGAAAATCAAATTGAGAGTTCAAATAAGCTAAAAACATCAAAATCTAACCAAAAAATCGAATAATTACGATCAAGATTCATAAAAACAGTACGTCATATACGTACTGATGTTTAATATACAAGCAAAAACTGAAACCAAACATATAGAAGCATAGTAAACACAGAAAAATCAGTACGTCATATACGTACTGATGGTTAATACATAAAACTAAACTGAAACCAAACCAAAAGCCAACAAAATGAAACTAAAATTCTAGATCTACAAACGAAACAAACGTAAAACATGATTTTATAACTAGATCTGGACTATTTTCATCAAAAACCTTCAGTACATCATATATGTACTGATGATTTATACACAAAAGCAAACTAAAAACAAACCAAAGACCAACAAAACCGAGTTAAAAAATCAGATCTAATAATGAAATGAACATAAAACATCACTATCTGTCTAGATCTAAAGTACTTTTACCAAAATTGAAGTAAAAAATTAACGAATCAAGCATGAAGATCATAAACACAAAAAAACTGAATTTAATTCCTCTTTTCGGAACCTTAAAATCTGAATTTTGAATTCTTTTTCCCATGAAATCAAGAGATTTGGATCTCAGATTAAGATAGAATCAATAAAAAACTTATAATAAAGATCAGTATAGGTAAATCAACTTACGAAATACCTCAGAATCAAAACAAATATTTCAGTATTACATATACGTACTCATGGATCGAACCCAAAAATCAATTATAAAACGCTGATAGAATCCAAAAACAATGACAAAACTTTGAATATAACCGAATCAACATCAGATCTAATACCTAAACATTAGATTTTGCTATAAACATAAAAATTTCTCTAATCCGAGAAGAAAAAAAACCTAAATTAAAATTAGCTTTTGAAGAAGAAAGGAAAAATGAAAACCTAAACTATACCAACAGTAAGGAAGTGAACCTACCGATTAATCTTATTTTGAATTCACGAATTGATCAACACCTCAGAAGATCTTCATAGCAGGAGCTTTTCACCGAACCACAAATGAGAAAATGAAGAAGAAGAAGAAGAAGAAGAAGAAGAAGAAGAAGAATAGATCGAGAAATGAAGAAGAAATGGGTTTGGTTACTGCTTTATATACTTAACGATGTTTTCGGTATTTAAAAATACGTCCTCATATGTTTCACACGTGTACAGGACCTGGGCTTAAAAAATTTGGTCCATTTTCATGTTTTCTTTTAATTATGGACCTCTGATTAGTGGGCTTTAATGGGTGGACCTGCCACTGACTAAGAACACTATAATGGTACCTATTGGTAATTCCTAGATTAACATTCAGATGCTGATGTCATTTAAGAAAAAATAGATATACCAAAAATAACCTTCTCAGTTTTAATTCCTAGAAACAGAGAAACATATCCAGATCGAGATAGGGAGAAAGAGAAAGGGAGAATCAGAAAGTGATTGCGGGCTTTCAACTTCCGATCTAAATCCATTGAGGGATAAATAAACATCAAATTTGTAAGATTATTAGGTTTCTGATACAGTTTAATGGGCTCAAGTGAAACTCTTCATGAATATCTCTTCAAGCTTAGTTCAGTAAAAATCTATTTGATCTTCAATTTGTAACGCCAAACAGGTTTGATTCTCATTTTTTGTGTTTTCATTCTATTTTTTGCCTTCTCCAATTTTGCTCACAGTTTTGGTCAATTTTTATGGGAAATAATTATTATTGTTAGTCAAGTTTGTGTAGTTAACATTTGAGTAGACTTTAAATGAAACACTCAAAGAAATATTTAATTTCGGAGCTCAATCTTTAATTAAGAAAAACTAAATTCATTATAACTTTCAATTTTAAGGTAATCTGTGATTATTTACATTTTAGTGGATCCATAGTAGTTTTACAATAGGTTATAGGTTAGTATTTTATGACATTTCACCGTCATAGTTTGGGAGGATATGATGGATAAGTGTATATAGAGATTATGGAATAGAAACAAGAATTTAGATCACAGTAACTCACGGCATATGATGAGAGGAGCATTTCGTAAACTATTCAGTACTTGTGCTAGAGTTAGCCGTGGCTAGGTTATCTTTCCTGTTCGTTGTAAGGATCATACCAGCCGCAACAACGCTCAGGAAGCCATTTGCCGTGCCAAATTCAAGTAGCCTGGACGTCAAAAGATCATTGTCAGCAGGCAGTGGTATAATTTCTTACTTAATAATATATCTAATTACTATAGTGTTTATATCTATAGAATATCTATTAATTTGCAATTGTATGTTATCTTTATTCTCGGACATTCTCATATTGTATCTTCTTGGTTGTCATCTTCTTGGATGGGTAGATGTTATTTGATATTATGATTCTATTTAGTATTTATTGACCCTTGTAATTGCCTTCACTTAGGAGATTCACAAAATGCATCCATACCGATTACGTGAAAAGGAAGTTAGAGAACAGAATTGTTCCAAATGGTGTCAATCCTAAGGTTTGTTTCTTCTTATCTTGTAAATTTTTTTGTTCTGAGTTGTTATATAAATATCTATTTTTTCTACGATAAATGAACGCATCCTCAAGTCATGGACTCTTAGATAAATGAATGCATCCTCAAGTCATGGACTCTGTGTAGAATATATCCATAGAGTGAATTGTGGATATAATCTACACAGACTAAAGCTTGTTTTATTTTCATTCCCTCATGGTATTGTATTTGTTTCATGTTTTAGACCTATGCATCAGACTAAATGTGTTTATAAGGCGCAGCGACTCTTTGATCGGATGACCTGTAAGAATCACTGGTTACGTTAACACTGCACAATTTGAATAAGCAATCTGATTGGTTGATCTTTTGCAGACAAATTATGTGAAACCAAACGAGATTACAATGATGAATGTTTTGAATGCTTGTTCTGGTTTGGGTGGATTATAACTTGGTAACCAACTTCATACCTCTACGAGCATCGTTGAATATTCAATCTGTGTGGAAAATGTTCACACGTTCAATCTGGGTAGAAATTCTACACACATTCAATCTGTGTAGGAAATCTGCACACATTCAATCTGTATTAAAATATGCTGATGATGTGTTTTAATTTTTGTGCATCACTGGAAACATGGTAAATCTTGAATGTAGACGTTGTTCCTGAACCACCTTATCCTTTGGTTTTGCTCTATGTTTTGTCTGTAGCATGAAAACAAACTCTCAGCGCCAAGTTCTGTAGATCTCAGTTGATCTTTTTCCTCGTCATTTTTATATGTGTGTCCATGCAATGTAGATAAAAAAAAATTGAAGTAAAACTCATAGAAATATTATTTTTCCGTGACTTTCAAGCAGGGCACCTTCTTCTAGACAAGGATGACATGTTTCTTGAGTGAGTCTGGGCAGCAGTAGAGGAAGAGGAGCGCCAATCTGCTGCTGCGGATAATACTCACGCTGCTAAGGATACCACTGCAACACCTGAGGAATGCAAGAAAGCCATCCAAAGTGTTGGGCCTGAGCTAAAAGATGGCAGTCATAATATGATGGAGTTGTTACAGACGAGGTCACTGAACTGAAATGGATGGTAGCTCCGCTGTAGCGACAAAGGCAGAACCTGAGCAGAAACTATTGGAAGCAAAGGGTTATGGCAAGGCCTATGATTCTGTAGAAACTTTACCGCTTGTTAGTTCCCTCCCACCTCTACATTCAAGATTTATCATGTGATAGAGTAAAACAACACAAGCAGACAAAACATTGAGTACCAACATCTTCATTTGGTATTTTAAAGGTTTCTTTGCTCAATGGTTTTTCCCCATTGTTATTGTAATGACCCGTCCCTTTACCGATATTGTCCCCACTTAGCCACTGCGGTTATCCGACAGTGTGGGATTTTCAACGGGCATCGATGCGTTAATCCAGCAGAAACTTCCCAGATGGTCACCCATCCCTGGATTATCCCGCCCGAGCACGCTTAACTGCAGAGTTTTCTGCCAATTCTGGAGTCAGTTGTGCTGAAAAGGCCTCGGTGTTAGGAAAGGACAAACCATTACTTATATTCTATTCGGCGAACCCTACCTGCCGAATCGGGGTATTACAATACCACCACCTTAAATTGGAGCCGTCCTCGGCTCCGGAGTATACACAAGCCCACATTTCCGACGTTCTCTGCCCCTCATGAGAAGCACCTGGACCCACCCCGTCCAGCGTACCTTCCCACCCTCGGCAGGTGAACCGTCGTCGGCGCTTATACCATTTATAATGACCCGTCCCTCCACCGATACTGTCCCCACTTAGTCACTGCGATTATCCGGCAGTGCGGAGTTTTCAACGGGCGTCACTGCGGTCATCTAACAACAACTTCCCGGGAGGTCACTCATCCCTGAATTTCTCCCGTCCGAGCAAAGTTTTTTGCCAACTCTGGAGCCAACTGTGCTGAAAAGACCTCGGTGTTAGGAAAGGACAAACCATTACTTATATTTCATTCGTCCAACCACTGACAAATATCGGGGTATTACAGTTATGGTCTATAATCAAACTCAAATGCATTTTGGTCATCCAAACTCAAATGCATTTTGGTCATTGATGGGATGTATTTAAGATGAATTGAAAGACAAGTTTTTATATAACATTATGCGTGAGCTACATGAGATATTTATTTTTAGGTGCAGCTATTACGCACGCACCATAACCTGTCATTTTTTGAAGTAAAAATTGTGATTTTTTCTGTGCAGCTATTACGCACGCACCATAACCTATCATTTTTTGGAAGTACAAGTTGTGAATTTTTTCTTCACAGTGGTTTCGCTGATTAAGTTTGTACATGGTTTTTCAGTTTGGTTTTCTTAAGTGCAACCATTATGCATTGTTGTTCGTCTTTCTTTTAGTTTACATTGTGACTTGTAAGGTTTTCAGTACAGGTATCCAAAATGTTTTTATAGGCTATTTTTGGTAATTATTCTTGTGTGAAGAAATTATGCACTGTATATATTCTCGAATGCAACTATTTTCCATAATGCTTGAAAACCTTTTGATCGCCGGTATAATATTTTAACCATCATTGTTGTTTTTCTTTCTTTTAGTTTACAGTGTGACTTGTAAGGTTTTCAGTGTAGGTATTCATAACGTTTTTTAGAGTTTTTTTTTTTGTATACAATTTTTCTCACGTGCAGACGTTATCCACAGTTTTTTCTTAGACGAGGACAAATAGTAGTAAATATATTTATATATCAATTACGTAATCATTTCTTAAGTTTTAGAATAGAACTAATCCATGACTAATATGTTTAAAAAAACATAAAAAAAGAGAAGTTTGTGAACTACTAATGAGGTTCATCTGGTATTTAGGTTGCTTTGAGGTTTTCTGGCTTTAGGAGACATTGTAGTAAGCAGATGAACAATTCACTCTCTTCCTTTGAGCATCTTGATTTCAAGTGCCTTATCTTCTTCAAAATTTTCTAACAACCGTAACCCAATTTGAATCGTTCTCACATGAAACTATGCCAAAGACCAGAATGAAAATATTTGCAACAAAAAAAAACCCATAAAAATTATTGTCAATAATATATGCACACAGATATATCAGTGTGGATAATACTTGCACTGATCATATAAACCTACAAATTCTACCATAATAAAGCACTCTGTTGCGCTTGTATGTAAACATTAGAAACCATGGTAGTGTGGGAAAAATTATACCTTTCTCTAACATGCAAGACCTCTGGAATATCCATGTCAAAGTAAATTTTGGTCGCATTAGTTGAGGAAAGAGAGGCCTGGCCTGGAAATTCACATGGGATAATTTAATATGCGGGGAGGGAATAACGATAACTCTGTTTAAATATTCCACTAATCTGATAAACAAACTCTAGGTACCTAGATATTGCTTTACATAGGCACCAACAACGACATCCACAATGGGTTTCGGATTCATTTCATGGGCTTCAAGGTTTCTGGTTAACTCGGAAGTTGAGTCACCCCATATTGTGACCTTAAGTTTCATGCCACTGTTTTCAGATGAGACATGTAATCGGTGAGGCAGTCGTCATCACCCAAGACTTTAATAAATGTGTAACTATAAATTATTTAACTGAATTAACTCGATGCTACCTTATGTTATCGAGTGTTAGTTCGGGCATGAAACATGCATCGCCGGAACTTCGCTTAAATTGCTGCAAGTTTGTGTGGCTGGTTGACACACCTACTACATCTGCTCACACAACAACGAGGAAATATTAGTCGAGGTATTTAAGTGGTTGAGAAACAGGAGGTATAATTTTCGTTGTATTTACCAGTAAGGTAGGGGTTGGTGGTAGCAACTGCAGGTGCTTCAAACTTTGTGAAAAAGAATTTGTGGTGAGGAATGGGTGGGGTAGTGGTCTCAAGGGGAGTAACATCAGTATTCCAGTTAAAGTACGCGCGGTAGTCATTTTGGGCGGGGAGAAACATTTTTTTCTCTGGTGCAAATGTCAAATTGGTAAGACCCAACAGCACCCCTTCTTCTAGAAGTGGTTCAAATTTCCAGATGTATCTTTTCTGAACAATTACGTGCATCATATCATCCTGAGATACGATAAGGTAATAATAATCAGACATAAAACACACCCAAAAAGAAAAAACAATGATTACGAATCTAGGCTGGTAAAAAACTCACGGTGTCATCTAACAGGAGCAAATCTAGGCTGGTAACATCATTAGTTCTCGTGAAGTCCGGCTAGTGCCACATTCGGACGATGCGAACTCGGGCCATCCATGGTCCAATACCATTTTTCAACTGAAATTCTTTCAATGTGAGGATTGCGGGAGCCTGTACGCCTTAGCCGGAGCTATGCACTACTGTAGAAGCCATTTTGACAAACTACATGATTCGAAAAACGCACAAATAAAGTTAGAAGTTATTCTTTTTAAAAAAAGTCAACAATATTAACAACTTTTCACATGCTGCAAAAGCTACACACCTGGGATTATTGTGGCTGAGAAGTTCAATAGAGGGAAGATGGAGGTAGATGCCCTGGAAATGTGGCATTTGAGTGTGATGTGCCTTTGAAAATCAGGTGACCTTTGTATAGGATACACCTCCTCATTCTTTCAATGCCAAGACAATTAATGGACGAAAAATCAAACGGTTGTTAGTAATCATATAAAACACGAATTAGGATTGAAACCATAAATTTATTACAAAAAGGAAGATGAAAGGCTAAAAGAACCATGCAGTTCCTTTGGTTACCGCAAACGAAAAAAACGTAAATAGAAAAAACAAAGCGGCTATATATCGTGATGGAACATTGATGTGGGAGGACGCAATCAGGCTAATATGCATGTCACTACCAATTAGGTCAAAATCAGGATCACTATAGCATAATAGGAAACGTAAACCTTGGCTAAAATTTAACGAACCCTTTTTAATCAATTCTAAAATTTGATACAAATAACGAATCAAAATCAAATTAAAATACAAATAATGGACTAAATCTCGAATTTTCGGGGAACCAATTGATACAGCTTACTAAAATTGAACATGACACAGCTTATTAACCAATTGAGGTCCGTTAATTTCAGAATTATAACACCGATTGATCTGAAAACTAATTTGAGTTTTGCAATCCTGATCGATCTGAGAACTAAACCAAAGCTCAAAATCGTGGCGAACATTCCCATGACTAACAGGCAGGAAGAGGAAGAACTAACTCGAGGGTAGAGTGTGTTGGGCAGCGATAGAAAACGATACCAAAAGCTAAGACACACGTGCAGGTAAAGGGTGTAGTCTGGAGAACTATAACCATGGATTTATCTTTTTGAGGAAAAATCTGGGCCACCACTTACATAGGTAAACTTAGCCAAACTGTATTTTATACTCTGGGCATATTGAATCAAAATTGTAAACATAACCATAATAAAATGAAGGGGAACAATACATATATGAATCAAAATTACAAAATATAACTGTTCAAGTCTATGGTACAATTTATTAATACCATTCCAAAATGTTAATTTGACGCAATAAAATGCAGGGGAACAAGAGAGTTCCATTACAGTTTTTTGGATGCGAGGCTGTTGAAAAAACTTAATGCTTTGGAGGACGGTTAGTACTCAATAACCGGTGCATGACATATGTGTCAACTTATTTTGTTATCGAGCACAACTGCTGGCAAGGAAACTCAAGCATGGTCCGGCTCATAAATGCAAGCAAGAACGTAAGATTGATAATTTTTCTAAATACTTGTATTCATGCAACTTCATCTAATATTTTGGGTCTTATACCTTTGACCTCCATTGGTTGCAATTACTTAGATGTATATACTTGAGCTTTGAGTTGAAAAAGCCTAGCGGTGCCTATAAAATTTCATATTACTTCATGTGTCTTTTCTCTACACTACACCTGCCATGAGTTTTAATTAATGGAATGGTTTCATTAATTTGCTGCCCAACATATATAAACAAAGACAAATTCAGTCCACTGGAAAAGGTTTGGTAGCCTGTAAAAGTATTTTTCAGATGTGAAACGCTTGATATTTAGATCCTTATCGACATTAAAGGAAAGCCAGATCGTATGGATAAGTCGTTTGGCTATTTAGCATTGTCGAATGAAGATCCTACATTTGACTTTAACTTCACTGTCACAAATCAGCAAGACACCATCCATCCCATATCGGAAGCAACATTTCCTGTCAAACGTTACATATTTTCAACTTCATTAGCTCAGTGTGTACCTGTAAAAAGCATAGGTCAAGGTACGTAAATAGTCCAATAAGAATTTGATGGCTAAATTAGGGGTATCAGATCAAGCTCCCCGGCAGAAAGTATATTTATCTCATCTGCACCATTGATAAAACTCCTAGCTAAGATGTAAGTACAACAATATAAAGTTTGCTTGATTTTCTGCTTCATAGGATAGACATGGAATCCGCATATCAACAATATTTGTCAGATGTGTAATTCTATCATGTGTTCCATTCTCCCTTCGTAAATCCAATAAGCACTGATAGATAAAAGAGCATAAAAAAGGTAGATCGATCACCTCTTTGATAGGCTGGCAGGAACTTACCCTATCGTCTTCTTAGAAGTCATAACACTGTTAAACTTATGAAGTGTGTAAATTGTAAGATCATCAAATAGAAGACCTAAAATTAATGGAAAATAATCAGAAGAGGATATTGTTTGTACATTTTTTACCTTTTTTTTACAAACCTAATCAATAGTACCCGTAAAAGTCGCTCCACCACTGTTTACCGAAAAATATCGTCAGTCAAATCGTGGGTAAGTGAAAAATTGTAACTGCAAAAATAGAATAAAACTAATCAATCACATATGGATACTTTTCGTTAAATACATAAGATGAGAAGAACACGAAGGATTACCATATATCGCCACATTATGGGTTTCTATTAGAGTATATATAAAGAAAAAAGATTGTAGAAGAACTGAGAAAGAAACAAATAATCAAAATAGGAAGAGAAGAGGATGCGACAAAAGAAAAAAAAAACGTGAGGCTAGGGTTTGAAAAGAACATCTTATACAACAGCCTGTGGTAGTCGTCACACACGTACAATGCTCGTGCAGCAAAAATAGGGAAAGGGAAATCGAAGCTCGGCGGATACGCAAGTCTAGTTTTTTACGTCTGAAGGGTGGATACCAATATTCTACGTAATACAATAAGCTCGTGGTGTTATTTGACGAAATATTGGTGGTGTGAAAAAACAAAAGGTTGCTATCGGTCGAAATATTTTTCGGTGGGGCCAGCAACTCTAGCAAAAAAACTTTGTTCAGCTTTTAACCACATCAGAGAAAATTCACCTGAAATCATATTATTAATTAATAACTAGATTTTGTGTCCGTGCTATGCACCGGGCGGACCCAGAAACCATCGTTAACTTTTTTTTAACCACGTTTTTGGTTTGATGTGATGTGGGTTCGCCTCACCCTTGGTGCATTTTTGAGTTGGTACCGCAGGGCCTCGCCTCGCCAACTCAAAAATGTGGCTCGCCTTCACCTCATCCCGTCGTTTAGGATTTTTGATTTGGTGTGGCTTGGATACGCCTCACCCCATCCCAATTCATGATTAAGATTATTTATTTGGTTTGGCTCGGCTTCGCCTCGCCTGTCGCTTAGCGGTTTTAATTTGGTGTGGTTTGGCTACGCCTTGCCCCGTCCCAATGCATTACATGTCTGGGTTTTTGAAATTGTGTCTTACAGTCTTAGTGTCTCAACAGGTCGAGTAATCTTACCATCATCATTGGGAAGTGAGGTAATTATTACTCGTAGTGCCCAATACTCATTCATGGGCAAATTAAATGGGCCATCGTTTAAGTTGCTCAAGGGATCCACATTTCCTCTACAAAAACTAAGTTTCATAAGTTTATGACTTTCAAGTTTGCCGATCAAAAAGAAAAATTACTTTCAACTTTACACTCTTTTAGTGCACAGGTGTTTTCACTTAAACCAAATAAATGAATTCGCATTATACATTCATCGTTTAAATAACGTATTCCCTATTTTGTAGATGCTCCCGTGAAAGTCCCATTATTGAGCAAAACTTGAGATGCTTGCTTGATCCCGATGTGTACCCCAAACCACATTCGTCAGTGATTAAGCTACCAACTTTTCTCAAAACATGAAAAATATTCCCCCATCCTTTAGTTTGGAGGAATCAATATCTAGCTGTTAAGCCGAACTCGCTGTTGGAATGAGAATACACTATCGAAAAGAAAGAAACTCTAGTGTGTAGGTATGTCTGTATATGTTTCAGTAGCAGCAACCAACATTCTTCACCAGCGTCAATAGTGACCCTATTACGCATCCCAGCTTCTTTTGCTAGGAATATTTTCAGACAATGATTAAAAAAATCAATTTATGTAAACATATACACCAAAATATTAGTACCTCAACTTTAGGTATACATCATACAATATCAAGAAAAGATCAGGCAAGTATGCAAACAAAGTGTTTATATTTAATTGATCATATTAAGGAAATACCTTCATATTTTACCTAATGGGTGGGTAATAAGGTACTGCACCCTAGTCAGTTTACAACTTCGATTGGATTGTGGATTCATGTTAAAGTTGTATGCCTTATTTGACAGTCCATATCCACATTCGAATTACATTGTGCAGAAACATATGTACTCTTAAAATTAAGAGTGTACACAATGAAAATGAGTAACTACCTCTAGGTGGGATAACAAAGTTGAGAGAGAATCTGCTACTTACCTTTCCCATCATGAGTACGTCGGACGCAGTGGCTCGGCCAACCCGTTGGACTTCACTATCCAGTGCAACCAATATGGTGAAGCAGGTACGGTCTGTCACTTCAATACAAAAAAAGGTACCTGCATCAAGTTAATCCTTTGGTGGTGATTATATGTTCATAATTTGTAGATATTGAACCAAAAAGAAACTAATTCCCCTAATAATCAGTTCCTCGACCTTGCTTTCACATTTAGTGTATGATAGACGCATTTATGTGTCTAATTTGATATTTATTTTCTATATTGTTAGTACCCATTTTTGTACTTATTTTGCTATTTTGTGTTTTTGTAGGTGTTTTTGGGAAATAAAGCTCGATAGACTAAAATGTGAAATTCCGCTCGTAAAATAGAGGAAATGAAGTGACTTATAATTTAATGGGCTAGGCCCAAAAGGAAGAAAATGGAGAATTATTTCATTTGGTCCAATTATTTGGATATGGGAGTGTGGAAAGTGTGGAGCCCATTATGTCGACATCATTTACAAGATATTAAAAAGATATTTTACTATAACGAAGAAATAAAGGTGTTGGTAAGAAATCTTCATGGAGTAATTAAAGAGAATTAAATATATGAAGAGTATGGAAAGAATAATATTCTTTATGGTTGGAGTTAATAAAAAATAAATAATTCCCAAATATAACTGCATGAGAATTATATTATTTGACGCGTGGAAATATCTTATTGGAGGGATTTGCATCGTATTGACATGTGGCGCATTCTCATTGGGTGATGATGTGGTAGTGAGAAATAGAAAAAGAAATTGTTTTCCTTTTGAAGTTATAAATACGTTGTGGATACAAGGAAAAAGGGGGTCCGTAGTCTGAGCAAAATAATAGAGTTTTTATTTCATTCGTTTAATTTTCTTGTGTGATAATGGAGTAATTTCTCCACTGGGGTTGAGGAAGAAACCGGGTTATTATATACAATATTCAGGTAATCTTTTAATAAAATATTCTTTTGAGCAATAATTGTTTTATTAATCTCTCTTCTATATGAGCTTTGTTCTTTATTTGTTTTGAATAGCCTTAGGTTGTTGATCTTTTATAAGCGAAGGAGATTATAGTGTTTTGGGTTACAACAAAAGTTGTACTATTTGTTTCAAAAGTTATATCTTCTGAGATGTATCGGTTGGGTCTCGATAGTCTTGAGTTATAAAAATGGATATTTGTTGAAGATTGTTTGAGTGTTTTACATAATTAATCAGGTGGAATCCTAAAATCCTAGTTTCATTCAATTTGGTTTATAAATTTTATTAGCGTTAGTTGATATTTTACTATTTAATCTTTTTAGCTTACTATTTATTAGAAATTGAAAGTAACACAAATTTAGTCCCTGTGGAATGAACTCACATTTGTATACTATCCAATAGACAGTCGTGCACTTGCGATATAAATTAAAATCCCATCAAGTTTTTGGCGCCGCTGTCGGGGACTAAAAGTTTTTGTAAATTTTAAATTTTTTTAAATTTGTAAATATTAGGATAGTTTAGATTTTTTTTTCTTTTATTTGTTATTATTCTATTTATTTCTAGATTTTACTTGGGTATCCTTTTAATTTTTGTGTGCAAGATAATTGGAGATTTAAAGTGAAAATAAAATTTGCGCACTAAACAGGCAAGTACCCGGATTTTTATTTTATTTTGTTTTTGTAAATAATTATTTTAGGAAGTATTTCGATTCTTTAGATTTTATTCTCTTTCTACATAATTAGTTTAGAATTCTTTTTAATTTTGTAATATTTGTATTCTTTCCTTTTATTTTCTTTATTTAAAAAAAATACACGTGCGCACACCAATTGCATCTTCCGGCACCGATTTTACGAAAAATCGTGGTTTAGTACGGTGAACCCTCTAAGCGTTATCATCTGAAACGCCACAAGCCTTAGCCTCGTACCGTTGACCAGTCTTTGACTGTAGGTATATATTGCTAAAGGTAACCCAAGCTTACCTAAATTAGTGAACCCTGCATTTGCATGTGCACAAATTATGTCGAACTGGTATTATGAAGACCAATAAAATGAATATCGACCTGAATTTCAAATTGGACAATATCCGTACTATGCCCGTAGTGTGGATAGTACTTGGGACCACTACCGACCTTCTAAAGGTTATGGTTCATACCCTGGTGATCCCAATTACTATTCGCACGTCCACCAATCATACAAACGGGCGAATGAGCAATATTATAATGAAAAAAGTGAGAGTTCTCCATCTTTAGAGGATTTAATCAAACAATTGCTGCCAGTTCCTGATGAATATAAAACTAATTCCTTAGAAGATGCACTCAAACAGTTTGAACAAGTGACTGGTATATCACCTAGTGATGCATATTCAAGTCTTTCTTTAGAGGAATTACTTAAGAAGTTCAATGAAACTACACGTGAATATGCGCGTCAATCTCAAATAATCCTGGATAGAATGTGTGAGACTGTTAATAAATATGTGGAACGATATGCACCTATGGATAATGCTCATAATGAACCTGAATTCCAAAGTAGTGTTTTCGATCTTACCCCTGATAATACATATAATTATTCACTTAATTTAGAGGAAGAGGTTAGATCTGAATACACTACATGTTTTGATAAGGTTCAACCATCCTCGTATTGTTATGATGATGAGGACAGTGTCGATGAAGAATTTGAAATGTGTAGTCATAATGACGAGGAAATTGTTGCACCAATTGATCATTATGATTATAATGTTGTTTCTAGTTCAAATCCTAATAATGTTGATAATTATTCACCTATTCAAAAGAATGAGGATATGATTAGAGACACCATAGTTTTGGATGGTGTAGTATATTATTGTGATTATGAAGCTGATGATGGTTTAGAGGAAAGAATTTATGCTGAGACTAGTGTTTTAGAGTCTAGCTATTCAGAAAAAATAGTCCCTACTAAGGATTATAGAAATGTAGAACCACAGGATTACAACTTAGAAGAAATAAAAGACCATTTTCCTAAGTTTGATAATTTAGAAATTAAGGAAATTGTGACTAGTTCGTCCAAGGACATTAAGAACTCTAAGTTTGGGGGTGAATATCATTCTCCTCGTGGTTTACCCTTGACTCTTACAAAGATCCCTAATTTGGGACTTAACGTATGTGCCTCTACCATCTTAAGAGACTATCTTCATGCACGTTTTCCCGAACCTAGTTATGTCCAAAAAGAAACTCAGTTGATAGAAACCCATCCTCTGGTTGATGTGGTTAATCCGGTCCATGATACCATAATTGATTTTCTTGTCCCACCAAAATTTATTTACCAAATATGGGAGTATCTCAATTCTAAATGTGTAATTATATAGTTTGTAGAACTAAACCAAATTATTTTAGGAAATTAAAATTGTCGACACATCTTCTTAAGAATGACCACCACCATTATGGTCAACTATGTAAGTCAAATCTAGTTGATTTTGAGGATCCACAATTGTTCAGGTTATTATTATGTGCTTCTAAGTTCTTATTGGAGTTTTTCCCGACTCAGTAACCTGATCCTCCGGATCCTACCAATGAGGAAACTTGGCCCATGAAAATATTTTATTCAGACCCTTTCATAGAACCTGAACCCGAACCACAACTAGATATAGTTGTCTTAAATAGAAAACTTGATAAGGGTCATTTGGTTGGTTCGCTTTCTTGGTCTGCTGCAGTTTTCTTCTTTTTGTGGTAGCTTTATTTGGTTTTGATGACCCACATATGTTCCGACTACTACTTTATGATTTTATGTGGTGACTAATAATTCTACCGAAGTCTAGCTGAAGACAATAAACTTAGCGATGTAAGGAGGAAACCTATACATGGTGATATTAAGGTCCCTCTGGAGGACCCTCCTCTTGTTGTACATTAGTTTTTTTTTTGCTTTTATTTTTGTCTTATTCCGCATGGAAGGATTGCTACGTTTCATCCAGGTACTATCTTTCTGACTTCTCTCTTTACTGTTTCCTCTTGTTACTTATATTTTTGGTACTGCACATTCATTTTAAAACATTGAGGACAATGTTAGATTTAAGTTTAGGGGTGAGGGAAAAACTTTGAGTTAGTTTTTAATAATAAATATATATATAAAAAAAATTAAAAATTTAACTCCAGACCTAGAAATTTATGCCTATTAAGGATGGCACTAACCAATCTAAGTGGATGGAAGCATCTTGGTTGTAGGAGTTGAGGAACCAAACTGAATAGATGGAAACATCTAAAGAGTCTATTCATAAAAGCACAGAGCTCAGGTGTTAGAAATAACATGGTAGTTTCGCCATATCCCGTTGAGTCTTTTTCACTTTTGTTTTTATTTTGTTTTCTTTTTAAAAATATGTTTCTCTAAGTGATTAGGTGGGGCTCACGAATCAAGTTGTTACCACTGTTAGAGTGAAATAGAGTGATTGAGATACCATAAAAAAAAATGAGACCGGACCACCAGACCAACCGAAATAAATTCAATAAAGTCGACCACTGGTACCCTTGTATATGCCAGTTGTGTTGACCTAGAGTTAGGATTACCGACCACTGGTTCCCTTGTATATGCCGGTTGTGTTGATATTAGTCAGACCGGTATCTCAGTCCATTAGGATAGGTTCATCTTGGCAGTAGCCTTCAGACAGATATGAGAAACATTGCTCACCTTAGTCAACATCAAAATCATCTACGTTTTTCTCCAAATTCATCTTCTTAATCTATCCATGTGATTTGTTGACTCCGGATATGATGTCCATAATGAGACTATCTGAGTAGAGCTCTGTCACTTATATATGAATTTTAGTATGCTTGAGTGCAAACTCGTCTACAACAATTGGAATTTCGTATCAGGGTACTTCCTCCTGTAGTCAATGAGAGTATGCCAACCAAGGAGATTTTTTAGTTCCTTCCAAGGTTCTGCGTAGATAGCTAGGGTCTGGAGTAAAGGTATTGTGGGTACACCTCTTGTAAACCCTCCTGAGACTATAACTCGGCCACTATGGCCACATAGGGGTTTAAAGGCTTGTTATACGTGCTAAGTGTGACCGTTTCCTCAATGAAAGAGAGTTGTATGTTTTAAAATTAGTTTAGTTTGATTTGCTCGGGACTAGCAAATAATAAGTTTGGTGGTATTTGATAGACGCATTTATGTGTCTAGTTTGATATTTATTTTCTATATTGTTAGTACCCATTTTTGTACTTATTTTGTTATTTTGTGTTTTTGTAGGTGTTTTTGGGAAATAAAGCTCGATGGACTAAAATGTGAAATTCCGCTCGTAAAATAGAGGAAATTAAGTGACTTTTAATTTAATGGGCTAGACCCAAAAGGAAGAAAATAGAGAATTATTTCATTTGGTCCAATTATTTGGATATGGGAGTGTGGAAAGTGTGGAGCCCATTATGTCGACATCATTTACAAGATATTAAAAAGATATTTTACTATAATGAAGAAATAAAGGTGTTGGTAAGAAATCTGCATGGAGTAATTAAAGGGAATTAAATATATGAAGAGTATGGAAAGAATAATATTCTTTATGGTTGGAGTTAATAAAGAATAAATAATTCCCAAATATAACTGCATGAGAATTATATTATTTGGCGCGTGGCAATATCTTATTGGAGGGATTTGCATCGTATTGACATGTGGCGCATTCTCATTGGGTGATGATGTGGTAGTGAGAAATAGAAAAGGAAATTGTTTTCCTTTGGAAGCTATAAATACGTTGTGGATACAAGGAAAAATGGGGCCCGTAGTCTGAGCAAAATAATAGAGTTTTTATTTCATTCGTCTAATTTTCTTGTGTAATAATGGAGTAATTTCTCCACTGGGGTTGAGGAAGAAGCCGGGTTATTATGTACAATATTCAGGTAGTCTTTTAATAAAATATTATTTTGAGCAATAATTGTGTTATTAATCTCTCTGCTTCGTTCTTTATTTGTTTTGAATAGCCTTAGGTTTTTGATCTTTTATAAGCGAAGGAGATTATAATGTTTTGGTTACAATAAAAGTTGTACTATTTGTTTCAAAAGTTATATCTTCCAAGATGTATCGGTTGGGTCTCGATAGTCTTGAGTTATAAAAATGGATATTTGTTGAAGATTGTTTGGGTGTTTTACATAATTAATCAGGTGGAATCCTAAAACCCTAATATCATTCAATTTGGTTTATAAATTTTATTAGCGTTAGTTGATATTTTACTATTTAATCTTTTTAGCTTACTATTTATTAGAAATTGAAAGTAACACAAATTTAGTCCTTGTGGAAAGAACTCGCATTTGCATACTGTCCAATAGATAGCCGTGCACTTGCGGTATAAATTAAGATCCCATCGCCAAAAACTTGATGGGATTTTAATTTATACCGCAGGTGCACGACTGTCTATTGGACAGTATACAGTGTATCCATACCGTAGTAATCATCTTCACCATACAAATTTTCCTTACAAACAAATTAACCTCAACCAATATGAACATGTAATCTGGTAAATGAAAGTTTTTTTGTCAGCTCAAAGTAGATGACAGAACATCAAATCATTTAAATTCGTGTCTGCACGACATTCACAAAAATATCACCGACTAAAAAGATTCTAAAAATTATGAATATCCAACTAACAAAGCATAGTTAGAATTCGTTGTGTGCTACACCTAGCAATTAAAAATGCAAACCCATTGGCTAAAAACCAAGAAAACTACAACAATGCCATATTAATGCTTACCCAGATGCCAAGGCTAGACTCCTTTCCCGTTTAACCTGCGAAATAATAGTACCTTCACTATATAGACACGGGTGAGAGATTCTCTTTCCCATGACATCATAACACTTTAGCCTGCGTAAAAATGAGTTAAGATTAACAAACGATGATTGTTGGAACCGAAATACTCTCAAATAAATAAATAAAAAGAAAACGATTATATACCTGAATACCACAGTGTTCGCTTCAAAAATGCACCACAAATCGAACCACTTTGCTGGCAGATTAACTTGTTAAAAGTTTTGGCCATGCCTCCATTTTACGTTTTTCCCTTCCTCCTGTTGTATGGACGGATAAATCACAGATAATTAAAAAACACTGGTTGAGAACATAAAAATGAATTATGAATCCAAAATTCAAAGGACAAAGTAGATTACAAATTGATCAAAAATGTTAACATGCACTCGAAGTACTTGCATAGGTATCAATAGACCGATTGTATCAAAATCCCGTAAAACCAATTATAAATGTTTCGGTTTTGTCTCGTATTAACATAAACAAGAAGTAATCTACTGTATATAAAGTTCACCTTTTCCAATATCGATGCGACATTTATGTCCATCCTACTAATCATTTAGCTTAATGTCATCTGGTTACCAAAATGCGTTCAATAAAATGAGCATAGAATTTGAGGATACAAATGAGTAAAATCCCTGGAGCCTACTCTAAACTGCAAACTTGTGGTAGCAACCAAGTTGTTCTTACATCTCTGTGGTCAGTAACAACAAAGGAATGCAATTACGTTACCTGGAATTTGTTGTTACTAGTTCCAACATCCAGGTGTGTCCGATGGCTTTCCCATCCAGCTATCACGCTATCATCCACTCCAAAGCACATAATTTGTTCACCTAATATATCAATGCAACACACAATTCAGTCATCCAAATCAACCCGATAAGAAGAAAAAACGTTAGAGGCCACATATTAGCGTTATTTTTTTTTTTCTTTCAATCGATTCAATCTAATGCAGCTACAACCCGACAAACACTACCAAGACTACCCAACTTTTCATAATCACGCTATGCACCAAAAAAAATTTGGTAAAACCAAAATTACCTCATCAATTATGCAGTTTAACATTATCCACCGTTCAAGATGTTGCTAAGGATTATTTACATTCACAACAAATACTTTTGTATTTCCATCAAAAGGATCCTTTTCAATATATATGAAAAGTAAATCAATAGAGAATAAGCAGATGCACTCATGGTTTTAGGTTTATTTTGCATCTAACTACTCGTAATATCTCCCTCTCAGGCTCTTCGAAAAGAGTCACCAAACCCTAAGAAGAATAAATAGCGAAGAGAGAAAAATAAATCCGCCGAAAGTTTTTTTTGTTTAATCAAAACACATACTAATAATGATCAAAATATTAACCATGATAATACGTCAAATGGATTATCAACATCCTGGATTGCGTCACCAACACCTTTGCTGCTTGAGTTTGTCGATATAATAAAGAAAATATTCAGAAGAAGAAATTAGAGAAAGGTTGTGAGATCAAAAAACCAATACAAAATCAAAAATACACATTCAAAACATGAGTCGGATCGGGGTTTTGAGATGAAATAATAAGAGAGCATAAAGAGCTGCCGTATGGAAAGATTTTTTTGTTCTAGAGTTTTTGCTTTCCTGTATTTTTTCTCTTTGTTTCGTAACATAAATCGCAAAAACCCTAACTGACACCTCGTTTATATATTGCAAATCCACATCGTTGTGTTTAAACCTATAGCTCATCCATATCTTGCACCTGCTATAAGCAAAAGGAAAAGAAAACAACAGGGAATAGAGAAGAAAGATCGGAAACAAGGAGGAGGAGAAAGAGGATTTTTTCTTTGTTTCATAACAAAAATCGCAAAAACCCTAACTGACGCCTGAGGATTTTCTTCCTGTTTCTCTTTGTTTCTTAAGAAAAAACGCATTGTATTTTTTCTTTCGTTTATGTTTCCGGGAAGACTGTTTTGTTGTTTTACATTTCGTTTTTTTAACTGTTACATTCAAAAAAATTCAGGAAAAGTGGAATAAAGCAATTTCAAGGAGGCAGTGACGCTCACCCAAAGATGTGTATTCTCACCGCGTGACATGGAGGCTTATATGCCTTAGGGGTTTATAGGGTTTGATTACACAAACATAGGTTTTATGGACTAATGTAGATAAATGTTAGTAATTATTTATGATGATACCATTAAGGTCCAGAGTTTTTGTGCATTGTCACGTTTGGGGTGCATAGTCACGTTTGGGGTATATTCCAGTCAGCTGCCTTGTTGGATGAAATATTGTTTAAACAGTAAGAGGGAACTCATTCCGGAAGCCCCAGCCGTTTCAAACTTCTAAAATTCTAAAATTGCTTGGTTGATCAAGCGGATCAGTTGAAGAAAAAGGAGATTAAAATCTCAAGTAATTTGTGTAGAATTATCAAGTTTCTCTCGCTGCCGCTAACCCAATTTGAGGTACGATTCTTTAATACTCGTTGTTTCAAAACTAGGGTTTACTGATTTGTATGGTTTTTTACTAGAGTTCGTTGATTTCTTTGTATTCTGAAACTAGGGTTTAGAAAAAAAATTTGGTGTTCGAAATCTAGGGTTTATCGAGGTACGGAG